>NC_091978.1:138126808-138752650 GCF_044704955.1 Pristiophorus japonicus | reverse complement strand
ACATATTTCCAGTCGTTGAAACAATTTTGAGGAAGATTCTTCCTACACTGCTAATGCATGTCTATTTGTGGATTGATCAAAAAGTGGCATTGATGGTGTCCATAGATATCTCTGGTGACTGAATTGCCCATTCTTCTAACTAGAGGGTAAAGTGGAGTATTTTTTGGGTGCAAGCATTGTTTTAATTTGAGTAGTTCATCAGTAGTCAGTATTGAATCAAGTGTACTGACTAAAACTGGTTCAAAAGAATTGCTGATGTTTTAATGTTTCTAAATTTAAATGAGAAATTAACTACTGTAGAGAATTAAGATCATCGTTTCTTTGGTGAATGATCAGTTTTTAAACTTAGATGTTTGCTACTAAATCATTTAAATTGTGCTTTCTCTGTTACAGAAACTGGTAGTGACTTTTCACTATTTGAAGCTCTACGTGATAATATCTATTCTGAGGTGGCAACTTTAATTTCTCAGAATGAATCACGACCCCATTTTCTCATTGAGCTCTTCCATGAGCTTCAGTTGCTTAATACTGATTACCTTCGACAGCGGGCTCTTTATGCTTTACAGGTACTGGACATTTAAATAATGAAGCATACATTAAGAATGTGATACTTTATCCATTTTAAAAACATTGTTTTTCAATCCAGGATATAGTAACAAGACATCTTTCAGAGAAGAGCTGTAAAGAAGGGGAGCACACTTTGTCACGGAGTTCAGCTGTATGGATGACATGTAATTCAGAACTAACTCCTAGTGAAAGCCTAGTTACAAGTGATGAAGAGGTAAGTATTTTTATGATATATTGAACCAACTGTTGCAAGATGTGACAAAGCTGAACACCGTGGTTGGATCTCGGGGTCTGAAGGAGTCAGAAATCCGGTGTTGGATTAAATAAATCAAAATCATGACGTGCAATGTATTTTTATTCTAGGTGCTAGTATGTTATTTTTCCAAGAATTTCATATTGTTTTAACTGCTGGACATACTGCACAAGTAACAAAGTCTGGAGTGGGGAAAAAAATCATTTGCCAATTAAGTCTACTTTATCAAGAGATCATATACAATCCCCTAATTTCAGCAATAAAATGGGTAAATTTTCAACTTTGATGCTCCCAGTTTAGTGAGTAAATATCAGAAATTCAAATTGTGGACAGAAAATCATGGGGACTTGTCCCTAAATTACCAGTATGCAATTCCAGCATGTGAAGCGTGCAGAGAGTACAAAATTCACCTCAAACATCTATCTTCCGTGGAGAGGAAAAAACATTCATGTTAATATTTCTATAGCCTCCAGCTTCCCCTTTGCAACAATTCCCTTCTAAAGATATGACCTATCTTCTTTGGGAGTGTGTTTCACATGTCTAATTTTCTTTGGAGAGAGAATTTTTTTCTAGTCTCAAATCTGTTTCCTTTTGATCTGTTGGGAAATGCATCACTGTGCTCGAGTCTCCAAATTAAACTGCTGAGAATTCCACACTGTCGATGTTTCTGTTTGCGTGATATAGAGTCCAGCAATTCAGAGGGATTTGGGAATATGTCCCTTAAGTAAGTTCAGATAACTAGGTTCAGGTTGGCATGAACCAAGGTTTAGGGACCCCAAGTATTGGAAATTTATCAGCTAAAACCATGTTGCTTTCTGCTACTAGTCCTTGGGTGTGATTTTTTTCTTGTCTCTGCCAGTCGAGAAATAAAGAGAAAAATCAGCACAAAATAGGACGTTTTCATCTTACACATGTTTATAGCTCCTTTTTCCTATGTGTATCGCCTTACATTTAACGATATAATGTTTCTGGAGGCCTCCGCATGGCCTCCTTCTGTGCCATAAATTTCTAGGATTCTACCTCCGTCCGTGTCTGTAATTGTCCCTGTTTCACTGAAGGTAATTAATTACTTTTCTAATGATTATGTATAGTTTTGTGTCATCAGCACTTTTAATAATATGGTCGACTCCTTGGGCCCAAGTTTCCACATGATTCGCGCCTGACTTTTAGGAGCAACTGGTGGAGAACGGACTATTTTAGAAATCGCAATTCTCCACATTTTTGTTTCTGCAGTTCTAGTCAGGTAGAACAGTTCTAGTTTAGAACAGAATTTTTTCTTCAAAAGGGGGCGTGTCCGGCCACTGACGCCTGATTTGAAAGTTTCCACAGTGAAAATGTACTCCAAACTAAAGTAGAATGGAGCCAGTGAAGATTTTTGTAGAACTGAAAAAACCTATTCTACACATTAAAAAATCAGGCACAGGTTACAAATTAGGCGTCCAGAACGAGGGGGGGGGGGAAGGGAACTCATTAAATTCGACAATAAATCCTTATTTATACTTCTACAAATATTATACAAATAAATCCAACCTGAATAAACATTTATAAGCCAAGAAAAGATTAAATAAACCATCTTCCTACCTGTGTGAAAGTGCTTCAGCCAGGGAGAATTCTGCAGCCGTTCGTGCCGCTGAGCGGGAGGGGGAGAGAGAGGGGGAGAGAGAGAGGGGGAGAGAGAGGGGGAGAGAGAGGGGGGGAGAGAGAGGGGGAGAGAGAGAGGGAGGGAGAGAGAGAGAGGGGGGTAGGGAGGGAGGGAGGGAGGGAGAGAGAGAGAGAGAGAGAGAGGGGGGGTGGGAGAGAGAGCGCGGGGGGGGTGAGGAGAGAGAGGAGGGAGAGAGAGAGCGCGGCGGGGGGGAGAGAGAGCGGGGGGGGAGAGAGAGAGAGAGGGGGGGAAGAGAGAGGGAGAGAGAGAGAGGGGGGCGCGGGTTTCGGGTCGGGGCGGTGGGGTAAGCGGGTCTCGGGGCGGGGGGGGAGCGGGTGTCGGGTCGGCGGGGACGGGGGAAGCGGGTGTCGGGTCGGGTCTGGTCGGCGGGGGGGCGGGGAGCGAGTGTCGGGTCTGGTCGGGGGGGGAGCAGGAGCTGGCCGTGGGAGGAGCCTTATTCACGCAGCCCCAGTGAGGCCATTCAGCCAGGGCTAGGGGCTGCGTGCTTCGGGCCCCTCCCACACAGTTCGGCGCCTGGAGCGACTGCACTTGCGTGCCGACTGTAGCGCGCATGTGCAGAGGTCCCGGCACTGTTTTCAGCGCCGGGACCTGGTTCCGCCCCCCCCCCCCCCCCCCCGCAGCGCGTGCTGGCTGCGCCGGAGGACCTGTAAGTAGGTGGAGAATACCGAGGATTGTTTTAGGCGCGAAAAACGGGCGCCCAGCTCGGAGGGGCGCCCGTTTTTTTTCTTGTGGAAACTTGTGCCCCTTGATTCTTCTTATTAACTTGCATCCAGATCACATAACTATAGTAGGCACTCCTCTTTTTGAGAAGCTTCTGTCTACAAAGAGTCTACAGGTGGCATTTTTTCCCCTCGTATAATTAGTCATATTCTGAGACGTATCTTCAGTCATTGTTCCAGAAGAAGCAGCATAAGTCGTGCGTACTTCACAGTGAAATAAAAAGATTGCTTGACCAAGATAGCACCAGAATGAGATTAACTTCTTAAAGATGCAACTTCCCTACTCTCCTCTGGCGACTTCCTCTGTCAGATGGCAGCAAATCATATTCACACATGGAAGTTGAAATGCTTTTAGAGAATGAGAAGAGCCAGACATATGATTCTTATGGTTATCAAGCCTTGGTGTTTTTCAAGCTATAGGATGATTTTTTTTTCTTCCTCATTGGATAAGTTTTTGTCTTTTTACTCCTTTCTATTCATTTTTTAATATTTGTTGTTCTCCAATCCTATTACACAAACCCTGGCACAAAAACATTCCTCATCTACCCTAGTGGACACCTGAACAACAACAACTTGCATTTATGTAGCTCCGTCAATGTAGAAAAATGTTCCAAAGCACTTAAAGCTGTAGTCATAATATAGACACCAACCAAAGGAGGAGATATTGGGAAGGATCGTCGACCTGAAACGTTAACTCTGTTTCTCTCTCCACAAATGCTGCCTGACCCCGCTGAGATTTCCAGCATTCTCTGTTTTTATTTCAGATTTCAGCATCTGCAATATTTTGCTTTTGTATTTGGGAAGAGAAATGCTTGGTTAAAGAGGCGGGTTTGAAGGAGGGTATTAAAGGTGGAGAAGCAGAGTGGTTTAGGCAGATAATTCCAGTATGTGCTACCCACCCCCCATTCACTTCCACCATTGGCAGCCAAAAGGCCATGTGTGACTGTTCTTATAAAATATCAATATCTTTCTATCTATCTCTCATCTGTCAGGTCATAGACAGTCCCTCGAAATCGAGGAAGACTTGCTTCCACTAAAAGTGAGTTCTTGGGTGATTGAACAGTCCAATACGGGAATTGCAGTCTTTGTCACAGGTGGGACAGACAGTCGTTGAAGGAAAGGGTGGGTGGGGAGTCTGGTTTGCCACACGCTCCTTCTGCTGCCTGCGCTTGTTTTCTGCATGCTCTCATCGACGAGACTCGAGGTGCTCAGCGCCCTCCCAGATGCATTTCCTCCACTTAGGGCGGTCTTTGGCCAGGGACTCCCAGTTGTCGGTGGGGAGGTTGCATTTTTCAAGGAGGCTTTGAGGGTGTCCTTGAAACGTTTCCTCTGCCCACCTGGGGCTCATTTGCCGTGTAGGAGTTCCGAGTAGAGCGCTTGATTTGGGAGTCTTGTGTCAGGCATGCGAACAATGTGGCCCGCCCATGGTGTGGTCAGTGATTTGATGCTGGGGATGTTGGCCTGATCGAGGACGCTAACGTTGGTGCATCTGTCCTTCCAGGGGATTTGCAGGATCTTGCAGAGACATCGTTGGTGGTATTTCTCCAGCGATTTGAGGTGGCTACTGTATATGGTCCACGTCTCTGAGCCATACAGGAGGGCGGGTATCACTACAGCCCTGTAGACCATGAGCTTGGGACCAGATTTGAGGGCCTGATCTTCGAACATTCTCTTCCGAAGGCTGTGTTGGCACACTGGAGGCGGTGTTGAACCTTGTCGTCGATGTCTGCCCTTGCTGATAATAGGCTCCTGAGGTATGGAAAGTGGTCCACGTTGCCCAGGGCAGCACGTGGATCTTGACGACTGGGGGCGAGGTCAGGTTGGTGGAGGACCATTGTCTTAGGGATGTTTAATGTAAGGCTCATGCTTTCATACGCCTCAGTGAAGATGTTGACTATAACTTTGAGTTCAGTCTCTGAATGTGCACAGATGCGAGCGTCGTCCGCGTACTGAAGTTCGACGACAGAAGTTGGGACGGTCTTGGATCTGGCCTGGAGATGACGACGGTTGAACAGGTTCCCACTGTTCTGTAGTTTAGTTCCACTCCAGCGGGGAGCTTGTTGAGTGCGAGGAAGATCGAGAAGAGGGTTGGCGCGATCACTCAGCCCTGCTTGACCCCGGTCCGAACATGGATTGGGTCTCTGATGGATCTGTTTGTCAGGATCATGGCTTGCATGTCGTCGTGGAGCAGGCGGAGGATGGTGACAAATTTTTGGGGGCAGCTGAAACGGAGGAGGACGCTCCATAGTCCCCCGCGGTTGACAGTGTCAAAGGCCTTTGTAAGGTCAAAGAAGGCCAAGTACTAAGGTTGGTGCTGTTCCCTGCATTTTTCTTGCAGCTGTTGTGCCATAAAGATCATGTCCGTTGTACCCCGTAGTGGCTGAAATCCGCACTGTGACTCCGGGAGGAGCTCCTCAGCCACAGGGAGAAGGTTGAGGAGGATTCTAGCGACGACTTTCCCAGTGGCTGATAACTGAGATTCTTCTGTAGTTGCCACAGTCGGA
This sequence comes from Pristiophorus japonicus, assembly GCF_044704955.1. NCBI lineage: Eukaryota > Metazoa > Chordata > Chondrichthyes > Pristiophoridae > Pristiophorus > Pristiophorus japonicus. The sequence goes on along the minus strand of NC_091978.1, from coordinate 138,746,944 downwards.
CTTGTCCCCTTTTTTAAAGATGGTCATGATTACTGCATCTCTGAGAACTCCCGGCATGCTCTCTCCTCCTTCCAGATGAGAGAGAGAGGAGGCCATGCATTCGTGCCAATAGTGCCTCTCCGCCATACTTTAGTGCCTCAGCGGGGATTCCATGCGCTCCCGTTGCCTTGTTCTTGAGCTGGCGGATGGCCTTTTCTACCTCGTGCTGGGCTGGGGTTTTGCTGAGATGGTGGCGGGATGGAGTCGAGTACACTCGAGTCAAAGGCAGAGTCTCGATTAAGGAGATATTCAAAGTGCTCCTTCCAGCGGGTCCTGACTGCCTCGGTGTTCTTGATGAGTGTCTCCCAGTTCTTGGCCAGCAGTGGGGTGGACCCTTTGGTGCTTGCCCCGGAGGTAGCCTTGACTGCAGTGAAGAATCCTCACACATCATTGCTGTCGACCAGCTGCTGAATCTCCTGTGCTTTCTCCATCCACCACCTGTTCTTTAGGTCGCAGGTATTTTGTTGGACTTCGGCCTTAATCTGTCTGTAATGCTGCTTTGCTGCTCCTGATTTGGGTTGTTTTAGGTTCAGAAATGCTCTGTGCTTGCGATTTATTAGCTCTTGGATCTCCTGGTCATTCTCATCAAACCAGTCCTGGTGTTTCCTGGTTGAGTGACCGAGCGTCACTTAGCATGCACTGGTTATGGTAGCTTGGAGGGTAGACCAAGCGCTGTGGGCATTCTGCGTCTCGGGGTCATCAAGGGTCGCCAGGTTAGCAGTGGGGCGCTGGCTGTATTCATGGAAATTCTTCCGATTTTCCATAACTTTGGCAGAAGGTTGCCACATAGTATTTATATAGGGTTTCTGACTGTGTGAAATTAGGAAAACACCGCAGAAATTCTATCCATGTTCTACACTGAGTCTTTTCGTCATCGTAGGCAGTCCCTCGGAATTGAGGAAGACTTGCTTTCACTCTTAAAATGAGTCCTTAGGTGGCTGAACAGTCCAATACGAGAACCACAGTCCCTGCCACAGGTAGGACAGATAGTCGTTGAAGGAAAGGATGGGTGGGACTGGTTTGTCACACGCTCTTTCCGCTGCCTGCGCTTGATTTATGCATGCTCTCGGCGATGAGACTGGAGGCGCTCAGCGCCCTCCCGGATGCACTTCCTCCACTTAGAGCGGTATTTGGCCAGGGACTCCCAGGTGTCAGTGGAGATGTTACACTTTCTCAGGAAGGCTTTGAGGGTGCCTTTGTAACTTTCCTCTGTCCACCTTTGGCTTGTTTGCTGTGAAAGAGTTCCGAGTAGAGCTCTTGCTTTGGGAGTCTCGTGTCTGGCATGCGAACAATGTGGCCTGCGCTGATCAATTGTGGTCAGTGATTCAATGCTGGGATGTTGGCCTGGTCGAGGATGCTAATGTTGGTGCGTCTGTACCCCAAGGGGATTTGCAGGATCTTACGGAGACATCGTTGGTGGTATTTCTCCAGCGACTTGAGGTGTCTACTGTACATGGTCCATGCCTCTGTGCCCTACAGGAGGGCGGGTATTACTACATCCCTGTAGACCATGAGCTTGGTGGCCAATTTAAGGGCCTGGTCTTCAAACACTCTCTTTTCCTCAGGCGGCCGAAGACTGCACTGGCGCACTGGAGGCAGTGTTGAATCTCATCGTCAATGTCTGCTCTTGTTGTTAAGAGGCTCCTGAGGTATGAGAAATGGTCCACGTTGTCCAGGGCCGCGCCATGGATCTTGATGATTGGAGGGCAGTGCTGTGCTGCGGGGACAGGTTGGTGGAGCACCTTTGTCTTACGGATATTTAGCGTAAAGCCCATGCTTTCGTACATCTCAATAAATACGTTGACTATGTCCTGGAGTTCAGCTTCTGTATGTGCGCAGACGCAGGCGTCATCCACATACAGTAGCTCGCGACAGAGGTTGTGGTGGTCTTGGACCTGGCCTGGAGACAACGAAGGTTGAACAGGTTCCCACTGGTTCTGTAGTTTAGTTTCACTCCAGCGGGGAGCTTGTTGACTGAGGTGGAGCATGGCAGCGAGGAAGATTGAGAAGAGGGTTGGGGCGATGACGCAGCCCTGTTTGACCCTGGTCCGAATGTGGATTGGGTCTGTAATGGCTCCGTTGGTTAGTATCACAGCCTGCATGTCGTCGTGGAGGATGGTGACAAACTTTTGGGGGCATCCGAAATGGAAGAGGGCACTCCATACAACCTCGCGGTTGACAGTGTCAAAGGCCTTTGTAAGGTCGGAGAAGGCCATGTATAAGGACTGGTGCTGTTTTCTGCATTTTTTTCTGCCGCTGTAGCGCTGTAAAAATCATGTCCGTTGTGCCCCATTGGGCACGAAATCTGCACATGATTTAACAACTGGCCTATTTGGTAAAATTACGTTTGGATTGCTGCCAGTAGCACAAGAATTGCACATTGGGAGCTGCTGCAATAACACCAAACAAAAACTCATATAAACTAAGTTAGATACAAGAATTTTGGCATGGCTACTGTGGCTTGCTATTTGCTTTCTGGTATTTTTAGCTGGCTGCTTCCTTGGATCATTGTTCAGTAGCCACATGTTGGGGGAGAAAGTAAAAGTGGAAAACATTGAGAAGAAACTGAGATAAGAAAAGCATCTTGGGCTAAAATGAGATGCCAGGGAACAGAGAGAATTAAAATAAGTCATCAAGGGGTGAAAAAAAGGTAAAGTGAAAAGAAAAATAAGAGTATTTATATAGTGCCTTTAATGTAGTAAAACATCCAAAGGCACTTTTTGGAAGCGTTATTAAGCAAAATGTGACACACGATTTGACACTGAGCCACATAGAGATAGTAAGACAGAGCTAGGTTTTAACCTGCGTCTCAAAGGAGGAGAGGGAGCTGGAGAGGCAGAGAAGTTTCGGGAGGAAATTCCAGAGCTTCGGGCCTCGGAGCTGAAGGCACAGCTGCCAATGCTGGGAATATGGGGGAGGTTAGAATTCGAAGAGCGGAAAGATCTGAGGATTGTAGGGCTGGAGGAGGTTACATAGGGAGGGGCGTGGCCATGGAAGGATTTGAAAACAATAATGAGAATTTTTAAATCAAGACATTGGCGGACTGGGAGCCAATGTAGGTTATCGAGCACAGGGATGATAGGTGACTGAAACTTGGTGTGAGTTAGGATACGGGCAGCAGAGTTTTGGGTGAGCTCAAGTATATGGAGGGTGGAAAATGGGAGGCCTGCCAGGAGAACTTTGCAATAGTCAAGCCTAGAGATAACAACAGCAAGGATGAGCTGAGGCAGGAGCGAAATCGGGTGATATTACTGAGAAGTAGGCGATTTTGGTGATGGAGCGGATATGTGGTCGGAAGCTTCAAAGTTGTGAACGGTCTGGTTCAGCCTCAGACAGTGGCCAGGTAGAGGAATGGATTTGGTGGTGAGGGAATGGAGTTTGTGGCAGGGTCTACCCAATATTTTGTTGGAGGAAATTTCTGCTCATCCAGCATTGGATGTCAGACAAGCAGTCAGATAATTTAGAGACAGTGGAAGGTTTGAGAGTGTTGGTGGTGAGGTAGAGCTGGGTGTCGTCAGCATACATGTGGAACCTGACATTGTGTTTTCTGATGATGTTGCCGAGGGGCAGCATGTTGATGAGAAATAGGAGGGGACGAAGGATAGATCCTTGGTGAACTCCAGAGGTAACAGTGCTGAAGCGAAAAGAGAAGCCATTGAAGGTGATACTCTGGCCCCAACGGGACAGATAAGAATGCAACCATGCGAGGGCAGTCCCACCCAGTAGACCACGGAGGAGAGGCATTTGAGTCTGATTTTGTGGTCATCTGTGTCGAAGGCTGCATACAATTCAAAAGAATGAGAAGGTATAGTTTACCATGGTCACAGTCACACAGGATGTAATTTTTTTTTTTCTTTGACAAGAGCCGTTTCAGTGCTGTGGTCGGGTAGAAGCCTGATTGGAAGGGTTCATAAATGGAGTTGCAAGAAAGATGGCATGGATTTGGAAGGCGATAACAAGTTCAAGGACTTTGGAAAGGAAAGGGAGGTTGAGAGAGTACAAGCGAAAGAAAGGAGAAAAGGTGAAAATGCAAAAAGTGAAAAAGTAAAGAATAGAAATAAAGGAACAAGCAACATATAAAAAGGAATAGGGGAAGAGAGAAAAACATGGATGAATCAAAGAAAATGTGGGAAACAAGTAAAGTTATGGTGGTAATTAAAATTAGTGAAGGAGGGGCAAGAGAGTATGAAGTGCTAGAGGAGAGTGCACAACACTAGGAGGGAAGAAAGAAAATGTTGAACTGCAGAAAAGAGCTGCTTTTTAATGACAGTTGGGTTGCATACTTCCTGAAAAGCTGGCAACAATTTCAGCAGTCGATAGCTTGAGCAACAGAGGGCAGAGAGGCATTTTTGGGAGGAAGGGAGAAGCGAGCTCATTGAAGGGGTAACGGAATTTTTCAGTGATAGACTCTTATGGATCTAGTTAAGTGAGTGCAAAGGGCCACATTGCAGGTGGAGGGGAGCGGGAGAAGAACGAAAAACCATGCATTCATATAGTACCTTTCATGACCTCGGGATGTGCTAAAGTGCTTTTCAGCCAACGACTTGCTTTTGAAGTCAGTTATGCATAGCAAGTTCCCACGAACAATGAGATGAATGATCAGATAATCTGTTTTGGTGGTATTGCTTGAGGGCAAAATGTTGGCTGAAACATCAGGATAATTATTCTGCTCTTCAAATAGTACTATAGGACCTCGGTTATTACACAACACCTGAGTGAAGTGTTATTTCACTATCTCCCCTTAATACGTTCTAGGAAGCCTGTGGGAAAACCACTGACCACCAAGCTCGGATAGACATACATCAGAATGAAGATGCAGAGTATACAGAATCCTTGGAAAATGCCAGCACGTTGTCTACTTCCTCCAATTTAGAACCCTTTGCTAATGATGATCTTGGTAAGCTTTGCAGATGAGTCATTTTTTTCAATTTTAAACTAGACATTAAACTTTCAACAAATGTAATTAGATCATGTGTTTAACATTTACCCCACTCGAAACGTCACACTGGGTTGTCTTGTAATAAACTGATTTTTAAAAAAACAGATTGCTTTTGAAGATGAAGTGACATTTTAATATAAATTCTGAATTTGGTACTCCTGTAATACAGTCTTGTGCATTTTGAGTCTGTACCATAAACTGCTTTTCTAGCTGTTGATAAGACTTAAATATGCACACCTCTAAACTCTATTCAGATTTGAATTATTTCTTTTTAACTTGAAGTATCTATCAGTGTTTTAAATGTATGCAGAAGTAGAAAATTTCCATCTGCCTTTTTTCTATAGCATGTGCTTTTTATGAATACAGGTAATACTGTCATTCACTTAGACAAAGCCCTGTCTCGGATGAGGGAGTATGAGCGCATGAAATTTGAAGTTGAAAATAACCAGATTACAGATGTCTGTACCAATGCCATCGAATGTGCTGAAGGTAATCTGGAAAGAAAAAGTTAATCAACATCAAATGATATGAAATCATGCAGAAATTTGTACTTGATGTATAAATTAATTTGGCAGCTGGTAACTTTTCTTTCAAATTACTAGATTTTAACAGACTTATGAAAGGTAATTATGAAGGAACAACTTTGTTGTGTTATTGTGTGGTAATTTGAGGCAAATGTCTTGTTTTTTGATTTTTAGTTTGAACTGTGTTGTCTTGTTAAAATTAATGTTCCTTGCTTCATATTTTCTTCCTTTTAAAGATTTCAGTTCTCTTCCATTATTTTGACATAATTTAAGCTTCTCACTCAGAAGTAAAGAAGAGAAATGAAGGACAAAATAAAGCTGTTCAGTTCAGTGATGGCCAAAGAGTTATTGGAACAGTTGTTCACCTCATTTAAGAACATAAGAAATTGGAGCAGGAGTAGACCATTTGGCTCCTCGAGCCTGTTCCGCCATTCAATAAGATCATGGCTGATCAATCATGGACTCCGCTCCATTTCCCTGCCCGCTCCCCATAACCCTTTACTCCCTTATTGCTCAAAAATCTGTCTTAAATATACTCAATGACCCAGCCTCCTCTGTTCTCTGGGGCAGAGAATTCCATGGGCTAGACTTTCCACTTCACGTCGCCCATATATGGCCCAAAACGGACTTCTATCACTCATTTTGAGCAAAAAGTGGAAACTAGGCCCAAAATATCGCCGGAAAAACACGTGCCTAAGTTTCCACTTTGATCACCGAGAAGATCACCGAAATTATAGCCCACACAAGTTTCAGCACCGAGCATGCACTTCGCTGGGCCAATGTAAGGCCCAAAAGAGTGCTGAGAAATAGTTGCTTTTTCTGGGCCCAAGAGTAGGAAAATGGGCACTACAGACACCATTTTGACTTCAGAGGAAGGGTGGAGCATTAGTTGTGAGTTATTTAGAGAGTTAGTTGCACTCAGAATATTGGTACAGGGAATATAAATAGGCATTATATTATTTTTGGTAAATATTGAATTTATTAAATAGCTTTTAAATAGTGAAGTTGTTACTAAAGTACTTGTGTATTAAAAGAATAAACAAATATGGATTAACAACTGTATAGTTGATAAATAATGTAACTTAAGAAAGAAGGCACACAATTTATTGAATCAAAGATTTTTTTTAATTGACAAATATGAGAAAAAAATTTGATAAACTATCCCTTCAACCCGTTCCCCCCACCCCCCGCACCAACCCACCCTTCCCTCAAATACACAAAATTATAACGAACAATTAACAAATAACAACGAACAGAACAAGAACAATTGAACAAGTGAAAAGTGAACAAAAATATAAACTTTGTGAAAAAACTCCCCCCTCCCTACCTGCGGCCACGTTTCCCTCCAGGTCCAGTCCCACCCCGTGTTTGTACCATACCCGCCCGTTTTGGTCTACGCAAACCGACACCAAGACGTCGTGCAGAGTGGGACGGCAAGACTTCCTGCCGTGGTGGAGGTGACGGAGTGGAAGCCTGAAGCTTCACTTCCGAGTCAGGAGGAACTATGTCCTCCGTACTCGCTTGCGTGCTCGGAGGACACTGCGAGCAGACACGACACCTTGGAGTGCAGCGTCGTGTCCAGCCAGCAACGCATGCTGTAGGGCATTGGTTGCGGCTGTCTGCTGCCGAATGACCTCCAACGTCTCCCTTGCAGTCTGTGCTTGCTCGGGAGATCAGTTGGAGAAGTTCGTGCAGAACTCACACCAGGATGCTGGAAACTGGCTCCAGTTTGCGGAGAACTGGCTCCATTTCGCAGAGAATCGCGCGAAACCCTGGATAAGGTCACGACCAATCACGACCGTCTCCCTGCAGAGGGATATTACGCTCTCTATCTGGCCCTCCATGGTTGGCGATTGCTCACCACGCTGACCGGACCTCCCTGGGGTCGGTGTTTGCAAAATGACGCGCCTTGGCGTTGCCACCTGCACACCGCTTGGTCCCGGTGCCTCTTCCATCTCAATCGAGATGGCCGCTGGTTGTTTTCCCCCCGCCCCTCCACCCCCACAAAAATAATCTCATCCTCCTTCTCCTCCTCCTCCTTCTCCTCTTGCTCCGCCTCAAATTGACTGACTACGTGCGTTGTTACATCCTCCTCCTGCTCCGTCTCTTCCTCCTGCGAGCTGTTGGAGGGGTTGATATTTGCGGAAGTCTCCGCTACTTCGCAATGCTCAACGGACACTTCGCCTTAGAAAAATGAATGAAATCTCTAAACAACTCATAACAATACATATCAATATATATCAATATTTCCATATCAATATTTCAGTAACCCAAAATCTTGCAATACTTTTCAAAACCCCATATGCACAAGGGTTCACCAGGGTTAACATGGCCTCATTCTTAGATCAAGACTACATTGAAATTATTGAATTATAATTGCATAACATTACATGCGTAACTACGATATTTTTCGTATGTATTTAGTAATGTTTGACACATTGCACAGTTCCCATTACTCAAGACTGAAGGGTGAGCTCGGCCACGCCACTGGTCGTGACTGAACGGCCTTCAGGCCCCACCAAGGCCACCGCAAGCTCTTCGTATTGAGTAAGAATGTGTACCGTTGCGGAGCCGCCACCCATCCTCCTTTGCTCCGCACGGTTGATAAATTATCATTTACAGAAAAAGATAACTAACATTGCACGGCATAAGCTAATGTACTTGACAATAAACATTGAAGACTGACCGATTTAAATGTTCAATTATTACATAACATTGTAGTGCATATGAATAATTTTTAATACTATAAGATTCAACTTAGTGTTAGGGAGAATACATGTATTTTTAATTTCATTATTTTATATTATACTTAAATGACATTGAGGATTCTAATTACAATTTATAAACAGCAAGTAAATAATACATATGTATGACTTTTAAATATGTTTTAAATATAGAATATATAATCGAACTTACTCTGGCAGCTGCCAGCAGGCTGTTCCACCCCTTGCGGCACTGGTCAGCAGTCCGCACCTCATCGGCAATCTCCAGCCAAATTCTCCTTTCTGCACAGGGTAGAGGTTTCCCATGCCCACCCCGTGTCAAGTCCTCCCACCTCGTTGAAACCACATTAACAAGGGCCTCGTTGGCCCCCTCACTAAATGTTTTGGCCCTTCGCCTCTCCATCTCCCTTTGTTTTTGCACTTGCATTGGCATTGACATAGATGATATATAAAAGATAATAGCTCCTATTTTTGCTATTACTTCAATCAAATTTAATACATTTGTCAAAGTTTAATCGCTATTTACTTCACTGCTTCTCTCCTCTCTTCTCTCCTTCTCTCTCTCCCGCTCTCTCTGACCCTCCCTGTGTTTCTGAGCATGTGCGATGACCCATGAACTCTCCAAACGCAGCAAAAAAAATCAACCCACCAAAACAACATCCCACACATGTGCACAATAGCATTGCTAGGGAAGCTTTATTTTTCTATGACTTTTTTTGGGTGATCGTGAGATCGCCGAAAAATCAGATCGCCCATTTGACATCGCCGGAGTAAGGCCGAGTGGAAAATCGCCAAAAAAAATGCGCCTTGTGCCGGCAATCCCACATCGCTGGAACAAGGCCCATTTTTGGGGGCTTTAGCCACTAGTGGAAAGTCTAACCCATAATAGATTTACAACCCTCTGAGAAAAGAAATTTCTCCTCATCTCAGTTTTAAATGGGCAACTCCTTATTCTAAGACTATGTCCCTTAGTTTTAATTTCCCCCATGAATGGAAATATCCTCTCTGCATCAATCTTGCCGAGCCCCCTCATTATCTTCTAAGTTTCAATAAGATCACCTCTCATTCTTCTGAACTACAGTGAGCATAGGCCCAACCGACTCAACCTATCTTCATAAGTCAACCCCCTCAGCTCCGGAATCAACCTAGTGAACCTTCCCTGAACAGCATCCAATGCAAGTATATCCTTCCTTAAATACGGACACCAAAACTGTACGCAGTACTCCAGGTGTGGCCTCACCAATACCCTGTACAGTTGCAGCAGGACTTCTCTGCTTTTATACTCTAACCCCCTTGCAATAAAGGCCAACATTCCATTTGCCTTCCAGATGACTTGCTGTACCTGCATACTAACTTTTTGGGTTTCATGCACAAGGACCCCCAGGTCCCTCTGTACTACATAGAAACATAGAAAATAGGTACAGGAGTAGGCCATTCGGCCCTTCAAACCTGCAGCACCATTCAATAAGGTCATGGCTGATCATTCACCTCAGTACCCCTTTCCTGCTTTCTCGCCATACCCCTTGATCCCTTTAGTCGTAAGGGCCATATCTAACTCCCTCTTGAATATATCCAATGAACTGGCATCAGCAACTCTCTGCGGTAGAGAATTCCACAGGTTAACAACTCTGAGTGAAGAAGTTTCTCCTCATCTCAGTCCTAAATGGCTTAGCCCTTATCCTTAGACTGTGTCCCCTGGTTCTGGACTTCCCCAACATCGGGAACATTCTTCCTGCATCTAACCTGTCCAGTCCCGTCAGAATTTTATATGTTTCTATGAGATTCCCCCTCCTCCTTCTGAACTCCAGGGAAGACAGGCCCAGTGGATCCATTCTCCTCATATGTCAGTCCTGCCATCCCGGGAATCAGTCTGGTGAACCTTTGCTGCACTCCCTCAATAGCAAGAATGTCCTTCCTCAGATTAGGAGACCAAAACTGAACACAATATTGCAGATGCGGCCTCACCAAGGCCCGGTACAACTGCAGTAAGACCCCCCCCTGCTCCTATACTCAAATCCCCTAGCTATGAAGGCCAACATGCCATTTGCCGCCTTCACCGCCTGCTGTACCTGCATGCTAACTTTCAATGACTGATGTATCATGATACCCAGGTCTCGTTGCACCTCCCTTTTTTCTAATCTGCCGCCATTCAGATAGCATTCTGCCTTCATGTTTTTGCCACCAAAGTGGATAACCTCACATTTATCCACATTACACTGCATCTGCCATGCATTTGCACACTCACCTAACCTCTCCAAGTCACCCTGCAGCCTCTTTGCATCCTCCTCACAGCTCACACCGCCACCCAGCTTAGTGCCATCTGCAAACTTGGCGATACTGCACTCAATTCCTTCATCTAAATCATTGATGTATATTGTAAATAGCTGGGGTCCCAGCACTGAGTCCTGCGGCACCCCACGAGTCACTGCCTGCCATTCTGAAAAGGACCCGTTTACCCCAACTCTTTGCTTCCTGCCTGCCAACCAGTTCTCTATCCACGTCAGTACATTACCCCCAATACCATGTGCTTGAATTTTGCACACCAATCTCTTGTGTGGGAACTTGTCAGAAGCCTTTTGAAAGTCCAAATACACCACATCCACTGGTTCTCCCTTGTCCACTCTACTAGTTACATGCTCAAAAAATTCTAGAAGATTTGACAAGCATGCTTTCCCTTTCATAAATCCATGCCGACTTGAACCGATCCTGTCACTGCTTTCCAAATGCGTTGCTATTTCATCTTTATTAATTGATTTCAACATTTTCCCCACTACTGTCAGGCTAACCAGTCCATAATTCCTCGTTTTCTCTCCCTCCTTTTTTTAAAAATGGTGTTACATTAGCTACCCTCCAGTCCAGAGGAACTGATCCAGAGTCGATAGACTGTTGGAAAATGATCACCAATGCATCCACTATTTCTAGGGCCACTTCCTTAAGTACTCTGGGATGCAGACTATCAGGCCCTGGGGATTTATCGGCCTTCAATCCCATCAATTTCCCGAACATAGTTTCCCGACTGATAAGGATTTCCTTCAGTTCCTCCTTCTCACTGGACCCTCGGTCCCTGAGTATTTCCGGAAGGTTATTTGTGTCTTCCTTCGTGAAGACAGAACCAAAGTATTTGTTCAACTGGTCTGCCATTTCTTTGTTCCCCATTATAAATTCACCTGATTCTGACTGCAAGTTACCTACGTTTGCCTTCACTAATCTTTTTCTCTTCCATATCTAAAGCAGCTTTTGCAGTCAGTTTTTATGTTCCCAGCAAGCTTCCTCTCGTACTCTATTTCGCTCCTCCTAATTAAACCCTTTGTCCTCCTCTGCTGAATTCTAAATTTCTCCTGGTCCTCAGGTTTGCTGCTTTTTCTGGACAATTTATATGCCTCTTCCTTGGATTTAACACTATCCTTAATTTCCCTTGTTCGCCATGGTTGAGCCACCTTCCCTGTTTTATTTTTACTCCAGACAGGGATGGACAATTGTTGAAGTTCATCCATGTGATCTTTAAATGTTTGCCATTGCCTATCCACCGTCAACCCTTTAAGTATCATTCGCCAGTCTATTCTAGCCAATTCACATCTCATACCATCGAAGTTACCTTTCCTTAATTTCAGGACCCTAGTCTCTGAATTAACTGTGTCATTCTCCATCTTAATAAAGAATTCTACCATATTATGGTTACTCTTCCCCAAGTGGCCTCGGACAACAAGATTGCTAATTAATCCTTTCTCATTGCACATCACCCAGTCGAGGATGGCCAGCCCTCTAATTGGTTCCTCGACATATTTGTCTAGAAAACCATCCCTTATACACTCCAGGAAATCCTCCTCCACCATATTGCTATCAGTTTGGTTAGCCCAATCTATATGTAGATTAAAGTCGCCCATGATAACCTTTATTGCATGCATCCCTAATTTCTTGTTTGATGCTGTCCCCAACCTCACTACTACTGTTTGGTGGTCTGCACACAACTCCCACTAGCATTTTCTGCCCTTTGGTATTCCATAGCTCTACCCATACAGATTCCACATCATCCAAGCTTAATGTCCTTCCTTACAATTGCGTTAATTTCCTCTTTAACCAGCAACGCTACCCCACCTCCTTTTCCTTTCTGTCCATCCTTCCTGAATGTTGAATCCCCCTGGATGTTGAGTTCCCAGCCTTGGTCATCCTGGAGCCGTGCTCCGTAATGCCAATTATATCATCTTTGTTAATTGCTGCCTGCGCAGTTAATTCGTCCACCTTATTACGAATACTCCTCGCATTGAGGCACAGAGCCTTCAGACTTGTCTTTTTAACACACTTTTGCGCCTTTAGTATTTTGCTGTAATGTGGCCCTTTTTGATTTTTACCTTGGGTTTCTCTGCCCTCCACTTTTACTTTTCTTCTTTCTATCTTTTGCTTCTGCCCCCATTCTACTTCCCTCTGTCTCCCTGCATAGGTTCCCATCCCCCTGCCATATTAGATTAACCCCTCCCCAAAAGCACTAGCAAACACTCCCCCTAGGACATTGGTTCCAGTCCTGCCCAGATACAGACTGTCCGGTTTGTACTGGTCCCACCTCTCCCAGAACCGGTTTCAATGTCCCAGGAATTTGAGTCCCTCCCTCCTGCACCACTCTTCAAGCCACTTATTCATCTCAGCTATCCTTAAATTCCTACTCTGACTAGCACGTGGCACTGGTAGCAATCCTGAGATTACTACCTTTGAGGTCCTACTTTTTAATTTAACTCCTAGCTCCCTAAGTTCAGCTTTTAGGACCTCATTCCATTTTTTACCTATATCAATGGTATCTTTATGCACCACGACAACTGGCTGTTCATCCACCCCCTCCAAAATCTCCTGCAGCCGCTCCGAGACATTCTTGACCCTTGCACTAGGGAGGCAACATATCATCCTGGAGTCTCGATTGCGGCCACAGAAACGTCCATCTATTCCCCTTATAATAGAATCCCCTACCACTATAGCCCTCCCACTCTTTTTCCTGCCCTCCTGTGCAACGGAGACACCCATGGTGCCATGAACTTGGCTGTTGCTGTCCTGCTCTGATGAGTCATCCCCCCCCAACAGCACCCAAGGCGGTGTATCTGTTTTGGAGGTTGATGACCGTAGGGGACCCCTGCACTCCCTCCCTTCCACTGCTCTGCCTGATGGTCACCCATTCACTATCTGCCTGAGTAACCTTTACCTGCGGTGTGACCAACTCATTAAAAGTGATATTCGCGACATCCTCAGCATCACGGATGCTCCAGAGTGAATCCATGAGCAGCTCCAGTGCTGCAATGTAGTCTGTCAGGAGCTGCAGTTGGATACACTTCCCGCACATTTAGTCGTCAGGGACACTAGAAGCATCCCTGGCTTCCCACGTAGCACAGGAGGAGCATGACATGGGTCTGGGCAGCACTTTGCAATTTTTTTCCATTTAAATTATCATTTGCTTTTCTATTATTTCTGCTAATACCTCACATTTTCCCACATTATACTCCATCTACCAAATTTTTGCCCACTTACTGAGTCTGTCTATATCCCATTGCAGATTTTTTGTGTCCTCCTCATTTTTGTATCATCAGCAAAATTGACTACATTACACTCGTTCCCTTCATCCAATCATTAATATAGATTGTAAACAGTTGAGGACCCAGCACCGATTTGCCAATCGGAAAATGACCCATTCATCCCGATTCTCTGTTTTCTGTTAGTTAGCCAATCCTCTATTCATGATAATATATTACTCCCAACCCCGTAAACTTTTATCTTGTGCAGTAACCTCTTATGTGGCACCTTATCATAGAAACATAGAAAATAGGTGCAGGAGTAGGCCATTCAGCCCTTCTAGCCTGCACCGCCATTCAATGAGTTCATGGCTGAACATGAAACTTCAGTACCCCCTTCCTGCTTTCTCGCCATAACCCTTGATCCCCCGAGTAGTAAGGACTTCATCTAACTCCCTTTTGAATATATTTAGTGAATTGGCCTCAACTACTTTCTGTGGTAGAGAATTCCACAGGTTCACCACTCTCTGGGTGAAGAAGTTTCTCCTCATCTCGGTCCTAAATGGCTTACCCCTTATCCTCAGACTGTGACCCCTGGTTCTGGACTTCCCCAACATTGGGAACATTCTTTCTGCATCTAACCTGTCTAAACCCGTCAGAATTTTAAACGTTTCTATGAGATCCCCTCTCATTCTTCTGAACTCCAGTGAATACAAGCCCAGTTGATCCAATCTTTCTTGATAGGTCAGTCCCGCCATCCCGGGAATCAGTCTGGTGAACCTTCGCTGCACTCCCTCAATAGCAAGAATGTCCTTCCTCAAGTTAGGAGACCAAAACTGTACACAATACTCCAGGTGTGGCCTCACCAAGGCCCTGTACAACTGTAGCAACACCTCCCTGCCCCTGTATTCAAATCCCCTCGCTATGAAGGCCAACATGCCATTTGCTTTCTTAACCGCCTGCTGTACCTGCATGCCAACCTTCAATGACTGATGTACCATGACACCCAGGTCTCGTTGCACCTTCCCTTTTCCTAATCTGTCACCATTCAGATAATAGTCTGTCTCTCTGTTTTTACCACCAAAGTGGATAACCTCACATTTATCCACATTATACTTCATCTGCCATGCATTTGCCCACTCACCTAACCTATCCAAGTCACTCTGCAGCCTAATAGCATCCTCCTCGCAGCTCACACTGCCACCCAACTTAGTATCATCTGCAAATTTGGAGATACTGCATTTAATCCCCTCGTCTAAATCATTAATGTACAATGTAAACAGCTGGGGCCCCAGCACAGAACCTTGCGGCACTCCACTAGTCACTGCCTGCCATTCTGAAAAGTACCCGTTTACTCCTACTCTTTGCTTCCTGTCTGACAACCAGTTCTCAATCCACATCAGCACACTACCCCCAATCCCATGTGCTTTAACTTTGCACATTAATCTCTTGTGTGGGACCTTGTCGAAAGCCTTCTGAAAGTCCAAATATACCACATCAACTGGTTCTCCTCTGTCCACTTTACTGGAAACATCCTCAAAAAATTCCAGAAGATTTGTCAAGCATGATTTCCCTTTCACAAATCCATGCTGACTTGGACCTATCATGTCACCATTTTCCAGATGCACTGCTATGACATCCTTAATAATTGATTCCATCATTTTACCCACTACTGAGGTCAGGCTGACCGGTCTATAATTCCCTGTTTTCTCTCTCCCTCCTTTTTTAAAAAGTGGGGTTACATTGGCTACCCTCCACTCCATAGGAACTGATCCAGAGTCAATGGAATGTTGGAAAATGACTGTCAATGCATCCGCTATTTCCAAGGCCACCTCCTTAAGTACTCTAGGATGCAATCCATCAGGCCCTGGGGATTTATCGGCCTTCAATCCCATCAATTTCCCCAAAACAATTTCCCGACTAATAAAGATTTCCCTCAGTTCCCCCTCCTTACTAGACCCTCTGACCCCTTTTATATCCGGAAGGTTGTTTGTATCCTCCTTAGTGAATACCGAACCAAAGTACTTGTTCAATTGGTCCGCCATTTCTTTGTTCCCCGTTATGACTTCCCCTGATTCTGACTGCAGTGGACCTACGTTTGTCTTCACCAACCTTTTTCTCTTTACATACCTATAGAAACTTTTGCAATCCGCCTTAATGTTCCCTGCAAGCTTCTTCTCGTACTCCATTTTCCCTGTCCTAATCAAACCCTTTGTCCTCCTCTGCTGAGTTCTAAATTTCTCCCAGTCCCCAGGTTCGCTGCTATTTCTGGCCAATTTGTATGCCACTTCCTTGGCTTTAATACTATCCCTGATTTCCCTAGATAGCCACGGTTGAGCCACCTTCCCCTTTTTATTTTTACGCCAGACAGGAATGTACAATTGTTGTACTTCATCCATGCGGTCTCTAAATGTCTGCCATTGCCCATCCACAGTCAACCCCCTAAGTATCATTCGCCAATCTATCCTAGCCAATTCACGCCTCATACCTTCAAAGTTACCCTTCTTTAAGTTCTGGACCATGGTCTCTGAAATTACTGTTTCATTCTCCATCCTAATGCAGAATTCCACCATATTATGGTCACTCTTCCCCAAGGGGCCTCGCACAATGAGATTGCTAATTAATCCTCTCTCATTACACAACACCCAGTCTAAGATGGCCTCCCCCCTAGTTGGTTCCTCAACATATTGGTCTAGAAAACCATCCCTTATGCACTCCAGGAAATCCTCCTCCACCGTATTGCTTCCAGTTTGGCTAGCCCAATCTATGTGCATATTAAAGTCACCCATTATAACTGCTACACCTTTATTGCATGCACCCCTAATTTCCTGTTTGATGCCCTCCCCAACATCCCTATTACTGTTTGGAGGTCTGTACACAACTCCTACTAACGTTTTTTGCCCTTTGGTGTTCTGCAGCTCTACCCATATAGATTCCACATCATCCAAGCTAATGTCTTTCCTAACTATTGCATTAATCTCCTCTTTAACCAGCAATGCTACCCCACCTCCTTTTCCTTTTATTCTATCCTTCCTGAATGTTGAATACCCCTGAATGTTGAGTTCCCAGCCCTGATCATCCTGGAGCCACGTCTCCGTAATCCCAATCACATCATATTTGTTAACATCTATTTGCACAATTAATTCATCCACCTTATTGCGGATACTCCTTGCATTCAGACACAAAGCCTTCAGGCTTGTTTTATTAACACCCTTTATCCTTTTAGAATTTTGCTGTACAGTGGCCCTTTTTGTTTTTTGCCTTGGGTTTCTCTGCCCTCCATCTTTCCTCATCTCCTTTCTGTCTTTTGCTTTTGTCTCCTTTTTGTTTCCCTCTGTCTCCCTGCATTGGTTCCCATCCTTCTGAAAAACCAAATACACCACATCCACTAGTTTCCCTTGTATACCCTGCTCGTTTCATCCTCAAAGAACTCCAGCAAATTTGTCAAACATGTTTTCCCTTTCATAAAACCATGCTTGATTGAATCATGCTTTTCCAAATGTCCGCTACTGCTTCCTTAATAATGTGCTCCAACATTTTCCCAATGACAGATGTTAGACTAACTGGTCTATAGTTTCTTGCTTTTTGTCTGCCTCCTTTTTTAAATATGCGCGTTATATTTGCGGTTTTCCAATCTGCTGGGATCGCCCCAGAATACAGGAAACTTTGGTAGATTACAACCAATGTATCCATTATCTCTGCAGCCACTTCTCTTTAGACCCTGGGATGTAAGGCATCAGATCCAGGGGACTTGTCCGCCCTTCGTCCCATTATTTTATTGAATACTACTTCATTGGTGATAGTTCCTCCCTGCATATATCCGCTTGATTATCCACTATTGGGATGTCTTTAGTGTCTTTTACCTTGAAGACTGATACAAAATATTTGTTCAACGTCTCTGCCATTTCTCTGTTCTCCATTATTAATTCCCCAGTCTCATCCTCCAGGGGACCAACATTTACTTTAGCCACTCTTTTTTCCTTTTTACTTACCTGTAGATACTATCTGTTTTTATATTTCATGCTAGTTTACTTTCATAATCTATCTTTCCCTCTCTTAATCATTTTTTTAGTCGTTCTCTGCTGGCTTTTAAAAATTTCCCAATGTTTCTGGCCTCCCACTAGTCTTGGCCACATTGTATGCCTTTGTTTTCAATTTGACATCTTCCCTTATTCCCTTAGTTAGCCACGAATGATTATCCCTTCTCTTAGTCTTTCCTTCTCACTGGGATATATTTTTGTTCAATTTCTATTCACAAATGAACAGGCAATCACCCATGCAAGAGGAAAACCAGATACTGTGCCCTGTTATGGACTTTGTTTTTTTTTCCATCTCCTGTTGACATGTTTGTGCAAAAATAGGAAAGAGAAACCTTTACCTGGCATGTTTGGAGCAACCGTCATGTTGGTGGTCACAGTACTGTGTTAGATAACTCAAGTCGGTTGACCGCTAGACTATACCAGATTGTTCTAGGTTCAAATCCTTGCAGGGTAATTCAGTCTTTGTCTTCTACAGTGGACACAATGAGTGCCATACTAGGCTGTGCGGGGGGGAAAGCACTATCATAGGATTTGTTTTCAGACAATCTAGTCTTATTTGGCAGTAGAAATGGGGATCAACATCTAGCCCAAACAGATTAAATAGACCTGACTAAATGGCATTTGTTGTCCGAGGATATTGATAGAATAGAAGGGAGGAAACCCCTGAGTTGTGGTGCCTTTCTCTGGGGAGTATGGGTCAGAAGACTGAGGAACCCTGTCACATTAGGTGCTTTGAGCGGATATGGTCCCATCACTCATTTAAGATCATTTTTCTACGGTGACATTACCCAAAGATAATTCTAATGGTAGCTTTTCAAAGTGGTTTTAAAGCAGGAGCTAGGGCAGTTGAGTTGAAATATAAAATTGTTTCTTGCTATTCAAGATAATCAGGGTTCCTCTACTTTTCAACTGTTTCTTATTGTGTTTGGGTCCAAATGAGGAAATCTTTTTAATAAAAGCACTGCAGATTGATAGAAAAAAATAACTTAATATCTTACATAACATACCAGTTCTGAAGAAAGGTTTTGAGTTGCTAAATCCTCTTTTCATTGAAGCTTCTGGAAACATGGAAATATTTTGTTAACTATTTGTGTTCTTCCTACCTGAAGAACAACTTTGAATTCTTAACCCTTGTCAAAGTCATAACATGGAAAGGTTTGAACAGAATACTAAGTCAGTGTACCTTTTGCCTCTAATTCTCATCCGTACTGGATAAGTATTCCATGGCATCTGGATAATATCTTCTATCCAGAGATCATTGGCTTCTCATGAGGAGCAGGAGGATCAGGCATTCAAGGAGCAGAGTGATGTGGAAGAAAGTTAAACTTGGCTATCATAACTGTCAGGCTGCCTCTTTAGTTGGAATTTAATGCTGCTCCTTAGTCAGCCTTACCGCCAGTAAGGATCGACCGATAGCCATGCTCTCCCTGCCACCGCCGCTGCCCCCCCTCCCCTGCTCCCCGCTCCCCATTGCTGGACGTCTGCAAGAATGGGCAAAGCGGATTTACATCATTGTTCTTCATTTCCACTGAAAACAAATGAACTGTAGAGTTGCATTAACCTCTGAGAATCCTGTTTCGTAAACTTTTGCAAAATTCCTTGTGATATTTCCATGTTCAACTAAATGTAGGCTATTTCCCAAGAAAGAACTCATCAACAAGCTGTGATCTAAATTGGGCTGTAATATGTCAAATAATTGGGCCTTAATATGTCTTTGTAGCATATTTCTTTCATGTGTGAATATTCAGATCTGATTGAATTTTTTGAATAGGTGACTAAAGCAGTGGACAGGAGAATGTCTATGGGTGTTGTTTATATGGACTTCCGGAAGGCATTTGATAAAGTTCCTTATAGAGACTATTAATTAAAGTTGAAGCTGATAGAATTGAAGGCAAATTATTGATCTGATTCGGTGTTATGTATTTAACACCTTGTTGCCTGTATTATCACCAGAGGCCTACCTGTTGGAGTCCCAAGGGATCCCAGCATCCCTTGGGAGCACGGTATATAAGCAGGCCACCCACGAGGTACCTGCACTCTGGAATCTTAATAAAGGAGCTAAGGTCACACTTGCTCATTGTACACAGTACTCAGTTTCATCCTTTATTATGAGCATAGCATTTGGCGACGAGTTAACGAACAACCGTGCGAAAATGTAAAGAACAGTTGGTATCCTGGAGAAGTTCTCAGAAGGGGACGATTGGGAGGCCTTCGTGGAGAGACTCGGCTAATACTTCGTGGCCCACGAGCTGGATGAGAACGAGAACGCTACCAAACGAAGGGAGATCCTCCTAACTTGTCTGTGGGGCAACAACCTATGGCCTCATGAAGAACTTCCTAGCTCCGGCAAAACCAACAGAGAAAACCTCTGAAGAATTGTGTTCGCTGGTCCGGGAGAACTTAAATCCTAAGGAAAGCGTTTTGATGGCGAGATATCGGTTCTACACGTGTCAACGATCGAAGGGCCAGGAAGAGGCGAGCTATGTCGCTGAACTAAGGCACCTCGCAGGACATTGTGAGTTTGAGGGATTCCTAGATCAAATGCTTATAGAGACTTTTTTTGTACTGAGCATTGGACATGAGACAATCCTTCACAAACTGTTGACTGTCGAAACTCCGAACCTAAGTAAAGCCATGTCCAAGCGCTTTTGTCTGTCGACGACGCCTCATGTGCCCAGGTTCTGAGCAAGTTCCCATCGTTGTTCGAGCCAGGCATTGGAAGCTTCTCGGGGATGAAGGTGCAGATGCATTTGGTTCCCAGTACGTGACCCATCCACCACAAGGCACGGGCGGTACCGTATGTGATGCATGAGAACGTGGAAATTGAGCTGGACAGGCTGCAGCGAGAAGACATCATCACGCCAGTGGAATTCAACGAGTGGGCTTGTCCGATTGTCCCAGTACTTAGAGGATGGCACAGTTAGAATTTGTGGGGACTATAAAGTAACGATTAACCATTTTTCGCTACAGGACCAGTACCCACTACCCAAGGCAGACGGCCTATTCACAACCCTGGCTGGAGGGAAGACGTTCACCAAGCTGGACCTGACCTCGGCCTACATGACGCAGGAGCTGGAGGAGTCTTCGAAAGGCCTCACCTGCATCAACACGCACAAAGGTCTGTTCATCTATAACCGGTGCCCATTCGGGATTCGGTCAGCTGTGGCAATCTTCCAACAGGACATGGAGAGCCTGCTAAACTTGGTTCCTCGCACCGTGGTTTTCCAGGACGACATACTGGTTATAGGTCGGGACACCATTGAGCACTTGAAGAATCTGGAAGAGGTTCTTAGTCGGTTGGATCGCGTGGGGCTCAGGTTGAAACGCTCGAAGTGTGTTTTCCTGGCACAGGAGGTCGAGTTCTTGGGAAGAATCGCGACAGACGGCATCAGACCCACTGACGCCAAGACGCAGGCCATCAAGAATGCGCCAAGACCACAGAACGTGACGGAGCTGCGGTCGTTCCTGGGACTCCTTAACTATTTTGGTAATTTCCTACCTGGGTTAAGCACCCTCTAGAACCCCTACATGAAGGGAGACGATTGGGTATGGGGGAATTCACAAGAGCCTGCCTTTAAGAAAGCCAGAAATCTGTTGTGTTCAAACAAACTGCTTGTACTGTATAACCCTTGTAAAAGATTAGTGCTAGCTTGTGATGCGTTGTCATACGGGGTCGGGTGTGTGTTACAACAGGCTAACGAATCAGGAACCGGTCGCTTATGCATCCAGGAGTTTGTCCAAGGCCGAAAGGGCCTACAGCATGATTGAAAAAGAGGCTCTGGCGTATGTTTACGGGGTAAAAAAAATCCACCAGTACTTATTTGGCCTCAAGTTTGAGCTTGAAACTGACCACAAGCCGCTCATATCGCTATTCTCTGAGAGCAAAGGGATTAACACCAATGACTTTGCCCGCATCCAAAGATGGGCGCTCACGCTGTCGGCATACAACTATGTAATCCGCCGCAGACAGGGCACAGAGAACTGCGCTGATGCTCTCAGTTGGTTGCCATTGCCCACCACCGGAATGGAAGTGGCACAGCCAGCGGACTTGCTTATGGTCATGGAGGCATTCGAGAACGAAAAGTCCTCCATTACGGCCCGCCAGATCAGGACCTGGACCAGCCAGGATCCTTTACTATGCTTAGTAAAAAGACTGTGTCCTCCATGGGAGCTGGTCCAGTGTCCCAGCGGAGATGCAGGAGGCGATTAAGCCGTTCCACAGGCGCAAAGACGAAATGTCCTTGCAGGTGGACTGTCTGTTGTGGAGCAATCACGTGTTCTTGCCCAAGAAAGGCAGAGATACGTTCATATGTAAACTGCACAGCACCTACCCAGGCATTGTAATGATGAAAGCCATAGCCAGATCCCATGTGTGGTGGCCAGGCATCAACTCAGATTTAGAGTAATGCATGCGTCAGTGCAACACTTGCTCTCAGCTGAGCAATACACCCAGAGAGGCACTGCTAAGTTTGTGGTTGTGGCCCTCCAAACCGTGATCGAGGATCCACGTGGACTATGCGGGCCCATTTCTAGGCAAAATGTTTTTGGTTGTCGTGAACGCTTACCCAAAATGGATTGAATTTGCGATAATGTCTGTGAGCACGTCCACAGCTACTATTGAATGCCTGTGAGCCATGTTTGCCACGCACGGCTTGCCTGATTTCCTAATCAGCGACAATGGGCCGTGCTTCACCAGTGCTGAATTCAAGGAATTCATGACCCGCAATGGGATCAAACACGTCACATCTGCCCCGTTCAATCCCACATCCAACGGCCAGGCAGAACGGGTAGTTCAGTCCATCTTGAAACATGTGTCGGAAGGCTCCCTGCAGACCCAGCTGTCCTGAGTGCTGCTCAGCTACCGCACCAGACCCCATTCACTCACCAGCATTCCCCCAGTTGAGCTGCTAATGAAAAGGGCACTAAAAACAAGGCTCTCTTTTGTCCACCCTGATCTCCATGATCACGTGGAGGGCAGGCGGCATCAACAAAGTGTGTACCATGACACCGCAAATTTGTCAGGCGATATTGAGATCAATGATCCTGTGTTTGTGCTCAATTATGGACATGGTCCCAAATGGCTAGCTGGCATGGTCATAGCCAAAGAGGGGAGTATGGTGTTTCAGGTCAAATTGACCAATGGACAAACGCACAGAAAACACTTGGACCAAAACAAATTGCGGTTCACCAACAGCTACGAACAACCCGAAGAAAACACCACCGACTTTGACCCTCCAACACACACACAAGCGGCAGCTGACATCATGGTCGACCACGAAGCTGAACTCACCATCCCCAGCAGCCCGGCAAGACCGGCTGCCCAACAGCCCAATGAAGAACTAACCAACTCACCCACACCCGCATTTGTACCGAGACGATCGACAAGGGAGCGAAAAGCCCCAGATCGTCTCACCTTGTAATTAAGTGTACTATTGACTTCACAGGGGAGTGATGTTATGCATTTAACCTCTTGTAAATAGTATTACACTACCACCTGTTGGAGTCCCAAGGGATCCCAGCATCCCTTAGGAGCATGGTATATAAGCAGGCCACCCACGAGGTACCTTATTGAAGGAGCTAAGGTCACACTTGCTCATTGTACACAGTACTCAGTTTCATCTTTTATTATGAGCATAGCATTAGGAAATCAGCTGCGCGGCAGGAGACAGATTATGGATAATGGGCAGGTACTCTTAATTGGCAGGATGTGACGAGTGGTGTCCCACAAGGATCTGTGTTGTGGCCTCGATTAATCACTGTATTTACGACTTAAGGGGTAAAAAGGCACATATCCAAGTTTGACGATGACACAAAGATAGGTGGCATTGTTAGCAGTGTAGATGGAAGCATAACATTATAAAGTACTATTAATAGATGAAGCGAATGAGCAAAACAGTGGCAAATGAATTTCAATGTAGGCAAATGAGGCCATCCACTTTGGACCTAAAAAGGATAGAACAGGGTACTTTCTAAATGGTGAAAAGATAGAAAGTGGAGTCCAAAGAGACTTGGGGTCCATGTACATAGATTATTAAAATGTCTTGGACAGGTACAAAAAATAATCCAAAAGGCTAATGCAATACTGGCCTTTATATCTAGAGGACTAGAATACAAGTAAATAGAAGTTTTGCTGCAGCTTTACAAAGCCCTGGTTATGCACACCTAGAGTACTGTGAGCAGTTCTGGGCACCACAAAAGGATATATTGCCTTGGTGCAGCGTAGATTTCAATGGTGGCGGTGGCGGTGCTTCCCGACATTATTTCACATTCAATCCATTTTGAAAAAGCATCCATCATCACCAGGAACATTTTGTCGAGAAACGGGCCCGCATAGTCGACATGGATCCTTGACCATGGTCTGGAGGGCCAGAACCACAAACTTAGTGGTGCCTCTCTGGGCGCGTTGCTCAGCTGAGCACACGTGGCATTGCCGTACACAGGACTCTTAAGTCAGAGTCGATACCGGGCCACCACATGTGGGATCTGGCTATCGCTTTCATCATTACTATACCCGGGTGTGTGCTGTGGAGATCCGAGATGAACATCTCCCTGCCCTTTTTGGGTAGCACTACGCGGTTACCCCACAACAGGCAGTCTGCCTGAATGGACAGCTTGTCCTTTCGCCGCTGGAACGGCTTGATTAGCTCTTGCATTTCAATGGGGATGCTGGCCCAGCTCCCATGCAGTACACAGTTTTTTTACTAGGGACAGCAGAGGATCTTGGCTGGTCCAAGTCCTAATCTGGCGGGCCGTGACAGGTGATTTATCATTTTCAAACGCTTCCATGACGATCAACAAGTCTGCGGACTGCGCCACCATCAACAAGTTGTAGGCTGCGCCATTTCCACCCCCATGGTGAGCAATGGTAGCCGACTGAGAGCATCCGCACAGTTCTCGGTGCCTGGCCTGCGGCAGATGGTATAGTTATACGCTGATAGCGCGAGTGCCCACCTTTGTGTGAGGCATTAGTATTTATCCCCTTGTTTTCAGCGAACAGGGATATGAGGGGCTTGTGATCGGTTTCCAGCTCAAATTTGAGGCCAAACAGGGACTGATGCATTTTCTTTACCCCGAATACACACGGTAATGCCTCTTTCTCAATCATGCTGTAGGCCCTCTCGGCCTTAGACAAGCTCCTGGAGGCATAGGCGACAGGTTTCAACTTCCCCGCAACGTTAGCTTGTTGTAATACACACCCGACTCCGTACGACGACACATCACATGCTAACACAAGTCTTTTACACAGGTTATACAATACAAGCAGCTTGTTGGAGCATAAAATGTTTCTGGCTTTCTCAAAAGCAATTACTTGTTTTTTTTCCCCCATAGCCAGTTCTCACCTTTACGCAATAACACTTGTAGGGGCTCTAAGAGGGTGCGTAACCCCGGTAGGAAGTTACCAAAATAGTTGAGTCCCAGGAACGACCGCAGCTCCGTGACATTCAGTGGCCTGGGCGCATTCCTGATAGCCTCTGTCTTGGCGTCTGTGGGCTGAATGCCGTCCGCCGCGATTTTTCTCCCCAAAAACTCCACTTCTGTTGCCATGAAGACGCATTTCGACCTCTTCAGCCGCAGCCCTACACGATCCAGTCGCTGGAGGACCTCCTCCCAGGTTTTGTAGATGCTCGACGGTGTCCCAACCCGTGACCAATATGTCGTCCTGAAAAACCACCGTGCGTGGTGCCGACTTCAGTAGGCTCTCCATGTTTCTTTGGAAGATCGCTGCAGCCGACCGAATTCCAAACGGGCATCTGTTGTAGATGAACAGTCCTTTGTGCGTGTTGATGCAGGTGAGGCCCTTCGAAGACTCCTTCAGCTCCTGCGTCATGTAGGCCGAAGTCAGGTCGAACTTGGTGAATGGCTTGCCTCCTGCCAGTGTCGCAAATAGGTCGTCTGCCTTAGGTAGTGGGTATTGGTCCTATAGCGAGAAACGATTAATAGTTACTTTATAATCACCGCAAATCCTGACCGTGCCATCGCTTTTGAGTACTGGAATAATCAGGCTCGCTCACTCGCTGAATTCCACTGGGGAGATAATGCCCTCGTGTTGCAGCCTGTCCAGCTTGATTTTCACTCTCTCCCTCAACATGTGAGGTACCGCTCGCGCCTTGTGGTGAATGGGTTGTGCCTCTGGGGCCAAGTGGATCCGCACTTTCGTCCCGGAAAAGTTTCCAATGCCTGACTCAAAAAGGGAAGGAAATTTGTTGAGAACCTGGGTACATGAGGCCTCATCGACATGTGATAGCGCTCGGATGTCATCCCAGTTCCAGCGGATTTTGCCCAGCCAGCTCCTTCCAAGCAGTGTGAGGCCATCGCCCGGGACAATCCAGAGTGGCAATTCGTGCAACATGCCCTCATAGGTGTGATCTTGACCATGGCGCTGCCCAGGACAGTGATAAGCTCTTTGGTGTACATTATCTGTTTCGTGTGGATGGGGCTCAGCGCTGGTCCGAGTGCCTTGTTGCAGCACAGTTTCTTAAACATCTTTTTACTCATGATGGATTGCCTTGCGCCAGTGTCCAGTTCCATGGCTACGGGCAAGCCATTCAATTTTACGTTTAGCATTATAGGTGGACATTTCGTCGAAAATGTGTGCACCCTGTGTACTTCAGCATCTGCCTTCTCTGAGGCTCGAAATTGCTTTGCTCCACCACGGACCGATCTTCCTCTGCCACATGGTGGTTAGCACGTTTTGCAGAGTTTGCAGCTCATCTGCAAGCTCATTGGAGGTGCCCCATTGTTCCACAGCTCTTGCAAACATACCCTTTGAAGCAGCATGAATAGGCTGAATGGAAGTCTCCACAACGCCAACAAGGTGTGAATTGCCTTGCATTCATCCTTTGTTGCGGACTCTGAGTCATCTGGGTCACCTGAGGCCTGCTGGCAGTTGCAGACTCGTGGTTTCTGCCCTGTACATTTCTGCTCGCAAACATAGTTCCAGTTAATTTATGAACATTGCTAGCACTTGTGTGCTGAGAGATTTGTTTGGTGTTATCACTGGTGGACATAAACGTCTGTGCTATTGCAATGGCCTTACTGAGGGTCGGTGTCTCTGCAGTCAAAAGTTTTCGTAGGATGGTCTCGTGGCCAATACCCAGTACAAAAAAGTCTCTGAGCATTTTCTCCAGGTAGCCATCAAACTCACATTGTTCCGCAAGTCGCTTTAGCTCGGCGACGTAGCTCACCACTTCCTGACCTTCAGATCGCTGACATGTGTAGAACCGATACCTCGCCATCAGCACGCTCTCCCTCGGGTTAAGATGCTCCTGAACCAGTGTACACAGCTTCTCATACGACTTGTATGTGGGTTTCACCGGAGCCAGAAGATTCTTCATGAGGCCCCGCAGACCGTGAGGAGGACCACTCTCCTTTTTGCAGCGCTTCCTTCTCCGTCCAGCTCATTGGCTACAAGGTACTGGTCTAGCCTTTCGACATAGACTTCCCAGTCCTCACCCTCCGAGAACTTCTCCAGGATGCCCACAGTTTGCTGCATCTTTGCGTTGGATTCGTATACTCGTCGCCAGTTGTTGTGTTCCTGACACAGATGAGACTGCACACAGGGAAGTTAAAGTAACAGTGACCCCAGTCTTTATTAAGACATTCCAGGAACAGGCCTTAGGGGCCGGCTTATATACAGTGCTCCCAAGGGATGTTGGGATTTCAGGGGATGCACTCCCTGGTGGCGTAACATGGGAGTGCATGCTTAACACCTGGGAACTTCGACGCTTTGATATCGACATCGCAGCCTTAAGCGAGACCCGGCGGGCAGCGGAAGGCCAGCTCAAAGAACAAGGTGGAGGTTACACCTTCTTCTGGAAAGGGAAACCAGAGGCAGAACGCCACCTCCACGGAGTCGGCTTTGCCATCAGAAATGAGCTGGTCGACCGCCTCAAAGACTCCCCCTGTGGGGCTAACGAATGCCTCATGACTCTTCGACTCATCCTATCCTGGAACCAGTGCGCCACAGTCATCAGTGCTTACGCCCCAACACTCGATGCAACAGATGAGGCCAAAGAGGGTTTTTATCCAAACTCAAAATCCCTGACCTGCGTCCCCGCGGGCGACAAAATGATCCTCCTCGGTGACTTCAACGCCAGGGCCGGCAAGGACACAGACCTCTGGGGAGGCATGATTGGCAGAAACGGGGTCGGGAAAGTCAACTCCAGTGGTACCCTACTCCTGACAAAATGTCCAGAACATGAACTTCTCATCACCAACACCTTGTTACACCAAAGGGACAAATACAAGGCATCGTGGCAACATCCTCGTTCCAAACACTGGCACCTGCTCAACTATGTCATCGTCCAAGCCAGGGATCACAAGGCTGTGCTCATCACCCGTGCCCTGACAGGAGCTGACGACTGCTGGACGGACCACCGCCAAATCCGATCCATCAACATCGTCCCAAAGCGAAGGGGGCAGCAGAAGCAGCGTCGCAAAAAATTCAATGCCGGGGCACTTAAGGACCCAGCTCAGAGAGCCCTTTACAGTCAGCGCCTCACAGCTAACATGGCGTGCCTTGATGACCCCGAGATGCAGAATGTCCATAGTGCTTGGTCTGCCCTCCAGGCCTCCATAACCAATGCCTGCAAAGAGACGCTCGGTCACTCAACCAGGAAACACCAGGTCTGGTTTGATGAGAATGATCAGGAGATTCAAGAACTAATAGATTGCAAGCCTAGGGCATTTATGAGCCTTAAACAGCAACCCAACTCGGGAGCAGCAAAGCAGCATTACAGACGGCTGAAGGCTAAGGTCCAACAAAAAACCCGGTACCTAAAGAACAGGTGGTGGATGGAGAAAGCACAGGAGATACAGCAGCTGGCCGACAGCCACGATATGCAAGGATTCTTCATTGCAGTCAAGGCCACATACGGACAAAACTCCCAAGGCCCCACCCCACTCCTGGCCAAGAACTGGGAAACACTCATCAAGGACACCGAGGCAGTCAGGGCCCGCTGGAAGGAACACTTCGAAGATCTCCTCAATCGAGACTCTGCCTTTGACTCGAGTGCTCGCGACTCCATTCCGCAGCATGCTACCCGCCACCACCTCAGTGAGACCCCAACACTGCACGAGGTAGAAAAAGCCATAAGACAGCTTAAAAAAACAAGGCTACGGGAGCGGATGGAATCCCTGCTGAGGCACTGAAGTATGACGGAGGCACTGCTGTCGCGAATACACGACCTCATCTCTCTCATCTGGAGGGAGGAGAGCATGCTGGGAGATCTTAGCGATGCAGTGATCGTGACCATCTTTATAAAAGGAGACAAGTCCGATTGCGGCAACTGCAGAGGGAATCGCCCTGCTATCAACCACTGGGAAAGTTGGCGCTCGAGTCCTCCTTAACCGTCTTCTCCCCGTGGCTGAGGAGCTCCTCCTGGAGCCGCAGTGCGGATTTCGTCCCCTCCGGGGCACAACGGACATGATTTTTGCAGCGCGCCAGCTGCAGGAAAAATGCAGGGAGCAGCGCCAGCCCTTATACATGGCCACCTTCGACCTTACAAAGGCCTTTGACACTGTCAACCGCGAGGGTTTATGGAGCGTCCTCCTCCTTTCGGCTGCCGCAAAAAGTACGTCACCATCCTCCGCCTGCTCCATGACGACATGCAGGCCATGATCCTTACGAACGGATCCATCACAGACCCAATTCACGTCCGGACCGGGGTCAAGCAGGGCTGTGTCATCGCCCTAACCCTCTTCTCAATCTTCCTCGCTGCCGTGCTCCACCTCACAGTTGACAAGCTCCCCGCTGGAGTGGAACTAAACTACAGAACCACTGGGCAACTGTTCAACCTTCGCCGTCTCCAGGCCAGGTCCAAGACCACTCCAACCTCTGTCTTCAAGCGACAATACGCGGACGACACCTGCGTCTGTGCACACACACAGGTTGAATTCCAGGACATAGTCAAACGTATTTACTGAGGAGTATGCAAGCATGGGCCTTACGATAAACATCAGTAAGACAAAGGTCCTCCACCAGCCTGTCCTCGCCGCACAGCACTGCCCCCCAGACATCAAGATCCACGGCGCGGCCCTGGACAACGTGGACCACTTCCCTTATCTCGGGAGCCTCCTAGCAACAAGAGCAGGCATTGACGACGAGGTCCAACACCACCTCCTGTGCGCCAGTGCAGCCTTCAGCCGCCTGAGGAAAAGTGTGTTTGTAGACCAGGCCCTCAAAACTGTCACCAAGCTCATGGTCTACAGGGCTGTAGTAATACCCGCCCTCCTGTATGGCTCAGAGACGTGGACCATGTACAGTAGACACCTCAAGTCGCTGGAGAAATACCACCAGCGATGTCTCCGGAAGATCCTACAAATCCCCTGGGAGGACAGATGCACCAACATTAGCGTCCTCGTCCAGGCCAACATCCCCAGCATTGAAGCACTGACCACACTTGATCAGCTTCGCTGGGCAGGCCACATAGTTCGCATGCTAGACACGAGACTCCCAAAGCAAGCGCTCTATTCGGAACTCGTCCACAGTAAACGAGCCAAACGTTTACAAGGACACCCTCAAAGTCTCCCTGATAAAGTGCGACATCTCCATTGACACCTGAGAGTCCCTGGCCAAAGACTGCCCTAAGTGGAGGAAGTGCATCCGTGAGGGCACTGAGCTCCGTTAGTATCGTCGCCGAGAGTATGCAGAAATCAAGCGCAGGCAACGGAAGGAACATGCGGCAAACTAGGCTCCCTCCCCACCCTTTCCCTCAATGACTATCTGTCCCATCTGCGACAGAGACTGTGGCTCCCGTATTGGACTGTTCAGCCACCTAAGAATTCACTTTTAGAGTGGAAGCAAGTCTTCCTCGATTCCGAGGGACTGCCTATGATGATGATGATGACTTGAACTCCAAGGGTTAAATTATGAGGAGAGATTACACAAATTAGGGTTGTATTCCCTGGAATTTCGACTGTTAAGGAGTGATTTGATTGAAGTTTTCAAAATGTTATGGGGAACTCGATAGAGAGAACCAATTTTCGTTGGTTGGGGAGTTTAGAACTAGGGGCACAGTCTTAAAAATCAGAGCCAGGCCTTTGAAATTGGGAAACACTTCTACATACCAAGGGTGATAGAAGTTCAGAACTCTTCCGCAAACAGCAATTGATGCCAGATCAATTGTTAATTTTAATTCTGAGATTGCTAGATTTTTGTTAACCAAAATTATTAAGGGAGATGGGGTAAAAGTGGGTATATGGAGATAGGTCACAGATCAGCCATGATCTCATTGAATGGCGGAACAGACTCGAGGGCTAAATGACCTTTTCCTGTTCCGATGTGAACATTAAACAAATGAAGAACAGTGACACTCGATGATTTCTTCCATAAACCGAAAGTGAGCTTCCATATTTGCATCAATGACACTCAGCTCTAACGTTTCTGCCACGCTTATTTCACTTATTAGTCCACTGTACTGTCTACATTAAGTTCTGGGAACGGGAGAACCACCCTTAGCTCAATATTGGCAACACCAAAGCCCCTCGGCGACATCATCCAAAAGCGCAGTATCAGTTTTCACATGTATGCTGACGACACCCAGCTCTACTTCACCACCACCTCTCTCGACCCCTCCACTGTCTCTAAATTGTCTGACTGCTTGTCTGACATCCAGTACTGGATGAGCAGAAATTTCCTCCAACTAAATATTGGAAAGACTGTAACCATTGTTTTTGGTCCCTGCTACAAACTCCATTTCCTAGCCATCGACTCCGACCCTGTCCCTGGCAACTGTCTGAGGCTGAACTAGACTGTTGGCAACCTTAGTGTTGTATTGGATCTCGCGTTGATCTTCTAACACTTATCCATGCCATCGCTAAGACCACTTAGTTCCATCTCCATAACATTGCCCGTATCCGCTCTTGCCTCAGCTCATCTACTGCTGAAACACTCATCCATGCCTTTGTAACCTTTAGACTTGACTATTATAACACACTCCTGGCCAGTCTTCCATCTTCCACTCTCCGTAAACTTGCAGTCATCCAAAACTCTGCTGTCTGCATTCTAACTCTCACCAAGTCCCGTTCACCCTTCACCCCTGTGCTCGATGACCTACATTGGCTCCCAGTTCAGCAGTGCCTCGATTTCAGATCCCTCCATGGCCTCGTCTCTTCCTATCGCTCTAACCTCCTCCAGCCCTACATCCCTCCAATATTCCTGCGCTTCTCTAATTCTGTCCTCTTGTGCATCCCTGATTTTAATTGCTCCAGCATCGGCAGCCATGCCTTCAGTTGCCGAGGCCCAAAGCTCTGGAATTCGCTCCTTGTATCGTTCCACCTCTCTACTTCTCTTTCCTCCTTTACGACACTCCTTAAAACCTACCTCTGTGCCCTAATATCTCCTCGGTGTCAAATGTTGGATTAGAACGCTCCGGTGAAGTGCCTTGGGATGTTTTATTACATGAAAGGTACTTTATAAATGCAAGTTGCTCTTTTATTTCTTAGAAAAAAAGAAACTGAATGGGGTAGAAGAGCAAAGGGATGCAGGTGAACAAATTATTAAAAGCAGCATCGTAGGCAGCAAAGTAATTTAAAAATGCTAACAAAGCACTGGGATTTATTTCTCGGGGTATAGAATTCAATAGTAGTGAAAATATGCTCAACATGTACAAGCCTTGTCAGTCTGCGCTTGGAGTGCTGTGCAGAGTTCTGGTCTCCATACTGTGAAAAGGACATAGAAGCATGGAGAAAATGCAAGTAAGATTTGCAAGGATGGTACCAGAACTGAGGGATTACAGCTATCAGGAAAGATTAAACAGGTTGGAGCTGCGAGAGAAGACTTAGAGGAGACCTGATAGAGGTCTAACATCTAAACAATTTATATATGTATACCTTTTTTTCTTTCACTATAAATTCAGGTGGGTTTGCAGCTGGGAATAGCTGTACGCTAGATCACATTACTGATGCTTCTGATGTTACTTGCCCTCGCATAGACACACAACAACTAGACAAGCAAATAAAGGCCATCATGACAGAAGTAATTCCATTTCTGAAGGTGAGCTGCAAGTGCTATTGTCAACAGTGAAACACATATAATAATAATGAAGTGTTCATTTATTTAAAGTTTTATCCTCCACTTTTAACACACAATTCATGAATTTAGATCATTCCTAATACAATTTCTAGTGTCGGGAATATATAAATGATGTAATTGGAAATACGAGTTTTAGTAAGCTGCGCGAAAGCATTCATTTCACTCCAGTACAATTCTATACTAATAAAACTTCATTCATTCAACCTCCACATTTAAGTGAAAAGGACACTATCAAAACAGGAGTAGTCATTGTGATATTGTTCCTTTTAGTTTCATGCACATGAGCACTTGGTCATTCCTGCTTACATATGATTTAATCTGGTGACACACCTCAGTTCATCTTCTACTGTTGCCAGCAGAAATTCTATTGCAATTATATCAGAAAAAGTTTCAACCACTTGTTAATGTTATTTCATGTTTAAAAATTAGTTTCCTATGAAGTTTTTGTAGGCTTTTTTACATTTTCCAATTTCTGCATTTATTTTCAAGTTTGGAATGTGTTTATTTTTAAGTTAAGCTTGTTGAATGAATCTTTTCAGTCAATACATTAGCCTCTGTTTGCTACCAGTTCCTGCATTAAGATTTGTACATCTTTTCAGTGATCATTATCCACGAACAGCACTCTTGGTGCATTATAATTTCTACTTGTATTGTTCTGGCAACGTGTCTTAAATTGTGTACCACTTCCCTTGACCTATTCACAATTTTATGCTTTCAGTATCCTTGTTATGCTGTCAGTACTTATGTTTACCTCTATTCCTAATGCTCCTTGCATTCGCATAAGTGTTTTAAGCTTATCTTCCTAATTTACACCACCCTATTCCTAATTCAATCTGTACTTGCTTTTTTCATACGCTGAACATTCTTCTTCCATGTGGCATCCTCCACACACAGTTGGAATTAAACTCGCAACAGATCACGTTATGGGGAACTACACAAAGGGACAGCCTCCTTTTGAGACATTTTGACTTTGCGTGCTGGTAGCGAATGATGATCTGGCAAATTGTATCCTGTTTCCATGCTGTATGAAAGGTTTGTGCGTGCATTGGAATGTCGGGCCATTTTCCATACTGGACAAAATCATTCAAAATTGAAGTTAGTGAGTTTAATACGACAATACTTTTTCTGGACAGCCATTTCTCTTGCATGATTGTTTTCTGATTTTCAAAACACTTAAATATCAGAATTGTTTGATTCAGTGAATTGATGCATTCATTTACAAGATGAATTTGCTGAGGAAGACCCATTTCAACTTGACAATCTCGAGAACTATTTCTCTATCCTTATTTTTTGCTTCCATTACCCTACCCAGAAGTTCATTCCACATGTGATTGCCTTCTCTGAGGACTGTGGGGTGGGATAGGTTTAATGGTGTGCACACCAGTGAGAATGGGAGAAACTTGATGAGCCAGCTGGTATTTTCCTGTCTTTTTTGTATGTTCCTATTACTCTATGTGACGAACTCCTGACACTCACCAAATTTACATTTCACTAGTTTGAATCTTTATCCCCTTTTCTACTGTCAAATTTTATCATGACAAAATTGTCCATATTTACCTTTATTATGCTGATTGATTGCTTAGAGTTTATGGAGTGTCCTCTTTGCAGTCGGCTGCTCTCAAAAGTTCGTCACGATCCTCCGCCTGCTTCATAATGACATGCAATCCTGACCAACGGATTCACCACAGACCCAATACACGTGCGGACCGGGGTCAAGCAAGGCTGTGTCATCGCACCAACACTCTTCTCGATCTTACTTGATGCAATGCTTCATCTCACCCTCAATGAGCTCCCCACTGGAGTGGAGCTAATCTACAGAACAAACTGGAAACTTCAACCTCCATCGCTTCTAGTCCAGATCCAAGGTCGTCCCATCCTCTATCATTGAATTACAGTATGCAGTATTGCATTTGCACGCACACGGATGTCGAACTCCAAACCATCATCAACTCCTTCACCAAAGCGTACGTGAGTATGGGCCTTACATTAAACATCTGTAAGACAAAGGTCCACTACCAACCTGCCCCCGATTATCAAGATCCATGACGAGGCCTTGGACAACGTGGACCATTTTCCACACCTCGGGAGCCTACTACCAACAAGGGCAGATGTCGATGACAAAGTCCATCACCGCCTTCAGTGTGCCAGTGCAGCCTTCGGTCGTCTGAGGAAGAGGATGTTTGAAGACCAGGACCTCAAACCTGGCACCAAGCTCATGGTCTACAATGTGATACCCACCCTTCTATATGCTTCAGAGACGTGGACTATGTACAGCAGGCACCTCAAAGCACTGAAGAAGTACCACCAATGCTGCCTTCGCAAGATCCTGCAAATCCAGTGGCAGGAGAGGTGCACCAACGCCAGTGTTCTCTCTCAGGCGACATCGTCCACATGCCCGATGCTAAACTCCCAAAACAAGAGCTCTACTCAGAGCGAGCGAGCCCAAGTGGGCAGAGGAAAGGCTTCAAGGACACCCTCAAAGCATCCTAGAAAAGGTGCAACATCCCCACCGACCCTGGGAATCCCTGGTCTAAGACCGCTGAAAGTGGAGGAGAAGCATCCGGGAAGGCGGCGAACACCTCGAGTCTCTTCGCCGGGAGCACGCGGAAGCCAAGCGCAAACAGCGGAAGGAGCGCACGACAATCCACCCACCTGTCCCTCCAACCACCGTCTGCCCCACCTGCGACAGACACTGTCGGTCCTGCATTGGACTCCTCAGTCACCTGAGAATTCACATTAGTGTGGAAGCAAGTCATCCTCGACTCCGAGGGACTGCCTAAGAAGAAGATTGATTGCTATATCACTGTGAGGTCTCTTTCTTCGTTGTCTGCATTGAAAGTTGAATTGCCCAATTCTTGTTTTTTCTTGCAATTCACCCCACTGATACTACAAATATGCACCATGTCTCATCTGTGCTATCTCCAGGGCTTCAATGTGTTTGCTGTGACAAAAACTGGATGTAATACTCATGGTGCAGTCTGACCATAGAGTACAGGTGCAACGGCCTGAATCAGGAACTCTGAAAACCGGACATTTTGTGCATAGCTGATGGAGTTGTCTGGAATCTGGAATTATTGTCTGAAAACAGGACATTTTTGAGGCAAAACCCAAAATCCGGCACAGATTCGGTGGAGGATTCTGGATTTCAGACAAGAAAATCAAGTCTGGAATCCGGAATCCTCGACTGAATCCATGCCGGATTTTGGGTTTTGCCGGATTTCTGACCTCGCCATTAAAACCCACCACGGATTCGGTCGAGGATTCTGGATTTCAGACTATTGTTTTTATTGTCTGAAATCCGGAAAAACCCAAAAACCGGAACGGACTCAGTCCCGAGGATTCCAGATTTCGAACGTTGTACCAATACTGTACATTTTTATCCTGACATCTTCCAAGTTGCACGCTACTCATTTGGGTACATGGTTCCGTATTCTATTTTCTTTCATTCTTGTTCCGCAGTGACTGGACATGTTTAGTGCTGAGTTGTCTAATAATCTAAGATCTCTTTCAACTTTACCCTTAATTTCCTTTGCTACAACACAGTACCTCTGTCCCGTTCTTGGGATGCCACTCAACACACTGGTGCGCGATAAAGCACCTAATAATGCTCCTTGTTGATTGGCAGTTAATCCCTACAAATTAAAATTCTACATATAAGCTGGTCCCCAAAATTGACGAGACCTTGAAAGCAATAATGAACCTGTTCACAAGACTGGACAATCACTGGTTCACATTTATCCCACTTCCAAGGGGATGTAATCAAGGGAAAAGAGGAAAATCATAGTTTTAAACAAAAGCACCATAGCCTCAATAGTATCTCCATCCATGTTCATCTTTTCAGAGTTTATCTTCCATAACCCTCTTTCATTAAGTTCGGAAAACATTCTCTCGTATCTTGCTTCATAAGAGCCACCTGGCAATTAATTACTGAAAAGGCCATGTTTTCCAAATTGGGACATTAATCTTTATAAACCTCATAATGTATATCAATTAGAATATTTGTGTGAGACTGTACTCATGTTTACTATGTTTTCAGTTTGTTGGATCCAAGCACTGGTTGTTGATCAGCTTTGATTAATCTATAATCCTGTTACACACACTGTTGGAAACAATACCCCATTTCATTTTGGACAGGAAATCGTGATCCTTGAATTTATACACCACATCATACATCCAAATTGGAAGGCCATTTCCTCTATACAGTTTCCTTGTAGGTCATGATTTTTTTTCTGTAGATTATATCAAATTTCTCTTTCAGACTTGACAGTTATTTGTAGTGTACAACCCACAGTCCAAGGGAGAACCATTCTTTCCAGAGAAACTGGATAGTCAATGCATCCTCCATTACTATCACCTTTAACAATATCTACAATATTGCTACCTGGCACAAATCACACTTT
This sequence comes from Pristiophorus japonicus, assembly GCF_044704955.1. Taxonomy (NCBI): domain Eukaryota; kingdom Metazoa; phylum Chordata; class Chondrichthyes; family Pristiophoridae; genus Pristiophorus; species Pristiophorus japonicus. Next base: position 138,709,756 of record NC_091978.1, on the reverse strand, counting down.
ATCACCACGCGTCACTATTTGGACTTACCGCTATGGATGAAGCAGCCTTTTGCTGATCTATTCTGGTGGCTGGAGTCTTTTGCTCCCCAGTCCTTTTCTTGGATACCACTTAATAAGTCTCCAATGAGCTGGCCAAGATGCTGAATGAAGAAAGAAAGATAACTTGCTTCGTATGGGTTTTCTTCATTCTTTGAAAAGAACATGGTCCCACACTTCCATTTCAGGCGTTCTAGAGAGCGGATGTGCAAAATTAAAGCACATAGGATTGGGGGTAATATACTAGCATGGATTGAAAATTGGTTAACTGACCAGGAAACAGAGAGTAGGAATAAACAGGTCTTTTTCAGGGTGGCGGGCAGTGACTAGTGGGGTACCACAGGGATCAATGCTTGGGCCCCAGCTATTCACTACATATATATAAATGATTTGGATGAGGGAACCAAATGTAATATTTCCAAGTTTGCTGATGACACAAAACTAGGTGGGGTTGTGAGGATGATGCAAAGACACTGCAAGGCGATTTAGATAGGTTGAGTGAATGGGCAAGCACATGGCAGATGCAGTGTAACGTGGATAAATTTGAAGTTATCCACTTTGGTGGGGAAAAACATATGGACAAAGTACTATTTAAATGATGATAGCTTGGAAAATGTCGATGTACAAAGGGACCTGAGTGTCCTTGTACACTAGTTATTGAAAGCAAGCAGTTAGGAAGGCAAATGGTACGTTGGCTTTCATTGCAAGAGGATTTGAGTGCAGGAGCAAGGATGTCTTACTACAGTTATACAGGGCCTTGCTGAGACCACGCCTGGAGTATTGTGTACAGTTTTGGTCTCCTTATCTAAGAAAGGATATACTTGCCATAGAGGGAGTGCAGCAAAGGTTCACCAGACTGATTCCTGGGATGGGACTGTCATATGACGTGAGATTGGGTCGACTAGACCTGTATTCACTAGAGTTTAGAAGAATGAGAGGATCTCATTGAAACTTCTAAAATTCTGATGGGGTTGGACAGACTGAATGCGGGGAGGATGTTCCCCCTGGCTGGGAAATCTAGGACAAGGGGGTCTCAGGATACGGGGTAGGAAATGTTGGACCGAGATGAGGAGAAATATTTTCATAGGGTGGTGAACCTGTGGAATTATCTACCACAGAAGGCTGTGGAGGTCACTGAATATATTTAAGAAGGAGATAGATAGATTTCTAGACACAAAAGGCATCAAGGGTTATGGGGAAAAAGCAGGAATATGGTGTTGAGATAGAGGATCAGCCATGCTCATATTGAATGGCGGTGCAGGCACGAAGGGCCGAATGGCCTACTACTGCTCCTATTTTCTATGTTTCTATGTACTTTTTCTAGTGCAGAGTTGACCAAAATAAAGTGATGCTCACATAAACAGATGTTTCATACTGCACAAGAGTGGAAAGTCATGTTACAAAATGTCACTTAGCATTGAAAACTACTTCAACGGGAGTTTGTTCTTTTATGTGATTTTCTTAGAACATGATCTGGTGCCAGGTGAATTCCTGGGAGAAGATCATGGAAGGTTGATGACCTTTATTTCTTTCTGCCTTTCGGTCAGCAGTTATTCTTTGTTCATCAGAGAAAAAATAAGTCTTGTAAAGTTGAGAAAAAGCTGTCTGCTTACATAAGTGTAGAATTTCATTTATTCTACCCTGATTTAGATGATGCATGAAGCTTTTGAGCTCTGGCCAAAGAATGAAGAACCAAATATAAATAAGCTAACTATGCAACTAATTATCAAGAATGCAAATTTAAGTTTTGTTCTACTTCTGATTGACTCATTTCAGGAACACATGGATGATGTATGCTCCCCACAGTTATTAACTGCTATTGGACGCATGGTCCTGGCTCTTACTCAGCAGAATGATGAAAGCAAGGAATTTGTCAAGTTCTTTCATAAACAACTTGGTGCCATACTTCAGGTTTGGACTTTAAATATTAATTTGTTAAAATATTTTTGAAATAAAATAAATATAAGGCCCTGATGTTGAAATCATCAGGTGTTTGTTTGCTTCTGGGCGTGCTAGTGCATAAATTGGTATTAGGAGAGGATAATCCACACTTCAGACCAAAGTGAGTAAAAGACCAGCAGAGCATGTGGGCAGAGTGGAGATAGTTACCCAGATATAAGACTTCTGTACACGAATGCAGGTAGCACAAGAAATAAAACAAGTGAGTTAGAAACAGTGGCTGGAATCTTACCAGCCCTGCGAATGCGAGTTTGGAGGCGGGGCCGTGATTAACAGCAAGTCCACTCTGAAACCATCTCCTTGTGAATTTCCAAGTGCCAACTCCGCCTGCGGATTGCAGACCTGGCATTAAGCGACGTGTCAGGCAATTGTGCTGGTTAAGAAGCTGCTTAAAACTATTTAAGCAGCATTTTACCAGGTCCAAAGGATTTTTCCAAGTTTTTTTTTTACAAGGTACCTGTCCCTCAGGCATCACATCACATCAAGTAAGTGTGTCGGGTTCTCAACAACTCTGGATTGGTTTGACTAGTCGACAGCTGCAGAAGTGGTATAAAAGCTACCATTTCACAGCTGGTCAATTTCCAATCAAAGAAGCTGGAGCCTTCAGGATTTGAAATACACTTTTCAGCTTTATGGAGGTTTGAAATGTTTGCAGTGAACTTTCTATCCAGTGTCACCTCCTTGGAGCAACCTCGCTCACCATTGACAGATCGCTTCTGTCATCTCAACTTCAGCTATCATCTATTCTATCAGCATCGGTGCCCTTGAAAAAAATCTCACCTTGGTCCTCAGATTCCCACCATGATCAGCCCCAATACAACATCACTAAACAAACCAACATCACCAACAACAACACCAACCTTCTCCACAATCACCTGATGCTGCACAGGACACAGGGAATCAGCACCTGACCACACTGCTGCCCAGGATGCCAGGGATGGCCTCACCGTGGCCAGATTTACTTCACTTGATGCTGTACACCCTGGCTGACACATCATGCGCCAGGTTGGCATCACCGCACACCAAGACCATAAAGCATTTCTACAATGCCCAAGCCATTCCTTTCACACTCATCACCATTGCAGGGGAGGGGGGCAGGGGTGGATACTGTTATGTCTCACCATTCACTGCATCTCACTAAGTCACTTCAAAGGCGCACACAAATCTGTCCAAAAAGGTCCTGTTGAAAATATAGATTTCAATGTTTGACAACACAGTAGCAGAAACTTCACATCAGCATTGCCGATAACACCCAAGCCTACCCTTGTGTGTTAGTTGGTATGATTGGAGAAGGATGAGGGTGAGTGTGAGAGGTGGCTAGTGAGATGGGGATGTGATAATGTAGACTAAGAGAGCGCGATGGGTGGAGGTGCAAGGTAAGTTGGTGTGAGTAAGGATGTGCAGGAGCAGGGTAGGGAAGGCAGAGAGTGATGGGAATGTGATGAGTGACACAGCAGGATGAGGTTGAGTGTGGTTTTGCTGTAATATTTCGTGATCCACTGACATAATTGAAAGGTTTGCGCCACTGCTGCTAGGTCCCCATGATGACATCCCTGCTTGTGCCCTCCTGTACAACGTGCAACCAGGCTGCATAGTGACCTGGGGAGGTCTCTTCCACCCATTGCAAGGGACCAGAGAGTCCGTGCGGATCCTGACCTCGACGCGTGTCTACTGAACTCTTCCCCCATAGAGCAAGTGGAGCACGATATCTTGCACTCCACTTGCTCTCGGGAGCGGCCACCCAAATTTAGGTCAAGGGGCAGAACTTCCACGCCCGCCACAGGAAATCCTGCCTCGCGGCTGTTACTGCCCCCAGGCGGTAGGCTATGCAATTTCGCTGCATAGAATTATATAGAGCTTTATCGCACAGAAACAGGCCTTTCAACCCAACAGGTCTATGCGTTGTTAATGCTCTACATGAACCTCCTCCCACCTTAATTATGTGTAAGCTATGGCTCAATTGGTAGCCCCCTCGCCTCTGAGTCAGAAGGTTGTGGGTTCAAGTCCTGCTCCAAAGACCTAAGCACAAAAACACTCCAACGCAGTACTGAACGTGTGCTACACTGTCGAAGGTGCCATCTTTCACATAAGACGTTAAACTGATGCCCCGTCTGCGTAAAAGATCCCATGGCACTATTTCGAAGAAGAGCAGGGGAGCTATCCTCGAATTCCTAGCCAATATTTATCCCTCAATCAATATCAGTAAAAATCATATTATCTGATCATTAACACATTGCTGTTTTGGGAGCTTGCTGTAAGCCACTTGGCTGTCATGTTTCCTAAATTACAACAGTGACTACACTTCAGAAAAGTACTTAATTGGCTGTAAAGCGTCCAGTGGTCGTGAAAGGTGCTATATAAATGCAAGTCTGCCTTTATTTTACTTCATCTCAGCCTAACAATCTAGCCTTCTATTCCTTTTCCCCTTGTACTAATCTAGCTTACCCTTAAATGCTTCTGCTAATCGCCTCAGTCACTCCATGCAGTAGTGAGTGTTCATATTCTCAACTCAAGTCAAGAAGTTTCTCCTGAATTCCTTATTGGATTTATTAGTGACTTTCTTATATTCATGGCCCCTAGTTTTGGACTCCCACAAGTGGAAACATTTCCTCTACTTCTACCCTATCCCCCTTACTCATTTTAAACACATTTATCAGGTCTTGTCTTTTCTGGAGAAAAGGGTTCCAGTCTGTTCAGTCTTTCCTGGTAGTTGCAACCTCTCAATTCTGGTACCATCCTTGTAAATCTTTTTTGCACTTTCTTCAGTGTTGCAGCACAGTTCTCCCGCAGGTGTGGTCGAACCAATATTCTATATAGGTTTAACATAACTTCTCTGCTTTTGAATTCTATTCCTCTAGAAATGAACCTCAGTGCTTTGTTTGCACTCTATTGCTTTATTAATCTGCATTGCTACGTTTAATGGATTTGTGAATCTGTATGCCTAGATCCTTGTCTAGACTCTTGGCTTGCAAGGAGTAGCAATAAAGGCAATGAATTTCTAGAATATGTTCAGGACAGTTTTATAGAACAATGTGTTTTAGAACTGACATGGGAACAGGCTATACTGGATGTGGTGCTGAGTAACAAACCAGAATTAGTCAACAATTTGATGGTAAGGGATGCAAATAACATTTGATATTGGGTTTGAGAGGGAGCATTAAGAATCATAAACCAAGGTTGTAAATTTAAGTACAGTAACCTTCGAAGGGATGAGAAATGAAATAACCGCAGTAAACTGGGATGAACTGTTAATGGGAAAACCTACAGACACACAATGGGCAAAATATTCCAGATCATAGAATCATAGAAGTTTACAGCACGGAAAGAGGCCATTTCGGCCCATCATGTCCGTGCCGGCCGACAAGAGGCTATCCAGCCTAATCCCACTTTCCAGCTCTAGGTCTGTAGCCCTGCAGGTTACAGCACTTCAAGTGCACATCCAAGTACTTTTTAAATATGGTGAGGATTTAGAAACGTCTGCCTCTCCCACCCTTTCAGCCAGTGAGTTCCAGACCCCCACAACCCTCTGGTTAAAGAAATTTCCCTTCAAATCCCCTCTAAACCTTCCATCAATTACTTTAAATTTATGCCTCCTGGTTGGTGACCCCTCTGCTAAGGGAAATAGCTCCTTTCTATCCACTATATCTAGGCCCCTGATAATTTTATACACCTCAATGAGATCTCCCCTCAGCCTCCTCTGATCCAAGGAAAACAAACCCAACCTATCCAATCTGTCCATCATAGCTAAGATTCTCCACTCCCAGCAACATCCTCGTAAATCTCCTCTGTACCCTCTCCAGTGCAATCACGTCCTTCCAGTAATGCGGTGACCAGAACTGCACGCAGTACTCCAGCTGTGGCCTAACCAGTGTTTTATACTGTTCAAGCATACCCCCCTGCTCTTGTATTATATGCCTTGGCTAATAAAGGCAAGCATTCCGTATGTCTTCTTAACCACCTTAACTACCTACTTAGAAACATAGAAAATAGGAGCAGTAGTAGGCCATTCGGCCCTTTGAGTCTGCACCACCATTCAATATGATCATGGCTGATCCTCTTTCTCAACACCATATTCCTGCCTTTTCCCCATATCCCTTGATGTCTTTTGTGTCTAGAAATCTATCTGTCTCCCTCTTAAATATATTCAGTGACTTGGCCTCCACAGCCTTCTATGGTAGAGGATTCCATGGGTTCAGCACCCTCTGAGTGAAAACATTTCTCCTCATCTCGGTCCTAAATTTCCTACCCCGTATCCTGAGACTGTGACTCCCTTGTTCTGGACTTCCCACTCAGGGGAATTATCCTCCCCGCATCCAGTCTATCCAATCCAGTCAGTGATAGTGATTGTATTAAGTTTCTCCCTCTCTATAGCCCCTTGACTATCCCCTATTGGGATGTTTTTAGTGTCTTCTATTGTGAAGACCGATACAAAATATTTGTTCAAAGTCTGCCATTTCCCTGTTCCCATTATTAATTCCCCAGTCTCATCCTCTAGGGGACCAACATTTACTTTAGCCACTCTTTTCCTTTTTATGTACCTGTAGAAACTCGTATCTGTTTTTATATTTTGTGCGAATTTAATTTCACACTCTATCTTCCCTCTCTTATTTTTTTAATCGTTCTTTGCTGGCTTTTAAGTTTTCCAATCCTCTGGCCTCCCACTAGTCTTGGCCACATCGTATGCCCTTGTTTTCAATTTGATACCATCCCTTATTTCCTTAGTGAGCCACGGATGGTTATCCCTTCTCTTAGAGCCTTTCCTTCTCATTGGGATATATTTTTATTGAGAGTTATGAAATATCTCCTTAAATGTCTGCCACTGCTCATCAACCGTCCCACTCTAATGTAGTTTCCCAGTCCAATTTAGCCAACTCTGCCTTCATACCTTTATAGTCTCCTTTATTTAAGCTTAGGACACTGGTTAGATATCCAACTTTCTCACCCTCCAACTGAATTTGAAATTCAACCATGTTATGGTCACTCATTCCTAGAGGATCCTTTACTAGGAGATCGTTCATTAATCCTGTCTCATTATACAGTACCAGATCTAAGATAGCTTGCTCCCTGGTTGGTTCCGCAACCTACCTGGTCTGCTACCTTCAGGGATCTGTGAACATGCACTCCAAGGTCCCTTTGTTCCTCTACATTTCTCTGTGTCCTACCATTTAATGTGTATTCCCTTTCCTTGTTATGGCCCCGACCTGCGAGAGACCATCAGTGGCAGGTCAGGGCCATAAAAGGAGCGGCGAGCGGCGGCCATGTGCAGCATGGTGGCATGCCACTGCAAGGTACAGCGCGAGCTGGTGCAGGAGGACGACGGCAGCGAAGAGGACAACTGGATTGCATGTCATCAAGATCCAGGTCACTGATTGGAGCGTGGGCAGATACAGCAGGAGCGACGAGGTCAGGGCAAAGAAGCAGTGAGTGATCGTGGTGCGATGTGATCGGGGCCCAGGAGAGGCGTGAGTTCGGGGCCAGAAGAGGATTGGGCCCAGGGGCAGCACGGGCCAGCCCACACTGCGATATGTGTGCACTCTAGGCCCGTGCGGCAGAGCAGGTCTCCAGTCATCTTGGTTAATCCTTGCCACTGGACCAAGACCTAGCTCTGTCAAGCCCGTGTGGTGGCTGGTGTGCAATAGCCACCACACGTTAAAAAAATCCACACACAGGCATCCTTCAACATGTAGTTCAGGACCTGGAAAATTAAGTCCTTCATTGGCATGGAAGCAAGTCATCTTCGTTTCAAGGGACTGCCGATGATGATAGTCCTCCCCAAATGCATTACCTCACACTTCTCTGGATTAAATTCCATTTGCCACTATTCTGCCAGTTGATTGATATCTTACTGCAATCCGCAGCTTTTTACAGATGCTAGAAATCTGAAATATAGACAGAAAATACTGAAATTACACAGCAGGTCAGGCGGCATCTGTGGAGAGAGATACAGTTAATGTTTCAGGTCAGTGACCTTTCGGCAGAAATGGAAAATGTTACAGATGTAGCAGGTTCTAAGCAAGCATAGAGGCAGGTAAAGTGGGGGCAGGGGAGGAAAGAACAAAGGTCTGTCATTGGGTGGAAGGCAGGAGTGATTTTGAATAACGAGGGATAATGGAATTGCAACAAGTAAAGAAACAAAAGATGGGTTTAAAGGAGCTTTAAGTGGCAACACCAAGACCATTACCAGCACCTGCGGTCTGAAAAAAATGGGAGCAGTGATTATGAACTGAAATTGTTGAACTTGATGTTGAATCTGGAAAGCTGTGAATTGCCTAATTGAAAGATGAGGTGATGTTCCCCGAACTTCTGTTGAGCTTCATTGGAACAGTGTAGAAGGTCAGAGTGGAAGTGGGGTGTAGAATTAAAATGGCAAGTGACCAGAAGCTCAGGGTCACACTTGTGGTCTGAATGGAGGTGTTAAGCAAAGCAATCACTCAATCTGTGTTTGGTCTTCCAAAGTAGAGGAAACTACATTGTTCCCTGTAAGGTGCGCAATCGCACACTGATCTGTAAGCTCCCGCGCACTTAAATTCACAGTGAGCTCGAGAGCTGGAACGGTGGGGCGAGCCCAGCCCAACGAGCGGGAGGGGAAAAAAACAGTGCCGTAGACAAACATGGCAGCCCGACATACCCCCTAAGACAGAACTCCCGCCCGCACTAAGATGGTGCCATCCGTGCCCTCGGCGAAGGTGGTGGTGTAACTCAATGAGCAAAGCAGCAGGATCCCCGCCCTGCACAAATATGGCAGCACTCGTGCTCTGGACAGTAAAGGCGGCCCTGGCGCCCCACACAAAGATGGCAATGGGGCTTTTTCCATCGGGTGGTTGACGCCATTGAGGTTCCCTTCCCAGAAGGGACACCTGGTGAGTTGGAGTCGAGCATCCGGAGGGCAGCAGCTGAAGGTCCTTCACACCATGGGAGCGAGCGGTGAGGGGAGCAGCCCAGCCAGAGGCCTGCAGGAGCCCGAGCAGCCCAAGTTTCCACAGGATAAAAATCGGGCACCCCTCCGAGCTGGGCGCCCGTTTTTCGCGCCTAAAACGGCGCCAGAAAAAAAACGCGCTATTCTCGAGCACTCTGCAGCTCCTTGTCTGTTTGGCGCGGAGCCTACACTCGCGCCGATTTTGTAAGTGGGAGGGGGCGGGTACTATTTAAATTAGTTTTTTTCCTGCCGGCAACGCTGCGCGTGCGCGTTGGAGCGTTCGCGCATGCTCAGTGTGAAAAAAAACATTGGCACTCGGCCATTTTTGTAGTTCTTTGTAGCTGTTTAATTTTTGAACATTTTTTAATAAAATCACATTGCCATCAGCACTGAGGCTTCCCTTCTCACTGTCTCCTTCCCCTCTCTCCCCTCCGCGGCAACAAACAGTTGTCTCCTTCCCTCCCTCCCCTCCACGGCAACAAGCCGCTGTCTCCTTCCCCTCCCTCCCCTTCACGACAACAAGCCGCTGTCTCCTTCCCCTCCCTCCCCTGCGCGGCAACAAATGGCGGTTTCCTTCGAACGATGGCTGAAGCACTTTCACACAGGTAGGAAGATGGTTTATTTAATCTTTTTGCTTATAAATGTTTATTCAGGTTGGATTTATTTGTATAATATTTGTAGAAGTATAAATAAGGATTGATTGTAGAATTTAATGAGTTCCCTTCCCCCCCCCCCCCCCCCCCCCCCCCCACCTCGTTCTGGACGCCTAATTTGTAACCTGCGCCTGATTTTTTTAATGTGTAGAACAGGTTTTTTCAGTTCTACAAAAATCTTCACTTGCTTCATTCTACTTTAGTTTGGAGTACGTTTTCACTGTGGAAACTTTGAAATCAGGTGTCAGTGACCAGACACGCCCCCTTTTGAAGAAAAAAATTCTGTTCTAAAGTAGAACTGTTCTACCTCATTAGAACTGCAGAAAAAAAAATGTGGAGAATTGCGATTTCTAAGATAGTCCGTTCTCCACCAGTTGCTCCTAAAATTCAGGCGCAAATCATGTGAAAACTTGGGCCCATAGTGAGGAGGAGGCCAGGCCGCAGCCCCGCCCGCTAGTAGCTAACTTCCTGTCGAGTACGTTCCATATTAGCACAGCTCGGCCCAGAACTGGGTGAGCAATGGACTTATCCCAGTTTCAGTCCTGCAAATATTTAGCTTTGCTGTATAGTATTCTGTTTTTGCTTCTGGTCCTATAAAGTATAAAGTCACCTTGACAATTTAATTTGTAGAAAGTATTCTAGAGTTGTTAATACTTTCTGCCTTCCGAGATATAGTGAATATCCTACAGATGTAATGCAGATCCCACAGGAGATGTAATGCAGATTTTACAGGTTCTTAAGTCAGTGATTTACCATGATCGGGGTTAACTGAGCTGCAATAACCCGGTGTGGCAGAGTGTAAAAGACACTGTTTCTCAGTTCATAAGAGATGCAGTCTGCTTATGAAAACTGTTGCCAAGCCATTTACATGATTAAAGTTTTGAAAACCTGAATTTTAATACCCACATCATTCTAATTAACGCAGAGTTATGCTGCACCTACTGGGCCTGGCCTGGGCTGCTCCAGACCCTGGGGTGAGTTGGAATATATTTATTTTTCGTTAACTTTTTTTTTTATTTATCCCAATCTCTAGACAGTGAATGTCTTGGTGAACCTCTTAAGGCAAAACTTGTTTTTAATGTTTCACATTTCAATTCATTGGCATAATACAGACAAAGGTGAGCGGAGAATGTGTATCATGAAGGAGGTCCTGAACTGGAAATGTTGATTTAAACAAGTGTCTGATTAAAGCCGAACAATACCAATGCAGGAGGAGGGAAGCATTTTTCAATCTTAAATTAGACTGCAGTTCGACGTGCACTTTTGCTCCCATGCAAAGTGGTTTTGTGTGGACTTCAATGAAAATGTGGTGGTATAATTGACATAATTGAGGGTACGAATGGCGTGAGACATGAGTCTTGTACGGGTTTATGTTTGCACTGAGTGCACGTTAACTCCAGCTTTAGTTTCTCACCACCTTCCAACAAATGTTGGAAACAAAATTATTGCTAATGTCTGGGTAACAATAAGAAAACTTTGCAGAACAAGTAATTTGGTTCATTGTGTTTTCCTTCCATCAACAATATCCAATCTATTTGTTTTTAGGATGGGAAGTTAAATTCTGCACCTGTGGTTCAGATGGATTAGTAAACAACAGCCAACACAGATTTGTTCGAGGCAAATCATGTGTGACTAACCTGATTGAGTTCTTTGATGAAGTAACAGAGGGTTGATGTAGATGTATATATGGACTTTCAAAAGGCATTTGATGAAGTACCACATAACAGACTTATTTGAAAAATAGAAGCACATGGTATTAAAGGGACAGTGGTAACTTGAGTACATAATTGGCTACAGGATAGGAGGCAGAGAGTAATGGTGAACGGATGTTTTTCTAACTGGGGAGAAGTATTGGGCCCCCCAGGGCTTGGAATTAGGACCATTGCTTTACTTGTTATATAGAAATGACTTGGGTCCATTTTGAAGTTTGCAGATGATACAAAACTTGGCAATGTAGTAAATAATGAGCAAGATAGTAGCAAAGTAGAGGTAGAATGGGACGTGTGAATGTATATTGAAGCTATGTTCCTTCTCACCAAATTTCCAGACCTTGATATAATGGCCATCTTAATGGTTTAACTGCTAATCAATTGACGACGAGATCCAACACCGCATCCAGTGCGCCAGTGCAGCCTTCGGCTGCCTGAGGAGTGTTTGAAGACCAGGCCCTCAAAACTGTCACCAAGCTCATGGTCCGCAGGGCCGTAGTAATACCCGCCCTCCTGTATGGCTCAGAGACGTGGACCATGTACAGTAGACACCTCAAGTCACTGGAGAAATACCACCAACGATGTCTCCACAAGATCCTACAAATCCCCTGGGATGAGGACCTTTGTCTTACTGATGTTTAGCATAAGGCCCATGCTTTTGTACGCCTCAGTAAATCTGTCGACTATGTCCTGGAGTTCAGCCTCTGTGTGTGCAGAGGATGGGACGGTCTTGGATCTGGCCTGGAGGTTGAACAGGTTCCCACTCCAGCAGGTAGCTTGTCGACTGAGATGGAGCATGGCAGCGAGGAAGATTGAGAAGAGGGTTGGGGCAATGACGCAGCCCTGCTTGACCCCGGTCCGGACATGGATTGGGTCTCTGATTTAATTAGGGTAGGATTTAACCTGATGTTTCCTCTCTGAATTTACGAAGTAGTAGGAGATGACCTGGATAATTTCAGACACTTAATGGGACCTTGCTAATAGTTGCTAATGTGTTAGCTTTGGGCACCTCACATGAGACATTGCTGACTCATCTGCTTCGTCCTACTTCACCATTGTCCCGAGTAATCTCCAATATTGGCATATCCTAATCGGACAATGACAATGTTATGATTTAACTTTGATGGGATAACCTTGATCTTGCAAATTGTAACAGAAGACACATGTAATATAGTTTTTGTAAAAGCTGTGACCTATTGGAGATTAAATACAGCCACCACTAATGAGGTTTATGAAGCAAAAAAGGGTAACTGATTTTATGATTTTTTTAGAATTTGTCTGATTGTCTCATGATTTGAGACGGTGGGGTGCCAACATGGCATTACTTGTATATATGCTTTTAAATGGTTGTTGTAAAAGTCGTTGTTGAAAAATTTGTCCATGGACAAATAGGTCACGCTCAAAGGAGTTTGTGGCCCGCTCAGTATCAAAAAAAAATTACAGGGAACATTGGTGAGCAGTGAATACAGGATACAGGTACAGCATCGAGAATCCTGAAGCCTTGGGATCGAGGCTGCTCCGGATATTGTGTATTTCCGGACTTCGGAACGTCTTTATGATGTCCCGAATCCGGAAACGCCTGAGCCCAGGTTCGTGTATTTCCGGACTTCGGAACATCTTTCCAACGTCCTGAATCCGGAAACGCCTGGGCCAAGATAGGCGGGGGCGTGTCGGCCCGAGGCAGGGGCAAGGTCAGTGGCCTGAGACGGGGGCGGCGGTCTGAGGCAGGTAAGAGGTTGACAGCGGCGAGGTCGGCGGCGGCCCGAGGCAGGGGGCGAAGTCGGCGGCGGCCCGAGGCGGGGGCGAGGTCGGCGGCAGCCCGAGGCGGGGGCGAGGTCGGCGGCAGCCCGAGTCGGCGGGAGTCCGGATTCCGGAACATTTTCTGGATTCCGTACGATCCCACCATGGATCGTCCTGGATTCGGGCAGATTCTCGACACTGTACCTGTACTAAAATTGAAAGAAGTACAAGCAAATCGCTGTTTCACCTGGAAGGAGTGTTTGAGACCCTGGACAATGGGAAGGGTGGAAGTAAAAGGGCAGGTGTTGCATCTCCTGCGCTTGCATGGGAAGGTGCCGTGGGAAGGGGAGCGGGTGTTGCGACTGATGGAAGAGTGGGCCAGGATATCGTGGAGAGAACGGTTCCTTCAGAAGGCTGAAAAGGGGAGGGGAAGATGTGTTTGGTGGTGGCATCACGCTGGGGATGGCGGAATATGATCCGATGAATGTGGAGGCTGCTGGGGTGGAAGGTGAGGACAACGGGAACCTTATAGTGAGTCATGGAGGAATGGAAGGGGTGAGAGCAGAAGCCTGGAAAATGGGGTGGACACGATCGAGGGCGTCGGCAACCACAATGGATGGGAATCTTCGGTTGGGGAAAAATGTAAGACCTAGTGGAAGCACTGGTTTAGACAGTGGCATCGTCAGAACAGGTGAGACAGATAAACTGGGCGAATGGAATAGAGTCCTTACAGGAAGCAGGTGGGAGGAAGTGTAATCAGGGTAGCGGTGAGCTTAGAGTAGATATTGGTTGACAGCCTATCTCCAGAAATAGAGGTCAAAGAAGGGAAGAGTCAGAGATGGGCCATGTGAAGGCAAGAGAGAGGTGGAAATCTGAAGTAAAGTTGATGAAATTTCCAGTTTGAGGTGATAGCAGGAAGCAGACAAACTATGGGAAGTATTTATAGAAGCGTTTGGTTTGATGCAAAACATTCCCTTAAAAGGCTGCACTTATGTAGTTTAGCAACCTCGGTCAACAAATTAGGTAAGAGACGGTATCAAGCTAAAAGAAAAAGCTTGCACAAATGCAAGGAAAAGTGGAAATCCAGCAGCCTGGGAGAGCTATAAAAAGCAACAATTTGATCTGAAGAAAGTAATAAGAGGTGCAAAAAGGAACATAAAAATATTGCAAGGGTTATCCAAGCTAACAGCCAAAGTTTTTGTAAATATATTAAACAAAAGAAAGTAGTAAAGGGGATTGAGGACCTAGTAAAGACAGATGCAGACAAAACTGCAACAGATAAGAAAATGGCAGAGTTGTTAAATGAAACTTTGTATCTGTTTTCACGGTGGAGGAAGGGACAAAATACCAATGGCACAAGCGAACCGAAACATAAGTTAAGGAGAGAAACTTAGTGGATTTAATATAAGTTTTAAAAATGGTCATAGGGAAAATATTGGGACTTAAGATTTAAAAAAATCTCCAGGACCTGATGATTTCTACCCTAGGGCATTAAAAGAAATAGATGAGGAAATTGCAGATGCATTAGTCACAATTTTCTAAAGCTCTCTGGATGCGGGAATTGCATCTTTGGATTGGAAAATTACAAATGTCACTCCATTATTTAAGAAGGGAGGAGGAGAGAAACCAGGTAACTACAGACCGGTACCGCAGTTTAATATCAATTGTGGGGAAGTTACTGGAATCCATCGTCTGAGACCCGGGAGGGAATGATCTTTGCTGACAGCACCCCACCCTCCTTCCTTCAAATGCCAATCATACCCTAACCCCTCCCCCACTCCTTCGGCTTTCCCCTGGCTTCCACGCAAGCCCTCCCTCCTCTCTGCGGCCTCTCAATCTGGCTGACTCCAGGTGGAAAACATGCAAATCAGGCCCTGCCGTTACATTCGGCAGGGTCTGCGGGAAACCCATTCTCCCAGTTTTCCCAACCGCTACGGAGCACCTCCCCTGCTCCCAACCCGCCTCTCCATTAAAATTCAGGCCATAGTAACTGAGCAATGGTTAAGTATTATCTGATCAAAGAGAATCAGCATAAATTTTTGATGGATGGGTCATTTCTGACTAATTTGGTTACATTTTTTCAGGAGATTGATAGGGGAGTGTTTATCAGTGTTGCCTATATGAAAGTCCAGAATGAATATAATGTTCCACACAAGAGATTATTAGCAAAAATAAGAGTGCACAGAATGGGAGGTAACCTTGTCATATGGGTCAGTAATTGGTTGGGAGGTAGGAAACAGAACGGAAGGGTAAAGGGTTCATAGAATCATAGAAATTTACAGCACAGAAGGAGGCCATTTGGCCTGTCCCTGCCAGCTGACAGAGCTATCCAGTCTAATCCCACTTTCCAGCTCTTAGTCAGTAGCCTTGTAGGTTATGGACTTTAAGTGCATATTGGTGGGATGTGACCAGTGATGTTCCCAGGGGTCTGTACTGGGTCCTCAGCTTTTCACCATATACATTAATGACTTGGATGAAGGAATAGAGAGTTGTAAATACAGGTTTGCAGATCACGCTAAATTGGGAGGCACAGTAAGTAATGCAGATGGGAGCGGGAAATTAGAAAGAGATTATGTGAGTGGGCAAAACTATGGCAAGTAGAGTTCAATGTGAGGAAGTGTGAAATCATGCATATTAGATTAGAGAAAGACAAATCTGAATATTTTCTTGATGGTGAAAGATTTGGAGCTGTGGAGGAACAAAGATATCTGGATGTCCAGGAACACATCATTAAAAGCTAGTGCACAAGTACAAAAAGTAATCAAAAGGGCTTATGGAATTGTTGGAATTCAAAAGTAGGGGATGTGATGCTGCAGTTGTACAGAGCCTTGGTCGCACCCCATCTGAAGTACTGTGTTCGGTTTCGGACACCGAACCTCAGGAATTATAGATTGGCCTTGCAAAAGGGTGCAGTGCAGATTCACTAGAATTATACCAGGACTTTAAGATTTAAGTTATGAGGACAGGTTGCAGAAACTTAGCTTGTATTTCATTAAGTTTAGAAGATTGAGGGGTGATGTAATCAAGATATTTAAAATGATTACAGGATCCAATAGGGTAGAAACAGGGAAACTATTTCCTTTGGTGGGGGAATGCAGAAGAGGGCATAATATAAAAAATGAAAGCTATGTCATTTGGGAGTGAAATCAGGAAGCATTTTTAACGCACTGGGTAATGGAAATCTGGAACTCATTCCCTCAAAAAATCTGTCAATGCTGGGTTAATTGAAAATTTCAAGATTAAGATCAGTAGGTTGTTGTTAGGTTAAGGTTAGCGAGGGATATGGAACAAAGGCAGGTAAATGGAGTTGCGGTCCAGATCGAATGAAATGTTCGAGGGGCTGAATAGCTGACTCCTGTTCCTATGTTCTGTGGTTGAAGCTTTGACTTTATCTATGTAGGATTCCCTGGCGAAGTTTGCTGGTAGAAAACTCAAGGAATGTGGGGAGGATTTGTTGGTGGAGATTTCGGAGATCCTGTTCAATGAGCTTGCATTCTTTAGACTTATGCAAGACTTGGATAACAGCAGTGTGGCAGCAAAGCACAGATGCAAAAGAAGACTGAAAGAAGTGGCATCTTTTAAACAGCGTTATACAACTGAGGTGTGGTAATGTGCTCAATACTTCAGTTTACATATGTTATCTTAATTTGCAAATATGAATTTTGTTCAACATCTTGAGTAGCTTTAACAAACATTCTAAGTAATTAAAAATGTTTATCATTTGGAAATAGACATTGTAATGGTTGGAATACGGAGAATGTTCAACCTGAGATACAACCTATATGCAATTTCTTCAGTGGAATGCTTGTGGATTATGTAGCCTAAATATAGGATTAGTTTAAAAATGTGAAACTGTATTCTGTTGGAACTTTCTGACACTAGATATATGAAGGAAGAAGTAAATGAGTATTGTCTCGATAACCAGCATGAAATGTTGTTTTGATGTGAAAGTTGTTTAATACAATCTTGTTCCAAAATTCCTCTTTTATAGGAGAAACAACATTTCAAAGAGGATGGTTCCTCTACAGAAGAACTTGAAGATGAAGACAAAGTAAGTCTGACTGTTGTAAAAGACAGTGGCAGGTCACAACAGATTTCAGATATTTTTCTGTTACTCTGCTTTTTTTTTAAAAAGTGACTATCAATGTTTTATTGAAATAATCACTTCGAATATGGTTGTTGATGCTCCTTAAACAGTTTTAGATACATTTATGTTTTTTCCCTTCGGCTGTTATAAAATATTCCACAAGTTGATGGTTTATTTTGGAGGTTTGGAATTCTCATAACTTTTGTTGAAATGTTTTCGGTAACCGAAACTACCACCTTCCAACTAGTAGTTTTCAGGTGGATCCTTGTGAGCTTTTTATGTTCCTAGCTAACAAACTTTTTTGACTTTGTAGGACAAAGATGAAAGTGAGACAGCTATTGCAGATGATCTCAAAGCAAATGAGTCTGCTGAAACTGAGATGGTAATGAAAAATAGTTTGTCTGACAGAGAGGAAGATGATGCCGACAGTGAAGTTATTCGTACAAAATGTGTCTCCATAAGTAAGAAATTTATTGGCTGAATCTTTAACTTTTGAATAGGTTAAAAACACAAATTTTCCTCTATTTATTGAGCTTCCTCGTATGAATAAGATATAACTGTCAGCCGATAGGGGAAATCAACAAGGGACAGTGTCTCTTATAAATTTGTGCCATGTATATTCCGATGGCCTCCTCCTCTTCCCCCAGCCAACTAAAATTTAATGTATCAAAGATCTGGAATCTGAAATTCTTCTGCCGGGGAGGGGCGAAATCAAACGTGTAACTCGCAGATAGGGTGCCAAATTCGAGGTGAGACCAAGGTCTGCCAGTTTCTCGTTGCATTTAAACTGCTCCACAAACTCGATGGGGAAAGATGCTTCTTACATCCTGTACAAACATTGGGGGAGTTCCCAGGCTATTCTGGGATTTCAGCCCAGTGTGCCATCCAATAGGTTGTTGTCAGACACCTAGGTTGCTGTTTATATTTTTCTATGTTCTGTTTTTCAGACCATAGATTTTTTTCCACAATTTATTTAGCTGCTGTTTTTTTTTCTCATTTCAACTGGAGAACAGTACAGGTATTGGGAGTTGTAAAATGCAAAGGAAGTCTCCTAACTCAGTACATGGCCTCAATGTGATTAATTCATACTGAAGCAGTCTTCCTTCCTAAGTTGATAGTGAATTGAATGTTAGAAGGGACTATTCTGAAAGTGTCATTTTTAGTATTTTATGAAGATGAAGAATTAACTTTAGACCCATTTGCTGTGCAACTGACCAGACATGGGTCAGCAGTGCCAAAATCTCATTTAATGCAAAGCGCAAACTTTTTAAATTGGAGGTATAATCAATTCATGAAAATATTGACATTGGCTGAGAGTGGTATGAGTATGAGATTGAACTAAGAGGTGCTAGGATGGATATGTTCAATTTATATTTAAGGGTCTACAGGAACTGAATATTAACCGAGATATGGGTGAAACTGTGTGTCAGCAATCATTAAGTTTATTTGATAGCACAATAAATGCTTAAGCTAAAATGAACAATATGGAGGTGATGTCTTTGGAACTATGAGAAGAAATGTTAGGAGGTTTAAGTGAGAAACAGCCAACAAATGAAATCTTTGACCACTTGAGGGAAGAAAATATGTTCTTGAATAAAAACTAAAAGTGTCCAAAAATCTGACCGGGGAGAAGCTTTAAAACTTTGAATGGCTGTTGTTATTTGAGTTAGAGGCTAACTGATTACAATGAAAATTTAACACTTCAAAACAATGTTTTCACTTAATTTATAAAAGGTAGATAAATCTGATATTCTAATTTATTGGAACCATTAGGTCTCTCTAAGGCTGAAACTCAGGCCCTGACAAATTATGGCAGTGGAGAGGATGAGAATGAGGAAGATGAAATAGAGGATTTTGACGCTGGAACTATTGATGTGCAGACATCCCTTCAAGCCAATAATGAAATTGCTGATGAAAATGATACTGAACAGGTAATGTCTTCAATGACGAGCGTGTTGATGGTGTTGATTTTCTTCTGCAATTTAGAGCTAACTTTAAAATGCCTTTTCTTTTGAGCCTTCGATGAATTATAACAACTAATTAGATATAGTGCTTTTACCAATCATTAGTTGATGTGAATTAGAATTGAAACTATTATTTCTTATGATGGTTCAGAATTATTATATCCTTATTATTTAGAAGCAAAATACCGTGGATGCTGGAAGTCTGAAATACAAACAGAAAATGCTGGTAATACTCAGCAGGTCAGGCAGCATCTGTAGAGCGAGAAACAGAGTTAACATTTCAGATCGATGACCTTACAGATGCTGCTTGACCTGCTGAATATTTCCGCATTTTCTGTTGTTATTCCTTACTATTTGGGATGTATTGGATGAAGAATAGAACCGAAGCCCAAATGGGTAAAGAATGAACTTGAATAGAGTGCTGATTCAGCCCCAGCTCGAGTACTGTGAACCATTCTGGTCATTATCTCACAAGTGGGAGGGTACAAAATGGGGAATGTTTGCTGAGAGATGAGAAGACCTAGTGATTGCCTTATCAAATTTTCATGATTCTCATGGTTAGATAATCTAAATGCTACTGAATTATTTAACATAACCACAAGCTCTGTAATCAGGAGTGCAGACCCAAGTTCAGGTGAACAGGCAGTTTTAATTTAACTACTTCATGCACACATGCTGGCGGATGTGTGGAACAGATTGGCTGGGGAGACAGTGGACTCAGATGGTACTGACCCGTTCAAGCAGCAGCTGGATTTTTTTGTTGTTGCAAGATTGAGGAGTATGAGAGATATAGGGCTCAAATTTCCCCAAGAGTTGCCCAGCTTTTTTTGGAGCAAGTAGCTTTTTTTGGAGTAACTTACAAATCGTAAATTTCCCCATTTAACTTGCTCCAGTGTCAGTCAGTTAGTTAGGTTTTGTTTTAGTTTTTTTTTCTCCAAAAGGGGGCGTGACCAGCCACTTACACCTGTTTTGGCCATGGAAGCAAATTTGGCCAGCTGAAAGTTACTCCAAACTAACTTAGGCCAGTGTATGTGGCCACTTTTGCAGGCACAGAAAAATCTTACCTACATTTAAGAAATCAGCGCAGGGGCAGAGGTAAAACCTGCATTCGCCCAATCCTGAAATATGGACATCCAGCTTGCTGTACATCATTTAAGAACCTACAAATATTTCAGAACCATGCACTAAAGGCAGCAAATCGATTTCCATACTTCATCTGCATAACCTGTCTGCACAACATTTGTGGATTTCAAACAATAGATGAAAGGCCTCTGAGAGTCAGCAGATCTATCTGCACACGACATTATCACTAAAGTAGTAGTCCTCGGTAAAATAATGGGACTAAAGTCAGACAAGTCCCCTGGACCTGATGGCTTACATCCTTGGGTCTTAAAAGAAGTGGCCGCAGAGATAGTGGATTCATTGGTTGTAATCTACCAAAATTCCCTGGCTTCTGGCGGCAGGGCGGGGGGGTGGCAGGGATTGGAAAACAGCAAAAGTAACGCCCCTATTTAAAAAAGAAGGCAGACAAAAAGCAGGAAACTATAGACCAGTTAGCCTAACATCTGTCGTTGGGAAAATGCTGGAGTCCATTATTAAGGAAGCAGTAGCAGGACATTTGGAAAAGCATAATTCAATCAAGCAGAATTAGCATGGTTTTATGAAAGTGAAATCATGTTTGACAAATTTGCTGGAGTTCTTTAAGGATGTAATAAGCAGGGTGGATAAAGGGGAACCAGTGGATGTGGTGTATTTGGATTTCCAGAAGGCATTCAATAAGGTGCCACATAAGAGGCTACTGCACAAGATAAAAGTTCACGGGGTTGGGGGTAATATATTAGCATGGATAATGGATTGGCTAACTAATAGAAAACCGAGAGTTGGGATAAATGGGTCGTTTTCCAGTTGGCAAACAGTAACTAGTAGGGTACTGCAGGGATCGTTGCTGGGGCCTCAACTATTTACAATATTAATGACTTGGATGAAGGGACCAAGTGTAATGTAGCCAAGTTTGCTGATGATACAAAGATGGGTGGGAAAGCAAATTGTGAGGAGGACACACAAAATCTGCAAAGGGATTATAGACAGGCTAAGTGAGTGGGCAAAAATTAGGTCCCTTGTGGTTCCATCCTCTGTTCGTTCTTTGCAAAGTCAGCATGTTAGCTAAAGAGTTGACTACTGCAAAAAAAACCTATTAGTTTGTTAGTTTATTTTATTTCCAAGACCCATGTTCAAACCCTTCAATTACAGTGGGGCTCACAAGCCCCACTTTAAGCGTAATTCAGTTCGTTACATTTTTTTAGATTCTTTTTTTTTAGAAATAGGAGGCGTAACCTGATGTCTGCGCATGTTTTTCACAATTATGGAAGTTTGGCTAATTTAAATTTATCCTAGGACGGCGTATGTAACCACTCCCAAAAAACCTTCTGGGCACTTAAGAAAAACCAGCGCACATTTAAAAAATCGGTGCAGAAAGATGCCATTGTTTTATGCGAAGTTTTGGAGGGAGTCAAGAACACACAAATATCCATAATCAAGCTTAAATTTTTAAAACTCAAAAGGCAGGAAATGGAAGTTTAATGGAATTCTTTAAGTTTTCATTTCTTAAAAACTGACACGCCACCACCGAACATCTCCAAACCGGACTTGAGGGTCATAGCGTCGGCCGGCAGAATCGGTCCCTCGCCTGGACACTGGCTCAGGGCTCGGCTTCAAAAGAAGCCTGGGGGTGGGGGGGGTGTGGAAGGCGAACGGAAGGCATGAGAAGCCTACACTATGCATCAAATTAAGCCCGGGGGGAGGGCGGTTCCCGATCATTGCGCCTGCTCAGACCTGAGTGTGGTCCATACTCGGATATTGACCTTGGGGAGAGAGAACAAAGAACCTTGTCCTGCCTGCTGTTTTGAGCTTCTTGCAAAGGTACAATTTAATCATGGGGGCAATACTGACAATGCCATACCCTGTGCAAGCCTTCTGCATGATGGTGCTGCGGAGGAGACAATTCATTCAACATCATCACATGAGGAACCTCAGAGAACGTGGGGTGCTGGGCAGGAGGCCTTACCCACGTCGGTTATATTGAGACAGGCGTTCGTACCTGCACCTGAGTGTTGCAGACTGTGTCAAAAGGCTGCGTTTCTGCAAAGAAGTTGTAACTGAGATCTGTGAGTTAGTAAAAGCTGACCTGCAACCTAGAAGCATCAGGAGGACTGCTTTGTCAATTGAAGTGAAGGTTACAGCTGCACTTTCATTCTATGCATCTGGATCGTTCCAGGCTACAACTGGGGAGGTGTGCGCCATTTCTCAACATGCAACACATGTTTGCATTCGGCAGGTGACTGCTGCACTATATGCCTGGAGGAATGACTACATAAAGTTCCCCATGACCGCCCAGGCAATGCTTGAAAGGACTGTGGGCTTTTCCAGGATTGCTGGCTTCCCAAAGGTACAGAGCTGCATTGATTGTATCCACATTGCCTTGCAAGCACCTTTTGGAACATTCCGAGATGTTCAGGAACAGAAAAGGCTTCTACTCCATTAACGTACAGCTCATGTGTGACGACATGTATCGCATTATGTCAGTTGATGCAAGATACCCTGGGAGCACCCATGATGCATTCATCCTACGCGAGAGCGTTATATCTGCCATATTTCAGCAGCAGCCAGAATGGTAGAGCTGGCTACTGGGAGACAAAGGGTATGGCCTCGCTACCTGGCTCATGACGCCCCTACACGTAACCCGGGCAGAAGCTGACCGGAAATACAACATGTCGCACATTGCGACGCGCAGCATAATGGAAAGGACCATTGGCATCCTGAAACAGCGTTTCCGATGCCTGAACCATTCCGGAGGCTACTTGCAATACTCCCCTGAGATTGTCGGTCAGTTCACTGCTGTCTGCTGCATGCTGCATAACTTAGCCATCATGAGGCAGCAGCAGCTGGTAGTGGAAGACCCACCTGAGGTGACAGTGACTGATGATGAGGAAGATGCAGATGACGAGGAAGCCATGCAACTACCTGAACCCGGAGCACGACGGCGGAGGAGGGCGGGCCGTCGTGCCCCTTTAACGATTGCTCGAGCCTTGCGCCAGCAACTCATCCGTGAACGCTTTGCTGCCTGAAGGCTCAGGCAACTATTCCACATGGACCACGTTTACAGTTTGGACCTGTTCTGTAATGTTGTGTTAATGGAACAAATGATGGAAATGATTCTTTAGTTCAAAAAGTTGTGTTAATAATGGAACAAATAAGGTAAATGATTGTTATAATTTAAAATATATTTTATTCAAAATTTTAACATTTGTTTGTACTTAACTTTCATAAAAATATTCTTGTATCAAACTTTAAACTATTCAGTTAAGATCACTTCCAAAATTCTAAACTTGTAAATTTACATAACTTACAAAAAACTTTTAATTTGAGAACAGTTATAATAATAACACAAACAACAGCAAAGAAAGGCTGCACCCATCTCTCCTCCACCTTATTCTAAGACCGCCTGCTGCGTTTGGTCTTGGTGACTCCACCCCTGCCCGCAGACGGTTGCACAGCAGTTGGTACCAAGCTTATTCTTTCGAACACCTCAAGTAATGCACACTTCTTGATTGGAGCGGGGGGTGGTTGGGGGGCTGCAGGCGGTAATATGGAGGGCCCGGCTTGGGCCTCTTCAGAGGCTGGTCTGGGGATTGGCGTGGGAGTGGCAGTTGATTCTGTCAATGGGCGCGGAGTCTGGGCGTGTTCCCTTATTGCAGCAGCTAACTCTCAACATTTCCTCCCTCATGTGCCCTGACTTTCTCAACTACCTGCAACATTCCTTCCCTTATGTTTGCGGACAATGTCTCAGCTACCTGTGACATGACCTCCTTCATGTTGAGCAAGTGTTTGAACTACCTGAAACATTCCCTCCCTCATGTTCACTGATAGTGCATTAGCTACCTGCGACATTCCCCCCCTCGTGTGCACTGACATTGTTTCAGCTGACTGAGACATTCCCTCCCTCATGTTCCCAGACGGTATTCCCATTTCTTGTGAGAGTGTTCTTACTTCTCCCAACAGTCCCAATACCTCATCACCCACCCTACTGATGGTATCCAGGAGTGATCGGGTACGATCAATGCTCTCCACACTCAATGCCATCATCTGAATCACATCTGTTAGATCCTGCATCTCGGGAGAGCGCCGTCAAGCTCTCCTTCCCTTCTCACCCTGGGTGTGCCTCGCTGCACCCCACTGGAATCCCCAGCCTCGGACGGTGGTAAGCCATGGAATGTCCCACCAACACTCATAATATTCAGGGAAGGGGCTGGCACCTCAATGGGCGACACCTGCACCTCCTCCAAAGTGAGTACAACAGTGGGGGATTCATCCATCCCCTCCCCCTTACCCCCATGCTTTTGTCCTGAAAGGTGGGATTGGAAGATGTTCTTCTCTTCAGGCTCGTCTGCGTCTGAATCATCTTCTGCATCGCTTCAGCCTCGTCAGGGTCGGCCTCAAGTTCTGCAAAATATAACAACAGATAAATGTTTAGCAGCAGAGGAGGGGGCAGGGTGGCATGAGTAGGCGCACACAGCGCAGGCAGCAGGCTGATTTGAAAGACCACGATGAATGATAGCACATTGCATTGTTGGGGTAAAAGGAAGATTTCTCTTCCTCGATATAAGGGGTCGACACCTGCCCTCGGCCTCCTGATAACGACAACGGAATCACTTAGACAAAAACTTCGGTTCAGCTGGCTTTATTTGAGCATGCATGGGAAAGTTCAAACATGAACCTTCAAAGTACAAGAGGTTTCAATTACAATTATACAGTTTTTTGAGGGATGTTACCCTCTTACAAAACCCTCTTGGTCTTCTGCTATCAGTGAAGTTAAATTGATTTGTTGACTCTTATCAGACTAGCTCTGAGTGGTTCTTTCCCACCTGTCCATCTCTCATCACGTCAATCATGTTGTTCAGTGATGTGAACTTTGCCATAGTCCCTATGACGTGTGAAGTAACTCTGTTCCAAAACACTGGCTTCCTTATCTCTTCCCAAGAGAACTAGTCTAATATACTTTTTCATGAGAGTCATATACTGTTTACAGTCTATATTCCCAAACATTTGTGTCCTTGTTCTCTGTGCTAAGGGTCAATGCAGTGTTGGCTATTTCAGATGGTTCATTAACCATCAGGCTTTGCTGCCCCCCTCTTCTTAACCCAATGTAAGCGAGTGCTTTACATACATAAGCGAGTTTTACATTATTCGAATAATATTACAATCCATACCATAAGACAGAGGAACTCCCGATTCCTCAGAACCTCCTAATTCCTTTTAACCTTCTTACTCAAGTGTACTTTTTCCCCCCCTTACAGCATCAACAAAGCGTAGCTGACGGAGACATCCCCATAAACCGAAGCATGGCTAGCCCGCGCAGTACTTAACATTTAGCAAAGCCAGACTGTGGAATTTGCAGGATTTTCCCTCTCCCTCAAGTGTGTGCCCAGCTTGTACAGTGGTGGTTGCTTTTCTCCATCAAAGCAGCAGCCCTTTCTTCCAAGGGTGTCAGTGGCTGCAGATTTGCCGGGCCATCTCCTGTTCGAGTTCTTTCTCATTTGTTGTGTGCCACTTTCCTCTGCAAAGATGAAAATATAACATTTTAGACAGGGTGTCTTTCTGCTGGGTGGAACATATGCAGCTGGTCAAATTTACATTTGCAATTCCATTGAATAAATGAAAATATTACTTACACTAACTAACTACTTGACCAAGGTCCTGCCACTTCTTTTTGCATTGGCCTCCAGACCTCGGGGCGGTCACCATTGCACAGTAATCTTCTGCAAGTTGATTCCAGCGTTTCTTCTTTTCTTTTGGTGGAACTTCTATGTGACATCTGCTGGTGTCCAGCTCATGCCATCTGCCCTCAATCACAGTAACTAGTGCCTCCATTTCATCCTGTAAGAAATTCTTGGCCTTTGCGCCGAGTTGTATCTTGTATTGCAGCTCTGGTTTTTCCAATGAGAATTAAAGTTCTCACACACAACTGGCTCTTTCAAAATGACCGAATGTAGATAGGGAACTGTACTGAGCATGCGCGCCCATAGTAATCACATCAAAAATGTCCCTTTTTTTAAACGCATGCACAGAAGGGGCGGCATCGTTTTTTCGGCGCAGTCATTAGGCTCCACCCCCGAGGCGACAGGACAGGCTGTGCGGCACTAATTTCAAAAAATTGAACGGGGAAACTTGCTACTTTGTTTTTGGAGTAGTTGGGGCCAAGAAAAACGGGCGAAACTCTGGTAATACAGGGCTGCTCATTTAAAACTGAGATGAGGAGGAATTTCTTCTCTCAGGATTGTAAATCTATGGAATTCTCTGCCCCAAAGAGCTGTGGAGGCTGGGTCATTGAATATATTTAAGGCGGTGATAGACAGACTTTTGAGTGATAAGGGTATAAAGGGTTATGGGGAGCGGACAGGGAGCCGAGTCCATGATCAGAGCAGCCATGATTTTATTAAATGGTGGAGCAGGCTCGAGGGACCAGGTGGCCTACTCCTGCTCCTATTATGTTCTTAATCTGTCATTGTCACTTTTGATGGAGGAAGGATGGAAGCCACACCAGTGCATTTGCAACACTGGGCTTGCAGTAGGCAGCTGACCTTGGCATCATTCAATAGAGAAAGGATTGTGATACAAGTGTTCGATGAGATACCCTGCGATCTACAAATCGCTTAGAATTGACAGCTTCTTAATATATTACAACACTGTCCAAGCTAAATGTTAACCTTTTCATTACCACTCTAAATGTTGTTGTATAATGCAGATTATAATAAAATAAGTAATTTATACTTGATCTTTGTTCGATAAGTCCTTTACCTATTAAACAGATTCATAAAGCTAGAGACAGGTAATATGTTTGATAATTCACTTCATTTATAATTGACAAAACATTAATCTTAAATACCGTAACCATCCATACAGAGTAACGCACATTAGCCCTGTGTCCAAAACTCACATGCATGGATGTTAATGAGGACCTGTGAAGATGGCTTTTCCAAGCCTGTTCACACCACAAGGTCTCGAAGACAGCAACAATCTCTTTCTAACTGAATAAAAACATGGCATCTCTTTATACCATTCTCTTATGGTTTCCTTCATATTGGATGCAACCCTAAGGTTTTATGACCACCCGGTTGTTTGAACCAATTGTCAAATAGAGATAAATGGTTCTATGCCTTTTCACACCATACTATTATTTCCTATCATTGCTTTACCTCGGGCCATAGCTTAGTTGTAACAACCTTTGATGCATGCACTTATAGCAGCATATTGCTTTTTATATTGCAACAATCTCCTGTCTTTACACTGCCCCCTGCTGTGATGAAAAACTTGTGTTTCAAAAGCCTATGTATGTTATCAGCATCATTGAGGAAAAAGGACAGGCTTCTCAAGAACAATTCTGTCCATTTCTCTCTACATTACTATTCTGTCTTCGTTAGAAATAAAAGTCATGTAACAACATATCGATATTCTTGCATTTTGTACGGTGCTTGTTGTCATTGAGATCTTTTCTCTCTATAGGATGATCTTACTGAACCCAATAAGGATGATGTGGTTAGTCAAACCGAGAAAATAAATTTATCAGTGGCTGCAGGTAGAGTTTAACCTTTTATCTGCCTTTTTTTAAATGACAGGTGGTGCAGTTCAACAATTCTGAGTTAATTTTATTATCAAATTAGAAAGTGAAAGCCAATGTTCCCTATAATTTTTTTTCAGGCCACAAGGCCCATTCAAAATACTACGCATGATATGTCTTTCTATTTAAAAACTGGCTGCGCAGGACCCCGTGAGCTGGATTTTCGGCTTTTGAGATTTTGGGGCGGTCCTGATACTACCTGGAAAAAGTCTGTAAAATTCTGCAAAAAATGAGATTCCATGATCGAGGATGCAAAATCAGGCTTTACACAAGGACATTTTTGCACCCGAGCCGAAAATCACGGCGTTAAAAAAAGTTTTGTTGTTTAGTGCCCTGCAACATAACATTGTATATTGTATGGTTTTATTTTGGTGGGGGGGAGGTTTTGTGACTTTGTTGCAGTAAAACTTATGATTCATCATTTGCCATTGATGTCTTATGCATCATTCCAACGTTCATCGGAGATGTGCCCTTATGGGGCACATAGCATGTCCAGTACTCGTTCCATCCCTCAGTTTCTCCCATTTCGGAGAGCTGGTCCATTATGAGCTGGCGACGTGTGACTCTTGGTCCAGCAACATCTCCATGCTGCCTCCCCCATGGATGGTGTGGCTATCCAATGGGGGGCCTCGCCAGGCTCCTCTTCGTCGTCCTCCTCCTGAGGTGGGTATGCAATCCCCGCTGGCGATGTCTGGCCCCTCATGATGGCCAAGTTGAGCAACATACAGCACACCACAATGAATTTGGATACCTGCTGAGGGGAGTATTGAAGGCTGCCTCCAGAGCGGTGCAGGCATCGGTCTGTCTGTAGTAGATGGCATATCTCTGTCAGCACTTCCTTTCGGAAGCGCAGCCTTCTCACACACTGCTCATCAGAGAGCTGGAGGTCTGAGCGTTGGTGCCTGTAAACCCGTGGGGTGTAAGCCCACCTCCCCAGACGTCTACCGCCTCTCCTCGTCCTTGGGCCGATATGGCCAAAAGCCTTTCTTCTGGCTTGACGCCCCCTGGCAATAGCATGGAGCATGATATGCTAGCGAGCAAATAACGCCCCCTTTAAATTTTCTCACTCAGCTTGTAAGGGCACTAATGGCAGATAAAGGTGCCGTTTGCAAGTCAGAGTTTCATGCAGCGTGATGTGTGCAACCGTTGTTGCCAATGTGACCTGCGATGTAGAATCCTCATCCCTCCATTTAAAAACGCTGCTAATACGTTTCCTGGGGCAGTGTTAAATGAGGTGTTGGGGCCGAATTTTGCATGTGGAGTGTTGCACAACGATTGATGTCATGATCTCAATGAAACTAGAGGGTAGGGCGGTAAGATTTTACGTGACCCCAAACTTTGAGCCGAATTTGCCGGCCAGGCGGTAAAAGCTGGATGCCTGGCGTTATGTTGAGAAACACCATTTACCGCTCCTTCGGCACGCAAATGAGCCAAAAATCCAGCACCTAGAGCCTATAGGGAACATTGGTGAAAGCCATAGATTGGATTATTGTACATGTGTATATAAAATAGATCGTAACTGCTGCTAACGAACCAGAAGCGTACTGCGCATGCGCGCATCAGGTCCGTCACAGAAGTGGGCCAGTTTATTAAAAAAAATTAAATGCTGGGAACGGAGCGGACTCTGGGAGGAAAAGTGCCCGGAGGTAGAGGGCTCCTTGAAAAACTGCCTGGAAGAGAGCGAGTTCTGGGGGGAAAATCCCAGAGAAGGGAGGGAGTGGACTCCTTGAAATAATGGCGGGTAGAGAATGGGCTCTGTGGGGAAAAGTGCTGGGAAGTTAGTGGGCTCTGGGGATAAAATGCCGGCGGGAAAAGAGCAGGCTCTGGGGATAAAATGCTGGGAAAAGAGCGGGCTCTGGGGATAAATCCGGGAAAAGAGCAGGCTCTGGGGATAAAATGCCGGGAAAAGAGCGGGCTCTGGGGATACAATGCCGGGAAAGGACCAGGTTCTTGAGGGGAAAAATGCCGGGGAGGGAGCGGGCTCTTGTTTTTTAAAATACAAAAATTTTAAACCCAGAAACCTCATGCTTCTGGATCCATGTGCAGTACGTATCTGCGCAGCTTCCGGTTATTGGCAGCAGTCACTCCATATCAAATAATGATGTTCAATGAACTTTTTTGGGGTTTTGTAGATGAAAATGAAAGCAGCCCAACTTCAAATCTTCCTGCTGAGTCTTTACAAAATATTCGATTTGATGGTGCTAATGAAGACCCTGGGAGTCCAAAGTCACCTTTACCTTTTTGTGAAGATGCTAATGCTGGAACAGCAATGCAGATGGAACTAGAAAATGACTTGCAAGGAACACCAGAAAGCTCATTGGCTGGCAGCCCTGACACAGACTCTCCTGTGTTAGTTAATGATTATGTAAGCACAGATCCTCCAATATTGAAAATACTTGATAATGTATATTCTTCTGCATCTCCATCAGCCATAGGTGTAATAGGTTCGAGAGAAACTATGTGCTAAACATGCACAGAGTATGTCATTACGCTTCAGATAGGTGGTGCCACAATTATGTTGTAAAAAGCCTCAGAACCTGCACTGTTAGGGCAGTTTGTTTTTCTTCCATCTTAAGATGCTTGCATCAGACCTCGTGTCTAAAGTTTTGGTTCATGACATTCGTCCCTCTACGGGATAAATTAAGCAGACAGAATATCGAGCATATAAAAGCAAAATACTGCAGATGCTGGAATCTGATATAAAAACAGAAAATGCTGGTAATACTCAGCAGGTCATGCAGCATCTGTGGCGCGAGAAACAGAGTTAACATTTCAGGTCGATGACCCTTCGTTGGAACAGAATATCGAGCATCTTGATCTTTCTAGAGTTTTGTTTTTTCAGGTTTCTTGGACCTTTAAGGTGTCGGCACTGAGTGACTAACCTTCAGAAAGAGTTATACTAGATTATTCTTTCAGGACATGCATCCAAGAGAAAGAAAAGCTTTCCTGTCTAAGTCATATGGTAACCAACAACCAATCCCTTTCTTCCTCGGCAGCCATATAGAGAGAGAATAATGCAGGCAAAAACAAATACATTAGCATATAAGGGGCAAGGGCACCATGTAGAATTTTTTCATTCAAGACAACATCTTAACTGTGGTTGTACAGTACACTTTATGGTACTAGCCCATGAATCGAAAATAAATTGCATAGCTCTATAGTTGGGTCAGCGTGTCTGCATCGCCATCTGCCAAAGACTAAACACTGCAAAATTCGATAATCCATTCACAATCACTGACCCTTGTGATTATTGCAAGAAATGTTTGTGACCTAAGCAAGTTACCACAAGTTGCCAAATTTATAAAATGTGCCCATAAGGAATGGGTGCATTGTGCTTTCTATATTTTTCAGATCCAGAAAAATGAGCACCAAGCTTAAGAAACATAGCCATTCATAATTGGGTGTTGCTGGGCACACGTTGGCACCAATT
The DNA here is from genome assembly GCF_044704955.1 of Pristiophorus japonicus. Lineage (NCBI taxonomy): Eukaryota > Metazoa > Chordata > Chondrichthyes > Pristiophoridae > Pristiophorus > Pristiophorus japonicus. Next base: position 138,678,588 of record NC_091978.1, on the reverse strand, counting down.
GCTACTGAGGACTTGATGACTTCAATTGAAATTGGTGGCTCACTGGCATCAGACAAAATCACTGGCATTAAAGACCCTTTTATGCTCTCCATGCTGACAGTTCATTGAATGTCCATACCAAGACATCTATGGCACAAATTGGTGCTAAACTGTATGTAAAATACAGAATATGCCCAGTCTCTCCAAGAGGATAACTATTAGTCCAATAAATCGGACTCCCTTCAAACAAGCACCCTTCAACTTTGAGGTCCCAGCATCATCACAACAGTACAGTTAAAGAAATCTTGGTGCCCGTTGGATACTCCTGAGGACATCACGAGGCACAACAAACTGTTATGGTACCTTTTTATTTGCAGTAGAGTCCCTCCTTTCTGAGATAGCTGCAGTGCTAGAGACAGTCTGAGAAGGTTATCAACCATTTTATTAGCACCCCATTACAATTTTGTGAGGCAATATCAGACCACTTGTGGGATGCCATCATGGTAGGAACATTGTATGCCTAGATAAGACAAACTAGTAACAGGGTTGATCAAAATCTATCAAAAGACAATGTTTCTTGCCCGGTCATGTTAGCACAGATTATCTGGCCAGTGTACCCAGGTTGTTGATTAGATGCCATTGACCTAAAGCATGCAGGTTCTTGGGTTCAGTTTCAAGAGGCAAGGTTGTCAGTACAAGGTACTGCTCTTCAATCTTTCTTCAGCATCTAGTGGCAGCACATCATAGAATGCACCAATTCCATACATCTTTATACTTGAGTGATAGGCAGATCCCTGTCCCAGAAATTTGCAAGAACAGTTGTTTAGCAGAACCTCAAAGCAGTATTAGGGCTTGGATTCATCATTTTATACAAAGTCCCATCTCCAACCGAAGGAGTAACTATTATCCTTTGTTCTGGATAACCCACCAGAGAGTTTTCTGTCTTCAGAGTAGCTTAAAATTCAGGGATTTCATATTTTTTATAGGAAAGCTCCTGGATCCCAGCAAAGTGTTATCTTTGTCATTCCCAACATCTAACTTTTCAAACACCACTGTAGCTAAACTTGCTTCACCAGTAGTTCCGTGGCTGAGTCCTTCCTCTCCCCAACCAGTGAGGATTGATAAAGCCTTGGTTCTAGGCCTCCAATAGTGATATTGGGACGAAACTGTACTTACAGGGCAGTCCCTGAAATAGCATTCCCCACAGTTGGTAGCAGTAACAAACACTTCTACGACAATTTGGAACATTCAGGGCAATTGAAGGAGCCAGCAATCCAACTGGCACATGCATCACTTGGAATGAAGGACAATAAGACGAGCTCTGACACATTTCCAGACTATAGACAGGAAAAGGTATTATGTGAAGACTCCACTTCATTCAGATTTTCTTTTGCTTTCTGTGAAAATGTATGATTTTAGCACAGTGAGATCTGGGTAATGAGATTACTCAACATTTAGCCAGGAACTGCTCAGGTTAATTGCTTGCATGAACTGATATTTGAAAGGTTGTATGTTTGTGAGACAATCTCTTCCTCATCCATCCTCCCTCAAGATGACGATCCAAACTTGGACAACACAACCACAGTCATCGCGCTACCTAGACTCAAGTCCTGGTTCCGACCCTTATTTCCTCAGCATAGCCACACTGCGTACAATAGCATTGTGATCAAACTCTTTCAACCTCAGTTTCTCTGAGATTATACCCAAACCTTACCTCTTTCCTCCCCCCCCCCCCCCCCACCCCAACCTCAGGTGCTGAGAGACTTTTCTAGGGCTGGCAGTGTTGCTTGCCATTGGACCCTGTTCCTCCTTTTCTTTCTTTCCTTCCCCTCTCTGTCTCTCTCACTCTTTTTCTCTGTCCTTCCTCTGTCTCTTTCTCGCTCTTATCTTTTTTCCTCTTCCTTTCTTTTTTCCCCATGAGTTGCACTGGTTTTTTTTGGTGTAACTTGATTTTTCTGGTGTATCTTTTTAGTTGCAAATATGGCCATTTAATTTGCGCCAGTTTCAGTGAGTTAGTTAGGTTTTTTGTTAGGTCAGTTTTATTTTCAATAGGGGGCGTTCCAGCCACTTACACTATTTATGCCAATTTGGCCAGAAAAAAGTTGTACTAAACTAACTTAGGGCAGCGTATGTGACCACTTTTGTCCGCACAGAAAGACCTTACTTACAGTTAAGGAATCGGTACAAGTAACTACATTTAAAGCACCACCAAGCACCAAACAAAGCACAAAAAGTAATAAGCAATTAATTAACAAATAAAAAAATAGAAGGAACTCTGCACCTAAAATACCAAGACCAAAGTAATAAGCAATCAATAAATAACAAATAAAAAAAAAATAGAAGGAACCTGCACCTAAAGCACCAAAATTAATCAGTAAATATCAAATAAAAGATAGAACTCCTATCTTAGGGAATGCAGCGGGCCGCCGATGAGGGAGCCCATTTGGCCAGGGCTCGGGACGGAGTGCTTCGGCCCCTCCCACACAGCCTGCAGTGCGTGTTTGCCGAAAAGGCCTGCCAGGAGCTACTGCACGTGCGGAGGTCCCGGCACTGTTTTCAGCGCTGGGACCTAGCTCTGCCCCCCCCCCCCTTGTTCTGTACCACGCCAGCTCCACAGACGGCCCGAGAATCCGCCATCATCGCACGGATTTTTTGGGGCGCTGCTTCTGAGGTAAAATGTCGGCGGGGAGCTCGGAGGTGTGCCGAAGTAACCGGAGGGCCATATTTGCGCTCTTTGTTTCTTTTTTTTCCCCCACACTTGACAGGAATGCCACCCTTGGTCTCAACTCTCAATATGTAATGCCACAGGAGATTGAGTCGTTGTTCAAAAACATCTAAACGCGTTATGATGTCCTGCATATTCTGGAATAATTCCAGCACTTTTTCAAAACATTTTTAAGGGCTTTATGTTGTTTCAATCTTTCAAGACTTATTTGGATTGTAAAAGGATCGCATTGGCATCCTGCTTTAAGCAATTTACCGCTACAGGTCCTCACTAATACCCAATTAGGACATTAAGTTAGTTCTCTCAAGTTGATGCAACCATTCAAACCTCTTTGAACATGTAAGTTTAAGTTTCTTAAATGGGAATAGCTGTTGTTTTGGCTTGCTGTGTTATTGAACTGCAATCCTTTAGTGTAGATTAGCCATGTTTCATTTGGTATTCTGACAGCATGTCCAATAAGAGTGGTCTTTGGGTTGAGTCATAAGGTTACTTCACAGTTAAATTTGCGTCAAGAAATTGTCCCATGCTGTTTGCTGCTACACAAGTCAGAACTGGAATGAGGTTTCCATTGTGTAAATATTTTCTTGCACAGGCCAATGTAGGCACTTGTGACAGTTATTTGTTATGGTGGAAGGACCCAAGGCAAACTGGTGACTAAGCAGCATAGAATCAAATGGATGATTCAGTGATTCTACAGTGCTGCCATTTAGTATGGAAGAAGCTCAGGAGGCAGATTCAGGGTCTCACCACCTGTTCCACAATTGTTTCCTCGGCATTTCTCAATCATGTACCAATGATAGCATATAAAGGCTGCTATATGGACTAATCCTCCCACATTTATTAAACATTTTCTAGATTTAACAGCAGCACACATGCAAGTTTGGTAGTGTATTGCACATTTTCTTGTCATTAATTTTAGTTGCAGGTACAACCTCCAAAATCCGGAAACCTCAGGACCAAAGCCATTCCAGTTTTGGTAGTTTTCCGGATTTCTGAACAGAAATCCAACATCCTGAATCTGGAAACCACTGGGCTGAGTTTCAGGTTTTTCCGGATTTTGGAGACACCCGATGTCCCGAATCCGGAAACCCCTGGGCCGAGTTTCAGGTATTTCCGGATTTCGGAGACAGGGACAGGGACAGCGGCTGTGGGTGATTCAAATCCTGATACCGTCAGGGACAGCAGCTGTGGGTGATTCAAAATCGGATAATAGCAGGGACAGCGGTGCAGGGGTGATTCAAAAAAAAAATTTTTTTTATTATGCTTAACCTTGTTTTGGATTACTATTGCTCAGTATTGTCCGCACGGGCACCTGGTGTGATCTGGCAGGACTGCATCCAGGGCTGACACCAGATCAGAGACCCAGACTCCGAAGGGAGCTTTCGAGAGTGGCATGATGAAATAATTCCCTCCCCTCCCCCTTAAAAGATCAGCCCTTGTTATCGCTCACTCACCACTGCCCGCCTCATTCAGCATCAAGTGAGGTCGGAACCCCTCAAACGGGTTTGTCCGCAAGTGCCATCCCGTGCATAGGGCTTAAATTAGCCCCCCTTCTCTTTACCTTATAGTCGGGACGGAATGATAATCGGTAACCTCCATCCCCTGCAGTAAGACCCCAGTTGGAAACACTGAGCTCTTCGCAAATAATGTTGGTTTATTCATGTGGCAGTTATCACATCAGAAATTGATGCAAAAATCCAACCGACAGGAGAATACTCAAATTCACTCTTGGTGACACCTCCTGGAGGAACAGCAAGGCGGGAGTCATGGTGGTGTGTGTGTCTGTGCATGTGTGTGTGTGTGTATGTGGGGGGGGGCGGGGGGGATTATTTACAGAATACTGATCAGAATACCAAATATCCATTTCTGAAATGTAACTACTTTCATTTTATATTGTTTATATCACTATTGTGGAAAAAAATGTCCGGTTTTCGGAACAGATTTCCGGATTCTGGTCGTCGACTCGTGCGATTTGCACGGTGTCCGTCAGAACGTTCCGGTTTTTGGTACTCCGGATTTCGGATGCTGTACCTGTATTATTTTTCAGTTATGGTCTTGTATTTTGACAATTTGTGAGATTGTATGATCACTGAGGATTTTAAGGGTGGTGCTGCCATAGAATGGTGAAAAGTGGGTTTGTCTCTGCAATCCCTCACATAGTTAAATCACAATTTACAATTATGAGGTTATTAACTTTATTTTGGGGACAGTTGGACAGAGTAGCAAATCCCTGAGCTGCTGGTGATCTGGTACAGTCACGTCGGCAGGTCTCCATCTGCATTTGATGCACTATATGGTAACTAGGATAAGTTACTAGGATATGGTAACTAGAAAATGGGAGTCTTATCTGAAAACTACCTTAAAAGTCATTGTTATAAATTTGTGTCTGCCGTAGACAACGTTCTGTGGTTCAGCAGTGTCAGTTGCTCCCATAGGCAGTCTGAGTGTCTTGTTTTTATGGGAGTTGCCTCATGCTACTCATCAATTGTACAATAGCATAACCCAGAGTGTAACAATAGCGATCTGAATTCTCATTTCTCACTCGGGTGCTTCTTCAGTCTCTTTGAACATGGACTGAGAAAAGATCATTAAGATGCTTTATTTTACAGTAAAGTGAACATGCAGAACAGCAACTATGATCAAATTCAAACAGCACTTTATCTTGCATAGTAATACAAATCAATGAACATGCTACATTCCCCCACATCAGTCAGTGGGTTGTCCTCCTTGACTTGGAACAAAATAATTTCTGACTATCCTCTCCTGTGTTCCAACTTTCTCGCAGCCTTTGCTGCCTGACTGTCTTGCAGCATTCTGTTTCAGAAAACCTCTCCGTCTGCCTGTCTCGGTTTTATCTCTTGCTGGTTTTTTGATTGCGGAGTCTAATAAATTGCTGATTATGTCTGGGAAATGACATCTATGGTAGCTCATTAGCATGTTAACTACCTATTATCATGGAACCTTTTTATAAAAGAACAACTTGTGTGAAAAAATGGTCTAGATTCTGAAATGCGAAAGTCATGCAGGTTTATACAAATGTTTGCCTTTGATGAGAAAATTATGTTCAGTACATACTTGTATTTTAGTGCATACATTTTTTTTTGTTTTATTTGATGTCGATAGAAATCACTATTTAAAAACTGCAATATATGTTGGAACGTAACATCTCTTGGGATTTGTACTGCATGTGATAATGAAAAATGGAGTGTAGATGCAAGATTTTGCAGCGTTGTTTGTTTCCACTGGTCCAGTTAAATTACTGATTTGTGCCAAAGTTGTTCTATGCCAATGTTCACAAACTCACTTTCTCATTCATTCATGTCCAAGTGTGTTTGCCATTTTAACTGAAACGCGTATAAAAGATTTGACCCGCAGAATTTTGCAAAGCATTTCTCTATTCCCTTTAACAGGAAGCTGGATCTGGCAATCTGAGCCAAAAATCAGATGAAGACGACTTTGTTAAAGTGGAAAACTTACCCCCAAGTGTCTCTGTGCTTTCTGAGGTAATTCCTGTAATAAGATTACATAGTATTTACAGCACAGAAAATGGCCATTCTGCCCAACAGGTCCATGCTGGTGTTTATGCTCAACAATAGCCTCCTTGCACCATCCTAACCTCATCAGCATATCCTTCTATTCCTTTCTCCCTCATGCTTATCTAGCTTCCTCTTAAATGCATGTGTGCTAGTCACCTTAACTACTCCTTGTAGTTGCGAGTCCACATTCGAATTACTCTTTGGGTAACAAAATTTCCTCTGAATTTCCTATTGGATTTATTAATGACTATCTTATATTTATGGCCCTGGTTCTGGTCTCTCGCAAGTGGAAACATATTTTCTGCATCGAACCTATAAAATCCTTTCATAATCTTAAAGATCTCTATCAGGTCACCCCTCAGTCTTTTCTCAAGAAAAGAGCTCCAGCTTGTTTAATCTTTCCTGATAGGTATAACCTCTCCGTTCTGGTATTATTTCTAGTAAATCTTTTTTGCACCTTCTATCATTTTTTATATATATGGGAGACCAGAACTGTTCACAGTACTCCAAGTGTGAGCTAACCAAGATTCTATGCAAGTTTAACATAATTTCTCTGCTTTTCAATTCTATCCCTCTACAAATAAACCCCAGTGCTTTGTTTGCTTTTTTATGACCTTATTAACCTGCATTGCTACTTTTAGTGATGTATATCTGCACCCCCAGATCCCTCTGCTCAACCACCCCACTTTAGACACTTGTTTTCCAAGCAGTATGTGGTCTCCTTATCCTTCCTACCAAAATGCACCATCTCACACTTATCTATATTGAAGTTCATTTACCAATTACATTTCCATTCTGCAAGGTTATTAATGTCTTGAAAGACTGTCACAGTCGTCTTCTGTATTAACAAACCCACCCACCCCCCCCCCCCCAAATTTTGTGCCGTCTGCAAATTTAGAAATTGTACTCCCGAGTCCCGAGATGACTGAATAAAGATATTTATGGTCAGTAATTCAAAAGAGTGCTCATTCATTTTTTTTTTCAAATCTCCACAGGATGAATTGATGAGGAGAATTTCTGAAGAAGAGCAGAATAACAATTTAGCTTGTGTTTTGCTGAATGCAGATGTAGATGGGGCACAAGAGCTTGCAGGCAACTCAGAAACTCTCAAAGAACCAGGTAATAGGTGGATTACAGATAGTTTGCAGTATTTAACTTTATTTAGTTTAATTACTCAATAGAGTTACAAATAGTAGAATCCTAGAAATTTATGACAAAGAAGAAAAACATTCAGCCAACCATGTCTGTGCTGGCCTAAGAAGAGCTATGCAGCCTAATCCCACTTCCCAGCTCTTGGTCCGTAGCTCTGTAGGTTACGGCACTTCAAGTGCATATCCAAGTACGTTTCAAATGTGATGAAGGTTTCTGCCTCTACCACCCTTTCAGGCAGTGAGTTCCAGACCCCCACCACCCTCTGGGTGAAAAAAGTTCTCCTCAACTCCCCTCTAAACCTTCTACCAATTATATTAAATCTATGCCCCCTGATTATTGACCCCTCTGCTAAGGGAAACAGGTCCTTCCTATCCACTCTATCTAGGCCCTTCATAATTTTATACACCTTAGTTAAGTTTCCCCTCCACCTCTGTTCCAAAGAAAGCAACCCCAGCCTATCCAATCTTTCCTCATGGCTAAAATTGGCCAGTCCTGGCAACATCGTCGTAAATCTCCTCTGTACCATCTCTAGTGCAATCACATCTTTCCTGTAATGTGGTGACCAGAACTGTATGCAGTACTCTAGCTGTGGCCGAACTAATGTTTTATACAGTTCAAGCATAACCTCCCTGCTCTTATAATCTATGCCTCAGCTAAATAAGGAAAGTATCCCGTATACCTCTTAACCATCTTATCTGCCTGTCTTTCTACCTTCAGAAATCTGTGGACATGCACTCCAAGGTCCCTCTGTTCATCTACACTTCTCAGTATTCTACCATTTATTGTGAATTCCCTTGCCTTGTTAGCCCTCCCCAAATGCATTACCCCACACGACTCCTGATTGAAATTCCATTTGCCACTTTTCTACCCACCTGACCAGTCCATTGATAGCTTCCTGCAGTCTACAGCTTTCTTCCTCACTATCATAAGAACATAAGAAATAGGAGCAAGAGTCGGCCATATGGCCCCTCGAGCCTGCTTCGCCATCCAACACGATCATGGCTGATCCAATCATGGACTCGGGTCCACTTCCCTGCCCATTCCCTTTATTCCCTTATCGGTTAAGAAACTGTCTATCTCTGTCTTAAATTTATTCAATGTCCCAGCTTCACAGCTCTCTGAGGCATCGAATTCCACAGATTCACCACTCTCTGAGAGAATAAATTCCTCCTCATCTCAGTTTTAAATGGGCGGCCCCTTATTCTAAGATTATGCCCCCTAGTTCTAGTCTCCCCCATCAGTGGAAACATCCTCTCTGCATCCAGCTTGTCAAGCCCCCTTATAATCTTATACGTTTCGATAAGATCACCTCTCAATCTTCTGAATGCCAATGAGTAGAGGCCCAACCTACTCAACCTTTCCTCATAAGTCAACACCCTCATCTCCGGAATCAACCTAGTGAACCTTCTCTGAACTGCCTCCAAAGCAAGTCTATCCTTTCGTAAATATGGAAACTAAAACTGTACGCAGTATTCCAGGTGTGGCCTCACCAATACCCTGTATAGCTGTAGCAAGACTTCCCTGCTTATTATACTTCATCCCCTTTGCAATAAAGGCTAAGATTCTATTGGCCTTCCTGATCACTTGGTGTACCTGCATACTAATCTTTTGTGTTTTTCACGCACAAGTATCCCCAGGTCCCGCTGTACTGCAGCACTTTGTAATTTTTCTCCATTTAAATAATAACTTGCTTTTTTTTCTGCCAAAGTGCATGACCTCACACTTTCCAACATTATACTCCATCTGCCAAATTTTTGCCACTCACTTAGCCTGTCTATGTCCTTTTGCAGATTTTTTGTGTCCTCCTCACACATTGCTTTTCCTCCCATCTTTGTATTCACAGCAAACATGGCTACATTACACTCGGTCCTTCCAAGTCGTTAATATAGATTGTAAATAGTTGGGGTCCCAGCACTGATCCCTGTGGCACCCCACTGGTTACCGATTGCCAACTCGAGAATTAACCATTTATCCTGACTCTCTGTTTTCTGTTAGTCAGTCCTCTATCCATGCCAATATATTACCCCCAACCCTGTGAACTTTTATCTTGTGCAGTAACCTTTTATGTGGCACCTTGTCAAATGCCTTCTGGAAGTCCAAATACACCACATCCACTGGTTCCTTTTTATCCACCCTGTTTGTTACATCCTCAAAGAATTCCAGCAAATTTGTCAAACATGACCGCCCCTTCATAAATCCATGCTGACTCTGCCTGACTGAATTATGCTTTTCCAAATGTCCTGCTACTGCTTCTTTAATAATGGACTCCAACCACAGATGTTAGGCTAACTGGTCTATAGTTTCCTGCTTTTTGTCTGCCTCCTTTTTTAAATAGGGGCGTTACATTTGCAATTTTCCAATCTGCTGGGACCTCTCCAGAATCCATGGAATTTTGGTAAATTACAACCCATTCATCCACTATCCCTGCCACTACTACTCTAGGATGCAAGCCCCACGGCCAGTTTTTGTAACATCTGCAAACTTCTTAATCATGCCTCCTACATTGAGGTCTAAATCATTGATATATACCACAAAAAGCAAGGGACCTAGTACTGAGCCCTGTGGAACCCCAACGGAAACAGCTTTCCAGTCACACAAGTTGTAGGGAGCAGCAATTACAAAAATATCTTGAGGGCAGAAATTTATAGCAGAATAACATTTAGATTAAGCAGAGGGAAAGCAAGTGTGATTCTTCATAGTGTAAATGCTGTGTGTAAAAAAAAAAAAATTAATGGAATTTTTTTCAAATTAAATGACATTTTTCTGAGCCTTTTTATCTCAGAAGTTAATTATACTTAAGCACTCTTAATTAAAAAAAAAGTAGTCTGCTTTCAGTTTCTTGCATTGGTCTGTTTTTAGTCTGTTGGAAGATTTGCACCACTGCTCAATACACTTGTCTAGAGGAGAATCTCAGACTTAAAGACAAAAGTCCAGAAAAGAGGGATGTGGGGCAATGTTCCCGCTACAATTTTTTTCGTGCGCGGTCCCTTTAAATTGCTATGTGGCCCATTCAGATTTTGCGCATGCGCTGTTTTTACAATGTAAGAGCCGGCGAACAGCCTGCGCGGGACATTCGCACAGCTGTGCAGCTTCAAGGGAACATTGATGTGGAAATCTTCAATTCTGAGGAAAGAGTGTCATGGGGTGATACTTTATGCTCAAAATATTCTCCAAACTTCTCTGCGACAAAATATAACAAAAAAAATAACTTTTCTATTTCTAAATGTCAATTTTCTAACATCCATTTACCCTTCATTTTGGACCTCTTTCCCCTTCGTGTAGTATTGTCACGGATTGGGAAAAGTAGCTTGTGTCATGGAGTGGCCCTGTGCTGTTTAATGGGGCTGCCGCTTTGCACCAGCCTTACTGGAGCCATCATAGCCCAGAAGAACACTCCTCTAGCTGTATACTGTAGTGTTATTAATGTGGAAACATTTCTCCGCTTTGGATTGGTGGGGGTGGGGGGAAGAGAGGGAGAGGAAGACAAGTAATTCTTGTTACTGAACGAGGTAATGTTAAATTTGACAATTATTAGCCTTGTTGGGTTTGGAAACTATCAATAATACTAACCTTCATTTTTTTCCCTTTTGCTTTAGAAAATGGTGGCGCCCGAAGTGCATGAATGAATATTTATTGATCTTCATCACTCTTGTTTTTTGAATGTTAATGAAATTTGACCCTTGTTTATGGCTAAAAATATAATTTTTTTTAAATTAGCCTTTTCCTAGAATTGTTGCCCCTTGATAAATTAGTTAAGTCTGAGCAGGATTTTTGGTCTACACTAAGTACAAGCTGCAATACATCACAGTACTTTTAATAATTTTGGTTCTGAATAGTCTACAGACTGAATTTTCAATTTTTACTGACAAAATAACATATAACCTTGTTTTATAATAAAATAAATCCACTTTTATAATGAAAGGCTCCAGTCCTAGCACTACTATATTTTGTCATTAGAAGGTAGTGACCTATTTATTAGACTTCCCTCATCAGTATGTTTTACCAACAGTGGGTAATTCCGTCTGGTTTCAAATGCTGCCGTCTTTAACATAGTACCATACCAACTATCAACCCATTTCTGGTGAAGTTTTATTGTGCTTGTTCAATGTAACACTGTACAGTGCATGCAAGTTGTTTTGCTATGGACACTGTTTACCCATATACAGTTTGTAAGAACCTGCTGCTGTCATCTGACAAAGCCAGTTTCATAAGCATATATATGGTAACTTCAACATGGGTGTGATGATGTGTATCAAAATACTGAATAGCATTTTGGCATGGAAAATGACATTCTAGATTAACTGGGTTCATCCATTGTAGCTAAACTGCTCCAATTGACTTGTGCTACCATCTGGTCAGTGGACCTTCCAATCCACCAAAAGCACCTGTAAATCTGAAATACGATATAACTGAAAGGTGGATATATGAAGAACTTGCCCTACTTTTGTTACTATGGCAACATTCGCAAACTAGAAAGGCCCACAGCTTCCGTATCTTGCAGGTAAAAATGAGTTGTGCTGATCTTAGACACTGAATTACTGATCTGAAATCTGTGGTTTGTTCTCTGCTTTCATATTCTAGTATAGAATTGAATTATGTACAGACACAATATAAGATTGGTATTTAAAAGAACTAAGGATATTGATTTGTCATTTCGGTCATTTGCTTAAAATTCTCTTCTGTAAATCTGCTTACTATTTTTATACAGACACGAGATAAATGAGATTCATTGTATGCCATTCACCTCAATTTCAGCTTGCCAATGAGCATTGACTATTAACCCCAAAATTTACTGTCAAAAGCAGGATCTGAATTAGTTCTATAGCTACATAGGTGGTGTCACAATGGAAAGCTACATGTTCTGGTTAGTTCAGGAGGTGAGCATTATTTCATGCAATTTTAAACAAATTTGTATCATTCTTCATAGTAAGTCGCATGCTTGCAAGTTTCACATGATTATTTTGTTTTTCCATAAACCCTGATGGCTTACGTAGATACGTGACATGTTTGCATTGTAGTACCAACCTGTGAAACTGTATTTTTTTTTAAAACTTTGTTGCAACAATTGCTTTCCCAGGTCTTAGCCAGTAAAGGAACTCAAGCTTTGATAACATGCACTAAGATCTGTTTTGCTTGTCTCAGAGTTTGTAATAAAATTTGAATTTATTTGGGCGTAAAAGATTGTCTGCATAAAGTTACCAAGTCTGTTGTGTGGTGTATCTTGAATGTAATCTAAATAAATTGAACTATTCTCTTTGGTACACTGGGCAACAATATGTAGCTAAAAATATTGCAGATGACTCAAACAAGCAGCATTTTATTCCTCATTCATAGTAATCATTCTTAGATTCTTTCATTGTTTTTAAAATTGGTTACTGGAGTGACTATCTCTAACAATATGTTGCAGTCTGCAGCATGCTACACTACACAGAAAGGGAGGAGTTGATTTACTTTTTTTCCCCACAGAGAACTGCCTGAGAGTGATCAGGAGTGACTCCTGTAGCAAAAGGCTTTTTGTGAAATTGGATGCAAATTTATCTTTGACATTGTCCAGTTAGAATAGATGCGATATTTCTGCTATCTGTTGCACAAAACACGTTTTTGTAGAATTAGACATGCTCTTTCAGTGCATTACATTTTTGTGTCTTAGATACTTCTGGAGTTTTTGCATTTAATTTAAATTTAAACTTTTTTGACAGGCATGTTGCTGTGTTGTGTGGTCAATCCTTAATCTGCATTTTTTAAATGTATGATTTCAAAATGTTTACTATGCAATTTCAAAATAAAGTAACACTCTTCATTTGTGTTTGTCATCAATGATGTAAGATTATCGGTCATACACTATTGCACATTAGACTGACTTAAGATTGTACAGTTTATTTAAAGACTGAAATGCTATGAAATACTGCACTGTTTTGTATTATGTGAAACTTTTAGTAAACTGAAAACTTATTTTGGCATGCAATATGGGCAAGTGTCACAGTGCCTTTGGGTGATGAAGGAGAAAATAATTCCAGGCTTCTTGATCACTATCTAGTGATCCCTGCTGGAAGGTGTCGCTGTGCGAAGTTGAGTAATGACATGTTTGAGTATGGTTGTGAAGCAATCCATGGTAAGATGGTCTCCCCATGGTCACTGTCTAGGCCTGCATGTGAAGAATGATTACGAGCAGAGGGCTGTTGGCAACTGTGAAACTGTATTTTAGTTTAAGTGCAACTTCAGAAAAGGAAGGAATAAAATGGGAAGAGAGTTGAAGATCACATAATTGGTGAAAGGTTTTGTCATTCATCTTTATTGGCCATATATCCCATTGGAAAATTGTGTGACTCTTGTGTGAACACTGTCTTTGATTCCTGACTGACCCCCTCCCTAACATTCCTGCAGCTCACTTGTGAGGGATTGAATGCTGTTGCACGCAGAGAATGGAAATTACTGATCTCAATATCGGGGAAGTGAGTGCCAGCATGAATAGGGGACAGGAAGGGAAGATAAGTACCAAAGTGAACCAGGAGGATGGGGGAGTTCATACATTTTTTTAAACTATGAATTTAGCATTGGATTTAGATTTATGCATGCAATAACCCATAATTACTCCTCAAGAAAGGAGGGAAAATTGCTGCAATTTTCTATTAACCCCTCATTACTTTTCCAGATTAGTGCTCAGATCCCCATTCCTAATGCATGCCTTCCCCAGCTTTCCCTTTTGTTCTTCAACAAGGGGGAATTTTTCAACATTTTTAAATAGAACTGTTTCAAACTCCTTAGAGGTGGTGGTGTTCTTTAGTTTCTATGGATTTTGAACATTTCAATTGGCGCAGCATCCACAGTCTTTTGAGGGATGGAATTCCAGATTTGTAATGCCCTTTGTGTGGAAAAAGTGCTCCCTGACTTCACTCCTAATTGGTCTAGCTCTAATTTTAAGATTATACCATTTTATTCTGCAATTCCCCCATCATAGGAAATAATTTATCTACCCCAACAAATCCGTTATCATTTTAAATGCCTCTATTAGATCACTCCTCAACCTTCGAATCTCGAGGAAATACAAGCCAAGTTTATGCAACCTGTGTTCATAATTTAAGCCTTGATATTCTGGTGAATCTGCACTGTTCCCCCTCCAAAGCCAATATATCTTTCCTGAGATTCGATGCCCAAAACTGAACTTAGTACTCCATCATCATCATTGGCAGTCCCTCGAAACCTCAGGTGACTGTACAGTCCAATATGGGAATTACAGTCTGTCACAGGTGGGACAGACAGTCATTGAAGGAAAGGGTGGGTGGGGAGTCTGGTTTGCTGCATGCTGCTTCCGCTTCCTGCGCTTGTTTTCTGAATGCTCTCCGCAACGAGACTTGAGGTACTCAGCCTGGTCTTTGGCCAGAGATTCCCAGGTGCCAGTGGGGATGTTGCACTTTATCAAGGAGGCTTTGAGAGTGTCCTTGAAATGCTACTTCTGCCCAACTGGGGCTCACTTGCTGTGCAGGAGTTCAGAGTAGGGCGTTTGCTTTGGGAGTCTCGTATCAGGCATGCGGACGATGTAGCCCACCCGACGGAGCTGGTCGAGTGTGGTCAGTGCTTCGATGCTGGGGATGTTGACCTGATCAAGAACACTGACGTTGGTGCGTCTATCCTCCCAGTGGATTTGCAAGATCTTGCGGAGACAGCGCTGGTGGTACTTCTCCAGTACTTTGAGATGTCTTAATGTGTGCAAATTGACTGCTATATTTCCATGTAGAAGTGACTATACTTCAAAAATAATTAATTTGGTTATGAAGTGTTTTGGGAGTTAACTGATATTGTAAACAGGTTAATTTCCTCCAATCTGCTGTCATTACCCCCCTGAAAAACTCCACCCTTGACTTCTCTGCTGTTGAAAACTACCACCCCCATCTCCAACATCCCTATCCTCTTAAATCCTGAGCTTGTCGCCTCCCAAATCCATACCTATCTTTCATACAACTCCATGTTTGAATATCTCCAATCAGGTTTCTGCCCCTCACATAGCACTGAAGCAGCCTTAAAGTCACAAATGACTCCCTCTGTGACTGTCCCTGGTGCACTCTCTCTCATCTTTGATCTGTCGGCAGTCTTTGTAATGGTTGATCACACCCATCCTCCATTGTTCAGCTGAGTGAGACTGCCCTTGCCTGGTTCCACTCTTACCTGTCTAGTTGTCGCCAGATAATCTGCAATGGCTTCTCTTACCTTTGGAGTCCCCCAAGGATCTATCCTTAGCGCACTCCTAATTCTCAACTGCATTTTTCCCCTTGGTGGCATCATCCAAAGTTGTTCCACATATACGCTGATGACACAGCCCTACTTAACCACCACTACCTTTCAAACACTCCATTGACTTATCAGACTGCTTGTGTGACATCTAATCCTGGATCAGCCAAAATTTCCTACAATTAAACATTTATTAGACTGAAGACGTTGTCTTTGGCCTCGGCCTCTGCCGCTGACTAGAGCTCCCAACCCCATATCCTCTCCATCACAAAGACTACCTACTCTCACTTCCGTAATAACACCTGTATCCATCATTGCATCGGCATATCTGTTGCTGAAACCCTCATCTCTGCTTTTGTGACCTTGAGCCTTATCTATTCCAATGCTTTGCTGATCGGCCTCCTCTGCTCTCTATAAACATGAGTTCTTCTGCCCGTATCCTAACTTGCACTTGTGTCCAATATCTTATGGCCTCAACCCTCCCTCTTTCTGTAACCTCTTCCAGTCCTACAACCCTTTGGGAACTGTTTTTCCACCTTTGGCCTCTTTTGCATCCTCATCGCACGACCGCCAATGGTGGGCCGATGGAAATCAACCTTCTAGACCCCAAGCTCTGGAATTCCCTCCCTAAACCTCTCCATAAAACCTACCACTTTAACCAAACTTTTTGTCACCTATCGTAATATCTCCTATGGCTCGGTATCAATTTTTGTCTGATTACGCTCCTTGTTTGGCTCTCTTCCTTCACCGCATGTTCGATACCCTTTTACTCTTGAAAACTCAAAAGCGTTCGCATTAACCTCACTATTGCACAGCGTGTGCTTGTATCTCACTATTGACGGTTATACGGCCTAATATGTTTGCTGTACCAGCACTTTCAAAATCCCAACAGTCCTGGTTTTGGTCCTCCATTCACCAGAACATTTCTGCAGTTGATGCCCGAGTCCCCTTTAAAACGGTTGCTTTTTCTCACCCAGGTCACTCCCTTAAGTCCAAGGAACGCAGACTTGAACCGATATGGCAGATAACTGATTTAGCCATTCACCATCAGATCAGACTGGACCACATAAAGTACTATCGGGTCCTGCTCTCGTCTACAAAAACTGCTCACTATTCCAGGAACATCCTGGAATTCAAAGATTTTTTATTTTTTCTCTACTGCAAACCGTCTTCTAAAACTCCCCTTTCCTGTCTCCACCACACCTCCAACAAGTGCGACGAGCTAATGGACTTTTTTGTCAGTAACATTGAGACCATCTGATCAACTGCCTCTGCCACTTCTGTTCCCCAGGCCAAATTTCCTCTAAGGCCCTAGCCCTAGCCCTGAACTCGCACGTCTCTTTAGTTTCTCCCCTCATGCCCTCTCTGCACTCACCTTGTCCATGAGACCCACCTCCAGCTCCCTTGACTCTATTCCCACCAAACTGCTGACCAGCCATGTTCCCTGCCTGGCTCCCATATTAGTTGACAATTGTTTCTGATTCTCTCTCCGGTACCGTTCCCCCCTCCTTCAAATCTGCCATCATTACCTCTCGCAAAGAATAAACCCTTGACCCCTCAGTCCTTGCAAACTTCTGCCCAATCTCAAACCTGCCTTTCCGCTCCAAAGTCCTTGAGCATGTTGTCGCCTCCCAAATCCATGCCCATTTTTCCTGTAACTCCACGTTTGAATCCCTCCAGTCGTATTTCCACCTCAGAGACGAATGGCAAGGTATAACGATCTTTTATTACGAACGTCCAGGAACACCTCTTATCACAGCCACCTGTGAATGGAGATGCTCCCTGAACAACACAATCATACAACCTTTATACATTTCAAAAACCCCTCCATTCCCTGGTAAGACCTCCCTAGATCTCTAATTGGACTACCTTATCAGTGCTACTTCTCTAATTGGACTACCTTATTAGTGCTACTTTGGATTGACAGGTCAAGACCCTCGTGACCACCTTAGGCCGTGACTAGAATGACTTCATTCGGTCAGAATTTGTTGATTCTCCTTGGTGCCCGTGAGTCCGCCTCGAGCCTCTTCGCAAGGTCTTATCAATGTCTGTTTAGGTTCTCACATCGTATCCTGTTGGAATATTATTGAATTGATAACTTCTGGAGCCTTGGTACAAGGCCGAAGAGAGGCCTTTTACCTCCTTATGGGTCGGTGCAGGAACCAGCACTTTAACCCTTGTCCTGCTGGTACCCCTAATGCCAAATTTCTCTTACAATTCCCACCTTTTGGCCCTTGGCTATACGCCAAGCTGGCCATATTTCCCGATAACTATCTTCTTGTAGGCAAGTTCCAGATAGGTCCGTTCACCTGGGTGGCCATCTCCCAAGCTTCGCGACCTACTGAGACCTTTCCCGCAGAGTTATATAAGGTAAGTCCTTCCTGTAGGACTGCTTAAATTTTCATCCCTATGTCCTTAATAATAGTGTGCCCTGACGTATCGTTTGGCCTGTTTAATTCATGCACATGTTATTCCCATCATGACCATCAGAACCAGGCCCTGTATTACTACAAGTACATGTGATATTATTCTTATCCATGGGTGAATTTGAATATCAAGTCCAATGTCCCACAGCTTTGAATACCAGGGCTGATCAGCCATCATTGCGTTAGTGTCTCTCTGTAAGTTGTCTATTTCTTCCATCAGCCGAATATACTGTTGTCTTTGATTTTGGATTCCTTGCACTAAACGTAATTGTTCCTCATTTAATTCCAGTATCTGTTTGCCTTGCTGTTCCCATACCGCCTCCTTGTACCTCTCTCGGAGGGTATCCGTGACTGTTCCATGGATGATTTCCGTTGTCTCGGGATGTATGCGATATCCGTCTATGTCTATTTCTCCCTTGGGTCTGAAACAGAAGTTAGGGGGTGACTCCTCCACTGGTCTTGATCGTCGGGTTGGCTGCTCCTGTGCTCATGCACCAAATCTCCATTCCCTTGTGGAGCAGCGATTGTTTCGGAATCGTGTTCTAGAGGAGTGATACTCAGCATGCATCCGTTTGTTTGGTGGAATCTGCAATCATTATTCGTCATTCGTGGCGTACCTCGACATAAAACCACTTGGTTAATTTTATAGCAGTCGGTTATGTCAATGCCTTTGGTACTATTGTTAACTTTAATCACCCATCTGGCAGGCTGATGGTAACGCAACCGAGTTTGATTTCTTACTTCACCGATATTATCGATCTGGTATAAGGGGTCTCCCTTTGTTACATCATACTGTGGTATGGACAACACAAATCCGATCATATTCACTCGCCCAGTAATACATCTGAAATTTGGCACCCATGCGTGACTATTCCTTCGTACTTCGCATGTGTCATTCATGTTTTTATCTAGAATCCAATTGTTAAGTATGCTGTTCGGGATCCAATCTGGTATGTCCCCATTCTGGAGTTGTTCCAAGTTATGTTGTACCTCACTTAATCCAGGCCCCATACCCGGAGCAAACTATCTCAGCTTGTAATCGTTTACTTATGTCGTTCCCCATTACGTGGATCAAATTTGTCTTGACATGCTTCTGTAATGTATGGGCCACTTGTAACAGTTCCCCTTCCACGCCATCTCCCAACTGCGCTTGTAGGGCTTGGTTATCCAAGTCCCTCCCTAGTAAACCCCTCAAGACTACGCCATTAAGTTGTTTACCCGGTCGTATATTGCATACAGGTCTATGGAATTAATCGTCGTAACCCCTGCCGCATAACCCGTGCCTAGTGTTTCCAGTATTCCCCTTTTTGATCGACCTTGCCCAGTTCCCTTTCTGACATTAAATCTCAGGGTAGTGGATTCCGGGCCTTCAAGGATCTGTTGTGTCAGGTTCTGGTGTCGACTTTATCGTTTCATTCCCACAGAAGCTAGGAAAAATGATATCCAGTTGGTTTAGGTTAAGTAGTCGCTGACACACCCCAAATTACATCCTTTCTTTAGATTCTTTTATTACTAGCCCCTCCCTTTGGCTCCAGTCTTTATGGACGGGCATATGGGGGGACTTGCGTGGTTGTGCTGGGAAGAGTTGTTGTCCCCAGGGTGGTTGTTGGGGCAGTGGTAGGGCTTCCCAAGGTCCCTTTGGACGTGTTTGGTGTCCCATCCGGACCTTTATTGTCATCTTTCCTCTACAATCCATCCGCCCCCCTTTTTAGGTTGTATTCCTTCTTCTTTGCGCTGCGCATGATCAATACTGGCTTCTCCGTGTTATAACCGTGTCACGCTTCAGGACATACACCTTATATTCCAGAGACCTCCCTTGGTCTTCATTTTAATCCCACTGGCCAGTTTTCCTAAACATCCTGGGGTCCCACCCCCTTTTTGCTCCGTTCTGTTCCCACCCTTCTGTTTCTTGCGGGGCTTGGCTGCTTGATTTGCAGCTTCGTCCGCCCAGGCATGAGCTTCTAGAACTGAAATTCCATCCAGTTGGATTTCTGCGCCCTTCTTTTGGTTCTATGAACTTGCTCCTGTCCTTGGAATCTACTGGCGCCCATGGCATCGGCAGCCTGCTGCATTATAACCTTAATACATTATACATAGCCATGCGTTAAAATAAGTTCTGTCCTTGCTCCAGTCCTTGGCTGCTGGGTTGCATATTTCGTCAGTTAAATTAAACAAAGTTAGTTCATGTAGTTGTGTCTTTCCTGCGTGTGCTATATCTCTCGTAGTCCATCTGTATTATCCAGTGCTTGTGTGGGCCTTAAGGTTCCCAGTATCCTGAGTCTCCAGAGTCGAAGTAGCCACTGCGGTCCCATCTCGGTGAGTGTTTTATCTGCAAATTTTAAACAGATAGCCTGGTCGTCACCAGGTGTTAGGTTCTGGTCTACTCATCTTTTATCCATGCATGTTGCGGTCACTCTGAAATCGGAGGTAAGATTCGGTTGGGTTTGTGGACTACACTTACCCACCGTGGGCTCTATTGCCATAGGTGATGGTGCTATGGCTGCGCACTGCACTATCCGTCTGGTCCCATTTAAAAAAAAATCTCTTCCAGCTTATTTATCTTAGCTTTTAACTCTTGAATTTGTTTTGTTTGAGTATCTTTCTTTTATTTGTATCAGGGGAGTATTATTACATAGGCTAGTTCTGTTTTTATTTTTATTCTGACTATCGCACCATTTCCTCTATCTGTCAGATGAGTCTTTTTTATTCTATTTAGAAATCTAAATTAATAATGTCCAGCTGTCAATGGAAAGGGTTAACTCCTTTACAGGTTTGTAAGAAAGCCTGGTGTCATTACGTGACTTAGCGTAATCATCCGAAAAATTCTTTAAGTCTTTGTGCTTTCAAAACTTGCTTAGAAATTAGGAATCCGTTAAAACAGCAGAAATCATTAGTAAAGCCGTCATAATAAAAGTCTTCTCATCAGGAAAGACAACATTTTAGATTAAACTCCAATTTTTTCTTAACTTCTAATTCAAGTACTTGCCAAAGATTTTTTTTTTAAATGAGAGCACACATTTTTAATAGCCATTTTGTTTACTGAAATCCAATTTTCACACAAGCTGTATACATTCCAACATTTCATTTTTTTTTTTTTAACGGTCCCGTTCACTGGGCAAATCTTGTGTTTTATTTCTCTCTCAGCACAAAATCTAAACTTCCGTGCCAGTTCCATTTTCTAATAAGAATTTTAAAATTTAGTAAGGTTCTCTAATTCCCAGTTTTTTCTTTCTGTGCTGAGTTCGCATAGCTTAGATCTTTTCTCTTCATTATTTTCAAAACCCTCCTGCTTGTTTAAACTGTTCGGCACTTTTCTTGATAAACAATGTCCATTTTGGAAATCTTTTCAAACTGCAGTGAAACTTTCTCGTAATTTAAAATCATTATCAATGTAGAGTGTCTTTTACCTCTTCAATTTTTTTCCTTCCTTTTCCCAATTAAACCAATATCTTTTTCACAGCAAACATCAACTAGTATTTAGTAAGTTATGTCTTTTTCTATCGCAAACACCCCTTTTTTTGTCAGCACCTATTTAGTACGTTACGTCTTTTTTTTCCCCCAGATCTCCTTTCTTCAAATTAGGTTTTGTATTTTACACGGAGCGCTCGTGTTTCTGTAAATTTGTTAATTTAAAATCATCAGACAATCAAAGACACTTTTTCTTTCAAATTCGTTCAATTTGTTTTCTTTCAAAGTTGCATCTTTATCTTTTTTCTTTTCTCCATAACATAGAAAGGAGTCTAGCATGTAGGCTTTGAGGGCTGCTTTTCGTTATCTCAAATTCCAGTTTCAAGGTCGTTACAATGTCTTTTTTCTAAACTGCTAAAGCTTGCCGTTTTAACATTTTTCCAAAGTCCCTTTTACACCTTCGCAGATAGCTCACCACTCGCCCAGGAGTTTGACCTGATCCCTGAAGGTATTTCTAGATTGTTTCCAAACCTTTTAGTTTTATTTCCTCCTTTTTTTCTTTAAGAGATCAGATTTAATGTAATAATTTTTTTGAGTTTAAATCCATCTCAGTATTTTGCTGTGCCTTTTCTTAATATCTCCAAATCCCACTTCAACTTTTGTAATGCCAATCTTTATTTAAAACTCTTTACTGAGCTAGAAGCTTTCACGTCAAGGTTTTACACAAAGGAAAATGGGAGTGTACTTCCCCAGCCCGCAGCCTCGAGAGACCCTCACAGGCCTTTTTTTAAAAAGGCATTCTTTATCTCATTCCTAGACTAAATTTATGTCTTTCAACCCAATGTAATCAATGATTGCGCGTTTTCTGTCAACAAGTAAATGAGCGTGTCAAATAAATTCTTTTTTTAACCACCGGGACCATGTATTTATTATCTTTTGCTCAACAAACCTATCCTTTGTGCATTTCCTAGCTCTGTAACTTATCATCCGAATAAATCCACACCTGCGTTTCTAACTTAAAATGTCTTAAAACTTCCCACATACAGGACAACATTACAAAGGGTTAAAAAAAACTTTCACTCTGTTTGGAAAAGTGGGTGGAGCTGCACTATTTCTCCAAACAGGCTTTCAGAAACATGAAAAATTCATTCCGCAGTCAAAAAATCACACAAGGACTCTCACTCAACGACAGACATTCACAAAAGTCTCTTCATTCAACAAAGCTTATTAATTGTTTGCCCGGCTCTATTTTTGGATCCATATGTCACTTAAGATGGTCACTATCAGCTTTTTTATGGCATTATGTAGTTACGCAAGTTACAATTAATGATTGGTTTTATTCGCCTTTTTAATAGCCGTGTTACCCATCTTCTTCGGGGCTATCTTGGGCATTCCCTTTAATTCATGTTAGGTATGCAGGACGTTATTTATATCTATATGTCTTCCCTTGGTGCCGTACACTCATACTGCCACGCTTTGGGTCAATATAGCCCGTCACTGCAGGGACGTCGTCTCCATGACCTCAATATCTATATGTCTTCCCTTGGCGCCGTACACTCGTACTGCCACGCTTTGGGTCAATATTTCTCGTCCCTGCACCGTGCGCTCGTACCGCTTCGGGTCAATAGACCTTCCTCTATATCTTCCCTTGCGTCGTACCCTCGCACTGCCGCGCTACCTCCACGTGCGCGTTTTAGGATGCACCTTTTGACCCCCTTCCACCCCTAGATCATCCCTGTCCTCCGTCTCCGTCCCTCCTGGACCTGCTACAAATGGTTCTTTGTACAGATGTCCTTCCCTTGCGGTTTACAATGCCACAGCTCTAACTTGAAGGTGGTAAATTAAAACATACTCACCCCAACAGCTGGGTCATTGTTCCGTTCGGGAAGTCCGTACCCTGCTCGCAGCGCCAAATGTAAAGGGAAAGTGGGAAGGCTTCTCCCACGAGCGGGCCCCCTGATATAGAGGGTCGACGCTCGCCCCAACCCGCGTAACAGCCCCCGGAGTTAGCAGACAGAGACGAATGGCAAGATATAACGATCTTTTATTACGAACATCCAGGAACACCTCTTATCACAGCTGTCTGTGAGTGGAGATGCTCTCCGAACAGCACAATCATACAACTTTTATACATTTCAAAAACTCCTCTGTTCCCTGATATGACCTCCCTAGATCTCTAATTGGACTACCTTGTCAGTGTACTTCTCTAATTGGACTACCTTATCAGTGCTACTTTGGATTGACAGGCCAAGACCCTCGAAACCACCTTAGGCCATGATTGGAATGACTTCATTCGGTCAGAATTTGTTGATTCTCCTTGGTGCCCGTGAGTCTGCCTCGAGCCTCTTCGCAAGGTCTTATCAATGTCTGTTTAGGTTCTCACATCATATCCTGTTGGAATATTATTGAATTGATAACTTCTGGAGCCTTGGTACAAGGCCGAAGAGAGGCCTTTTACCTCCTCATGGGTCGGTGCAGGAACTAGCACTTTAACCCTTGTCCCGCTGGTACCCCTAATGCCAAATTTCTCTTACAACCCCAAGATGAGCTTCGACAACATGCCCATACAGTCACTATTTCCATCTCCAGAACATCACTCAACTCCACCCCGCCACAGCTCATCTGCTGCTGAAACCCTCATCCATGCCTTTGTTGTCTCTAGACTTGGTTATTGCAACGCACTCCTGGCCGGCCTCTCACTTTCTCGCCTCCGTAAACTTGTCATCCAAAACTCTGCTGTTCATGTCCTAACTCCCACCAAATCTCATTCACCCATCATCCCTATGCTCGCTGACCTACATTGGTTCCTGGTTAAGCAACACATTGATTTTAAAATTCTCTTCCTCGTTTTCAAATCTCTCCATGGCCTCACCCTTCCGATCTCTGTAATTGCCTCCAGCCTTACACACCACCTTGATATCTGCAGCCCTCTAAGATCTCCAGATGTTAATTGCTGCACCATTGGTGCCTTCAACTGCCAAGAGTCTAAGTTCTAGAATTCCCTCCCTAAACCTCTCTGCCTCTACCTCTCTTTCCTCCTTTAAAACGTACCTCTTTGCCCAAGCTTTTGGACATCTGCCCTAATTTCTCCTTGTATGGCTCAGTGGCAAATTTTGTTCCATAACGCTCTTGTGAAGTGCTTTGGGACATTTTACTATGTTAAAAGCACTATATAAATATAAGTTGTTGCACCCATTGTTTCTAAACCCCCAGTATAACTTCACCTTTCTGAACAATTCTCAAATTCATGAATAGCCAAAATACGAGCAGGAGTAAGGCATTTGACCCTTCGAGCCTGCTCCGCCATTCAATAAGATCATGGCTAATCTACCTCAGCTCCACTTTCCTGCACTATTCCCATATCCCTTGATTCCCATAATATCCAAAAATCTATCATTCTCTGTCTTGAATATACTCGAGGACTGAGCCTCCACAGCCCTCTGGGGTAGAGAATTCCAAAGATTCACCACCCTTTGAAGAAATGTCTCATCTCAGTCCTAAACCATGTATTCTGAGACTGTGTCCCCTGATTCTAGACTCACCAGCCAGGGGAAACATCCTCCCTGCATCTACCGTGTCGAATCCTGTAAGAATTGTGTATGTTTCAATGAGATCACCTCTTATTCTTATAAACTCGAGAATATAGGCCTAGTCTACTCAATATCTCCTCATGTGACAATCCCCCATCCCAGAAATCAGTCTGGTGAACCTTCCTTGCACTCCCTCTATGGCAAATATATCCTTCCTTAGGTAAGGAAACCATGGTCTCACCAGGGCCCTATATAATTGCAGTAAGACATCTCTACTCTTGTACTCAAATCCTCTTGTAATAAAGGCCAACATCCCATCTACTTTCTTAATTGTTTGCTGTACCTGCATGTTAACTTTGTGATTTGTGTACAAGGACACCCAGGTCCCTCTGAACATTTCCCAATCTCTCGCCATTTAAAAAAAATACTCTGCTTTTCTATTTTTCCTACCAAAGTGGATAACTTCCCATTTTTCCACATTATATTCCATTTGCCATGTTCTTTCCCAGTCACTCAGCCTATCTCTATCTCCTTGAAGCCTCTTTGCATCCTCACAACTTACATTCCCACCTAGCTTTATATAATCAGGAAACTTGGATATTTTATATTTGGTCCCCTCATCCAAATCATTGATTTCAATTGTGAATAGCTGAGGCCAAAGCACTGATCCTTGCGGTATCCCACGACATTGTCTGCCAACCTGAAAATGACCTGTTTATTCCTACTCTCTCTATTCTGTCCGTTATCCAATCCTCAATCCCATCAGCCCTAATTTAGTTTAATAACTTCCTTGTGTGGCACTTATTGAAGACCTTCTGAAAATTCACATTCACTGGTTTCCCCGTTATCTATGCTGGTAGTTGCCTCAAAACTACAAATTCATCAAACATGATTTCCTTTTCATAAATTCATGCTGACTGCCCAATCCTATTTTCTAAGTGCCCTGTTACCACGTCCTTAATAGATTCTAGCATTCTCGCTACTACTGTCAAGCTAATTGGTCTGTAGTTTCCCGTTTTCCCTCTCCCTCCTTAAATAGTGGGGTTACATTAGCTACCTTCCAATCTGCGGGAACCGTTCTAGAATCTATGGAATTTTAGAAGATGACAACCAATGCTTCCATGATCTCTATAGCCACTTCTTTCAAAATGCTAGGATGTAGGCCATCAGGTCCAGGGGATTTATCAGCTTTCAGTCCCATTAATTTCTCCAGTTCTATTTTTTTTTTACTAACACTAATTATTTTTTCAGTTCCTCATTCTCGCCAGAGCGTTGGTTCTCCACTATTTCCAGGAGGATTTTTGCATCATCATTTGTGAAGACAAAGTTTGTTTAATTTCTCTGCCATTTTCTTATTCCCCCATCTCAACCTGTAAGGGACCCACATTTACTTTTGCTAATCTTTTCTTTTTTTCATACCTATAGAAGTTTTTAGCCACATCTTTCAAAACCCTAGGATGTAGGCCATTAGGCTTACTGCCCATTTTGGTAACATTATAAGCCTCTTCCTTTGATGTAATACTATGTTTAACTTCTCATTAGCCACAGTTGGACAACTTTTTCCTGTGGGTTTTTTGTACCTTAAAAGGAATGTATATTTGTTGAAATTATTAATTCTTTAAATGTTAGCCATTGCTTGTCTACCTTAAAACCTTTTAATGTAGTTTCCCAATCTATCTTCGCCAATTCGCCTCTTATGCTACGTAGTTTCCTTTATTTAAGACCCTAGTTTCAATTTAACTAAAATCACTTTCTATATTATGGTCACTCTTCGCTAAGGGCGCCTTTACTGCAAGGTTATTCATGGCTAAACAGCAGTTTTCACAAGTTGGTCAATTTATATTAGCTACAAATTTGCATTTTTTATTCTTGTCATTAGAGTTTGGCTAACGAGGCCATAGTGTACTGGAAATCTGTGCATAAATCATTGGATCCAGAGAATATTCCACTCGGACTGCCCCTTGCTGCAGAGCTTAATTTTCTCATTAACTAGTATTGATGGGGAGGCCTATTCTAAAGAGATTGTTGAGACCTTGATCTGGCAGGAGGGCCACCCACCCTACTGACGAGCACCTCTTCCTCCTATCAAAAGTTCACAAAAATGTTGTTACATGAGCTGGCCTTTCATTACAAAAAAAGCAGAGACCTGAGCCATAGTAGCCTCCAGCTAATAAATTGCCTGTACAGCATCTGTAACAAAACAGAGGAATTAGACTCATTAATTTGTAGCAAGGAGCTAGGTGTGTAAGGGATAGCTCAAACATGGCTACATAAAGAACAGGACTGGCACTTAAATATTGCAGGATATAATGCAAAAGGATAGAGAAGGAAGGGGGTAAGGGATAGTTGTACTAATTAGATAACAATGGCAATAATGATAGATGAATCGAGGAGGGTAAAATTGAAACTAAAGGCGGCATACATCTAGTACATAGATAAACAGGAATGTATTCTACCTGCACAAATGAAATAAGTGTCAGGATGGGGACAGGACCCACTGAAATACACAGGTAATGATAGCAAAATGGCACAAATATTGAATAATTACTTTGCCTCAGTATTTATCAGGCAGACTAACAAGATGGACACGACCTTAGAAGAGATAGAGAGAGAAATAATTGATAAGCTAATCAAACATCAAATAAAATCTCTGCTCTGGATGAATTGCATCCATGCCTATTAAAAGCTAGAGAAGAGATAGCAGAGGACACCAATACAACAACAATGTATTTTTTTAGCACTTTAACGTAGTGAAACATCCCAAGGCGCTTCACAAATATTCTGAGACAAAAGAATTGACACCGAGCCACACAAGGAGAAATTAGGGCAGGTGACCAAAAGCTTGGTTAAAGAGATAGGTTTTAAGGAGCGTCTTGAAAGAAGGAAAGAGGTGTAGAGGCGCAAAATATATAAAGTCATTAGAAAAGGAAATAGTGCCAGAGGACTGGCACACACCTAATGTGATTCCTAGATTTAAAAAGGGAGCTAGATCAAGTCCAGGAAATTATAAACCAGTTAGCTTGGGTAGGACAGATAATGGAATCTACTCAAAGATGTAACAGAAAAATACCTAGAAACAAAAATATCAAGAGTAGTCAGCATGGATTGCAAAATAGAAGGTTATGCTTGATCAACCTTATTGAATTCTTTGAAATAGTAACAAAGAGCAGACAAGGGTAATGTAGATGATGCAATATATTTGGATTTTCAAAATATCTTTGATAACATACCACATAGTAGAGTCATCACCAAAGACAGAGCATGTAGAGGCAGGGGACAAGTATTAGAATGGATAACAAGCTGCAACAAAATAACAGTAGGGGTTATGGGTAGTTACACAGAGTGGCCCTTGTTTTTCTTAGCAGGGACAATCTTTTGCCTGGGCAAAACTTAGCAACTCGGCCAAAAATGTTTCTCCCATCCCTGCCCCTGTCAGCAGACCATAGCATTAAGTTGCATGGAGCAGACAAAGCTGCTCAGGGGCACAGACTGCTTCAGAATATAATTTTTAAAATTTAGTTGATAGCAACAAAGAGTTTCTTCTGCTACATAGTGATTTCCTTTAGATTTTAAACATTTCAAATATTTGCATTAATGCATATGAAGGAGTAGTAGATTGAGGTGAAGAAACATCACAAGTTTATTTAAATTTCATCTCCCACAATTGTGTAGTTTTGATTAATTTAGTATTTAGTCATACTAGTACATTGACACCCCCAGCCTTACTATTTTCTAAGACTTGATTTACAGTGTAAACCTCAGTCCAACTAAATGTGTTGTACTTTATAGGAGAAACTGCAGTGTTGAGAAATTCTGCAACTACTTTCTTCATGCACTAGATTAGTGCAGAACTGGTTTTATACAACATAATGCACACATCACATGCATGCAATACAAGTGAAATTTAAGTGATATTAATCATACATTAAATGGAACATCTCTTGGCAAGTACTAATGTAACTCTCTCGTTCTTCTTCAGTCATCAAAGATACTAATTCAGGATGTTGACTAACTTCACTGTAGAGACGGGGCTTTCCAGCAACCATAATTGTAGGCTTCTCTAGCTCAAACTCATCTTCCTCTTTCTGGAGGTCTAATTTTGCAGGTGGTTTTGCATTCTTTGACTCCTCCTCAGATTCACTGGTCTCACTGTCTGGTTCACTCGGATTGGCATTTGAAGTGAAGGTTGCTCCAGCTGATGTTTTTTTCTCATGAATAAGTAGTGTTTTTATAACCTCGTAATTTAGAGTCTTGCTCTGTGAATTTGTATGTTGATCAAGAATTTCAGGAGCAGTATGTTCTAGAATATTTGGAAACAGAAAAGTGAATCTTGGACAGCAACCAAAACAGTTTTGCAAAATAGTGATCTAAAATACCAAATATCCAAACTGCAATTTGTAAAAGGACTTGGATGCAGTTCACACCAAAACCTGCATTCAATCGTGATGATGTTTCAAGCCACTCAATTCTAACCTACATATCTGATTTTATAAAGCACTGGTTTCTTTTTCTACCCAATAAAAACAACAATGGATAAAATACTGATACTATACCTTGCCCAGCTTTTCTTCAGGAAAGTGCGAGAGCACGATCAGAGGATAAACAATTGGCTCGAACAGAGCTAGAGCCTTTTATCACTTAGCATTCCCCGCGTCAGTATCAGGAAGTCAAGTTAACACAAGCTGCAAGCAGAGTAAAATTCTCATTTGCCCCAACTAAGTAGATTAACCCAACTCTGGAGGCACTCTGTATTTTGCTGGGGTGAAATTTATCCTGTTTCTTACATCCATCATTCTTACTGTATCTGAACTAGTTTTTCCAATTTGTGTCATGATTATGTTTGGTGCTGTGGATCCACACTGGGAATAGAGTGAAGACTAATTTTGCTTGTAATGCTTTCAGCCAAAAAATAATTTCAAAAAGATAAAAGGACAATAGTCACATGACTATATTCCTGCCAATTTTAATAAGACACTAAAATGGGAAGATAACCCATTGTTTAATGTGCAATGTTTTTTGTTAATTTATTCTTGGGATGTGGGCATCGCTAGTGGGTAAAAGAACACAATACAAGTATTCATAAGCTCTATACAGCTTAATAACAAGGCCCTAATGTTCAAAGAAAAACCTAATAAGCATCCAAGTAAACAACATTTCCACCCAAGTTACATGAATGGCATATGGAAGGAAGGCAGCATACAAACAAAATCAGCATATACAAAGCCAGGCATGAACCAGTGACCAGAAACTCTACAGTGCTTTTGTTAGAATAGCTTGAGAACTGCTGGCCTGCGAATGTGTTCTACAGTTTAAAATGTTACAATACCATATATTTTTATTGTAGTGTTACTTACCACTGATTCTATTTTTAAAGGCTAAAGTATACATTTGCTGACTAATGCTTAGCTTTTCCCCCAAAACAGATGAATTGCTGGGATAGGGTCCCTGGAGTGTTACATATTGCACTAGGAATTTTC
Source organism: Pristiophorus japonicus (assembly GCF_044704955.1). Classification (NCBI taxonomy): domain Eukaryota; kingdom Metazoa; phylum Chordata; class Chondrichthyes; family Pristiophoridae; genus Pristiophorus; species Pristiophorus japonicus. The sequence goes on along the minus strand of NC_091978.1, from coordinate 138,648,129 downwards.
TGCTCATTCATACGAGTGCAGTGAAGAACACTCATTGAAATGTAGAGGACAGTAGAGAAAAAAAAGTAAACAGTGGCAGATTGAGATTTCTGGTAATGAAGTAGTGCATGTCCTGGGTATCTTATACTCATTGGGATTTCAGGCCCAGAGACTCTGCTCCTCATAAGCACAAAGGTCACCGATCCCATTCCAAATTTGAGATGGGGACACTTCAGCATTGTACTCTAAAGTCAGAGCTGCCCACTGCCTGTGTGCCAACAGTTTCCTTCCCCCATCTGTTGGGGGCCTTAAAAGGAATACTAGAATTCCCAAGATAGCCCAGAAACTCTCGGTGTGAGATGGGGTGGCGGGCATGCAGAGGACTCACTCTCTTTCTCCACTGGAAAATAGCATGCAAAAGTGCTTGAAAAATGACAAAATTGCATATAGATATATACATATAATACTGAAATTGAAGTGTTTGCTTAGATGTAAATGCTAGACTGGGAAGGTGATTTCTTAACTCAAAAGTTGTGCAATACCAACTGAGCCGAGCTGACAGCTGTACTTAAATGGGAGGAGAGGGCACTTGCTATACGCATAGTATTAGAGTACCAGATAGTGGAGAATTATCCACTTTAATCATTTTATTTGAAGACTTGAAATCCTAGGTGGTTTGCGATTGCTAAAAAGGTCAGACTGCATCTTTAATGATTTTCCAAAGCTCCAGGAGGGAATTGTTGCCGTATTTTCAGATTGTACAGATTCCAGAAAATACCATGATATACTCACCAACTGAAGTCTCCAAACTAGCTCCCTCAACAGTACTTGTGGCCATCCAGATGGGCTGTGGTTTAACAGACTTTGCAGGTTTTCTTTTAGTTTTGGAATCAGATTCTTGGACATTTACCACAATGTTTTGTTCATAGAGGTCATTGCAAACGGCTTTGTTTGACCATCTTTCTGGATAAGCTTTATTTGTAAGACAATGTATATTCTGCTCCTGGCTGCAAAAAAAAAATGCAAGCAATGCATCAAAAAGCTTTAAATTAATTATTCACATGCCAGGTGTTTCTTTTTCTAATTCTGTATTAACTGGCCAAAACCCTTGTATGCCTAGCTGGTACTAAAGATATGTGGATGAACGATCAACCTCTCATCATGGTTTTCTGGAAGGTGGGCTGCTGCACTTGGTGGTCTAAGAACAGCCTAAATTCATACTGAGCATTCAGTAGATTCAAGCATCAGTTGCCACAAGGACTTAAACCTGTAGCCATTCAACTTAGAGCCAAATCTTAGTTGAGGCTGCTTTCTGCATTCACAATAGTGGACGTGGACACAGTACTGGTTGTGATTAGTTAATTGTGCAATAGGGGGTATTTTTCTTTGGCTGCTTTTAAATAAGGACATTGAACATTTAGCACAAGCTACTCATGGGAATGTAATTTTAGACTAGCAGTATTAAAACTTGTAAATGAATTTCTCTTGAAAAAAAGGTAGAGTAGCAACCTAATCAAGGCCTTTAAAATCATGAAAGGTTTTGTTAGAGTAGACAGAGAATATTTCCACTTGTGGGGAAGAGCATAACTCGAGGCCATCAATACAACATAGTCACCAAGAAATCCAATAGGGAATTCAGAAGAAAGTTCTTTACCCAGAGTGGTGAGAATGTGGAAGTCGCTATCACAGGGAGTGGTTGGAGCGAATAGTATAGATGCATAAGGGGAGGCTAGAAAAGCATGAGGGGATAGAGGGTTATGCCGATAGATTTAAATGAAAACAGACGGGAGGAGGCTCGAGTGGAGCATAAACGCCTGCATGGACTGGTTGGGCCGAGTGGCCTGTTTCTCTGCCATATATCCTATGTAATTTGCTTTTGCAATATTTAGCTGGACAAGGCCTGGTCTCTACACATTGTGTTTTAAGCTAACTAGTACCACTAACATTCAGGGAAATTAACAAGCTGCCATTCCAAAAGCATTAACTACTGGGGTGCTGGGACAGAGAACATAAAATTACTCAAAATTAGCTACTAAAACACAAATAGTTTATTGTGGCAGAGTACAATATTAAACAGAATTGAAAAGGTTTAGAGTTGTAGCTTTGGACTCATCAGACATACTTTACCTTAGTGCCAGTTCTGGAATCTCAGTTGGTTGCGGTTCCAGAAGCTCATGTGGAAGAGCAATATCTTCAGTTTCATGTAAAAGTGCATAAATTGGTTCAATCTGTTCATTAAATGATGCTAGAAGAGTTCGAGCATCTCGCTTAGGTATTGCAGAGGCATCTTCTTCTACCTCAGTCTGACAGTAAGTGCAGTTAAAATTGCCTATAGGTTTTACAGGAACAGCAGACAAGGATAATGACTATAGAGCAGATAGTTAGAATCATACAGCGTAGGAGACCATTTGGCCCATTGTGCCTGTGCTTTGAAAGCTATCCAGTTAGTCTTACTTTTCTGCATTGTCTCCATAGCCATGCTTTTTAATCTCCAAGTATATATTCATATATTACAGCTTGCGCCTTTTCCATATGGCATTACTATTTTACAGCATACCAACTAAAGGAATGGAGCCACATGTACCATCAAGATCTTTGGGTAGGGGGTAGGAAATAGCAACACTAGTAGTTCTAAGGTTTGTATTCCTGCAAGCCTGGTGGCTATGTTTTTTTCAGTATCTGTTGTGCACACAGCAGCAACACACTATTACCTCAAGTAAAAACTCAAACTTTAAGTGGCAAAGAAAATAGGGACAGGCATATTCAGCATCTGCCATCACCTCCGGAGGAACATGCCGAAGGGGTTGTCCCAGTACTGCCCAAAAGCTGAAGGTAAAAGGAAGGAAAATATTGCCCCGTACTTGATATTTTTTAACCTGCATCTTTCTGCTCTGACCTCGTTTCAGCTCCAAGGTATTTATGGCGTTACCCAATTGCAACTATGCAAATGCTGTCATATAAATAGGTACAGAATCCATCATTTTGTAAAATCAGAATTACTGAAGAGTTGGCATTTTTAATGGTCGTCTGCTAATCCAAAATAAATTTCTGCACTACAATTCAAATTGTCCTTTGTGTGGCGGCAAAGAGGTCAGGAGTATATATTCTAGTCATAATTTTACAGGATGAAGACTAGTGTATGAATTTGCAGTTGTGATGATGACAAAACTATCGGCGCTCGCCGTCATTACTGCGTAAAACCGACAGCAACTTCTGGCGTCCGCACACGCGCAATTAAACGCGGAAATCTGGAAGTTGCTGTCAAAGATACCATGCTCCTCCAGAGGGTGCAGTGTTGCAGTCTTCAAAAAAGGTGCAATCAACACAGAAACACTGATATAACATGAACTTCAACGCACTATTCTTGCAGTAATAACAATGAAAATGCTAAGCCTTGTTCAATCAGGAATAACTGAGTTTTTAAATAGCGTACCAAGTCATAGTTACTGCTGAACAACCTCTGACCCTGAAAAACTCATTTTACAAGTGTGGAATCTCAGAATATTTAAAAGTTGCATTACTAATAATAAAAATCTATTTTTTTGTAAGTTTGATATTTCACCTTTTCCCTTAATCCCATGTGTATGTCCCAATCTTTATTTCGCTTTCTGTGCAATGATTAAAATGTGAATTATATTCCCATTTGTGCTTTGCTGTCCGAGAATGTTTCACTCTCATTGGCTGATCAGCTTGCCTGTGGCTGAATGCCACAATCCCCGATAAAATACGCCAAATTCAAAGTGAGATCGGAAGAGGAAATCTACACTCGAGGTCACAATCTGTGCGGGCAGTGGCAAGCACCGTCCCTTCGTCGCTGACTGCAAAATACGGGCCCTTGTATTTATCTCCTGAAGCAAGGAATGAATGAAATAGATTTGGGCTTTCGTGAAAGCAATAAAAAGTATAGCTTACCTGTGCAAGGGTCAAATAAATGATTGACTTCCAAATCGCTGAATGTGCTGAAACAGAGTGGACATTTGAAAGAAGATCTTGTGCTTGAATTTCTCTCGTCTGTTTCAATCTTTCGGCGCATAATGTCCAGCTTATATTTGACTACATCTACTAGTAGTTTATAGTTGATGTAATAGTAATTATGTCTAGAACTCTTCCCATCAGCATTTGTTTCAACTCTTATTCGACTTTTAAGAAACTTGTCAGATTTAAGTGTGTTGAGAATAGATCGGAGCTGCTTCTTCTCAAACTTCAGTAGTTGTTGCAAATCATCCTCCTTCACACAGGGATAGCGAATGAGAATGTCAAGGGTGAGGGAATATTCCACCCCATAGAATCCACGCACTACGTATTTTGCCAAACGTTTTAAAGCTGCAGGAACTTCGGTAATCACTTTTTGGTCTCCCATCTTATCTTTCAATCAAGCAATCAGAAAAATAATATATTTGATTCAGTTTTTAAAAAATTACGTTCAATGTAATTAGCGGAATGGGATCCCTTGGAGGGACAGAATGTGAGGCGTCTATCTCCAAAAATTTAAGCCTGGGTAAAAACAAATTACAGAAAACAAGTTCTCCTCTGGCACCTTGTCATAACTAAGGAGGAATACTCATTCTTCACTCCCAACATACTGAGCTACATCATAGAAATGATGAGTCTAGTCTGAAAGGGGTATTTTGTTTATGGTGCCAGCAGTTTTATTTACACAACTAGATAGTTAAAAAGGAGATACAACCCTCTACTCTGTCATAAGATGTGGTTCTTAGCAATTGTGACTCCTAGGAAAAAAAACCTACAATCCCAATTGAAATTCATTAACCACTGTTTACTCATTTGATGAATTCTGGACAGAACGCCTTTTTTAAAAAAAAATAAAGAACATGCATTGATAAGTCAAACGGGCACAAAGCTAATTTTTTCAGTGCAATAATAATTTGAATGAGGGCTCTTTTCCAGATGCTTTATTCTCCATTTTACTCAATTTTCTTCAGGTAAATACTTTTCAAATTATTATTTTTTTGTTCTAAAATTGAAATACGTGGTTTCATGATTTCTAGTGTATTGGAAAAATTAGTTCCATACACATTTCAGCTGTACACGTCGATGATCTCAGGTGTAACATGTAGTGCTTGCTCATCTCTGCAGTACAAATCACAGAATTGTTTAAAAATACTTAATTTCTTCCTTCACACCAAAAATGTTATTTTAAGCAAGTCATTTTTGGTGGGGCGGAATTAAGAAAGAGAATTAATCTATAACTAGCAAGACTTTTTAATTCAAGTGGTTGCCTTTAACCTGCCAAAGGTTAACCCCAGCTAACTCAGGCCAGGCTAAGTAAACTGTCCTAGTAATTGAACGATTGGGAGTTTAGCCTGCAAGTTAACACTGGAACAACTATCTACTCAAGCAGTGACCACTGTGATACTCTCAAGTATTATAGTTTGTCCAAATAGAGGATAGTTAGGAGTGATAGGATTGCCATCTTTGTGTCTTTGAAATGAAAAGTTTGTTTTTAAAAAGCCAAGATTTAAATTTAAAAGTAAGCAGGCAGTTTGTCACATATGGAGCCTAGTTTTCATTATATGTAATCAGACATAAGTGCTTACCTTCAGTGTGGTAAGTCAGAAATACAGAATATTCCTACTTTGAAGGCAAAGCTACACAGGAGTGGAGTCAGAGTGGGCAATTCTTGTCCAATTTTCCAGCCAATCTCCACCACAGTAACAGTTTGTGGCCAGGTCAGTGTGTTGCTGTCCTCGTCAAATAGAGCTGCTCTCCTAATCTAGTGGTTTGCTCAAAAGTGACATGATTGGGAAGAGCAGCTTAGCTATTTATGCTTTCAGGTGAGGAATTGCACAGGTGCAAAAGCTTATATTGTTGAGTACCAACATGGCCAAGAATGTACAATTGTGCACAAGGCCAGGAATTGTGCTTAGTATACAACAAGGCTAAGAAAATCATAATGTGAGGGACCCAATAAAAGCTTTTGCTGAAACATAATAGGTGCAGGAGTAGACCATTCAATAAGATCATGGCTGATCATGCACCTCAGTACCCCTTTCCTGCTTTCTCTCCATACCCCTTGATCACTTTAGCTGTAAGGGCCATATCTAACTCCCTCTTGAATATATCCAATGAACTGGCATCAACAACTCTCTGCGGTAGGGAATTCCACAGGTTAACAACTCAGTGAAGAAATTTCTCCTCATCTCAGTCCTAAATGGCTTACCCCTTATCCTTAGATTGCGTCCCCTGGTTCTGGACTTCAACATCAGGAACATTCTTCTTGCATCTAACCTGTCCAGGCCTGTCAGAATTTTATATGTTTTTATAAGATCCCCTCTCATCCTTCTAAACTCCAGTGAATAAAGGCCCAGTCGATCCAGTCTCTCCTCATGTCAGTCCAATTATCCCAGGAATCAGTCTGGTGAAATGTCACTGCACTCCTCAATAGCAAGAACGTCCTTCCTCAGATTAGGAGACCAAAACTGAATCAACTTAGATTTTGAATTAATGCTGTTCAGTAGGTTAAGCTCGAGTTGTTGTAAAAGATGCAATATATAATCAGTACAAACTATAATATAGTTTGTCTGGAAAGTGGGAGGGAAGTTTAAGCATTTGCCTCTCCTCCCCCCTATTTTTATAGGTAACAAGGAGTGGTGGTGGCTTTTTGAGGAGAGTAACCTCTGTGCTGCCTCAATATGTAGTTGTTTTTGGTTCCATGGTTAAAATTTTCTCCTTTCAGAAATATGAATCTCAGGGCTGAACTGACTTACTTTCTCCAAACTAAAGACCCAAACCACATTCCTCTTATTGGGTTTAACAAAAAGTAGCAACTATAAGCAATAGTGGGACATGATAAACATTTCACATCACCATAGGATATGAATAAAAGCTTTTCAAAACATCTCATCAGGGGTCCACCACTTTTAGTGATGTTAATCCCAAGTCTCATGGTTCTGTACTTACAGAAATAACATCTTGCATTAGTTGGTAAATTAGGCAAGAAAAGATCAAAAACATTATAGGACTTTAATAAAGCAGAGGGGAATTAAATTGAAATATAACAAATAGAATAAAGATAAATCAAGAGGTAAAAATCAAATAACATGCCATTTAGAAAAGGATTCCACACAGAGTTTGTAAAACACGCAGGAAGTCTGAAAACTAAGCTAAATCCTGTCCTCCACAATCTGAGATAATGCAGTTTAGCAGAGACTGGAAGCAAAATTCACAAACCCGAACAGCATATCTAAAACAACTCACCAGAAAACTCTAATGCAACCATTACCTGACAATTAAGTGAATTGAAGAATGCAGCTGATTAAGAAGGAGGAAAAAATAGAAAATTGAATCACAAGTGAAAAGAATAAGGAGGCAATCAGGCCAATTAAATCACATAAATTGTGCAATTAAGTGCAGAAGATGCCATTCCTCCATGAATGAAGGTAATGTGGAAAATATGGCATCTACAATATAATCCTTTTGCAGTAAAAGACTGAGCAAAAAGACTGTATGAGCTGACTGAGCATTACTTTTAGGATCAAAGGGGAAAAAATGTGAAGGTAATGTGGACAAATGGGGATATTATCATCATCCTTGGGGCAGTAAATCAGCGGTTGGAGCACAAGTTTGCTCCACCAAGGGATCTGGCTGGGAAATGATTGCATTCCAATCATTAATTCATTATTAAAATCTGATTGATGTTCTTTGTCCTGTCGGCCCCAGCTGCAGCTTGTACCTGATGGTGCTATTTCATTCCAGCATCAGAGTCTATGTGAGTGTGTAAATTCCTAGGTGCAGCTGCTGATCTCAGAACAAAGCAACACCTCTGTGAAACCAAATTTTAATTTGATTTTACGTTTTAAAGTTAATTTGTTTTAATTGCCGGTGCTTTTAGTGTCCCCTTCCCTTTTATAGGGGGCACTGGGGAAAATTGTGAATTTAGTGCCCAAAAAAAAAACCAAAAAAGAAAAACACAAAAAAAAAAGGGGGGGAAAAAAAAGGGCCTTGTAAATGTCTGGAGTGTCACCCAGGTCGGGTGGCACCGTTTAATGTTTTTTATGTTTTGCAGGTAAACTCAAAAAAAAAAAAACACCTCTGTGAAACCAAATTTTAATTTGATTTTACGTTTTAAAGTTTAATTTGTTTTAATTGCCGGTGCTTTTAGTGTCCCCCTCTCCTTTTATAGGGGGCACTGGAAAAAGGAAAAATTTGATTTTAGTGCCCAAAAAAAAAAACCACAAAAAAACCCCCCAAAAAAACAAAAAAGGGCCTTGTAAATGTCTTGTGTGTGTCATCCAGGTCGGGTGGCACGGATACATGTTTTATGTTTTGCAGCTTAACTCAAAAGAGAAAAAAAAACACCTCTGTGAGGGAACACGATTTTCAGAAGATTTTTCCAACAGCGGGTACACTTTGAAAGCGCCCGAAAAGTGATACTTTGCTGAAAGGTGCTCAATCTCAGGAAAGAGACCTTTGAAAAGAGCACTTGGAAAGTCACAAAATGAACACCTCTGTGAAAGGGGAGAGGGAGTTAGAAGGAGAGTACTCTTGTGAACTAGGGACACAGAGGTTGGTGGGATGAGTGCCCCTATGAACTGAGGAGAGGTTGGGGGGGGTGGGGGAAGAGTGCCCTTGGGGTTGGGGGGCAGAGTGCCCCCGTGACTGGGGAGAGGTTGGGGGGGGGGCAGAGTGCCCCCGTGACTGGGGAGGGGTTGGGGCGGAGAGTGCCCCCGTGACTGGGGAGTGGTTGGGTTGGGGGGGGACAGACTGCCCCCGTGACTGGGGAGGAGTTGGGGGCAGGGGGGGCGTGAGTGCCCCCGTGACTGGGGAGGGGTTGGGGGGCGGGGTGGGAGAGAGTGCCCCCGTGGTTGTGGGGGGGGGGGCAGAGTGCCCCCCTGACTGGGGAGGGTGCCCCCGTGACTGGGGAGGGGTTGGGGGGGTGGGGTGGGAGAGAGTGCCCCTGTGGTTGTGGGGGGGGGGGCAGAGTGCCCCCGTGACTGGGGAGGGGTTGGGGGAGGTGGGGGGGAGAGTGCCCCGTGGTTGGGGGGGAGAGTGCCCCCGTGACTGGGGAGGAGTTGGGGGCAGGGGGGGCGTGAGTGCCCCCGTGACTGGGGAGGGGTTGGGAGAGAGTGCCCCTGTGGTTGGGGGGGGGGGCACAGTGCCCCCGTGACTGGGGAGGGGTTGGGGGCAGGGGGGGGGGGGAAGAGTGCCCCTGTGACTGGAGAGAGGTTGGGGGCAGGAGGGGGAGAGTGCCCCCGTGACTGGGGGGGGGTGGGAGAGAGTGCCCCTGTGGTTGGGGGGGGCAGAGTGCCTCCGTGACTGGGGAGGGGTTGGGGGAGATGGGGGGGGGGAAGAGTGCCCCCATGACTGGGGTGGGCTTGGGGACAGGGGGGGGGGAAGAGTGCCCCTGTGACTGGGGAGGGGTTGGGGACAGGGGGGGAGAGTGCCCCCGTGGTTGGGGGGGTGGGGGTGAGAGTGCCCCGTGACTGGGGAGGGGTTGGGGGGGGGGAAGAGAGCCCCCATGACTGCGGAGGGGTTGGGAGGGGGCAGAGTGCCCCCGTGACTGGGGAGAGGGCAAGAGAGCCCCCATGACTGGAGAGGGGCTAGGGGGAAGTGTTGGTCTGGTTAATTGCTTACTTATGGATACATTTAAGACATTTTTGCACTCATTTTTCCAGATTAAAAATCTACTGTGGGATGTAATTAATTCACCATTTTAATGTAAAGTTTCCAATGGCGTTTCCCCAATACATGTCTACTCCCCCTCCTCACCCCATAGAACTGTGAGCATTAGGGAGGGGATAGTGTTTGAATAGAATGCATGCAGTTCTAAAGTTATTGGTTACTATCCTGACTTTACTTGTACATCAGAGTGTGGTTTGAGACTTATGATGCCTGATGAACTCCTTTTTAAATTCAGAATCTGAAAGACCCCAATATTCTATACAGTCCTGTTATCATTTTGCATCAGAAGTTAAAATAATAATGCTGTATAACATTAAATATTGGATAGAGGATTTCAATTCAATCTTGGGTATCACATCATTAATTAAGCAACGGCTGGAGTTTCCTGCCTCTGTGCTTGCAGCCCATTAAAATGACAAAGAACAATAAAACGATAAATATTTCCAGCACAGAAGGAGGTCATTCAGCTCACCGTGCCTGTGCTAGCTCTTTGCTAGAAGAATCGAAAACTAATGCCACCGCTTCACATTCTCCCCAGAGTCTGTTTTTCCCTGTTTCAAATATTTGTCAAAATTGCTGATCCCTCATCGCCAACTCCTGTCAGACTGAATAGGGAAAGACTATTTCCCCTCTCAAAACTCTTGATAACTTTAAATATCTTGAGTAAATCTCCTTTTTAGAATTCTCTACTTTAGTGGAAATAGTCTCAATGTCTCATATCTCTTCATAACTATAAATTCCTACCATTGGCATCATCCTAATTAATCTACACTGAAGGCTCTCTATGCCTTTAATGTTCCTTCTCTTATATGGTGCCCAAAACTGCACGGAGGATTGCAACTGAAGCAGAGAACCTTTGCCTTTCGGTTGGATTCCTGTTTTAAAATGCCCACTATCCTCCATATATTTCCCCAGTTAGTATCTCACTGTGGATTTGTGAACAAAATGGAAGTCAGTTTGAGAGCTGCAGTTAAGATAACTAGTTACACTAACTAACATTTCTTAATCTAAGTTAACATATTCATGGTTAATGCCAGCTTTCCCTTTGCTTAGTACTAAAACATTGCAGCAAACTTCGGATTAATACATATCTGTTTACTTCACTTTAATACTTGGTTTGAATTGTGCTATGCACACAACAGGTCATTGCCAAAAGCAAGTACGCAAAGATAGACAGGTTGAAACTTGTCCGCAGATGTAAAGAGATAAGAGTTTGAGTTACACTCTGTACTATGTACAATGAATTTAATTCATTTTAAGTAAGGAATGTGTAATACAGGGTGGATTATTCACATTTAAATGTAGTAGCTCCTTTGATTTATGTATTAGGGAAATACAGTACCCACAAAAATCAAACAATTGCAGTCTTACCGTGCAGCAGCAACACAATCACCCCTATTGGGTGAATACCTCCTGCTGGGTACTTAGCAGACTGCTATGTGGGATGTATATTGTGGTTGCTTTAGTTAAAGAGTGTGGGACTGAACATGACATTGAACCTGTAATTCCAAAGAAACCTAAATAATAACACACCAAGAACTCCTGAGCGCTGTCTTGCCCAAAGGAGTTTTATTTCTGTTTTACATTGTTCACCAAATGCTTTATTTATCTTGGTTCCAATTGTATTCAAGAAGTTATACATTGTCATCAACCTGTAGTTTATTAACTGGAAAAAAACCTTGTTTGAATCTGTTGCAAAACCTCATCAGTCAAAGAAAGAAGGACATATATTTATACACCTCATCACATCTCTCTCAACTTCAAATATAGCATGTAGACTGTGTTACAGCACAGCAACTAATCTGAGTAGCTGCAATTTGGGTTCCAGCAAGACAGAGCAATGTTAAAACATTTTGGCTCTTACGTTATCGGACTTTTAATTGACCTGTTCAGGAAAGAGCTCTGTCAATACAGGCATGGGCAGAGTTGTCTTCCAATGGCGAGAAATTTGGATGTTTAGACAGCTGAGAGGGGAAAATCTGCTCTCTAAACATATGAAGTAAATGTAGACATAAAATATGTTCAGAGTTTCTACAACATTCTGTAAACCAGGTTTGACATTACACTCCATTTACAACCATGTGGTTTCAGACTATACCCTCCAGGATTCCTGACTCCAGATTTAAACTGCCAGTTTAGTGTTAGCACAAAGTAATTTCCTGAGAATTAGGTAGGGTTGCCCTGGAGTCTCCAGGAATTGAAAATTAATAAATTAATACCAGGAGAAAAATCATAGAGGCAATAAAAAATGAAGTTTTTTGCAATTTCGTTTGAAGAATTTCATTTATTAATTATTAAAAATATAGGAACAAAGCTTGTGTTACTGGTGGCGGGGAGGGGGTGGCAGTTGGAGGTAAGGGGTCATGTGTTGAAACCACCACAGTGGGGCAGAACCACTGTCCACCCTAAACATGGAGGTGTGGCCGAGGAGGAGTCTCCGAGGCTGGGAATCTGTCAGCTAGGGACCCAGGCCTAGACTTTGCCTGGACTCGCCAGGAAGTGCTTTTTTCTGGCCCTCTTATAAAGACGACGGATGGGGAAGAACTGGACTCAACAACTTTCTGTGATAGAGAATTCCATAGCTTCACAATTCTCTCGGTGAAAAAGTTTCTCCTTATCTCTGTCTTAGATGGGTTACCCCTTAGGGGAGGTGCAACGAGACCTGGTTATCATGGTACATCAGTCATTGAAGTTTGGCATGCAGGTACAGCAGGCGGTGAAGAAGGCAAATGGCATGTTGGCCTTCATAGCTAGGGAATTTGAGTATAGGAGCAGAGAGGTCTTGCTGCAGTTGTACAGGGCTTTGGTGAGGCCTCACCTGGAATATTATGTTCAGTTTTGGTCTCCTAATCTGAGGAAGGATGTTCTTGCTATTGAGGGAATGCAGCAAAGTTTCACCAGACTGATTCCTGGGATGGCAGGACTGACATATGAGGAGAGACTGGATCAACTGGGCTTGTATCTGTTATATATGTGGACTTGTATTTACTCTATACAGCCACCAGAGGGCTCATTCCCTGGAGTCCCAAAGGATCCCATAATCCCTTGTGAACACAGGTATTTAAGAAGGCTTCACAAGTTGGAGAGGCACTCTGGAGACCTGCAATAACAGACTACGGTCACACTTTACTTTTGAGCTTAGTGTTCAGTCTGACTCTTTCTCCATACACTACAGTATCCACTGGAGTTTAAAAAAATGAGAGGGGATCTCATAGAAACATATAAAATCCTGACGGGATTGGACAGGTTAGAGGCAGGAAGAATGTTCCAGTTGCTGGGGGGTTCCAGAACCAGGGGGTCACAGTCTAAGAATAAAGGGTAAGCCATTTAGGACCGAGATGAGGAGAAACTTCTTCACTCAGAGAGGGGTTAACCTGTGGAATTCTCTACGCAGAAAGTTTTTCAGGCCAGTTCTTTAGATATATTCAAAAGGGAGTTAGATATGGCCCTTATGGCCAAAGGGATCAAGGGGTATGGAGAGAAAGCAGGAAAGGGGTACTGAGGTTGAATGATCAGCCATGATCTTATTGAATGGCGATGCAGGCTGGAAGGGCTGAATGGCCTGCTCCTGCACCTAATTTCTATGTTTCTGTTATCCTTAGATTGTGACCCCTGGTTCTGGACTTCCCCAACATTGGGAACATTCTTCCTGCATCTAACCTGTCCAATCCTGTCAGAATGGTATATGCTTCTGAGATCCCCTCTCATTCTTCTAAATTCCAGTGAATATTAGCCTAATCGATCCAGTCTTTCTTCATATGTCATTCCTGCAATCCTGGGAATCAGTCTGGCGACCCTTCGCTGCACTCCCTCAATAGCAAGAATGTCCTTCCTCAGATTAGGAGACCAAAACTATACACAATACTCAAGGTATAGTCTCACCAAGACCCTGTACAACTGCAGTAAGACCTCCCTGCTCCTGTACTCAAATTCCCTCGCTATGAAGGTCAGCATGCCATTTGCCTTCTTTACTGGCATGCCTATGTTGAATGACTGATGTACCATGACATCCAGGTGTCGTTGCACCTCCCCTTTTTCTAATCTGTCACCATTCAGATAATCTGCCTTCCTGTTTTTGCCACCAAAGTGGATAACTTCACACTTATCTACATTATACTGCATCTGCCATGCATTTGCCCACTTACTTAACCTGTCCAAGTCACCCTGCAGCCTCTTAGCATCCTCCTCACAGCTCACACTGCCACCCAGCTTAGTGTCATCTGCAAACTTGGAGATATTACATTCAATTCCTTTTGTCTAAATCATTAATATATATTGTAAATAGCTGGGGAGCACTGAACCTTGTGGTATCCCACTAGTCACTGCCTGCCATTCTGAAAAGGAGCTGTTTATTCCCACTCTTTGCTTCCTGTCTGTCAACCAGTTCTCTATCCACGTCAATATATTACCCCCAATCCCATATGCCTTAATTTTACACACTAATCTCTTGGGTGGGATCTTGTCAAAAGCCTTTTGAAAGTCCAAATACACCACATCCACTGGTTCTCCCTTATCCTCTCTGCTAGTTATATCTATAAAAAAATTCTAGAGGAATTGTCAAGCATGATTTCCCTTTCATAAATCCATGCTGACTTGGACTGATCCTGTCACTGCTTTTCAAATGCGCTGCTATTACATCTTTAATAATTGATCCCAGCATTTTCCCCACTACCGATGTCAGGCTAACTCCCTGTTTTCTCTCTCTCTCCTTTTTAAAAAAGTGGTGTTACATTAGCTACCCTCCAATCCATAGGAACTGATCCAGAGTCCATGGAATGTTGGAAAATGACCACCAATGCATCTACTATTTCTAGGGCCACTTCCTTAAGTACTCTGGGATGCAGACTATCGGGCCCTGGGGATTTATCGACCATCAATCCCATCAATTTCCCTAACACCATTTCCTGACTAATAAGGATTTCCTTCAGTTCCTCTTTCTCACTAGACCCTCGGTCCCCTAATATTTGTGTCTTCCTTCCTGAAGACAGAACCAAAGTACTTGTTCAATTGGTCTGCCATTTCTTTGTTCCCCATTATAAATTCACCTGATTCTGACTGCAAGGGACCTACGTTTGTCTTCACTAATATTTTTCTCTTCACATATCTATAGAAGCTTTTGCAGTCAGTTTTTATGTTCCCAGCAAGCTTCCTCTCATACTCTATTTTCCCCCTCCTAATTAAACCCTTTGTCCTCCTCTGCTGAATTCTAAATTTCTCCCAGTCGTCAGGTTTGTTGCTTTTTCTGGCCAATTTATATGCCTCTTCCTTGGATTTAACACTATCCTTAATTTCCATTGTTAGCCGTGGTTGAGCCACCTTCTCTGTTTTATTTTTACTCCTGACAGAGATGTACAATTGTTGAAGTCTATTCTAGCCAATTCACGTCTCATACCATCTGAGTTACCTTTCCTTAAGTTCAGGACCCTAGTATCTGAATTAACTGTGTCACTCTCCATCTTAATAAAGAATTCTACCATATTATGGTCACTCTTCCCCAAGGGGCCTCGCACAACAAGATTACTAATTAATCCTTTCTCATTACACATCACCCAGTCTAGGATGGCCAGCCCTCTAGTTGGTTCCTCGACATATTGGTCTAGAAAACCATCCCTAATACACTCCAGGAAATCCTCCTCCACCGTATTGCTACCAGTTTAGTTAGCCCAATCTATATGTAGAGTTAAAGTGATAACTGCTGTACCTTTATTGCACGCATCCCTAATGTCTTGTTTGATGCTGTCCCCAACCTCACTACTACTGTTTGGTGGTCTGTACACAATTCCCACTAGCGTTTTCTGCCCTTAGGTACTCCGCTGTTCGACCCATATAGATTCCACATCATCCGAGTTAACGTCCTTCCTTACTGTTGCGTTAATTCCCTCTTTAACCAGTAACGTTACCCCACCTCCTTTACCTTTCTGTTTATCCTTCCTGAATGTTGAATACCCCTGATTGTTGAATACCCCTGGATGTTGAGTTCCCAGCCTTGGGCACCCTGGAGCCATGTCTCTGTAATCCCAATTATATCCTATTCGTTAATAGCTGCCTGTGCAGTTAATTCTTCCACCTTATTACGAATATTCCTGGCATTGAGGCACTGAGCCGTCAGGCTTGTCTTTTTAACACACTTTGCCCCCAGGGTCTGTAACCCTGCAGGTTGCTGCACTTTAAGTGCCCATCCAACCATCTCTTAAAAGTGGTGAGGGTTTCTGCATCCACCACTTTTCCAGGCAGCGAGTTCCAGATCCCCACAATCCTCTGTGTAAAGAAGCCACCCCTTAAATCCCCTCTAAACCTTCCACCAAGTACCTTAAAACTATGCCCCCTCATGGAAATAGACCTTTACTATCCACTATGTCCAGGCCTCTCAATATTTACTGACTAATGTACATCAATGAAACTACTAAATAATTCGATTTTAAATCCAGTTACTCAAAGGTGGAGGACAGGACACCCTTAATATAAATGTTTATTTTTGTTGATAAATATATCAAGGAATATTTTTTTAATGGGAAGGAAAACAAAATAGAAAAAAAATGTTCTATTGCACCCACCGATTGTGCTGGTTCATGGAAGATTTTACATTTGTGATTATCCAAATGACTTTTGGCTGAAACTTGTACTATAACATAACCAGCGTAATTTCAAGCACAATTTCCAGCCCACACACTCTCATTATCTAAGAGCATGAGATGGACAGTTTTCTCTCGGGTCAGTCACCAGGAGACATTCTAAATCTTTTGCAGGATGCATTGTAGCCACTGCTCAGTGCCTTCCTGTTGCAGTATGCCAGAAATAGAGAACTTGGCAGAGTGGAGAATCAATCCTGTTGCCTCCACGCTGTGATCCCACCTATTGGTGCTCCAGTGTCGGCCGTGCAAGTTTGTTGCCCAAATTCTTTGACATTTCTAACACTGCATGCTCACAGTTTTTCAGTAGAGGGCACTATCTAACTTGCCATGAAAAGATTTGGAAGTATAGTGGAAGCATAACGGTGCCATTCAACACAAGCAGTTGGATTATCAATTACAACATTTTTAATATATCTGCAGTTATCATTTCCCTTGCCACTTTATGTAAACTAATAAGGGAACAAGACTGTGCCCTGTCATATTTGCAGGAAGTTATATAAAGGTGAAAAATAACAATTTAATTATTGAACAAAACAAAGTGAACAGATGTGCTGATAAACTGTGTTATGAAATGCATCTCAGTGAGCTTTCAACTATTTCTTGATTTGCTGATTAGTTGTTAATTAGTCCCCGAGGCAGTGTTTTGAATGGCAGGTACATAGCACGGAACTACATGTATGTGCAGCTGCTCTGTTTGAAAGCCTGGTCTCTGGACATGTCTTCATTATTAACAGAAGTAATGCAGTGAGGAAGATGGATTTGACAGAGGCAAACACAGCAGAGCCGTGTCTTCTGGTTTTGCATTTGATATCTTTAGTCAATTAGCACCTATCACATCTGCCCATTTAAGAATTTCAATTTTATAAAGGCGCCTCAGAGGTTTAGCATATGCAAGGCATTACATGTGGTTAATCTGTATCTCCACTCCATCTACCTGCCCTGGTTCCATGACTCTTGATAGCCTTGCCTAAAAAAAATTTGTCAATCTCAGTTTTGAAATTTTTAGTTGACCTAGCTTCAACAGCTTTTTGGGGAGAGAGTTCCTGATTTCCACTACCCTTTTATTATTAATTATTATTTATAATACATTATTGGCAGATCCTCAGAACAGATTTCTTGCACACTACTGTCAGGATAATGTGTGGGAGGAATCTAAACTACCATTGGCAGCCATGCCTTCAAGGCCCTAAGCTCTGGAATTCCCTCCCTAAGCCTCGCCGCCTCTCTACCCCTCTCTCCTCCTTTACGACGCTCCTTAAAACCTACCTCTTTGACTAAACTATTGGTCACTTGTCCTACTTTCTCCTTATGTGGCTCAGTGTCAAATCTTGTCTGATAATGCTCCTGTGAAGCACCTTGGGACATTTTACTACATCGGGGCTGCATAATTCTGATGTCAATAAGTGATTCAAATATAGGGTTGACAAACAACCCTCCAGGATTGTCCTGGAGTCTCCAGGAATTAAAGATTTATTTTTAGACACTGTTGCAAGCAACCAAGGAGAAAAATCATAAGGGCATTAAGGAAATTGTGCATTTTATCATTTTCTTTGAACACTTTTGTTTATTAGTTATAAAAATATTACATAAAATTTACAGCGCAGAAGCAGGCCATTCGGCCCAACTGGGCTATGCTGGTGTTTATGCTCCACGCGAGCCTCCGTCCACCCTATTTTATCTAACCCTATCAGCATATCCATCCTTTCTTCCTCATGTACTTATCTAGCTTCCTGTAGGGTCTCTTATTCTTTGCAGTTGACGAGACTCGTCCAGTGGTAGTATCCAGGCAAACTTTATTGGCTTAGTTACATCTTGCAGTTACTAAGAATAAAGCACGCTCCACCACGTGTTACAGCTTCAGTTATAGTCGTGAACGTGGGGTCTTCTTTCCTGATTGGCCCCCCTGCTGTTACTGGGGTCAGTTTGTCGACTCCAGACTGGCCGCTGGTTATGACCCAGCTGCCCATTGCAGATAGCAATCGCCTTGGTCATGATGTGATTACCACATCATGCACTTTCCTCCTGCTGTTCACTGTTTCGCAGCAGTTCCTGTTATCTGGTCAGAACAGCGCTTAACCCTGTGACTGTGCTTTGGCCCCAACCATTGGGGCAACCTTTTCCATTGTTAGTGAACATGTACACAGCACACAGCTACTCTATAATTATAAATTAATCAGGTCCCAGTTTAATTAAATATCTATCTATCTATCTATCTATCTATCTATCTATCTCTCTCTCTCTCTCTCTCTCTCTCTCTCTCTCTCTCCTTAAGGTGCAGAAGTGGATGGCGAAAGCCCCCTTCCGAGGTTAGTCGTTGTCATCATACACATAGCCAAACATCTAATCAAAACAAACAAACAGTATAATGCTACTATTACAGCAAATACAAATATCATTCCTTGTACCAACGAGCTGCCCACGGAGCCGAGCCATCCTGTGGCCCAGCTCCACAGTGTGGTGGCTGGGAGTTGTTTCAGCTGTTCTATCTCCTTTTTGATGTGGTCTGCTAGGTTGGTGATATCCTCTGAACTATCCGGGATATACGTGCAACATTCGATGCCGATCAAGGCACATGTCCCCCTCCCTCCGCCAGGATAAAGTCGAAGGCCATTCGGTTTTGTAAGGCCACTGTGCGAATGGCCACCATTTCGGCGTTTTATTTTAAGTAGGGCTCCCGTGGTGTCATTAGCCACCTTTTCCAGGACGGATGCCATGTTAATGGACTCCCTTGCTAATTTACTAGTTCCATACCAAGGAACCAGAATGGCGAAGAATCTTTCAGTCTCTGTAATCGCCCATTTACTCCTTTGTGGAGAAAACAACCCTGGACGGGAAGTAGAGTGGTGAATGTAGGGTATCACATAACCCAAATAAAAAGATCCTGTCCAGTTCTGTGGCAGCCAGGAATAAGCCCTGTGGCCGCAAATAAAGTAGATACCGTTGTATGGGGAATATCGGCCACCTCCTATCACTACCCACCCTTGTGTAAAGTTCTGGCCTGGGGTGGTCTTATTCCGGAAATGCAGGAAGCTCTGCATACTTCCTTTCATCATATTCACGTTTTGCCTACACGTACTATTCCCCATTCCATGCCCTCCGGTTTGGTTTCTGATCAGACATACCGATCCTTTGTGGCCTTCCTATCCCTGATGTGTTAGTGAGGGCCAAGAACGGGGGCTTTAGGGTCTGGTTATACTTGGGCTGATACCACTCGAAAAAGCTGTTTAACCCATAACCCGCCGAACGCCATTCGGCCTTTGGTAATTCTACGTCTTCCCCCAGACTATTGGTCCTGTTCCCGTTCGTACAGTTCTGGTTAAAAAACCATTCCGGCATTTCAGATTCATTGAGGGGGACCAGTCTCAAAGGAATTCCTCCCTTTGAATGGATAGGTACCAGCGTGCGTAGTCAACAACTGGAGATGTTGGCTTCCTTAGCATAGCTATAATGACATGTACATAAAAGTATTTACATGTAGCTCCATGTTACACAGGGGTAGGGTCAGACCCACGAGTACAATCAGTCCAAACATTTTGTTGAGTTCAAAAGTTCAGTTCTTTTAGTCTGTTTCTGATACGGGTGCCCGTTTAACGTGCGAGGCGTGGATCCAAGCCTTCTTCCCTTGGATTTTAACCGCCGATCGGGTCGTCAGTAATACTTGGTACGGTCCTTCCCACTTGGCTCCCAGCGGTTTGTGTATTTTCTTTACGTATGCCCAAACTCCTGTGACGATATTGTGTCCTCCCTCCGGGGGTTCCCCCCAAGCCGCTTTTACCTGTTGGGAAGCAGAACTGATAGCATTTGTTAAATTCTGGCAATATTCCAACAATGTGTCACTCATCAGGTAACAGCCTGTTCGCAGATCGATGGTCCACGTGAGAGACATTGGTCTCCCGGTGATCACCTTAAAAGGGCTTAAGCCCGTGTTTTGGTTTGGTTTGGGGGGCCTTGATGCTACACAAGACCATTGGGAGTGATTGAGGCTGCGGGATCCCCTCTTGGTGGTACTTGGTCAGTCAAAGTTCGATTCATACGCTCCACTTGGCCTGACGACTGTAGGTGATAAGGACAATGTAGATTCCATGTGATGTTGAGCAATCTGCAGACCTCTTGGCACACAGCTCCAGTAAAATGGGTCCCCGATCAGAGTCAATACTTGTGGGGACTCCCTATCTAGGTATATAGTCTTACAGCACCTTAGCCGTGTGCATGGCGGTGCTCCTTCAGGTGGGTACGGCTTCCACCCATCTAGAGAATCGATCCACAATCACTAAGATGTCCGCATACCCCTGACATGGGAGCAATGAGATGTAATCTACTTGTAAATCTCGGAAAGGCCCTGCCGGGGTCGGAGAAGGGCCATTGTAGTGGAGGGCCCGGGATTATTTTTCTGACAAGTGACGCACCCGTCCACTGTGGCTTGAGCGTGTTTCCTAAAACCCCGGCCCCACCAGCTCTTCTGGACTCGAGCCGTCATTTGTTGGGGGCTAAGTGCCCTCAGGAGTGTATTTGTTGGGCCAAAAAGGGCATTAGCGCTTGTGGTGCCCGGTGCCACTGGTTTTCCTGTCTCAGGCTGCCTCCACATTCCATCCGCCCATAGCTTTATCCCTTCACTTATCCATTCCCATTTTTCTGTCCGGAGACATTCCTCCTGCATTTTTGCCAGATCCTGTGTCAGCGTTCGGGTCCCCAGTTGACATACAAGGGTGCCCTTCTCCGGTTCCATTAAGGCGGCTTCCTTAGCTGCCTGGTCAGCCCGTGCCTTCCCTTTAGCCTCATCTGTATTCTCCTTCGTATGGGCCTTTCATTTCAGGATAAATATCTCCTCTGGCAGCAGTAATGCTTCAAGTAGGTCACGGGCTTCTGCTCCATTCGTATTGGGGTTCCTGCTGCAGTCAAGAATCCTCTCTTCCGCCATAACTGGCCG
This sequence comes from Pristiophorus japonicus, assembly GCF_044704955.1. Lineage (NCBI taxonomy): Eukaryota > Metazoa > Chordata > Chondrichthyes > Pristiophoridae > Pristiophorus > Pristiophorus japonicus. Next base: position 138,626,949 of record NC_091978.1, on the reverse strand, counting down.
AAATCATGTGCCACCCCAAAAGCGTACCTGGAATCCGTGTATATATTAGCTGTTTGTCCCTCGGCTATCCTGCAGACTTTGGCCAGCACTCTCAATTCGGCCTGCTGAGTGGAGGTTCCGGCGGGGAGCCCTCCCCTTTCACTACTACCTCGTGCAGCATCATGACTGCCAAGCCCGCCTTCCGGATTCCATGCTCCACAGATGAGGATCCGTCCGTAAATAGGATTGTGATATATTCACAGAGCATACACACACTTTCCTAATATGGCAGGCACTTCTCTCGGAAGTCTCCGGAAATCTGCCAAGTTCTGTTTATTATTGATTCTGCACTTGCAGTACACAATACGTCCACATCCACAGTGTGGAGCTACAAACATTACAAGCTTACAGACATTACACTTCTCCCTCCTTAATGAATAAGCCATCATAACAAACATCATACATAACTTTCATGTTTATACATAACACAGGATATAATTTTTTTTCCATATTTACAAATTTTACTTTACTGTTTTCTGTTTCGAAGAGGACACCATTGCTCCCGGACAGAACCTTCCAAACATGGTGTCGAATCTAAACTCATTCGAGGCTCATCCTGAGGAACGTTTTCCTCCATGGAATTTCCTTGATTTTCATTTGAACTCACTCTAACTTCAGGCTCTTTGTTTTCCTGACTCGGACTCAGACTTTCATCCTGATTCTCTCCTGGATTTGTTTCCAGTACATTGGATTTAGGATTTGCTTCTGGTATATCAAAACTATCTGATGAGTCAGAAATAATTGAATCATTCCCACCTTCAACTCCTTCCATGTCTGTAGATAAAATATGAACAAACCTAACCTGTCCATTATCAAACATCTTTACCAAATATGTGCGAGGACCACATATCTTCACCACTCTTCCTGGTAACCACTTTAACCATTTATGGTGATGGTTCTTCACTCTCTCTTTCTGGTTTAATTTCACACTTCTCTCTTTTACTCTACCTTTATCATGATTCTCTTTCTGTCTTAATTGTGTCTCTTCTACGGACTGTGCCAAATTTGGCTTTAACAACGAGAATCTGGTTCGAGGCTGTCATTTGAGAAACAACTCTGCTGGTGTTCTACCAGTAGTTGTATGAGGAGTATTTCGATATGTAATCAAAAAATTAGCCAATTTGTGATCCAATGACAACTGTCGTTTCCTTGGATTTAGATCTAACATTTGCTTTATGAGGGCACGTTTTACAATTTGTACAGTGCGCTCTGCTGCACCATTCGAAGCAGGATGGTATGGTGGAACCTTAGTATGTTTCACACCATTTTTGCTCGTGAATTGTGCAAATTCTTCTGAATGAAATTGTGGTCCATTATCCGAAACAATCTCTTCGGGGAGGCCAAATGAAGAAAATAATTTTCGTAAAATGTCGAATGTTTTACTTGTTGTTTTCCACATTGGAAACACCTCAACCCACTTTGAATGGCTATCAATCACAATGAACAATTGTTGTCCTTCTAACTCAGCAAAATCAATATGTAGCCTTTGCCACACCCTGGGAGACCATTTCCATGGCTATAATGGTATTGGTGGTGGTTGCTTGCTTACCGATTGACATGTCGTACACTGACTCACGATGTACTCTATCTTTATCAAGACCTGGCCACCATAAATAACTGCGGGCAAAACTCTTGGTCAAGCACACATTCCCAGGTGCTGGTCATGGAGGTCTCCTAATAATTTGGACCTGAATTTATTTGGTATAACCACTTTTGCACGCCACGTGATACAATCTTTATTGACTGATAATTCATTCCTACGAATGAAGAATGGATGTGTATTTTTGTCTGTTACCTGGTTTGGCCATCCATTTGCAATATACTCATACACCTTTGACATCATTGGGTCACGTTTGGTTGCTCTATCAATCTCTTCAGCTGTGTATGAAAAATAAAACACTTCTTCCCTATCGGGTGTAACTTGTGATGGGGAAGGCAATCTAGACATTGCATCAGCATTACTGTGATCAGCTGATCGTCTGTATTCAATATCATATATATATGCTGACAAAATCAAAGCCCATCTCTGCATTCGGGCTGCAGCTAATGTTGGAACTGGGGACTTTGGATGGAGGATTGCTGTTAGGGGCTTATGGTCCGTAACGATGGTATGACCATACAAGTATTTGTGAAACTTCTTGACCCCAAAAATGAATGCCAAGGCTTCCCTTTCAATTTGCACATAATTACTCTCACTGGCACAGAGTGCGTGAAGCAAAAGCAATTGGTCTCTCCTCCCCACTACTTAATACATGAGAGATTACTGCCCCAACTCCATACGGGGAGGTATCACATGCTAGCTTAATCTCCTTAGATATGACATAGTGAACTAACATGGTGCTCTCTACCAATTTGCTTTTACACTCCTTGAATGCTGTATCGCATTCTTTTGACCACTTCCAATGGACCTGTTTTTTCAAAAGTTCATTCAGTGGATGTAATACTGTAACCAAATTTGGTAGGAACTTCCCATAATAGTTCAAAAGACCCAAGAATGAACGAAGTTCAGTGACATTCCTGGGAGTGGGTGCATTTCTAATTGCATCCAATTTTTCCATAGTTGGATGTAAACCATCTTTGTCTACTTTGTACCCTAAGTACTCTACTGAGTTTTTAAATAACTCACACTTACGAGCAGACACTCATACTCTCTGCTTCTCTAGTCGTTTGAGGACTTCATTCAATATGTTATTATGAATTTGCCTATTTGGTGCTGAAATTAGTATGTCATCCAAATAACATACTACCCCTTCAATACCTTGCAAAATCTGGTTCATCACCCCATGGAATATGGCAGGGGTGGAAGACACTCCAAACGGTAGCCTATTAAATTGATATAGGCCTAGATGAGTATTTATAGTCAAACATGACTTGGACTCCTCATCTACTTCAAGCTGTAAGTAGGCATTCGTGAGATACAGTTTTAAGATCTGACCACCTGTCAGTGTTGTGAACAAATCTTCTATATTCGGCAATGTATTGGGGACATTATCCTCCTAGAACCTGGTTTACGGTTACTTTATAATCACCACACAATCTTACCTTGCCATCAGACTGAGGTACAACAACAATGGGTGTAACCCAATTACATCGATCTATCTTACAAATAGTGTTCTCAGTCTCTAGTCTTTTGAGTTCTTGCTCAACTTTCTCCTTGAGTGCATATGGTACGGAACGTGGCTTGTAGTAAAACCGATCTAGTGTCCTTCTGTACCATGACACTTGTCTTGAAGCCTTGGATCGGACTGCCCGATTCGCAGAACACCTTCGGATATTTCTTGATAACCTCATCCGTTGATGAAAATCTCGCTTCCACACAGAAAATCTAATTCCAATCCAGCTTCAGTGAGCTCAACCAATTTCTTCCTAGGAAGGCCGGCTTGTCTCCTTTCACTACTATTAGAGGCAAGTTCTGAAATTGATCTTTATATTTCACCGGTACGGTGATACGACCTACCACAGGAATTTTCTCGCCTGAGTAGCCTCGCAGCTCTAGCTTGGATTTCTCCAGTTGGAAATCATGCAATTTGTCGAGGTACAGCGACTCCAGTACTACACTCACAGATGCACCCATGTCAATTTCCATTGGCATCTTGAATCCCGTAACATCTATGTGGATTTTGATGCTTTCCAAATCGCTGTCCGTTAACCTCGTGCTCCTGATGACGTGTAACTCTAACATCTCCTCATCCTGTTATTGTTCTTCCATGCTATGTAGTCTCTTGGGATTTCTACTCATAGCTTTGAACACTGGACTCATAGCTTTGGAAGCTGGTTTACCCTTCAGTCGGCATGCCCTCGCAAGATGCCCAGTCTTTCTGCAGAAGAAACACTCTGCCTTCAGGTATGGACAACTTTGAGCAATGTGTTGTCCCAGGCACCTATAGCATGACTTCAACGCTCTGTTAGAATTTCCAGTTTCTGAGACTTTGGGCCCTCACCATCTTTTACCTTGAACCTGCAGGTGACTTACCTCGGTTGACTGACGACCGTAATCATTATTTAATTCTCGGGAATATTGTTCGGCCATGCCCATCGACCTCGCTGTCTGACAAGCAATCTCAAAAGTCAAGTCATCCGTTGTCAATAATTTCCTTCTGATCGCATCATTTTTCACCCCACAAACAAAACGATCCCGTAATGCTCAGTTTTGAAAGTTTCCAAAATTACAGTGCATCGATAGCTTTTTTAATGCTATGATGTAATCACTGATACTTTCATCAGCCTTTTGATTCCGAATCCCAAAACGATAGCTTTCAGCAATTTCTAATGGTTTGGGGTTAAACTGCTGCTCCAGGTTCATTAAAATCTCTTTAAGCATTGTGACCTTTGGCTCGTCAGGCACAAGCAGATTTCCAAGAGTGTCATATAATGCCAGACCTGCCTCCGATAAGATCATCGCTTTCTTACATTCCAACACAGCCCGGTTCTGGACTGCATTGTCTGGAACTTCGATTATGTTGTTTGCAGTGAAATACATTTCTAGCCGAGCCACATACGCTTTAACATGTTCCCGGTCGTGTCTATATTCACCCAAATATCCCAATACACCTGCCATTTTAATCTCTAGCTGTTCACACCGTATAGTGTATTTTACCTCGGATTTTGTAGCTTTTTTCCAAAGACAGAAACTTCCAAAGTCTCTTTGTCGGCTGGCTGAATCCTTCACCAACAAAAATTAGCATTAAATCATCCGAAAAATCCCATCTTTCGTCGCCAAATGTGATATATTCACAGAGCACAGCACACAGCTTCCTAACTTGGCAGGTAGTTCTCTCGGAAGTCTCCGTAAATCTGCCGAGTTCTGTTTCTTATTAACCCTGCACTTGCAGTACACAATACGTCCACATCCACAGTGTGGAGCTACAAACATTGCAAGTTTACAGACATTACAAGGATCAAGTCTGGATTGGGTAACGGCTCTTCGGCTGCCGCAGCGGCTCCTTCTGCTTCTTCTAACATGCCCACACAGTCGTGCTGGTCTTCATACCCTTCTTCAGGCAGGGGGAGCATGGTGGCCGGATTAACAGGACTAGCTCGTACAAGATGCAGGTTTGGAGCTTCCAGGTCTGTTGTCCATCTGGTCCATCTGGCTGAGGTTACCTGGGTGACCCGGTTCATGGATAGCATAGCATGTACTGTATGGGGACATTTGATCAGTTTCTGGTCTAAGACTAATCCCGCTGTTACCATTACTGCTCAGCATGTAGCTTCCATGGCCCTCAGGCAACTTCCCCACCCGAGAGCCACTGTGTCCAGTTTGGCCGAGTAGTATCCGATGGGCCTCTGTTAGTCCCCATGTTCTTGCATCAGGATAGCAGTCATGTATCCTTCTTTTTCATGCACGAATAGGGTGAAGGGCTTTCTGGTGTCCGGGATCCCGAGGGTGGGTGCCGTGCACGGGGCCTGTTTCAGTTTTTCAAACGCCTCCTTTTGCTCCTCAGCCAGGGTGATAGATTTTTTTGAGGTCCGTTTTCCTTTTAGCAGGTCATTCAATTGTTGTGCCAATTGCGTGTAACATAGACCATAGAAACATAGAAAATAGGTGGAGGAGTAGACCATTCAGCCCTTCGAGCCTGCACCGCCATTCAATGAGTTCATGGCTGAACATGCAACTTCAGTACCCCATTCCTGCTTTCTCGCCATACCCCTTGATCCCCCTAGTAGTAAGGACATCTAACTCCTTTTTGAATATATTTAGTGAATTGGCCTCAACAACTTTCTGTGGTAGAGAATTCCACAGGTTCACCACTCTCTGGGTGAAGAAGTTTCTCCTCATCTCAGTCCTAAATGGCTTACCCCTTATCCTTAGACTGTGACCCCTGGTTCTGGACTTCCCCCAACATTGGGAACATTCGTCCTGCATCTAACCTGTCTAAATCCATCAGAATTTTAAACGTTTCTGTGAGATCCCATCTCATTCTTTTAAACTCCAGTGAATACAAGCCCAGTTGATCCAGTCTTTCTTGATATGTCAGTCCCGCCATCCCGGGAATCAGTCTGGTGAACCTTCACTGCACTCCCTCAATAGCAAGAATGTCCTTCCTCACGTTAGGAGACCAAACCTTTACACAATACTCCAGGTGTGGCGTCACCAAGGCCCTGTACAACTGTAGTAACATCTCCCTGCCCGTGTACTCAAATCCCCTCGCTATGAAGGCCAACATGCCATTTGCTTTCTTAACCGCCTGCTATACCTGCATGCCAACCTTCAATGACTGATGTACCATGACACCCAGGTCTCGTTGCACCTCCCCTTTTCCTAATCTATCACCATTCAGATAATAATCTGTCTCTCTGTTTTTACCACCAAAGTGGATAACCTCACATTTATCCACATTATACTTCATCTGCCATGCATTTACCCACTCACCTAACCTATCCAAGTCACTCTGCAGCCTCATAGCATCCTCCTCGCAGCTCACACTGCCACCCAACTTAGTGTCATCTGCAAATTTGGAGAAACTACATTTAATCCCCTCGTCTAAATCATTAATGTACAATGTAAACAGCTGGGGCCCCAGCACAGAACCTTGCGGTACCCCACTAGTCACTGCCTGCCATTCTGAAAAGTACCCATTTACTCCTACTCTTTGCTTCCTGTCTGACAACCAGTTCTCAATCCACGTCAGCACACTACCCCCAATCCCATGTGCTTTAACTTTGCACATTAATCTCTTGTGTGGGACCTTGTCGAAAGCCTTCTGAAAGTCCAAATATACCACATCAACTGGTTCTCCCTTGTCCACTCGACTGGAAACATCCTCAAAAAATTCCAGAAGATTTGTCAAGCATGATTTCCCTTTCACAAATCCATGCTGACTTGGACCTATCATGTCACCTCTTTCCAAATGTGCTGCTATGACATCCTTAATAATTGATTCCATCATTTTACCCACTACCGATGTCAGGCTGACCGGTCTATAATTCCCTGTTTTCTCTCTCCCTCCTTTTTTAAAAAGTGGGGTTACATTGGCTACCCTCCACTCCATAGGAACTGATCCAGAGTCTATGGAATGTTGGAAAATACTGTCAATGCATCCGCTATTTCCATGGCCACCTCCTTAAGTACTGTGGGATGCAGACTATCAGGCCCTGGGGAATAATGGGCCTTCAATCCCATCAATTTCCCCAACACAATTTCCCGACTAATAAAGATTTCCCTCAGTTCCTCCTCCTTACTAGACCCTCTGACCCCTTTTATATCCGAAAGGTTGTTTGTGTCCTCCTTAGTGAATACCGAACCAAAGTACTTGTTCAATTGGTCTGCCATTTCTTTGTTCCCTGTTATGACTTCCCCTGATTCTGACTGCAGGAGACCTACATTTGTCTTTACTAACCTTTTTCTCTTTACATATCTATAGAAGCTTTTGCAGGCCATTTTAATGTTCCCTGCAAGCTTCCTCTCGTACTCTCTTTTCCCTGCCCTAATCAAACCCTTTGTCCTCCTGCTGTGTTCTAAATTTCTCCCAGTCCCCGGGTTCGCTGCTATTTCTGGCCAATTTGTTTGCCACTTCCTTGGCTTTAATACTATCCCTGATTTCCCTTGATAGCCATGGTTGAGCCACCTTCCCTTTTTTATTTTTACGCTAAACAGGGATGTACAATTGTTGTAATTCATCCATGCGGTCTCTAAATGTCTGCAATTGCCCATCCACTGTCAACCCCTTAAGTATCGTTCGCCAATCTATCCTAGCCAATTCACGCCTCATACCTTCAAAGTTACCCTTCTTTAAGTTCTGGACCATGGTCTCTGAATTAACTGTTTCATTCTCCATCCTAATGTAGAATTCCACCATATTATGGTCACTCTTCCCCAAGGGGCCTCGCACAATTAGATTGCTAATTAATCCTTTCTCATTACACAACACCCAGTCTAAGATGGCCTCCCCCCTAGTTGGTTCCTCGACATATTGGTCTAGAAAACCATCCCTTATGCACTCCAGGAAATCCTCCTCCACTGTATTGCTTCCAGTTTGGTTAGCCCAATCTATATGCATATTAAAGTCACCCATGATAACTGCTGCACCTTTATTGCATGCACCCCTAATTTCCTTTTTAATGCCCTCCCCAACATCTCTACTACTGTTTGGAGGTCTGTACACAACTCCCACTAATGTTTTTTGCCCTTTGATGTTCTGCAGCTCTACCCATATAGATTCCACATCATCCAAGCTAATGTCCTTCCTAACTATTGCATTAATCTCCTCTTTAACCAGCAATGCTATCCCCACCTCCTTTTCCTTTTATTCTATCCTTCCTAAATGTTGAATACCCTTGGATGTTGAGTTCCCAGCCCTTATCATCCTGGAGCCATGTCTCTGTAATCCCAATCACATCATACCTGTTAATCTCTCTTTGCACAGTTAATTCATCCACCTTATTACGGATACTCCTTGCATTAAGACACAAAGCCTTCAGGCTTGTTTTTTTTAACACCCTTTGTCCTTTTAGAATTATGATGTAGTGTAGCCCTTTTTGTTTCTTGCCTTTGGTTATTCGGCCTTCCACTTTGCTTTTTACCTTTCTACTATCTGTTTCTGACTCCGTATTACTTCACCCTGTCTCGCTGCATAGGTTCCCATCCCCCTGCCATATTAGTTTAAACACTCCTGAACTGCATTAGCAAATGTTACCCCCAGGATATCAGTTCCAGTCCTGCCCAAGTGTAAACCGTCCCTTTTGTACAGGTCCCACTTCCCCCAGAATGTCCCAGGAATTTGAATCCCTCCCTCTTGCACCACTGCTCAAGTTCTAACTATCCTGCTCCCTCTACTCTGATTAGCACATGGCACTGGTAGAGATTACTACCTTTGAGGCCCTACTTTTTAATTTAACTCCTAGCTCCCTAAATTCAGCTTGTAGGACCTCTTCTTGCTTCTTACCTATATTGTTGGTACCTACATGTACCACGACAACTGGCTGTTCACCCTCCCTCTCCAGAATGCTCTGCAGCCACTCTGAGACATCCTTGACCCTTGCACCAGGGAGGCAACATACCATCCTGGAGTCTCAGTTGCGGCCGCAGAAACCCCTATCTATTCCCCTTACAATAGAGTCCCCTGTCGAAAGCTCTCCCACTCTTTTTCCCGCCCTTCTGTGCAGCAGAGCCACCCATGGTGCCATGAACCTGGCTGCTGGTGCCTTCCACTGATAAATCATCTCCCCCAACTGTATCCAAAACGGTATATCTGTTTTGGAGGGAGATGACCGCAGGGGACTCCTGTACTACCTTCCTGCTCTTGCCTTGTCTCTTGGTCACCCATTCACTATCTGTCCTAACCCTTACCTGCGGTGTGACCAACTCACTAATGTTATCCACAACATTCTCAGCATCGTGCATGCTCCAGTGCCGTCATTCGGTCTGTCAGGAGCTGCAGCTGGGCACACTTCCCGCACACATAGTAGTCAGGGAACATAGTACATGAGGAGCATGACATGGGTCTGAGCTCTCCTGCCATGACTTAACCCTTAAATTAATGTACTTACTAAAATTTACTTCAACACCAAACAGCTACTTCGTAGTTTGCTGCCAATTAAACCAATCTAAAAGTCAATCTAAAAGAGAGTTATACTTACCAGTTGAACAGCCAACCACTTACCAGCTTGGCTGTGACATCACCTCTTGATTTCGCACCCCTCTATCTTTGTCTGCAGCTGGTTGGGCTGGTCTCTAGGCCTCCGTCTCCTACTCTCGCACTCCTTACCAGCTGATCTAGTGTCAGCACTGGTAGGAAAAACAAGACAAAACAGCACCTGCCACCCCCACTTGCCCGAACTCACCCACTTACCAAACTCACAAATGCCACTCTATGCTGCTGCTAATTGCCTCCTACTGGACAGTTACCTTATTTTTCTCTGCCTAAACCTGAAAGATACCCAACTATTTAACTTTTCCCCTTTAAATTAAACTGCTACTTACTTAGAAGCTTCTGGCAATTGCCACTAACAATTTACTCCAGCCTCCAAATGGTTTAAAGTGTAGGAGTCCACCCAGTTCCTATTAAAATTGCACAGACCCAAGAAGGATCGAAGTTCCTGGATCGTGGCAGGCTGTTTAGCCGCGCGAATAGCTTTGGTGCTATCCTGGGTCTGTCCCTGCTCTCTCATTGAGATCTTTTGTCCTAGGTAAATTACTTCTTCCTGGGCTATCTGGGCCTTGGCCATACTGGCCTTGTATCCCTTTTCGACGAGGTGGTCCAATAAGGTCAGCACGTCTCGTTCATGCTGTTCTTCCGTGGTGGACGCCAGTAGGATATCATCGACATATTGTATGACCGTAGATCCCATTGGGGGTAGCTCCCTTAAGTGACCTGGAGGGCCATGTGGAACACTGTTGGGCTGTTGTGGAACCCTTGAGGTAGACAGGTCCAGGTGTATTGCTGTTCCTGGATGGTAAAGGCAAACCACGGCTGCACCTCCGGGGCCAACGGAATTGCCCAGAATCTGTTGGCCATATCAATAACGGAGAAGTACTTGTCTTCCAGCGTCAGAGCTGAAATATAGTGGAGGGGTCCGCTACTAACGGGGCTTTTTGGTGAATGCACTGGTTAGCCTTCCGGTAGTCCACCGTCATGCGCCAGGCGTCTTTACCCTTATGCACTGGCCACACAGGGCTGTTGGATGAGCTGTGGGTCTTAACTAGTACCCCTTGTTCTTCTAACTGCCGGATGATGGGTGGTAATCCTTGGATTGATGTCAGACTGATCGGGTACTGTTTGGTGCAAGGAGGTGGAGTCCTGGTGAAGGTAACCAGGTCCATTTTAAGTAAGCCACAGTCATGTTTGTCCTTGGCCCATATCGGGTGGTCCCTTAGTTCTTCCCTCTGCAGAGATCGGATCGACCATGTGACTTGACCGTCCTCAAAGTCCAGGGAGGTGTCTATTGTCGTCAAGACATCCATCCCGAGTAGGGGTTGTCCCACCGGTCCCACCCAGACTGATGCGGTTACTTCATGTGGTCCCAGAACCAAACACATCGGCTGGGTTCGGTGGAGTATCAGCTTATGGCCTCCGACTCCATGTGCCGCACAGGTTGTCCCGTTGAGGGGGAATTTATCATTTTCGGGCACGCACGTCAATTCTGCCCATGTCCAATAAACAATCAGTCTCTTGGTCGCCCACTCCCACACTGACATATAGTCCGTCCCTGCGCTGATGTATTAATGCTGACAGGGATCCTGCCAGGGAGGGGGTGGGCTCTACGAGTTTTTTGCACATTCCAGCAACTGCAGCTGCTGATCGAAGGAAAGTTCTTTAAACCGCTCCATCACTGACCGCCCATCGGCCTGTTTCTGGCCCGTCCCTGAGCTTCCCTGGTTGTTCTGTTTCTTCGCTCAGCACGATCAGGCCCAATGTCCCTCTTTACCGCAATAATGGCACTTTCCCGGCAGTCTTCCGGATGTCTGTCTTCTCCCGGTCCTTTGGTTTCCATCCAGTCTGCATTACTTGGACCTTTGAAGTTAAATCCCGATCTAACTGGCTACACCGGTCTACCAACTGCGCGAAGGAGGTTCCCCGATCATCCTAATCTACCAGGGTCGCCTTCACTAATTTAGATAGTTCTGGTTTCAACCCCGCCATAAAGGCAGCCTTCAAGGGTCCGACTCTTTCGTCATCCATCTGCTCCGCATCTTGATGCAGACCCGAATGTTCCAGCCACGTAGACTTGAATCGCTCCTCATACTCGAGTACCTCCTCTCTGCCTTTTTGCTGGCACACTGCAATCTTACTCCAATCTGTCCTTGCCAGCCAGTACTTTCTTAACCACTCTTTCACTTCTCCCCAGGCTGCGTCAATCCCCTGTCCAGTGTCTCCAAGTGCCTCTATTACTGCCCTCTGGAGTTTACGTGCCGATCGTCCCGGCACCATGATGGTCAGAATCTGGACTCTTTCCAAAGGATGGAGTGTGTAAATACTTCGCAATCGATCTAATTGTTCCCAAGTTCTCGCCCCCCGCCACTCCTTTTTCGGGTGTTGCCGTTCTTTCGACCATTTATCTATTTTTTCGGGTTCTGCGGCTACGTGAACTATCATATTCTCGTATTTTTGTTTACGTTTCTTAGTTCTGCCTTCCGTCTTGGTTGTTGTCTCTACTTTAACTCTCGTTGTTTTTAGTGGGGTTAATATAGGGCTAATATCGCTGCCGTCCGAGTCCTTGTCACATGACGAGGAGCCGAATCCGAATCCGACATCAATACTCCCGCCTGTTGCCTTTCCAGCTGTCGGTGTTCTTTCCCTACGTGTGCCAGACTTGGATAGACGGCTTTGTACCCCAAACGTGTACAGGCTAGAATAGACTGGCAAAGGATACTTAAAGGGTTGACGGTGGATAGGCAATGGCAAACATTTAAAGTTCACATGGATGAACTTCAGCAATTGTACATCCCTGTCTGGAGTAAAAATAAAACGGGGAAAGTGGCTCAACCGTGACTAACAGGGGAAATTAAGGAGTGTTAAAACCAAGGAAGAGGCATATAATTTGGCCAGAAAAAGCAACAAACCTGAGGACTGGGAGAAATTTAGAATTCAACAGAGGAAGACTAAGGGTTTAATTAAGAGGGGGAAAATAGAGTACGAGAGGAAGCTTGTAGGGAACATAAAAACTGATTGCAAAAACTTCTATAAATATGTGAAGAGAAAAAGATTAGTAAAGACAAACATAGGTCCCTTGCAGTCGGATTCGGGTGAATTTATAATGGGGAATAAAGAAATGGCAGACCAATTGAATGAATACTTTGGTTCTGTCTTCACGAAGGAAGACACAAATAACCTTCCGATTGTACTAGGGGACAGTAGGTCTTGTGAGAAGGAGGAACTGAAGGATATCCTTATTAGGTGGGAAATTGTGTTAGGGAAACTGATGGGATTGAAGGCTGATAAATCCCCAGGGCCTGATAGTCTGCATCCCAAAGTGCTTAAGGAAGTGGTCCTAGAAATAGTGGATGCATTGGTGATCATTTTCCAACAGTCTATCGACTCTGGATCAGTTCCTATAGACTGGAGGGTAGCTAATGTAACAACACTTTTTTAAAAAAAAAGGAAGGAGAGAGAAAGTGGGTAATTATAGACCGGTTAGCCTGACATCAGTAGAGGGGAAAATGTTGGAATCAATCATTAAGGATGAAATAGCAGCGCATTTGGATAGCAGTGACAGGATCGGTCCAAGTCAGCATGGATTTACGAAAGGGAAATCATGCTTGACTAATCTTCTGGATTTTTTGAGGATGTAACTAGCAGAGTGGACAAGGGAGAACCAGTGGATGTGGTGTATTTGGACTTTCAAAAGGCTTTTGACAAGGTCCCGCACAAGAGATTGGTGTGCAAAATCAAAGCTCATGGTATTGGGGGTAATGTACTGACGTGGATAGAGAACTGGTTGGCAGACAGGAAGCAGAGAGTAGGGATAAACGGGTCCTTTTCAGAATGGCAGGCAGTGACGCAGGGCTCAGTGCTGGGACCCCAGCTCTTTACAATATACATTAATGATTTAGATGAAGGAATTGAGTGTAATATCTCCAAGTTTGTGGATGACACTAAACTGGGTGGCGGTGTGAGCTGTGAGGAGGACGCTAAGAGGCTGCAGGGTGAGTTGGACAGGTTAGGTGAGTGGGAAAATGCATGGCAGATGCAGTATAATGTGGATAAATGTGAGGTTATCCATTTTGGGGGCAAAAACACGAAGGCAGAATATTATCTGAATGACGGCAGATTAGGAAAAGGGGAGGTGCAACGAGACCTGGGTGTCATGGTTCACAAAGTGGGCATGCAGGTACAGCAGGCGGTGAAGAAGGCAAATGGTATGTTGGCCTTCGTAGCTAGGGGATCTGAGTATAGGAGCAGGGAGGTCTTACTGCAGTTGTACAGGACCTTAGTAAGGCCTCACCGGGAATATTGTGTACAGTTTTGGTCTTCTAATCTGAGGAAGGACATTGAGGGAGTGCAGCGAAGGTTCACCAGACTGATTCTGGGGATGGCAGGACTGTCATATGAGGAGAGACTGGATCAATTGGGCCTTTATACACTGGAGTTTAGAAGGATGAGAGGGGATCTCGCAGAAACGTTTAAGATTCTGACAGGACTGGACAGGTTAGATGTGGGAAGAATGTTCCCGATGTTGGGGAAGCCCAGAACCAGGGGACATAGTCTTAGGATAAGGGGTAGGCCATTTAGGACTGAGATGAGGAGAAACTTCTTCACTCAGAGTTGTGAACCTGTGGAATTCCCTGCCGCAGAGAGTTGTTGATACCAGTTCGTTGGATATATTCAAGAGGGAGTTAGATATGGCCCTTACGGCTAAAGGGATCAAGGGGTATGGAGAGAAAGCAGGAAAGGGGTACTGAGGGAATGATCAGCCATGATCTTACTGAATGGCGGTGCAGGCTCGAAGGGCCGCATGGCCTACTCCTGCACCTATTTTCTATGTTTCTATGACCGAATCTTTAATCTCACCCTTCAGTTTAGTTATCTCTTTCCCTTTCTTCTCTATTTCCAAATTTTTCTTGTTCACTTGTTCCCCAAGTGCTTTGATTTGATCTTTAGTAGCTTTGAGATCCCGATCGAATTGGGACTGGGTCATGATTTCTTTTCTCTGTCGAACTTGCCTCATGACGGTCAGGGATCAACAGGTCCTTTCTTTATCTTTCATGCGCGTGGTTTTTCCCCATACCCTTTTTATATCGTCCAGGGTCCACTGACCCTTAGAGATTCCGTACTTCTGTTCAATTTCGGCACATGTCTTTCGTAAATCAAACTGCTGTTCGATGTATTCCCTAAGGCTTTCTAACACTTCCTCGTCAGTGACCTCCGGTGGGGCCAGCCCTCCTTTTTCAGTCGTGGGACGGTTTTTGTTTCCGCCTTCAGCCATTGTGCCGATTTAGAACCTTTAGTTGCGGTGGGTGCGAGACATGGACCTTATGTCCTGTCGAGTGGAGAGCTCTCAGTTACGGGGGTCTCGACCCTAATACTACCCACAGACGGTTCTTTTAGAGATCGCGTGAATGACTCCTGCCGCGAAAGACTTCGGACAAGGACTTTATTTAAGAGGTGTCCTTACCCGCGTGTCGATGTGGGTCCTAGGGTCTCCCAGCGGCTGACATTCAGCGATCTTGCCAACTACGCCAGAATGTAGGGTCTCTTATTCTTAGCAGTTGACAAGACTCTAGTCCGGTGGTAGTATCCAGGCAAACTTTATTGGCTCAGTTACATCTTGCAGTTACTAAGAATAAAGCACGCTCTACCGCGTGTTACAGCTTCAGTTATAGTCACGAATGTGGGGTCTTCCCATTCCCTGATTGGCCCTCCTGCTGTTACTGGGGTCAGTTTGTCGACTCCAGACTGGCCGCTGGTTATGACCCAGCTGCCCATTGCAGATAGCAATCGCCTTGGTCATGATGTGATTACCACATCATGCACTTTCCTCCTGCTGTTCACTGTTTCACAGCATGTTCCTGTTATCTGGTCGGAACAGCGCTTAACCCTGTGACTGTGCTTTGGCCCCAACACCGCTGCAACCTTTTCCATTGTTGGTGAACATGTACACAGCACACAGCTACTCTGTAATTATAAATTAATCAGGTCCCACACTTCCACTTAAATGCATCTAAGCTATTGGCCTCAACGACTCCAAGTGGTAGCAAGTTCCACATTCTGACACTCCTTCTGTAAAGAGGTTTCTCCTGAATATTGGAGATGGGTAAAAAGGCTGTTTGACTGGATAGGCAATGGGAGGTCATGTAATGAAACCTCCAAGAATACATCCAACCAGTATTGGCAAACCTATTCAAACACAAAAGCAAAATACTGCGGATGCTGGAAATCTGAAATAAAAACAGAAAATGCTGGAAATATTTAGCAGCTCAGGCAGCATCTGTGGAGAGAGAGAAACAGTTAACATTTCAGGTTGGTGACCCTTCGTCAGAACTGGAAAAAGTTCGAGATGTAACTGATTATTAAGCAAATATAGGAGCAGGGAAAGAGGGATGGGAGGAAAGAACAAAAGGGAAGGTCTGTGATGGGGTGGAAGGCAGAAGTGATTTAAGAGTCAAAAGGCGCAAGGCAAAAAGAGATTGTAATGGGCAATCCCATTAATTCTCCGCTCCACTCCCACTCTGATCTCTCTCTGTTTCTCGCTCCACAGATGCTGCCTGACCTGCTGAGTATTTCCAGCATTTTCTGTTTTTAACCCTATTCAAATACCAGGGGATACAGCTAAAAATTTGAGTTAGCAGTAAGAAGGGAGGTAAGTGAGGTGACCGGAGCTGCCCTCACCATCAAGGCTGCATTGACCAAGTTTTGCATCAATAAACCTTAGCAGAACTGAGGGCATTGGGTTTCAGAGGGTTAAACCCTGCACTGGCTGGAGTTTTACTTGACAGAAAGGAAGATGGTTGTGGTTGTTGGAGGCCAATCATCGCAGCCCCAGGACATTGCTGCAGATATGCTTAAGAGAAGAGTCCTTAGCACAACTAGCGATGACCTTCCCTCTATCATAAACTCAGGAGTGGAGCTGTTTGCAGATCATTCCACTATTTAGCTCTAGTCACTATTCCTTTGATAATTTAACTAGCCCACAGCAGGACCTATGCAACATTCAGGCTTGGACTGACAAGTAATATTCACATTCCATTAATACCCAGTAATGACCATCTCAAACAAGCGAAAGCCCAGCCATTTCTCTCCATCCTCATCTTCAACACCATCAATATCCTGAGATCACTGTTCACCTGAGTGCTGAACTGGACTAGCCATATCAACACCATGGCTACAAAAGCAGGGTAGAAGCTGGGTACTCTGCAAAGTGGTTCACCTCCTGACCTCACCACCATCTACAAGAACATAAGAAATAGGAGCAGTAGTAGATCATACGGCCCCTCGCGCCTGTTCCGCCATTTAATACAATCATAGCTGATCCGATCATTGACTCAGGTCCACTTCCCTACCCGCTCCCCATAACCCCTTATTGTTTAAGAAATTGTCTATCTATGTCTTAAATTTATCCAATGACCCAGCTTCCACAGCTCTCTGAGGCAGCGAATTCCAGATTTACAATCCTCAGAGAAGAAATTCCTCCTCATCTCAGTTTTAAATGGGCGGCCCCTTATTCTAGTCTCCCCTATCAGTGGAAACATCCTCTCTGCATCCACCTTGTCAAGCCCCCTCATTATCTTATACGTTTCAATAAGATCACCTCTCATTCTTCTGAATTCCAATGCGTATAGGCCCAACCTCAACCTTTCCTCATAAGTCAACCCCCTATTCTCCAGAATCAACCTAGTGAACCTTCTCTGAACTGCCTCCAAAGCAAGTATATCCTTTCATAAATATGGAAACCAAAAACTGTACGCAGTATTCCAGGTGTGGCCTCACCAATACCCTGTATAACTGTAGCAAGACTTTCCTGCTTTTATACTCCATCCCCTTTGCAATAAAGGCCAAGATTCCTGATCACTTGCTGTACCTGCGTACTAGCCTTCCTTTTATGTTTGATGCACCAGGTCCCGCTATGCTGCAGCACTTTGCAGTTTTTCTCCATTTAAATAATAACTTCATCTTCAATTTTTTCTACCTCACACTTTCCAACATTATACTCCATCTGCCAAATGTTTGCCCACTTACTTAGCCTGTCTATGTCCTTTTGCAGTTTTTTGTGTCTTCCTCACACATTGCTTTTCCTCTCATCTTTGTATCGTCTGCAAACTTGGCTACGTTACACTCAGTCCCTTCTTCCAAGTCGTTAATAAAGATTGTAAATAGTTGGATTCCCAGCACTGATCCTTGCGGCACCCTACTAGTTACTGATTGCCAACTAGAGAATGAACCATTTATCCCGACTCTCTGTTTTCTGTTAGTTAGCCAATCCTCTATCCATGCTAATATATTACCCCCAACCCCGTGAACTTTTATCTTGTGCAATAACCTTTTATGTGGCATCTTGTCAAATGCCTTCTAGAAGTCCAAATACACCACATCCACTGGTTCATCTTTATCCACCCTGTTCGTTACATACTCAAAGAATTCCAGCAAATTTGTCAAACATGACTTCCCCTTCATAAATCTATGCTGACTCTGCCTGACTGAATTATGCTTATCCAAATGTCCTGCTACTGCTTCTTTAATAATGGACTCCAACATTTTCCCAACCACAGATGTTAGGCTAACTGGTCTATAGTTTCCTGCTTTTTGTCTGCCTCCTTTTCTGAAAAGGGATGTTGTATTTTTGCAGTTTTCCAATCTGCTGGGACCTCCCCAGAATCCAGGGAATTTTGGTAAATTACAACCAGTGCATCCACTATCCCTGCCGCTACTTCTCTTAAGACCCTAGAATGCAAGCCATCAGGTCCAGGGGATTTATCCGCCTTTTAGTTCCATTATCTTACTGAGTACCACCTCCTTAGTGATTGTGTTAAGTTCCTTCCCCCCCTCCCCCCCCCTATAGCCCCTTGGCTATCCACTGTTGCACACCAGGAATGTGATGGGAGTATTTCCTACTCGGATGGATGGATGCATCCACAAGTCTGTCACTGGACTCAATATCCACCGCCTCCATCGCCAGTGCACTGTCGAAACTCATCAACAGCACCCTCCTACCTCTACCACTGAGATGGAAGAGAACAGCAATACCATCACCTTTAATTAACACACCATCCTGATTTGGACATGTATCACCTTCCTTCATTGTTGCTGGTTCAATATCCTGGAATTCTTGAATTAGTATTGTGGGAGGGAGGCATCATTACCACAAGGACTGAAGTTGCTGAAGGAGTAGGCCGCCCACAACCTTCTCAGGGCAATGAGGGATGGACAATAAATTATCCTTTTCAGCATCGATAACATCCCAAGAACAAATACAAAAAGTCAGAAAAGCTTGCCACCCGAAAGGTAATAGAGCTATGAAATAATTTAGCAGGGACTGCCAATAAAAAAAAAGGAAGCGAAAGGAGGAAGATCAAAAGGGGTTGGGCTTGCTGGAGCCAATAGATTTTTTTCAGTTCCTAAAAATGTCCATATTTTGTAGTAAATTGCTGCTTTCGGTCATTTATTTCCAAATACGGGAGTTGATTTGATGTGTGGAATATCAAGTACAATTAGAGCTATCAACCAAAATAGAATGGAACAGCTCGAGAGATTACATAGAATCTGTGACACAAACAGACCGTTCAGCCCAACCAGTCTATGCTGCCATTTGTGCTCCACTCGAGCCTCCTCCAGTCTTTCCTCATTTAACTCAGTCAGCATAGCCCTCTATTCCCTTCTCCCTCATATGCTTGTCTAGCCTCCCCTTAAATACATCTATACTATTCACTTCAACCATTCCCTGTGGTAGCGAGTTCCACATTCTCATCACTCTTTGAGTAAATATGTTTCTTCTGAATTTCCTATTGGATTTCTTGATGACTATCTTATATTGATGGCCTCTGGTTATGCTCTTCTCCACAAGTGGAAACATTCTCTCTATATCCACTCTATCAAAACCTTTACATGATTTTAAAGACCTCTATTAGGTCACCCCTCAGCCACCTTTTTTCAACAGAAGAGACGCAGCCTGTTTATCCTTTCCTGATATATATACCCCCACATTTCTGGTATCATCCTTGTAAATAGCCTCTGCACCCTCTCCAGTGCCTCTATATCCTTTTTATAAAAGGCAACCAAAACTGTATGCAGTACTCCAAGTGTGGTCTAACCAAGGCTCGATACAGGTTTAGCATAACTGTCTCCCTTCAGAGAGAGGAAAAGCTAACCACAGTCTGTTTGGTGAAGGGAACATGAAATGTACCTGAGGTATTATCTACTTGTTTAACCTTTCCCTTATTGATTTGTTTTATATACAATGTACTGAAACTCTTATCCTGTACCAAGTACCCAACTACTACGAGTAGCACCTGAAAGAATTTACAGTATTTTTTTATTTCTCTAGTGCCCTTTTTCAAAATTCTGATCATATCTAGAAATGAAGCAGCAGTGCTCAATATGTTTTCCTGATCACTCCAGCAGCAAAGTGTTTCTCCAAACACAAGCTGAGTCATTCTGACTTATTACAGCATCGCTACAGGGGATGGTTGGTCTCTGCTACTCCACAGCATTATGCTCGTAAGTTAACATTGGAGCATGCCCGCAGGAATTCAGACTTGAAGTCACATCTGAATGCTATTGTCAACAATTGTGCCAGCCCCATGGTGCGTCAGGGTTGCTGCTGACTCTGATCCTGCCAATGCAGATCCGAGCAGTTGTTGCAACCAAGCCTGCCAATGGGGCTGTTTGCACCTGCAAGATGCTAACCAATCAGACTTTGCTGGCTGATCATTACTCTGGCATGCCTTCTTTCAAGTAGCATCATATAAATCAAGTGATTGAAGTGCTTTGAATAACCATCCAGCACAAGTTAGTCAGGCCTTCACATATCTGTGCATTTGGTTATGTTATCACAATCCACCGAGAGTTGGAGTCTCCCCATGCACTAATTATCTGCAAAACTGACACATTATCGGTAGCCAGGTGACATAGGTAGGCACGGGGTACCTCTTCTGCAGCTTGGCATCCTTCTCTTCTTTCAAACAGGAAAATCCATTGGTGCCAGTAATGATGTTGGGGGCAAAAAATAATTGCCACCAACTGGCACAAAGGCTCACAAGAACCCAAGTATCAGCAGGAAAAATGGTCTGTCCAGAAATGACCTTTAAATTGTTGAATGAATTTACGAAGCCATAAATTTTTTTACATAGGATGTACAACACAAACAGGCCATTCGGCCCAACCAGTTTATGCTCCACTTGAGCCTCCTCTGGTCTTTCCTCATCTAAATCTACAAGTATAACCCTCCATTCCCTTCTCCCTCATATGCTTGTCTAGTCTCGCCTTAAATGCATCTATAGTATTCACTTCAACCACTCCCTGTGGTAGCGAGTTCCACATTCTCACCACTCTTTGGGTAAAGGATTTTCTTCTGAATTCCCAATTGGATTTCTTGGCGACTATCTTATATTGATGGCCTCTGGTTATGCTCTTCCCCACAAGTAGAAATATTCTCCCTGTATCCACTCTTTCAAAACCTCTCTCAATTTTAAAGAGCTCTATTAGGTCACCCCTCAACCTTTTTTCCAAAAGAGACCCAGGCTGTTCATCCTTTCCTGATATGGATACCCTCGCATTTCTGGTATCATCCTTGTAAATCATCTCTGCATCCTCTCCAGTGCCTCTATATCCTTTTTATAATATGGCGAGCAGAACTGTATGCACTACTCTAGGTGTGGTCTAACCAAGGTTCCCTACTTTTCAATTCTATACCTCTAGAAATAATCTCTAGTGCTTGATTTGCTTTTTTTATGGCCTTGCTAACCTGTATCACAACTTTGTGATTTGTGAATTTATACTCCAAGATCCCTTTGTTCCTATACCCCACCTAGACTCATAAGAACATAAGAATTAGGAACAGGAGTAGGCCATCTAGCTCCTCGAGCCTGCTCCGCCATTCAACAAGATCATGGCTGATCAGGCTGTAGACTCGCACTCTCCAAGTAATACGTGACCTCCCTATTCTTCCTACCAAAATGTAATACCTCATATTTACCTGCGTTGAACTTCATTTGTCAATTATATGCCCATTCCACAAGTTTATTAATGTCCCCATGTAATTTGTTGCAGTCCTCCTCAGTATTGACTGGCCCCCAAAGTGGTGTTATCCGCAAATTTAGAAATTATTTTTTGATTCCAAAACTTAAATGGTTAATATAAATTGTGAACAAGTAGTCCCAGCACCGATCCTTTTGGAACACCACTACCCACCTTCTGCCACAGTGAATAGCTACCCTTTACCCCTACTCTCTGCTTTCTGTCTTGAAGCCAGCTAGCTATCCATTCTGCGACTCCACATTCTCTGACCTTGTTAATCAGTCTGTTATGGGGTACCTTATCAAAGGCCTTTTGAAAATCTAGATAAATTACATCTGTTGCATTACTATTGTCTACTTTCTCTGTTATCTCTTCAAAAAATTCAAGGAAGTTGATCAAGCAAGACTTTCATTATAATATTTTTGGTTTCTATATATTCTATTTTCTCCTTTAGTAGGGATTCCATTATTTTTCCTGCCACCAATGGTTTATATGACAACAAACATTCACTATAATTTACATTCTACAGTCAAAGATTGAAAGATTTATTCTTTGGCCTCATCTACAGCAAATTAACACAAAATAAAATGTATCAACCCAATTCTTTTAAATGGAATTAAAATAAGCAAGGCATAGTTTTACTAGTAATGCCAAATCAAATAAGTTTATTATTCGATGGTAATATTGATTTAGTACCAAAAGGTTCAATATAGAAGTTTCTGACCCACACCATCCTTAAGAGCATTTTACTAGAAACAACCTTCAATAGAAAAAAGGGTTCAAACAGAAGCTTGAGTTAAACGCTGACATTCTTTACATTTAGTACTATACACTTGCATTTCAATACATTAAGTCAAGGGTAAGAGTCTGTTCAGATGTAGCTAGATTCCTTTTTTATGCATTACAGAATTTCAGTGCCATCAGAAATGTAATATGTTTAGAAAGCTGCATATCCGCATCTTGAATTGCTTGTTCATATTCAGATACTGCTGTAAAATTGCATATTCTACCATGGCATACACGGGTCCGGACAGTCACGTAGATATGATTCAAATGTTCCTGCAGACACTTCCATCAGGGTCGTATATGTAGTCAACTGTGAAATGCAAACATCATTAAAAAATCTTTTGGACTCCCTAAGTTGAATCTTAATATCTGCTGTGTACAATATTTATATGAATAAACTCAAACAGACAGCAAAAATCACAAAGCCAAGTCACAAATTCAAGGACATCAGATTCAAGTGGTTCAAGCATTATATTCCACATTCGAGGAGGAATCCAGCTCTCTATTTGATGTAGAGATGAGGAAAGCCACTCTCAAAGACCCAACAGAGCCCAAACCAACTACTTAAAAAAATGATTCCACAAGTCTTTTCAGAAGTTTGTTCTGTGCATTGATCACTATATGAAGACCCTCCTACCATCAGTCCAAAATTTGTCTTTTACTAATTTGAATGTGTGTTCTCTCATCCTCACTATTTAGTCATTTGATATTAGGGATCAGTCATGTGTTTCTTCTTTGAACCAATTCCAGGATGTGAATGTCTCAGTGACCAGAACTGAACGCAGTACTTGAGGTGTGCTCAGAGTTTGATCCGGACTTATTTTCTAGTGTCTTGGTTATATAGATCAGTATTGTCCTATGTTTAAAGCAAGGTGAAAATTCTCAAGTCAATTGGAGGATTGTGTGCTGTGGTCAAATATTTCTGGCTAGGTAAAAGTGGAATTAAGGAAGTCCTAATGTGGAACTACAGACTGTTCTGGGCCAGCCAAGGGAATAAGGAGTTTAGCATAGGAATCAAGTTCTGAGGGCAAAGAAAATCTGAACAGGGCTAGAGATTAACAATTAATAAAGTGACCGGAGACCATCCAATATTAACAGTACAATTCCTGAACTGGCTGAGCTCATTGAACCTCTCCAGTAAAATAGAAGAAAAAGCCATGACAGGAGCTCAATCAAATTCTTTCTACAATTCCATTCTATTCTTTTAGATTTTAGATTAGCATAATCATTCAACACCAATATTACTGATTTGATTTTCCAAAAAAAGTGCGATTAGATACTACTAAAACATCAACAATTTGAACCATTTGAAGGGAAACTTTTATGTATAGACCAAAACACTGCTCCTCTGAGCTGAATCAAAAGCAACTTGTCTGTTCTAGAAAATAATTTGACAAAAACATCATTTATCGCTGCTGCATTTTTAGCTTTCTGGGGTTGGAGAGAGAGAGAGAAGAAAACTATCTTAAAAATGGGACATATTTTAATTTGACTCACTTTATTGAGAACAGGCTTTGTCGTCAAAACATCATAAATAGTTTCTATGGAAATATTCTGAAACACACAATAAGCAAAGTAAAATACAAACCCGTACATTTTTAACAAGCAAACTGCACAGTCTACAAAAATTCTTCATTTTTTGGTTACCTACAATTACCATATCTTCAGTAAACAAAATTCTCTGTTGGCAGATGCCACTCTATCAAAGTGATATGGAATAAGTGTTCATAAAGGAAATTACCAACTCTGCCCGGAAAGCTATTCGAAACTGTTAACTTTGAAGAGGTTTATATTCATTTAAAAAAAATTATTTCAAATTCATCATTTCGCTGAATAGTTTGGGGTCCTCTTGATCAGCTTAATGTGTGCCATATATCCATATAACAGTCAAGCCACTTCAGTAGAAATGAAAATCAAGCTGGAGTTTAACAACTATTTTATTTATACTTTTGCGCAGTCAAATGTCTTTTTATAAAATCCAAGCATAAGAGTTATATACATGAAAATGATTTTCAGCCATGATCACACTGGTGTTACATTATACTGCGAGAAAATAGAAGTTAGTAAATAAAGACCTACTGCTTGTGTTGTTTGATTCATGCACTTCATTGCAGGAGTTCGACGATCATCCAGGAACAATGGGTTCTTCCAATGGTCGTAGTTTGTTTCCAGCACATACCAGATGCCCTGTTTAAGGTCAAGCCTAGTTTGTACAGGAAACATGAATTAAAAAACACCAACTTTACTCTGAACTAATGTTCAACTTCTTTAAAAATGTACACCAGACAGTATAAATCCCATCTCCAGTTTGATGCACTTACTCCCAGATATCCAGACTAGTTGTCCTTGAGCGTGTGATTATACACCCTTCGCTGGACTGGTTGCCACCTAGTATAAAGTATGCTGGGGCTAGCATTTCTGTATTGGCTAATTGGTCCTTGGCTTGTGCGTAACTGCAAGATAAAGGCCATTATATCTGGTGATTAAATATATTCCATCAAATTCAAGTCAGATGGTTTACCGATTCTAGCATAAAATAAAGATAGTGCAATGTGAAAAACAAAATTTACTTCACACACTACTGATGGAGATACTCAGCTTGTCCCACTAATACTGGGACCACAGAGCTTGCCTTTGAAGGGATTATTTCAATCTGAAAGATCTATAGAACTAGAAATTACATTTCCACATTTGAAATAGTTTACTGATGAAGTGTATAGAAATACCAAAATCAGGAAGAGAAAATGGCTATCTTTAAAATGCAATGCAATTTAACACAGGCACTATACCTAGTAGCATTCTCCAACACAGATCGGGTAAGGAAACTCATCCATATACCATCCCTTTTACCCAGTATCCATTCAATGATGCCTGCAAAACAAGTCAATATGAACTTAAAAATGCTGTCATTTTTGTGTGGACACAAACTTTTGTCTAACTTTTTGTACTCCAACATGTGAATACCTTGCATTTACACTTTGTTTTGCAAGTAAAATGGAAAAACTATGGTACAGCACTTTACCATTTATGATAGATGTGATAATTAGATCACTTAAATTGACATGACAGCAGGCTGTGGGACGTATTAATGCTTTTATTTAAACAGAAAATATTCTTGCAGGTGATTTAAATAAATTAAAGTTTCTATAAAATTTCATACAATAGTACATACATTTGTGTAGAATGTTAGTCACCTTAAACACAACAAAAAAAATAAATAAGTGCTAGATTAAATTGAAAGGTTTGGCTGGAATAGTTTGCTGTTGAGAGTCTGGATAGGAGTGCTAATTACCAATATATCCTCCATCAATGCTGAAACGTTCATTCATCGTGAGTGTAAACATCCCCTGGAAAGACAGACATCTGGGTTACCCATTACAGTCGGTCCATGAAATTCCGCACTGCATTGCCTCATGATTATTTTTAATCCTTTAATATTGCTGTTGACAATGATTTTCAAATGGTCAATTAGAGACGACACCTTAATTTATAATCTTACTCAGACCAAAGGATGGCTGGTATGAGAAATGGAAAACCATCACTAATCCAATAGGAGGTGCTCTTCTGAGGCTGCAGCACAGGCAAATTGTTATGGTAGGTTATACCCATCAGAAATTGAACAGGCTGGGGCTCTTTTTTCTAGAAAAGAGAAGGGTGACCTGATAGAGATCTTTAAGATTATGAAAGGGTAGACGTAGAGCAGATGTTTCCACTTGTAGGAGAGTCCAAAACTAAAGGTCATAAATATAAGATAGTCACTAATAAATCCAATAGGGAATTCGGGAGAAACTTCTTTACCTAGAGAGTGGTTAGAATGTGGAATTCGCTACCACAAGGAGTAGTTGAGGTGAATAACTTCAATGCATTTAATGGGAGGCTAGATAAACACATAACAGAGAAAGAAATAGTAGGTTATGCTGATAAAATTTGATGAGAGGAGGCTCGTGTGGTGCATAAGCACCGGTATTAATTAGTTGGGCCAAATGGCCTATTTCGATGCTGTACAATGTAAGCTGACACTAAGTACACCAATAGAAATGTATTTTATTCCCCAACACCAATATCCTTCTTGACACCACAAGGACCACAAACTTTCAAAGTTGTTTTTAAAGTAAGATCAATGAAGGAAGGGCTGAGGGGGAAAGCTTTGCTATATTGTAATTCATTGAAGTGGCATTTCTTGCACTCCAATATTAATATAATATTGGCTTACTGATCAAATATTACTTGGCGCTAATCATGTTAATTACCTTTTAGTATTTTATATCACAGCAGATAATTTGCTGCTGATGATTTACTTGGTTATTCCAATTTTTTTTAGCAACAAAACTTGGAGCTATTGACTAATCTATGGATATCAAAAAGGAAAATCTATGCCAAGAATTTTGATAGTTCTTAATCTCAAGTTTCTATTAATCATTTAGATAAGTTGTGTCTAAACTGTGGCTCATGCGCCACATGCAGCCCTCCAGCCTGTGCACTTAAATTCTTTATTCACTGGTTTGTCTCGTCTGAACTTAGATGGGCCTAAAGGTTTGGAATGGGCTGCTTGGAGTACTGTTGCCTCAGGTCTAAATTGGAACACCAACTTGAAATATATGCAAATTAATGGGAACATGGGAGTTTATATTTGGAGTGATTATTTGCATGACGTTTTTGACTCCCTCAAGAGGTCAAGAGCTCGGGGAGAGGTCAGGAACTTGTTGGGTGGAGGAGCATTAAAGAGGCTGCGCAGGGCCAAACAAAATTAGAGGGAACATTGATTCTGTGTTTGTCCTACAACATGCATGTTACATTTGTGTGTTATTTGCCAGACTCGACTATTCCAATGTTCTCCTGGTCAGCCTCCCATCCTCCACCCTCAAATGAACTTGAGCTCACCCAAAAACACTGCTACACACGTATCCTAACACGTAGCAAATCCCATTCACCCAATCACCCCTGTTTGTAATGTTGCCATCCTATTTGAACCTGAGCTGAGCTTCTGATCTCACATCCTCTCCATTACCATGACCGCCTACTGCTATCTCCGTAACATCGCCCGTCTCCTCCCTTGCCTCAGCTCATCTGCTGCTGAAACCCTTATCCATGCCTTTGTTATGTCAATGCTCTCCTGGTCGGCCTCCCATCTTCTACCCTCCGTAATCTTGAGATCATCCAAAACTCTGCTACCCATATCCCATTCACCCATCACCAGTGTTACTCGTTGACCGATATTGGCTCATGGTCCACAGTCAACGTTCCCGCTAAACTGCATGGCCGCGCAGCTGTCTGGAGGAACTGCGTAGGCAACTTACCAATTTTGAATGGATGAATGGAAGATTTTGTGCACGCATGGAATTTTGAATGGGCTGCGCAGCCTGTCAAAAGGACTGCGTACCCAAGAAAAGATTACTGGGAACATTGTCCACCAACATCTCACTTTTTAAAATTCTCATCCTCATGTTAAAATTCTTCCATGGCCTCACCCCTGCCTCTCTGAACTTGGCAGTGTGAGCACTGGGAGTGCTCCTAATCCAGGAAGGTGAGCCGTGTCTGATTGGCCAAGTCGATTTAAAAAAAAACACGGACATTTCTGATTTCTAATAACAGTGCTAAATAAGACCAGCCTGTGTGATCACTTCAGATTTCTACCTATGGCCTACACTAAATGTTTGTCCGCCCAATACTTGTGACACATACAAAATGGATAGTCCTTAGCTGACTAACTATATGTTTTATAATGACCCCATTTTAACTTTCAGGAGACTGAGATATTGCCTCTCCCATGGGGAGAGGCAGCATCAATGGGACTTCAGCAAGCAGACAAGATACACGCAAAGTCATCTGGACTAAGGCAGCAGCATTGGTAAGCAAGTCAGGGACTCTTTAAAATGTGCGTGCACGTGTAATGATAGTCTTGGATTGGTAGGGCATTTGGATCACTCCAAGGTAGTCTGGCCAAGCATAATTGCAACCCTTACCCCAGAACAGGGACACTACCACAGGGAGTGGTTGAAGCGAATAGTATAGATGCATTTAAGGGGAGGCTAGAAAAGCATAAGAGGGAGAAGGGAATAGAGGATTAGGCCAAGAGATTTAGATGAGGAAATACAGGAGGAGGCCTGAGTGGAGCATAAACGTCAGCATGGATTGGTTGGGCCGAATGGCTTGTTTCTGTGCCGTATATCCTATGTAATCCTATGCAACTAAATGAAACAAGTAAAGCGTGCTCACATCCAAAAAGAAACTATCAGCAGAAATAGGTGATGTTCTGCTGGGGAACGAAATGCTAGTACTCTTGGATGTACATGCCATTATAATGCAGCTTGTGTGCAGCAACACCGTTCTTCTTCCCCCACCTCCCCTCACAGAGCCTGCCTCAGGAATCCACAATCCTGCAGACACAATTAAGGGGAGAACCAGCACTTTTCTCTGTTATTTTTATTCCTTACTAGCAGATTAACTGCAGCCACCAGTAGGAGTATTTTATATTTATAGTCACTCAAACTGTGACTCCGGGCTGGGAGGGGAATGTGTACACCAGCATTCTGTTGCGAGAGCTGGCAACAGTTTTATGTTTGTATTCCCAGATCAGCTGTTTCTACTGGTGTGCTTTTCTTTAATCAAGTTTGCTAGCACTATTTAGCAAACTCAGAGGGCACAGGATGGCCGGTGAGTTTTAAATCATGAAGTGGGATGGGGATTGGCCATCTAAAGTTAGTACCATGCATGCCACCAGCATGCTATCTCTTCATCCTCCTACTGACAAAGGGATTTATCCCAAATCAGTGCCAAGGGGCATTGGTTAGTGGTTAGGGAAAGTAACCCACTTGACAAGAGGTGTTCTGACCATCCACCACAAACTCCACAGGTAAAGGGATCCCAAGGCCAACCAATAAACAGGCAAATTTCTACTTAATGCTTCCTTCTGTGCAACAGGTACCAAATACAGACTTGAACGCAAGACCATTATCCCCTCTCCCCCACATGATGTGAACTTCTGATAGCCTCACTCATGAAAATATGATTTTTTTTTCCTTGGATGGTACTGACCATCACTGACAAATGTAGCATTACATCTTGATTGAAAAAAAAGATGCTGTTGAAACAACCCATCTTGCCAGTTCTTTAAGCTAATATAGATTCGAAGGCAAAGACAGAAACAGTTTTAGAATTCCTCAATAACTTACTGGTCTCATGCCAGTCAGCATTCCAACATATCCGGCAAAATTAGTGGACTTAAATACGGTTCGGTTGTTCTTCTGGAAATCTAGATTAACTGTTAGAGGTTTCAGATATTCTGGAATTCTCCAGCTACTGTTTCGGAAATCCCAACTGCAACAGAGAGAAAAACAGAAACATGATCAATACTTAGGATTAAGGAAATTACTACATTTTTCCTCAAAACACTGGCATAGCATTGTAACTAAACTAAAAACAGTTTCCCTCCCATCCCCACACTCCTGGAAAAAAGCCTCCGGTATTATATTTTAGGTTTTTAAGTCAGTAAAGTAGACATATTTAGCAGCACAAATTTGACATTTTCAATGCCATACCAATTTACAATGATTTAACCAGCAAATCAGTTTGTGAATATAGTTAAGCTATAACAAAGACTAACGTATTAACTGTAGAATAGTACTTAGAGGATAAATGTAGGGTTAGGTCAAGGTTAGACAAGAACTTCTTCACATCACATCTGGCCTTTTTAAGCTGTTGCGAGACAGTTAACAGCGATTGTAGAAAGGTGAACCAATGCATGACTGTTTCTAACTGATACATCTAGGAAATGGTCATTTAAAAAAAAAGTGGCTAACTGATTCTTTTCTCACCTCCTCCTCCACTTCCCAACTGAAAACAGGACTCCTTGCTGGGCATCCTCTGGTGTGTCATTCAAGTAGCCATTATTCATGAACATTACTAATCCTATTATTACATGTACACTTCCAGGAAGCTGATCTGGAACAGGAACAGTGGCTGATTTTTCCTCCCTCCCTCCCTCCCTCCCTCACTCAGGAATTCTGGGGCCAATTGTAATGCCCCGATTGCCACTCTAGCCAAAAATAAACAGTTAGCTCGCAACAAACTCGGGTTGAACCAGTGACCATCCAGGTTAAACTACTCACTGAGAAAATTCAGTAGAAACCGATGCTATCTGGTGTAAAGAAGGATTTTCAAACTTATTGAAACAAGAAGCCAAAAGGGTGGTCATCACCAAAACCAGTACTGTGACTTCTCACTATCTTCAAAAAGGATTTTTATATCGTACACTTTTAATGTTTAATCTAAGGTCACCTTTGCATCCGCGGAAATTTATGTAAAAGGCAACTAATTGTAAAAGCAAGTATTCCTATGAAAAATTATATATTCATAAATGTACAACTATCACATTGACAAAGACACTTCTCGACTTTATACTACCGTGGTAAACCATTTCTGGTATCTGTTCTCTCCCTGCAACTTACCGTGTACAAAATTGAACAGAAACTGAATCTAGCTATTTAAAGCAATGATGCTAGATACAGATCTTAAACTGAAATTCACTTAACACTAGCACTACCCGAAAACATTATTTTTTAAATAAATATTAATCAAATCAGGTTCTTACCCAAGGAATAATCCAAAATCCATATTTCTAGCATGGTACAATCGCCCTAAAAGTGAAAGATAAATATGTTTGGTTCTTCTACCACGGTGATCTTAACAATGCAGGTAATACAGTCCGAAACCTTAGGATCCATTTGGCCCAGTATCTCGTGCTTTCAAACTCCACAGTAAAAGAAAACAAAATCCATTGTATGTAGCAAGGCATCAAACAGGAAAACCATATAAAGGATTGAAGAAATGAGCAGATTTTGTAATTTGGGATGACTCAGGGCGACACTCTTTAGTAACTTAAACCCTAAAAACTAAGTAAAAGTTCAAATATTTGATACACATCTTGCTGTAAAGGAATTTTTTTTTAACCAGAGGATTCAATTAATTTCTTCACCTCTAGCTCTTCCCTTTCCCTCCTCCAATTAAATGTGACCAACACAATTACAGCTGAGAAACTGTTACAATTGCTGACCTACCTCTTTTATCTTCAGCTACGAGTGACGTGCACACTGTGAATACTTCATAGAAGATATTGAAGAGCATAACTTCCCCTGATTTTAGAAAAAAGTGGTTAAGAAATAAAAACAAGTTTGCAAAAATATGGTTATTATAATTGGTAATATGGTAAATATAAACAATTACCTGCAGAAAACCTGGTTATTGTCTACCTAACATGGTTCAGAATTTTTCACTTAATAGTTGATCAGCAATTGGGTTTATAAAATTCCAGTTGTCGGTTTTCCTTGATTCAGAGCATTTGGGATACAGTGCCACTGAGGATCATCACAATTCTTAGGAACAGTTTATACCTATTTTATAAATCTACATAACAGTCACACCATTTCAAAGTAATTCATTGTGTGAAACTCTTAGACACATTCTGATGCAATAAGGTGCTATTTAAATGAGAGAAAATTACAGTCTAGGGCATACAGCATTAAATCTACTGTTGCAGTCAATGTCATGGAATGGTTTACACATCAAACTGGAAGAGCCAACCTCTAGAGTGGTTTATAATGGTCATCTAGGCCAGGTGTGAGAGTAACAACTTCTAAAATAGAATACAGTGGCGAGTACGAGTTGAGCTCTAGGTAAGTAGCACAGAACGGTTACTTTTTAATTAAACTGAAATTTAAGCTTGGATCTTAAACTGTAACTGCAAGTCAGTTGGCAGTGAACGGTGAGTCAATTGTAAGTAGGCCAGGTGCTAGATACTCTATGGTTGGGGGCTGACTGACCAGTTGAAACTGGCTTGTGTCCAAAAGGTATATAAAAAGAGAGATGTGCGAGCCACAGCTCGAGCCTTGAGCACGTCACAGAATGAGGAAAGACTTCTAAATTGGGAATTTGGAGAGAGTGGACATTCAGTAGTGAAGGTGATGCCAAGTAGACTAGCTAATATCAAAATCTGAAGTTGAACAAATGATCTAAACCTAAGAACGGCAACACAGAAAAAGACAGCGCTATGTCATTCCTGCAAAATGTGGGAGATTAAAGCATCAGTTGTTGACTTGGGCAAACATCTGTGGAAAGTGTCACACTGCTTGAGCTCAAAATCTCAGAACATGAGGAGGAGAATAATAATGAAAAAACTAAGAAAACAATTAGAAGTAGTCAGCAGATTTCAAAAGGTACAATTGTTCGACAAACCACAGAATTCTTTGGGGAGGCACAGACATAATAGCTATGGGGAAATGCAGTGGATGTAGTGCACAAGAGACAACATTATTAAGTAACAATGTCCACAGATTAAGCCACTGTGATGCAATCTGATCCAGGAATAAACAGACAATTCCTATAACGAATAGCATCTATTCAAGAGTATCATACCCAAAGGTACTCCCGATGCATCTGCAATTCCCTTTAGTTCTTCATTAAATGGAAAAGGAAGTGTATCTACAAGTGGAGCCTGGAAGAAAAGATGCATTTAAAATTTTTGCATGATACAGAAATCTGAAAATGTAGAGGATAATTTTGTCAGGTTTAATCTGTGCATTTTCTTCCCAAACTGGGCACAGAGGAACAAGTTAACTGGAATTGACTCAGCTTAAAATGAGTTTACTTGACAGAAGGGACTCTAAAATCCCAACATTGTGTGAGTTTATAAACAGGTGGGCAGCAATCGAACAGTTGATGGCATAAAGATTCTTGCGCTGTCTCAGATCTATCTGATGCTATTCTATAGGCTCGCCTCTCTACAAGTGACAAAATCTGACAAGCAATAAACCACCCGAGGTTCAAAACTTCAAGACCGCTACAGACCATGGGGTCGAGTTTCCGCTTTGGACTCAATTGGCGATTACGGCGCAAAATGGGCCCAAAATTGCACCCATTTTGAAAAGTGTTCCCTCTCTTTCCACCCCCCCCATCTCCCGATTGTCTGCTCAAACTCATTTGTATAATCATCGAGCATAAATCTGCCATGAACCAGTGCAATCGGGCAGTGCTTTAAAACTTAATTTCAAGAAAATGTTAAAATTCAGTTGAAAAAATATTCTGATTTTTTTTTTTTAAAGAGTGGTAACTTGGTACAGTTTGATTAATACAGCCAAAAGTGGGTTCCTCGCAAAAAATAAGCATTTTAAATGTCAATCCACCACCTGTGAGTAACTCGATTTAAAATGACTTAAAAAATACGCAAAACTATTTTCTCGTTAGATTAGAGTGCAATAGTCAGTTCCTTAGTAAATTAAAAAAATATATCCATTCAAAGCCTTTCAAAACTATTAATGTGCATGCGCCCAAAAGTTCCGGCTTAATTCTTGGAGCCTCCTTGAAGGCCTGCAAATGAGCACCATAAGCAGAAATTCCCAATGGTGATTAATTCACCCTGGGGGTGTGACCAATTTTGTGGGCAGGGCCTGCTTCTAGCGCGATGTTTTTAAAACTAACGCAACAGATCGCGGAAACTCAAGTTGTGCTTAAAATTCCACAATCCTTTGTACCGGTTAAGCTGATGTTGGGGGAATTGCGATGAAAAAAGCAGAAACTCGACTCCAAGGTAATCAAATGGCCAGTTACAGAATAATCCCCCATCATTTTCACATGTGAAAATCTTGTTTTGGAACCAAAAATCAAAAACACATCCTTACCAAACCTTTATCCACTAGTTCAATCAATTTGCCGCTTGGGAAGAAATCGTTTGCCAAGTCCTTGATCACCCGGATTAAATTAATCAGCTGAAATTAATCAGTAAAGTTGCTTTGTAAGGTTACATATTATTTGGATGCACTATAAAATTACAAACTAGCTAAACAGTACACAGTAAAGTTATACAAATTTATGTTATAGGTGCTGGCAGCCTTCTTCAAATATTTTATGGTAGTATCCCTACACTATTAATAAGCAACCACCAGTTTTATTATAATATTTTAGAATATGCACTAACATTTTTATACTTATGCTCATGTACAGGAGCTGAAGCAGATTAAACTAATCTCTTCACAAAGCACAAGGAAAGCAAATGTCAGTGATTACAGTAGATTTAAATTGTAAAAGACTTCAGTTTTATTCAAAATTAAAAATATGGCTACACTCTTTCCGATTTGAGGACAATTAAAAGTTAACCACAATTAAACAGGTTTACATTCTAAAGAATTATACATAACACCACTATGGCAAATGTTGTTATTGTAATGATCTATATTGTTACCTGCTATTTAAATCTGTTCAATTCATTATAAACACATTCCAGTAAAATATTGCTAAGTTCTCTTCCCCTCTTTTGCTTACCAGTTTCCACCTGCCACTTCCCTCTGGAGTACAGTTACTTGGGTGCTTGAGGCTCTCAGGTACCTTGTTCTAATGGCCATTATTCACGTACGAGCCCAGATAGTGAATGTTAATTGTTTGATTGTAAGGGATCACACTCAAGACTGACCTCACACAACATCCACATGCATTTTCAGTTGGCACTGGGAGGGAGAGGTTGCTGGGTAGCAGAGACTAATTTTATTGCCCGTAACACCATCCTGGTAGATGCGAGTTAACTCTGTACTGGGGAAGATCAAACCTGGGTCTTCTGGCTTTGTGTAACTCAGCTACTCTCAATGAATAAATGCAAAATATGAGAAAGCCATCTATTTATATAGTAGAGAAGTACCTACACAAGATGGTGGTCACATACCTCCACTTTCTTATCATTAATCAACTGGTTCCACCTTATATGTGGAGCAGAATCAAGATTTATCTTGTACCAAGGAACAATGCCTTTAAACCTGTGAATACATACAGTAATGACTATTTTATTACAATGCTGCATTAAACCAAAATTTTTTCGTTCCACAGTAGAAATGCTGATATTACAACCAGAGAACCTTTAGGCAAATATAGAAGATAACCCAATACATTTTCTGATGTCCATTAAATTGCTGATCTCCCTGATTAGAGCTTTAATATATCATCTTTATAGTCTTATTTTAACTAGATTATAAAGAGATAAACAGAGCTAAAAAAAACAAGGATTTTTTTCTACATCATCTACACTTCAATAGGTTTCAGCCATCGCTTTACTTAAAAGGATGAGACATGCCGAGATTAAGAACTACAGTTGTTTACACAAATATCATAAAATAAGATTCTACACACAATTCTTGAATTAGACTTCATAAAATTACAAATATGCAGTGAGGGGGAGGGGCGATTATAAAAGGCATGCACTTTGAATGTTGAATGTCAAGGACTCAATGTTAACATTGATGTTG
This sequence comes from Pristiophorus japonicus, assembly GCF_044704955.1. Classification (NCBI taxonomy): domain Eukaryota; kingdom Metazoa; phylum Chordata; class Chondrichthyes; family Pristiophoridae; genus Pristiophorus; species Pristiophorus japonicus. The sequence continues at coordinate 138,591,233 of NC_091978.1, read as the reverse complement.
GAAAAATGACCATTCTCCTGCCATGGTAGCTTTTAAAAATGTTTGGTAGAATAGATTGTAGAACGTTCAGAGGTGAAGTGAAAAAGAAAATGAGGGGCAAAGAGAAGGTACGAGAATATAATGGCAGCCAACACAAAAGCTAATCCAAAAGTCTTCCATAGGCATATAAATAGTAAACGGGTAGTAAGGAGGGATGGGGCCCATGGGACCAAAATTAGGAGAGCTATGCATGGAGACAGAGGGTACGGCTGAGGTACGAAATTAGTACTTTACATCTGACTTCACCAAGGTGTGGGAGCACAGTCCCGCATTTCTGAACTCTTTGCTTCAGCAAGCGGTCTGAAGTGTGGATTAAGAAAACAGGAAGATTGAAGTTTGGATCGAAAGGAGACTGTTAGACAATGTGGTGCCTTCCAGCCATTGAGATGAGTGACTGGTCATGTCTGGATGTTAAATATTTGAGTACCTTGTTATGGTGGGAATAATGGAAATTCATGACTAAACAATTTGATGATGTCTGTATGTTAAGTATTTGATTGTACCTTTGTTACTATTTAATGACATCTGTAGGTTAAACAAGCAATGTTAAGTATTTGAGTACCTTGTTAAAGGTGGGAATAATAGGCTGTATGTTAAACGATTCAGAAAGCAGTTAGTCATGATTGTTTAAATGCAAAGACTAAGAGTTGAAAGGCTTTTTAGATATAAAAGATGAAACTGGCTTTTGTCACAGACTCTTATGGACTGTAGAGACTGTATGGACAAGGGGGAAAAGGGCGTTCCGAACGTGGCCCCTGTGCGCGGCTGCATCAAGCTGTGCATAGATCCTTCGTACGCAAACGCCAAGTGTCAGTACTTGCTGAGATTCTATCTGTCCCCGATGTTGCGAAGGATGGGTCTGGCTAGGCTGCCGCGGAACGGTCCAACCAGTTGGACCATGCCCCACCACCTGCCCTTCGTGGAAAAGTTTTTCAAGAAAAACACCTTTGACCAGAAGGCCATAAAGCAGTGGTCGGCCACAAGGTCCTGGACGCCCTACAAAAGAAGGAAATTATGGATCCTGTCTGGCATTTCCCCGAGCAGACTGTCGAAATAGTTTGCCAGAATGTCTCATCGCCAGAGCTTTCACACAAGCACCAAGACGTAGCTTGGTTGGCGGTGAGAAGGGCCCTACCCGTGGATCCATCATGCACAGCCGGGGTTTCAGAGACACGGCACTCTGCCCCCGAGTCGGCTGTGGTGCGGACAAGACTGTCATCCATCTCCTTCGGGATTGCGCCTTTGCAAGCAGGTCTGGAAGGAGATGAGGTTCATCCCAAGCAGCTCCGTAACACAGGACTCTGTGCTCTGCGGACTGTTCCCAGGGACACACGCTGAGACAGACATCATCTGCTGCTGGAGAGCCATCAACTCGGTGAAAGACGCATTTTGGTCTTCCCGAAAGTTGCTGGTTTTCCAGAGCAAGGAGATGTCCACGGCCGAGTGTTGCAGACTGGCGTAATCCAAGGTCCAGGCGTACGTGCTGAGGGACGCACTAAAGATTGGTGCAGTCGACGCAAAGGCACGATGGGGAAGAGCCACAGTTTAAGGCCCTTCTGCCACGGTAAACCCAGGGGATGGAATCAGACCCCCCTCGGGCTGTACTTGTTAATCTGCTTGTATACATAGAGCACCATGTACTGAAAAACACCTGTGTTGTGCCATGAATAATGAAGGTCTCTGCACTGTTTAGTAACTTGTAAAGAAATGTAAATGTATTCCCACCCGTTCCTTGTACTGCTTTTATCTGCATAGTGCTACATGTAACGTGATTCATGATCGGTATTGAAATGTATCCTGGAATGTAATTTAAACCTGTTCTTATCTGTTCCATGTGATACCCTTATTTGCACAGTACTATATGTAACGTGATTTACGGATGGTACTAAACGGTATCTTGAAATGAAATGCACGCTAGTGCATTGTATGGAACTGCTGTCAGCATCCAAACAAATTGTATAGAATTGCTGACCGCAAGATACTGAACTATTTTCCAACGTATTGTGAACATTTTATATGAATAAAGTATATTTTTGGAAAAAAAAACTCTTATGGAGTGTAGAGACACTGGAATCTCGAAAGGTGTGTAACTTCTGGAAGAGCTGCCTTTGCAAGCAGAGTTGTTGGCTTGTGAATGTCTGAATGTCGAAATAAAGATTTGGCCTCTACTACACTGAGTGTGCGTGGGTAATTCGATGTTAAAAACAATGAAGCGAAAAGAGCAAGACAGCCGTTTACAACATTTTGGTGACCCCGACGTGATTTTCAAAAGTTCGTTGGCTTATTCGAAGACCCCGACATGAAGCAGAAAGTTGGCTGAGTTGTTCGAAGATCCCGACATGATTTTCAAAAATTCGTCGGCTGAGTTGTTTGAAGAAGTGTTTCCCACACATCAGTTCGAAGGGTGAACATTCTCTTAGCTGTAGTGACTTAAAGGGATCTCCAGCTAGTAATGGGAGGATTAGAGAATATTCCAGATGAGGTCCGGTCATTTTTTAATGAATGGATTGAGTCGAAAGGGGGACCTTATGGGATAAGGCAGGAAACAATGCCAGGAGGATGTAGAGAGACACGGCAGTCCTTAGTGGAGAGTGTCCCATTAAAAAAGATTAAAGTATTTGGGTTAAAAAGTGATAAAAAGAGAAAAGCATTAGTGTTGCAGTATCTAATGCTGGGGATTCAAAAGTTAGAAGAGGCTCAGGCTAGAAATAGGGAAGTCTCAGAACTCAAGAGAGCAGCTAACAGCAGTGAGTAAAGAAGTAGAGAATTGGCAATTTCAGGCATTCGGGACAGCCAGGACTGTTCTGATGCTGGATCAGCATCTTGCTGATGAACAGAACTGTAATCAAGATCTAGAGAAGGGAATATCTAAGCTGCAGATGATGGTGGTATTAGGTTGCCCAGCGGAGACAGCAATCGATAAAGCGGGATGGTATTTGGAGGATTCCCCAGGTCTGAGAGTTGAAAAGAGGATTAAGGGACAGGGAGAATGCCCACCGTTCTCTTCTGCAGCTCCTTTGCCTTCTCTGACTTCGGAGCCTCGAACTCGTATGGTTCGCGTGCAACGTTAGGTACGGAGACGGAGCAGTTAGATGCCTTTTCATGTGAAAAAGGAACGGCAGTAATCATGGGGGATTTTAACTACAGATCGATTGGTCAAATCAAATCGCACGGGGTAGCCTGGAGGAGGAATTCATAGAATGCAGACGGGATTGTTTCTTAGAACAGTATGTTACAGAACCTGCAAGGGAGCAAGCTATCTTAGATCTGGTCCTGTGTAATGAGACAGGAATAATAAATGATCTCCTAGTAAAAGATCCTCTCGGAATGAGTGATCACAGTATGGTTGAATTTGTAATACAGATTGAGGGTGAGGAAGTAGTGTCTCAAACGAGCATACTATGCTTAAACAAAGGGGACTACAGTGGGATGAGGGCAGAGTTGGCTAAAGTAGACTGGAAACACAGACTAAACGGTGGCACAATTGAGGAACAGTGGAGGACTTTTAAGGAGCTCTTTCATAGAGCTCAACAAAAATATATTCCAATGAAAAAGGGCGGTAAGAGAAGGGATAACTAGCCGTGGATAACAAGGGAAATTAAGGAGAGTATCAAATTAAAAACCAATGCGTATAAGGTGGTCATGGTTAGTGGGAAAATAGAAGATTGGGAAAATTTTAAACGACAGCAAAGAATGACTAAGAAAGCAATAAAGAAAGGAAAGATAGATTACGAAGGTAAACTTGCGCAAAACATAAAAACGGATAGTAAAAGCTTTTACAGATATATAAAACGGAAAAGAGTGACTAAAGTAAATGTTGGTCCCTTAGAAGATGAGAAGGGGGATTTAATAATAGGAAATGTGGAAATGGCTGAGACCTTAAACAATTATTTTGCTTCGGTCTTCACAGTGGAAGACACAGAAACCATGCCAGAAATTGCTGCTCACAGGAATGTGAGAAGGGAGGACCTGGAGACAATCACTATCACTAGGGGGGTAGTGCTGGACAGGCTAATGGGACTCAAGGTAGACAAGTCCCCTGGTCCCGATGAAATGCATCCCAGGGTATTAAAAGAGATGGCGGATGTTATAGCAGACACATTCGTTATAATCTACCAAAATTCTCTGGACTCTGGGGAGGTACCAGTGGATTGAAAGCAGCTAATGTAACGCCTCTGTTTAAAAAAGGGCGCAGACAAAAGGCAGGTAACTATAGGCTGGTTAGTTTAACATCTGTAGTGGGGAAAATGCTTGAAACTATCATTAAGGAAGAAATAGCGGGACATCTAGATAGGAATAGTGCAATCAAGCAGACGCAGCATGGATTCATGAAGGGGAAATCATGTTTAACTAATTTATTGGAATTCTTTGAGGATATAACGAGCATGGTGGATAGAGGTGTACCAATGGATGTGGTGTATTTAGATTTTCAAAAGGCATTCGATAAGGTGCCACACAAAAGGTTACTGCAGAAGATAAAGGTACGCAAAGTCAGTGGAAATGTATTAGCACGGATAGAGAATTGGCTGGCTAACAGAAAGCAGAGAGTCGGGATAAATGGGTCCTTTTCGGGTTGGAAATCGGTGGTTAGTGGTGTGCTACAGGGATCGGTGCTGGGACCACAACTGTTTACAATATACATAGATGACCTGGAAGAGGGGACAGAGTGTAGTGTAACACAATTTGCAGATGACACAAAGATTAGTGGGAAAGCGGGTTGTGTAGAGGACACAGAGAGGCTGCAAAGAGATTTAGATAGGTTAAGCGAATGGGCTAAGGTTTGGCAGATGGAATACAATGTCAGAAAGTGTGAGGTCATCCAAGTTGGGAAAAAAAACAAAAAAAGGGAATACTATTTGAATGGGGAGAAATTACAACATGCTGCAGTGCAGAGGGACCTGGGGGTCCTTGTGCATGAATCCCAAAAAGTTAGTTAGCAGGTGCAGCAGGTAATCAGGAAGGCGAATGGAATGTTGGCCTTCATTGCGAGGGGGATGGAGTACAAAAGCAGGGAGGTCCTTCTGTAACTGTATAGGGTATTGGTGAGGCCACACCTGGAGTACTGCGTGAAGTTTTGGTCGCCTTACTTAAGGAAGGATATACTGGCTTTGGAGGGGGTACAGAGACGATTCACTAGATTGATTCCGGAGATGAGGGGGTTACCTTATGATGATAGATTGAGTAGACTGGGTCTTTACTCGTTGGAGTTCAGAAGGATGAGGGGTGATCTTATAGAAACATTTAAAATAATGAAAGGAATAGACAAGATAGAGGCAGAGAGGTTGTCTCCACTGGTCGGGGAGACTAGAACTAGGGGGCACAGCCTCAAAATACGGGGGAGCCAATTTAAAACAGAGTTGAGAAGGAATTTCTGTGGAATTCTCTGCCCAAGGAAGCAGTTGAGGCTAGCTCATTGAATGTATTCAAGTCACAGATAGATAGATTTTTAACCAATAAGGGAATTAAGGGTTATGGGGAGTGGGCGGGTAAGTGGAGCTGAGTCCACGGCCAGATCAGCCATGATCTTGTTGAATGGCGGAGCAGGCTCGAGGGGCTAGATGGCCTACTCCTGTTCCTAATTCTTATGTTCTTATGTTCCTCAGACGCTTCACACTCCACAACATTACACACGACTTTCCGGTAATGTGGAGAGTGGGGGAAGCACGTTCGGACGGACAAGGCAAGAGCAGGATGATTCCTTTACTCCCTATGGAGCTCGTGAAGGGAACACTACCTTAAGTGGTTTTAGGGATTCCTGGTATAAGCGAGGAAGGGTAAAGTTACAGGACACGAGAGCTATCCTTAGTGAAGTGGGACCTGCAACCCTTCAGGACCTTAATAAGTTTGCCCAATGATGGTGTAATATTCTGGGATGGTGGCAGTCAGGGAACATATCAGAGAAACCGAGGGTTCACATGATTCTGCAAGCTTTAGCGATTCACCGGGGAAAGGTGGTAGGTTTTGAAACAACTTTCAGGTCCCTGCTTGGTAGAATAATAGCTGCAATCTTTGGTGCTCACTCAGGGCCAGTTAATAAAGCGGCTTGCATTATTACCAGGGGAATGACCCAGGGAAGCGGGGGGAATGTATATTCCAGTTGTGTAAAAGTTTGGGAAGTAATTGGATTGATATCAGTCATTACGGGGATGATACAAAGAGAGATCATTTTGACTCTCCTACCCGCTTCAGTAGTTCTGGAAGTAGGTGCCTGGGGCGAGGACGATAGTTTTGATAAATGGTTGGCAAGGGTAGAAAGCTTGTATCAGAGACCTGCAGGGTATCTCAGTCATGGATGTGAGACAGGGGTTACAGTGATGGAAGGCAGAAGGGCCCGAGTGGATAAATCCCGGGATGAGTCGTATGAGAGGAGCAGGACCGGGTAGTGCCTGGATACCGACCCGGCAGTTGACAGAATACAGGGATAGACTGGCTAAAGAATTAGAAAAGTTGAAGAACCAGGAAAGAGAAGCTAGAGTCACAGACAGGAATGATACCTCGGTTCAGTTGATGAGGTCGGGCATAGATTCCGCAGGTGAGGGAGGATTCCTATAGGGATGCCATGCCTCAACCACATGTCATTTCTTTCGGACCCTTACTTCAGGATAGGGGTGGCCATACCCTTATCGAGGTGTGTGTGGAAGGGCAGCGGGTAATTGACACAGGGTCTTCCGGACAAATGAAGATTGAGGTACTCCTGGAGGAAGGGGATTCCCCTTTTCAGAGACAGTACCCCATCACCCCAGATGCATGAGGAGCAGTTACTGAACAGTCAGAGATGAAAGCAGTGGGAGAAGCTTGTTCAGAAGCATTAAAAAAGTTTCTGCAGGAACGGGCTGTCTCAGAACTGATGAGATGTTCAGTGAAAAGCTCAAATGTGGGAGTTACAAACATGATCTTAAAGGATGCGAAATAGAAGTTGGAGCGTTGCAAATGTAGAGAGAGCTGTTCCAAAGGGTGAACTGAGAGAAGGACTGGGTCTCTTGACTGACTATTCAGCATTTCTGTCATCCTTTATGTTGTTACACTTCTCCCACAAAGCAAAGGAAATTGTTAAAAACTATGCAGAGGGCAACAGACTTGGTCAAAGACACCGATTGCGAGTTTACATTTCTGAATGTAAACAGCATGGAATTCAGTCAAAAACATCAAAAATTGAAAGTTGACCTTTAAGTGAAAATGGATATGGTGATCACAGACCAACAGACTTTAAAATGGCATCCTGAGAATCTGAGTCTGCAGCAACCATACTTTGAACCCAAGCGTGCTGCTATTGGGAAGCAGGAAATGCGGAAATGGAATGCAAAATTTCAAGCAATCGTTGTGGACATGAACCATCACACTGTGGAAATCAAGAACATTCGCACAACTTTGGATCAGATTGAAAATGTAAGCTGGTGGGAGTCATTGTTCGGATGGAGCCAGACTGCAACAGGCATGATGAACACAATGATACACCCTGTCCTTATGCTGGTGCTGTTTCAGCTGATCGTGCTGCTCATTTTGATTTACTGCGGATGTCGTATTCGAAAACAAGGACTACAACTGGACAATGCTGTTGAACGAATTTGAGCGACCAGGCAAATGTATGTTACCCAGATAAGATCTGCAGAGAGGCGAGGAGGAGAAGTGGGGGATGTGGGAGCACAGTCCCGCATTTCTGAACTCTGCTTCAGCAAGCGGTCTGAAGTTTGGATTAAAAAACAAGAAGATTGGAAGTTTGGATCAAAAGGAGACTGTTAGACAATGTGGTGCCTTCCAGCCATTGAGATGTGTGACTGGTCATGTCTGGATGTTAAATATTTGAGTACCTTGTTATAGTGGGACAAAAGGAAATTCACGACTAAACGATTTGATGATGTCTGTATGTTAAGTATTTGAGTGCAATTTTGTTACTATTTAATGACATCTGTAGGTTAAACAAGCAATGTTAAGTATTTGAGTACCTTGTTACGGTGGGAATAATAGTCTGTATGTTAAACGATTCAGAAAGCAGTTAGTCATGATTGTCTAAATGCAAAGACTAAGAGTTGAAAGGCTTTTTAGATATAAAAGATGGAACTGGCTTTTGTCACAGACTCTTATGGACTGTAGAGACTCTTATGGACAAGGGGGAAAAGGCATTCCGAACGTGGCCCTCATCCTGATGGCCAGCTTTGTGCGCGGTTGCATCAAGCTGTGCATAGATCCTTCGTACGCAAACACCAAGTGTCAGTACGTGCTGAGATTCTATCTGTCCCTGGTGTTGCGAAGGATGGGTCTGGCCAGGCTGCCGCGGAACGCTCCGAGCAGTTGGACCATGCCCCACCACCTGTCCTTCGTGGAAAAGTTTTTCAAGAAAAACACCTTTGACCACAAGGCCATAAAGCAGTGGTCGGCCACAAGGTCCTGGACGCCCTATGAAAGAAGGAAATGATGGATTCTATCGGGCGTTTCCCCGAGCAGGCTGTCGAACTAGTTTGCCAGAATATCTCATCGCCAGAGCTTTCACACAAGCACCAAGACATAGCTTGGTTGGCGGTGAGAAGGACTCTACCCGTGGATCCATCATGTACAGCCGGGGTTTCAGAGACACGGCACTCTGCCCCCGAGTTGGCTGTGGTGCGGAAGAGACTGTCATCCATCTCCTTCGGGATTGCGCCTTTGCAAGGCAGGTCTGGAAGGAGATGCAGTGGTTGCTGTCAAGGTTCATCCCAAGCAGCTCTGTAACACAGGACTCTGTGCTCTACGGACTGTTCCCAGGGACACACGCCGAGACAGACATCATCTGCTGCTGGAGGGCCATCAACTCGGTGAAAGACGCATTTTGGTCTTCCCGAAACTTGCTGGTCTTCCAGAGCAAGGAGATGTTGACGGCCGAGTGTTGCAGACTGGCGTAATCCAAGGTCCAGGAGTACGTGCTGAGGGACGCACTAAAGATTAGTGCAGTCGACGCAAAGGCACGATGGGGAAGAGCCACAGTTTAAGGCCCTTCTGCCACGGTAAACCCAGGGGATGGAATCAGACCTCCCTCAGGCTGTACTTGTTAATCTGCTTGTATACATAGAGCACCATGTACTGAAAAACACCTGTGTGGTGCCATGTATAATAAAGGTCTCTGCACTGTTTAGTAACATGTAAAGAAATGTAAATGTATTCCCACCTGTTCCGTGTACTGCTTTCATCTGCATAGTGCTACATGTAACATGATTCGTGATCGGTATTGAAATGTATCCTGAAATGTAATGTAATTTAAACCTGTTCTTATCTGTTCCATGTCTATCGACTCTGGATCAGTTACTATGGACTGGAGGGTAGCTAATGTTACACCACTTTTTAAAAAAGGGAGAGAGAAAATGGGGAACTATAGCCTGACATCGGTAGTGGGGAAAATATTGGAATCAATTATTAAAGATAAAATAGCAGCGCATTTAGAAAGCAGTGACAGGATCGGTTCAAGTCATCATGGATTTATGAAAGGGAAATCATGCTTGACAAATCTTCTAGAATTTTTTGAGGATGTAACGAGAAGAGTGGACAAGGGAGAACCAGTGGATGTGCTGTATTTGGACTTTCAAAAAGCTTTTGACAAGGTCCCACACAAGAGATTGGTGTGCAAAATTAAAGCACATAGTATTGGGGGTAATGTATTGCCGTGGATAGAGAACTGGTTGGCAGACAGGAAGCAGAGATTCGGGATAAACGGGTCCTTTTCAGAATGGCAGGCAGTGACTAGTGGGGTGCCGCAGGGCTCAGTGCTGGGACCCCAGCTATTTACAATACACATTAATGATTTAGATGAAGGAATTGAGTGTAATATCTCCAAGTTTTCAGATGACACTAAGCTGGGTGGCGGTGTGAGCTGTGAGGAGGATGCTAAGAGGCTGCAGGGTGACTTGGACAGGTTAGATGAGTGGGCAAATGCATGGCAGATGCAGTATAATGTGGATAAATGTCAGGTTATCCACTTTGGTGGCAAAAACGTGAAGGCAGATTATTATCTGAATGGCGGCAGATTAGGAAAAGGGGAGGTGCAATGAGACCTGGATGTCATGGTACATCAGTCATTGAAGGTTGGCATGCAGGTACAGCAGGCGGTGAAGAAGGCAAATGGTAAGCTGGCATTCATAGCTCGGGGATTTGAGTATAGAAGCAGGGAGGTCTTACTGCAGTTGTACAGGGTCTTGGTGAGGCCACACCTGGAATATTGTGTTCAGTTTTGGTCTCCTAATCTGAGGAAGGACATTCTTGCTATTGAGGGAGTGCAGCGAAGGTTCACCAGACTGATTCCCGGGATGGCAGGACTGACATATGAGGAGAGATTGAATCGACTGGGCCTTTATTCACTGGAGTTTTGATGAATGAGAGGGGATCTCATAGAAACATATAAAATTCTGACTGGACTGGACAGGTTAGATGAAGAAAGAATGTTCCCGATGTTGGGGAAGTCCAGAACCAGGGTTCACAGTCTAAGGATAAGGGGTAGGCCATTTAGGACTGAGATGAGGAGAAACCTCTTCACTCAGAGAGTTGTGAACCTGTCGAATTCTCTACCGCAGAGAGTTGTTGATGCCAGTTCGTTAGATATATTCAAGAGGGAGTTAGATATGGCCCTTATGGCTGAAGGGATCAAGGGGTATGGAGAGAAAGCAGGAAAGGGGTACTGAGGTGAATGATCAGCCATGATCTTATTGAATGGTGGTGCAGGCTCGAAGGGCCGAATGGCCTACTCCTGCACCTATTTTCTATGTTTTTATGTTTCTATACCCTTACTTGCACAGTACATGTAACGTGATTTACGGATTGTACTAAACTGTACCTTGAAATGAAATGCACGCTAGTGCATTGTATGGAACTGCTTTTGTCACACAGACTATTATGGACTGTAGAGACACTTGGACTGTAGAGACACTGGAATCTCGAAAGGTCTGGAAGAGCTGCCTTTGCAAGCAGAGTTGTTGGCTTGTGAATGTCTGAATGTCTAAATAAAGATCCGGCCTTTACTACAACTGAGTGTGTGCAGGTAATTCGACGTTAAAAGCAATGAAGCGAAAAGAGCAAGAGAGGCGTTTACAAGATTAAGGAAGAAGATGCTGACATAGAGGTAGTGAAAGAGGAGGTAGAGGAGATACTGGATGGGATAAAAATTAATAAAGACGAGGTACTCGAAAGGCTGGCTGTACTTAAGATAGATAAGTCACCAGGGCCAGATGGGTGCATCCTAGGACGCTGAGGGAAGTGAAGGAAGAAATCGCAAAAGGTACTGACCACAATCTTCCAATCCTCCTCAGAAACGGGGGTGGTGCTAGAGGGCTGGAGACTTGCAAATGTTACACCATTGTTCAAAATAGGATGTAAAGATAAACCCAGCAACTACAGGCCAGTCAGTTTAACCTTGGTAGTGGGGTTGCTTTTAGAAACAACAATCAGGGATAAAATTGTCACTTGGACAAGTGTCGATTAATTAAGGAAAGCCAGCACAGATGTGAAAGGCAAATGGTGTTTACCAACTTGAAAGAGTTTTTTTGAGAGGGAACAGAGAGGATTGATGAGGGCAATGCTGTTGATGTGGTGTACATGGATTTCCAAAAAGTGTTCAACAAAGTGCCACATAATAGGTTTGCCAGCAAAGTTGAAGCTCCCATGGAATAAAAGGGACAGTGGCAGTATGGATACAAAATTGGCTAAGTGACAGGAAACAGAGAGTAGTGGTGAACGGTTATTTTTCAGACTGGAGGAAGGTTCATACAGGTTTTCCCCAGGGGTCGGTACTAGGACCACTGCTTTTCTTGGATGTGGATGTACAGGGCACAATTCCAAAATTTGCAGATGACACAAAACTTGGAAGTATAGTGAACAGTGAGGAGGATAGTGATAGACTTCAAGAGGACAAACAGGCTGGTGGAATGGGTGGACACATGGCAGATGAAATTTAACGCAGATAAATGCAAAGTGATACATTTTGCTGGAAAGAATGAGGAGAGGAAATATAAACTAAAGGGTACAATCTTAAAGCGGGTGCATGAACACAGACCTCGGGGTATATGTGCACAAATTGTTGGAAGGTGGTAGGGCAGGTTGAGAAAGCAGATAAAAAGGTTATGGGATCCTGGGCTTCATGAATAGAGGCATAGAGTACAAAAATGTGGAAATTATGATGAACCTGTATAAACCTCAACTGGAGTATTGTGTCCAATTCTGGGCACCACACTTTAGGAAGGATGTGAAGGCCTTAGAGAGGGTTCAGAAAAGATTTACGAGAATGATTCCAGGGATGAGGGACTTCAGTTGCATGGATAGACTGGAGAAGCTGTGGGTGTTCTCCTTAGAGCAGACAAGACAGAGGAGATTTGATAGAGGTGTTCAAAATCATGAACGATCTGGACAGAGTAGATAGAGAGAAACTGTTCCCATTGGCGAAAGGGTTGTGAACCAGAGGACACAGGTTTAAGGTGATTTGCCTTTGGTACTTTTGCCATACAAGAAAAAACTTTTTTACGCAGTGAGTGGTTAGGATCTGGAATGCACTACCTGAAAGGGTGTTTTCAAAAGGGAGTTGGATAAGTACCTGAAAGAAAATAAATTACACATCTACGGGGAAAGGGCAGGGGGAATGGGACTAGCTGAGGTGCTCTTGCAGCGAGCAGGCACATGCTCGACGGGCCGAATGGCCTTCTTCCATACTGTAACCATTTTATGTTGCTATGAACTTATCTGAGGTTAGGAATGGGTGATTTTGCCAGCTTTTCAGTAACAGCTTGGACTCAAATACAAGATGCAATTCAGTATCCCAAAACCTCTGGAGAGGGTAACACATTTTAGAAGTGCAAGAAAAAGTTCTATTAAATTCTCATTTATATGTGCCACTTCTACCTGATGAGAAAATGTTGGCAAACATTTCAAAAAGTTAAAGGCTCACTGAGTAAAATATACAAAAAAAGCTCAAACACTTTTGCAGCACATTTTGCACAGTTTTCAGACTTTTATGTCAGGCAGAGAGCAGTAAAAGATTGAATACTTGTGTAAATCATTAAGACTCACTTGCAGGTTCACACCTTGTAAACAGAAAAAAAGACGTGCTTATTTGTACTGCAAAAATGGCCACCATGCTCCATCCTTTGTCTATGATTGGTCCCCTTGGAGGATAAGCCACACCCTGAAGTTTCACTGGAATGTGTAACTGGAACCTCCCATTCCAAGGTCTCACTGACTTTGCAAATTATAACTCGATCCACTTTGATTTCCTGAAGCGACAGAGGACAGAGCTCCCTCGAAGGCAAGGGCCAGCCGAAGTGCCTTACCCCAGTCCAAGTACATCCCTCCCCCAGCCGAAGTGCCTTACCCCAGCGCAAGTGCATCCTTTCCCCCACCTCCCGACCAAAGATGGGACAGGTATTGTGTGTGGATTGTTAACAGGTTTATTGGGTATGAAGTAAATAGTGACAATGTCGTGACTTCTGGGTATCATCCACTCCAACGATGTCCCCTGCAGGGGGTTGGAAGAACGTGATCCCTCTTCCCACCACCCGTGTCTCTCTTTCTCCCCTCAGCCTCTCTCACTCTCTCGGCCCCCCACAATGGGTTGGGGTCAGAGAGGGGGAGAGTGGGGGGGGGGGGGGGGAGGGGGGGAAGAGAGAGAAAAGGGGAGAGGGCTGGGGCCTGAGCGGGCGAAGAGAGTCGGAGTCTCAGGTCCTCTTCTCGGCACCATGTGCATGGAATGATTCGGGCCGGGAGGGGGAGGGGCAAAGCTTGACAGGGGCGGGGCTTGTTGCATGTCTGTCAAAAAAAGTGCAGTACAAATAGTTACATCGATAAAAAAAGGTGCAACTTAACTAACTAGATTTTGCCGAGTGAAAAACTGCACAGAAAAATTCTAAAATATTTCCGTAAGAATATTTTATTACTTACGTGGGACCAGCTGGTGGGTATGTGCCTCTTCTGCAATCTTCAGTGTACTACACAAAGAAAGCAAAACTTTTGAAAATCCTACGCTTTCTTTTCACATTATTGCAAAGAACATTTTCACAAAACTACTGTTACAGCTTTTAAATTATTTTCCAAATACAAAATGTGTCCAAGGTGCGGATAACGGTTGTTCTGTATGTTAGAGGCCAATGGTGGCAATTTAGTTTTTATAAACTAACACAAGTAGAGAACAGTAGGAACCTAATAACAGAATGGTAAAGCAGAAAAAAGTAGGAATCCTGCTCCTTGGTGGAAATGCAGCCTAAATCCGAGGGTCATATTTACATAGGAAGAGGGTGGGTCAGGAATTGCAGAGCAACACCTTTGCCATAATGTTAAGGGACCAGCCAGAGATGGTAAAAAAAAATAACAAAATAAATCTCAAATTATATAAATTGCTATTAGGAAACCAGCATTTGATAGTTTTGGGCTCCAGGTACAGGCACAGCAAGTATATCTGCTAAGTGTTGGGCACAATGGAGGCAGAATTGGTGGAACTTCTCATGAAAGCACCATGAAATTGGTGCTGCTGAGAGCCAAGTTGGATGAATCTGAATGGACACACACACTCAAAGTTGGACGAATCTGGACACACACGCGTTATTAGAATATGCTGTTTTGGCACAAGTCATTATTGAAACTAGAACAGGTATTTTTAAAGTAATATTAAAAGGATACAAGGCAAGAACAAATAAATAAGATTACAGTAAATAGTTCCCATTGATGAATTAGCACCAAGCTACAGACAAGCTCGATGGGCAGAGCGGCCAGCTTCTGTGTTGTAATTTCTGTGATTCTCACTTTATATTCCAGCATCAGAATTTCTTCACTTCCTTATTTCAGTACATTTTTTAGACTCCATTTAAATGAACAAGTCTAAGTGGGAAATTGGTGCAGAGAATAATGATCATACCCAATCCAGCCAATGCAAACAAGGCACATCAGTCCAGTGAACATCAGCCTAATCCTGATTACCTCGACTCTAGGAGTGTCATTTTACAAATCCACATCATCAGCAAGAACTTTGCCAACTGCACTTTTACATTTTTTTTTCACATTGCAGTGAAGTCAAGTAACACTATACTGAGAATTATGTTCACATCACATTTCATGTAATGTTCACGTCACTAGAAGGGAAATAATTATCAATTGTGTAGTAAATACAGAAAATACTGTAAACACTCAGCTGGTCAGTCAGCATCTATGGAGAGAACAGATGAGTTAAAATTTCAGCTATGGACTCATCATCCACACCTGAAACATTAACTTGTCTCTTCCCTTCCTCAGAAACGGACTGACCTTCTGCTTGTTGAGAGCATTTTCTGTTTTTGTTTCATATTGCCAGCATCTCCAGTTTTTTGCTTTTATTTACATTTCTATAGTGTTCATTACATGCAGTGTCTCAGACAGCTTTACGGAACAGTGGATAGTGAATGAACATCAAACAGGATAAGCAGGTAGTTTAAAATTATATCAAATGAGTTTCTGCATTGTGCCCGCTAAGCAGACAAGTTCAATTTGCAACAACTGGCATTTATAGTTGGTAATTGGATAAATATTTAAAGGGAAGAATGTATAAGGCTATGGGGAAAGAGGGGAATAGGATTAATAGGATAGCTCTACCAAAAAGCCGGCATAGGCATGATGGACTTCTTTGTGGTGCATCATTCTATGACATAGCACCTTTAACATAGTAAAAGGTCCCACAGTGCTTCACAGGAGCGTAAACAGACAAAAATTGATACCTAGCTGAAGAAGGAGATATTAGGACAGATGACCATGGACAAAGTGATAGGTTTTAAATGAGTATCTTAAAGGAGGAGAGATCGAGAGGTTTTGGAAGGAAATCCCAGAGGTTAGAGCCTCATTTACTGATGGCACAGCAGCCAATAGTGGGGCAAAAATGGGAAGTACACAAGATGCTTGAGTTGGAGGAACGTAGAGTTGTCGAAGGGTTATTGGGCTGGAGAAGGTTACAGAACTATGGAAGGTGTTGCCACGGAGAAATGTGAACACAAGGGGAGCCAATATAGGTCAGCGATCCCTTGGGTGAGCGGGACTTGGTGTTGGTCAAGACTAAAGTTCCGAATCCTTCCACTTTTGCGAGTCTTCCACAATAGGTGATTATAAGTAATGGTCCTTGTCTGTGCGATTCGTACATGCAGAGTAGCCTGGCTATTGTGGCTTGCAGCCAATTCGCTTGGTCTGCAACGAGCTGGTTTCTCCTGCTATTCGGAATGTAGCGCTTCCTTACCGGTTGTCAGGATAGCGGCACTGGGACCAACAAAAATCACCTGGAAACTGAGGGAGCAGAAACTGTGGGGTGGGTGGGAAAGAAAGAGACAGAGAAACACAAACTGGGGGAAGAGTTCATGTCAGCCAGTAATGTGCACTGTTGTATAATATGTTTTATTAGAGAAGTCAGGCAGTTTTGATGCTTCTTCAATGACTGAGCTTCACCTCCCTGAAGCTGGGTTTCAGCAGTGGGGTGTGGCAAAGAGCGTGAAGAGGTCAAGCGCAGGCAGCGGAAGGAGCGCACGGCAAACCAGCCTCACCCACCCCTTCCCTCGACGAATGTCTGTCCCACATGTCACAGGGTCTGTGGCTCTCGTATCGGACTGTTCAGCCATCAAAGAACTCACTTTGGGAGTGGAAGCAAGTCTTCCTCGATTCCGAATTACTACCTATGATGATGATGATGATTTGGGAGTCAGTGAATTGAATTAGATTTCATTTATTGATATTATAACTTATATTGTTGTTATTGTTACTGTGTATTGTTAAAAAGTCATAAAATTATATGAAAACTTTAGTTAGAAGTTACTTATAGCGATGTCTTTGTTGAATCAGTGGAATTTACTTGGTGCTTCTCAGTACTGTAATATCAGAGAAGTAGTTATTTAAACATTACTTATCTTTAAATCTTTCTATTCATGTGTGTTCTCGGATTTGATTTATAAATTGTTATTCGTCTCACTACAAAATAAAGTCAGCTATTTATTTGGGGTTTGGCGATACCAAGACAAACAATGTCATGTGATGAAATGTCGCAATTAAGCATCACATGAGCAATGCACATGACCACAGAATGACATCCAGAATTAAGACATGGGCAGCAGAGTTTTGGATGAGCTGAAGTTTATGGAAGTTGGAAGATGGGAGGCCAGTCAGAGACTATCGGAATGGGCGAGTCTAGGTGCAACGAAGGCATGGACGACTTTAAGAAAAACGTATGTAATAAATCTGGAAAGCCACACAAAGGTTCTGGTGAAGACAATGAAAAATTAAACAGCACCGTTGGTCCCCGACACATCAGCAAATTACAATATCCGGCCAGTTTTAGCCAACTTCTAAATACCATTTACAGTGTTTCTGAAGTGTTGGGAACTGCGCAATTGGAGAAAATTCAACAAAAATGGTCCAAAAAGGACACCCGCAGCTCCTCCAAGTATCTGTGAAAAGTACTTTTGTCGAAAACACCCGTTTCAAACATCAGAACCCCCTATGCTTAGTCTCAGGGACCTTCAGCCGTTTAAAACCACCCCGCCCGCCCTGTTGTGCAAACCCAGCGCTGCCGGTCTCTGCGGCCCCGACTATCACTTCACTCACTCACCGGCGGCACGTACTGCGCCAGTGTAAGGGCCGTGCCCGCAGCCAGCACCAAGCACCATGTCCCCGCCTGTAGCTTCATGCTGCTGCCGCCGCCGCCGCTCCAGCTCTGCGACCCGGGAAGCTGCACCTCCACCTCCCGGGGCCGGGGAAGGGGCGGAGACAGATGGGGCCGAGCCCTCGCCGCCTCCGACAAGCAACAGCACATCAACCAATCCCTTCCAGTGATCTCTTCTCATTGTTAGACAAGTTGTGAGCGGAAAAAGCGCTTCCCCTCTGCTGAACTCTTTCCTCACCATTGGTCACCAGCAAGTTTAGGGCCCTGACTATTGCACACCGAAAGCTGGAACCAGTATAACCCCCTTGCATTGAACGTTTAATGAATCATATTCAATGTCATGCGATGAAAATGTAATCTGAGCTAACTGCAAGTGGAATGAGGCACCCTGGAGTGTCCTGCATTTATCAACAACTTGTATTTAATCTAGAGACACGTCCCAAGGCGCTTCATGGAAGTGACACCGAGCCGCATAAGTAGAAATTAGGGCAAGCGACCAAACGCTTGATCAAACAGGTTTTAAGGAGCGTCTTGAAGGAGGCAAGAGAGGTAGGCAGATTTTTTGAATAAAGTATATTTTTGTAATTTAAAAAATTGGTCTCCAGCAACAATATGATAAATTACTAAATCATGCAACATCAAAATAGGCCTTTTAAAAAAGCACAGTGACCTCCTTCTGTGCTGTAAACTTATATGACTCTATGAATTATTTTAATTCCTAATGATTGACAATAGCAAGGTCTGAAATTAGATATCCAAATTTTAATATGCCCTTTTACACTGTATGTCATTCTGAAAAGTAATCAGCATCCCAATATGCTTACATGGGTTCAATCTGACTCACCTTTTTGGATTAGAAATCTCAACTAACATTTTCCCTCATGTTGTCAAGAGCTTCATAAATGTTGAGGTGGGATCTGGCCATTAAATAAAGTTTATTGGTTCTAACTATAACATGTATGTTCTTTAAGAATGTGTGAAAACTGTGATGTATGTAGCACTCAAATCACTGACTCCACACGGTCTGGTGTTGTAGTAACTGCTGTGACCTTAGTCCTTTATTGTGTAACTCTGGAGTACCTCCCAGGTGTGGTGGGCAGCCTTTTATACTCTGTCTTGCAGGTATTTTCAGGTCTCCCACCACAGCGCCCTCTGTGGGGCACCATTGCACTTATACATTTAATGTACTTGGAAAATACATAACAAAAGCATTATAGTGTCTTACTGAAGTTCATCATAGGCAGTCCCTCGGAATCGAGGAAGACTTGCTTCCACTCCTGAAGTGAGTTCTTTGGTGGTTGAACAGTCCAATACGAGAGTCACAGACTTTGTCACAGGTAGGACAGATAGTCATTGAGGGAAGGGGTGGGGGGAACAGGTTTGCCGCACGCTCTTTCCGCTGCCTGCGCTTGATTTCTGCACGCTCTCGGCATTGAGACTCTTAAGTGCTCAGTGCCCTCCCGGATACACTTCCTCCACTTGGGGCGGTCTTTGGCCAGAATTACTGTAGTTACACACATGGCAACTGATCATTCAAATCCTTATTTATATGCAGCTACTGCTATTGCAACATATCGGATAATACAAACGGAGGGTGTATTACAAGATAGTAACATATATAAGGGTTCAGCTCAAGTCAATGACATTTAAACCCATAAAATGTATTATTGTTTTGAAACACAGGCCTTCACACTTCATTCTATAAACTTTATTAAAAAAACTAGGATTCTCCAGATTTCAGTCAATAGGCCAAACTTTTCCCCATGTGCCTTCTCGTGACTCATTTTTCCAATCTTAAATATGAGGAATAAAACAGAATTTTAATGCGAGGAATTGAGCTCTTTCAGCACGATGGTGTCTTGGTGCTGATATACAAATTTTTTCTATATGTGTCCTGGGGGTGGGGGAGGAAGAGACATGTGCAGTGGGGGCATATAGTTATATGGCATTATCCACTTTTAATTTTTGTTTACTAGTATATACTCACTTTTGGGGAATCAGAATAGACAACATATGCTTGTCAACCAGCCATCCATTTGCCAGGCTCCCAATATGGCTCCAAATGACTCCTGTTGCTGCCCTGCAATGATTGAAATAGCTATAGACTTTGGCAGGAATTTTTGTGAGATCAGGAACTCCTGCCCATATTATGTAGCTAATTCAATCATTTTAGGGCAGCAACATGAATCAATTAGAGCTGTGTCAAGAGTTCTGGCGAGAGGAAAAGAGAGTGTAAGCATGGACTAGGTTGGAAAAAAATAAGTCTTGTTTGATCCCTCTTGGTGCCCTTTGCCCCACTTTAAAGTATAACTTTCATTCTCATGAGTTACATTCAGCTGCTAGTGCATTAGTAGTGAATCCCTCCCTGCTGCACCACTGCTCAAGCCACGTATTCATCTGAGCTATTCTGCGATTCCTACTCTGACTAGCTCGTGGCACTGGTAGCAATCCTGAGATTACTACTTTTGAGGTCCTACGTTTTAATTTAGCTCCTAGCTCCTTAAATTCGTCTCGTAGGGCCTAATCCCTTTTTTTTCAACCTATATTGTTGGTACCAATGTGCACCATGACAACTGGCTGTTCACCCTTTAAATGTTTCTATGAGGTCCCCTCTCATTCTTCTGAACTCCAGTGAACACAAGCCCAGTTGATCCAGTCTTTCTTGATAGGTCAGTCCCGCCATCCCGGGAATCAGTCTGGTGAACCTTCGCTGCACTCCCTCAATAGCAAGAATGTCCTTCCTCAGATTAGGAGACCAAAACTGTACACAATACTCCAGGTGTGGCCTCACCAAGGTCCTGTACAACTGTAGCAACACCTCCCTGCCCCTGTACTCAAATCCCCTTGCTATGAAGGCCAACATGCCATTTGCTTTCTTAACCGCCTGCTGCACCTGCATGCCAACCTTCAATGACTGATGTACCATGACACCCAGGTCTCTTTGCACCTCCCCTTTTCCTAATCTGTCACCATTCAGATAATAGTCTGTCTCTCTGTTTTTACCACCAAAGTGGATAACCTCACATTTATCCACATTATACTTCATCTGCCATGCATTTGCCCACTCACCTAACCTATCCAAGTCGCTCTGCAGCCTCACAGCATCCTCCTCGCAGCTCACACTGCCACCCAACTTAGTGTCATCCGCAAATTTGGAGATACTACATTTAATCCCCTCATCTAAATCATTAATGTACAGTGTAAACAGCTGGGGCCCCAGCACAGAACCTTGCGGTACCCCACTAGTCACTGCCTGCCATTCTGAAAAGTACCCATTTACTCCTACTCTTTGCTTCCTGTCTGACAACCAGTTCTCAATCCCCGTCAGCACACTACCCCCAATCCCATGTGCTTTAACTTTGCACATCAATCTCTTGTGTGGGACCTTGTCGAACGCCTTCTGAAAGTCCAAATATACCACATCAACTGGTTCTCCCTTGTCCACTCTACTGAAAACATCCTCAAAAAATTCCAGAAGATTTGTCAAGCATGATTTCCCTTTCACAAATCCATGCTGACTTGGACCTATCATGTCACCTCTTTCCAAATGCACTGCTATGACATCCTTAATAATTGATTCCATCATTTTACCCACGACCGATGTCAGGCTGACCGGTCTATAATTCCCTATTTTCTCTCTCCCTCCTTTTTTAAAAAGTGGGGTTACATTGGCTACCCTCCACTCTATAGGAACTGATCCAGAGTCTATGGAATGTTGGAAAATGACTGTCAATGCATCCGCTATTTCCAAGGCCACCTCCTTAAGTACTCTGGGATGCAGACCATCAGGCCCTGGGGATTTATCGGCCTTCAATCCCATCAATTTCCCCAACACAATTTCCTGACTAATAAGGACTTCCCTCAGTTCCTCCTTCTTACTAGACCCTCTGACCCCTTTTATATCCGGAAGGTTGTTAGTGTCCTCCTTAGTGAATACCGAACCAAAGTACTTGTTCAATTGGTCCGCCATTTCTTTGTTCCCCGTTATGACTTCCCCTGATTCTGACTGCAGGGGACCTACGTTTGTCTTTACTAACCTTTTTCTCTTTACATATCTATAGAAAGTTTTGCAATCCGTCTTAATGTTCCCTGCAAGCTTCTTCTCATACTCCATTTTCCCTGCCCTAATCAAACCCTTTGTCCTCCTCTGCTGAGTTCTAAATTTCTCCCAGTCCCCAGGTTCGCTGCTATTTCTGGCCAATTTGTATGCCACTTCCTTGGCTTTAATACTATCCCTGATTTCCCTTGATAGCCACGGTTGAGCCACCTTCCCTTTTTTATTTTTACGCCAGACAGGAATGTACAATTGTTGTAGTTCATCCATGTCTGCCATTGCCCATCCACAGTCAACCCCTTAAGTATCATTCGCCAATCCATCCCAGCCAATTCACGCCTCATACCTTCAAAGTTAGCCTTCTTTAAGTTCTGGACCATGGTCTCTGAATTAACTGTTTCATTCTCCATCCTAATGCAGAATTCCACCATATTATGGTCACTCTTCCCCAAGGGGCCTCGCACAACGAGATTGCTAATTAATCCTCTCTCATTACATAACACCCAGTCTAAGATGGCCTCCCCCCTAGTTGGTTCCTCGACATATTGGTCTAAAAAACCATCCCTTATGCACTCCAGGAAATCCTCCTCCACCGTATTGCTTCCAGTTTGGTTAGCCCAATCTATATGCATATTAAAGTCACCCATGATAACTGCTGCACCTTTATTGCATGCATCCCTAATTTCCTGTTTGATGCCCTCCCGAACATCACTACTACTGTTTGGAGGTCTGTACACAACTCCCACTAACGTTTTTTGCCCTTTGGTGTTCTGCAGCTCTACCCATATAGATTCCACATCATCCAAGCTAATGTCCTTCCTAACTATTACCTTAATCTCCTCCTTAACCAGCAGTGCTACCCCACCTCCTTTTCCTTTTATTCTATCCTTCCTGAATGTTGAATACCCCTGGATGTTGAGTTCCCAGCCCTGATCATCCTGGAGCCACGTCTCCGTAATCCCAATCACATCATATTTGTTAACATCTATTTGCACAGTTAATTCATCCTCCTTATTGCGGATACTCCTTGCATTAAGACACAAAGCCTTTAGGCTTGTTTTTTTAACACCCTCTGTCCTTTTAGAATTTTGCTGTACAATGGTCCTTTTTGTTCTTTGCCTTGGGTTTCTCTGCCCTCCACTTTTCCTCATCTCCTTTCTGTCTTTTGCTTTTGCCTCCTTTATGTTTCCCTCTATCTCCCTGCATTGGTTCCCATCCCCCTGTCATATTAGTTTAACTCCTCCCCAACAGCACTAGCAAACACTCCCCCGAGGACATTGGTTCCGATTCTGCCCAGGTGCAGAATGTCCTGCACCCGCTCCGAGACATCCTTGACCCTTGCACCAGGGAGGCAACATACCATCCTGGAGTCTCGGTTGTGGCCGCAGAAACGCCTACTTTGAGTACTGTTGAGGGGGATGACTCATCAGGGGAGGGCAGCAGCAGCCAAGTTCATGGCACCGTGGCTGGCTCTGCTGCACAGGAGGGCAGGAAAAAGAGTGGGAGAGCGATAGTGATAGGGGATTCAATTGTAAGGGGAATAGATAGGCGTTTCTTTGCTAGTGCTGTTGGAGAGGAGTTAAACTAATATGGCAGGGGGATGGGAACCAATGCAGGGAGACAGAGGGAAATAAAATGGAGACAGAAGCAAACGGCAGAAAGGAGATAAGTAAAAGTGAAGGGCAGAGAAACCCAAGGCAAAAAACAAAAAGGGCCACTGTACAGCAAAATTCTAAAGGGGCAAAGTGTAATAAAAAGGCAAGCCTGAAAGCTCTGTGCCTCAATGCGAGGAGTATTCGGAACCCAGGAGAGGGCTCTGAGCTAGTTAGAGTGGGTGAGAGCTCAGATCAACAGGACCCCAAGAAAGAATGCAAAAGGCAGGAGGCAACAGAGCAGAGTATCACTGGGGTAAGTGTAAACCACAAGGTGACAGGAAGGGACAATATGTATGAATATAAAGGGGCTGCAGGAGGGGTCAAAACTAAAAATCATGGTTTAAAAACTAGTATTAAAACACTCTACCTAAACGCACGCAGCATTCGAAATAAAGTAAATGAGTTGACGGCACAAATCATTACGAATGGGTATGATTTGGTGGCCATTACAGAAATGTGGTTGCAGGGGGGGGCCAAGACTGGGAATTAAACATACAGGGGTATCTGACAATTCGGAAAGATAGACAAGAAGGGAAAGGAGGTGGGGTAGCTCTGTTAATAAAGGATGATATCAGGGCAGTTGTGAGAGACGATATTGGTTCTAATGAACAAAATGTTGAATCATTGTGGGTGGAGATTAGAGATAGTACGGGGAAAAAGTCATTGGTGAGCGTAGTTTATAGGCCCCCAAATAATAACTTCATGGTGGGGCGGGCAATAATCAAGGGAATAATGGAGGCATGTGAAAAAGGAACGGCAGTAATCATGGGGGATTTTAACTACAGATCGATTGGTCAAATCAAATCGCACGGGGTAGCCTAGAGGAGGAATTCATAGAATGCATACGGGATTGTTTCTTAGAACAGTATGTTACAGAACCTACATGGGAGCAAGCTATCTTAGACCTGGTCCTGTGTAATGAGACAGGAAAAATAAACGATCTCCTAGTAAAAGATCCTCTTGGAATGAGTGATCACAATATGGTTGAATTTGTAATACAGATTGAGGGTGAGAAAGTAGTGTCTCAAACGAGCGTACTATGCTTAAACAAAGGGGACTACAGTGGGATGAGGGCAGAGTTGGCTAAAATAGACTAAACGGTGGCACAATTGAGGAACAGTGGAGGACTTTGAAGGAGCTCTTTCATAGTGCTCAACAAAAATATATTCCAGTGAAAAAGAAGGGCGGTAAGAGAAGGGATAACCAGCCATGGATAACCAAGGAAATAAGGGAGAGTATCAAATTAAAAACCAATGCGTATAAGGTGGCCAAGGTTAGTGGGAAACTAGAAGATTGGGAAAATTTTAAACGAAAGCAAAGAATGACGAAGAAAGCAATAAAGAAAGGAAAGATAGATTACGAAAGTAAACTTGCGCAAAACATAAAAACAGATAGTAAAAGCTTTTACCGATATATAAAACGTAAAAGAGTGACTAAAGTAAATGTTGGTCCTTTAGTAGATGAGAAGGGGGATTTAATAATGGGAAATGTGGAAATGGCTGAGACCTTAAACAATTATTTTGCTTCGGTCTTCACAGTGGAAGACACAAAAACCATGCCAAAAATTGCTGGTCACGAGAATGTGGGAAGGGAGGACCTTGAGACAATCACTATCACTAGGGGGGTAGTGCTGGATAGGCTAATGGGACTCAAGGTAGATAAGTCCCCTGGTCCGGATGAAATGCATCCCAGGGTATTAAAAGAGATGGCGGAAGTTATAGCAGATGCATTCGTTATAATCTACCAAAATTCTCTGGACTCTGGGGAGATACCAGCGGATTGGAAAGCAGCTAATGTAACACCTCTGTTTAAAAAAGGGGGCAGACAAAAGGCAGGTAACTATATGCCGGTTAGTTTAACATCTGTAGTGGGGAAAATGCTTGAAGCTATCATTAAGGAAGAAATAGCAGGACATCTAGATAGGAATAGTGCAATCAAGCAGACGCAACATGGATTCATGAAGGGGAAATCATGTTTAACTAATTTACTGGAATTCTTTGAGGATATAACGAGCATGGTGGATAGAGGTGTACCGATGGATGTGGTGTATTTAGATTTCCAAAAGGCATTCGATAAGGTGCCACACAAAAGGTTACTGCAGAAGATAAAGGTACGCGGAGTCAGAGGAAATGTATTAGCATGGATAGAGAATTGGCTGGCTCACAGAAAGCAGAGAGTCGGGATAAATGGGTCCTTTTCGGGTTGGAAATCGATGGTTAGTGGTATTCCACAGGGATCGGTGCTGGGACCACAACTGTTTACAATATACATAGATGACCTGGAAGAGTGGACAGAGTATAGTGTAACAAAATTTGCAGATGACACAAAGATTAGTGGGAAAGCGGGTTGTGTAGAGGACACAAAGAGGCTGCAAAGAGATTTAGATAGGTTAAGCGAATGGGCTAAGGTTTGGCAGATGGAATACAATGTCGGAAAATGTGAGGTCATCCATCTTGGGAAAAAAACACAGTAGAAGGGAATATTATTTGAATGGGGAGAAATTACAACATGCTGCGGTGCAGAGGGACCTGGGGGTCCTTGTGCATGAAACTCTTTTGAGTTTACCTGAAAAAAAAAACATAAACATTAAACCATGCCACCCGCCTGGGTGACACGGCAGACATTTTCAAGGCCCCTTTTTTTTTCCTTTTTTTTTGTGGTTTTTTTTTCTTTTTTTTCGGTTTTTTTTTTGGGCGCTAAAATCACATTTTTCCAAGTGCCCCCTATAAAAGGGGAGGGGGACACTAAAAGCACCGGCAATTAAAAACAAATTAAACTTTAAAACGTAAAATCAAATTAAAATTTGGTTGCCGGGCGTGATGATGCACTCCAGTCCCTCCGGTGCCCACCTCTCGCGGAAGGCCGCGAGCGTACCGGTGGACACCGCGTGCTCCATCTCCAAGGACACCCTGGACCGGATGTAAGAGCGGAAGAGAGGCAGGCAGTCAGGTTGAACGACCCCCTCGACCGCCCGCTGCCTGGACCGGCTGATGGCACCCTTGGCCGTGCCCAGGAGCAGTCCTACGAGGAGGCCTTCGGACCTACCCGTTCCCCTCCGCACAGGATGCCCAAAGATCAGGAGAGTGGGACTGAAGTGCAGCCAGAATTTCAGGAGCAGCCCCTTCAAATAATAAACCAGGAGCTGCAACCTTGTGCATTCCATAAAAACATGGAACACGGACTCTTCCAGACCGCAGAAATTGCAGGCGGCCTGGGAGTCCGTGAACCGGCTTAAAAATTTGTTGCACGGCACTGCTCCGTGCACCACCCTCCAGGCCAAGTCCCCGATGAATAGTGGGAGGACCCCTGCGTAGAGTGCCCTCCATCGGGGACCCCCGCCTCTTCCGGACGGCAAGATGGTACGCCATGGCGTGTCCGGACGGCCGGCGAGGATGGCAAAGTTGAGAGTGTGCAGGAGCAGCCCGTACAGGAAACCCCTCCGCGCGGAACTGCAAGGCACGGAGGGGATTTCCCCGAGGCGGCTCAAGTTGTGAGGCGCCGGCCCCCGAGGGAGGTTCCGGGGTTTGGCGCCGATGAGGAATTCCGTCCGGACGGGGGTCAGTTCGGACGGGATCTCCCCACTTGCTTGAGCCTCCTCGATGCACCTAACGGAGTCAGGGCCCAGAGCTGTTTTTAACGACTCGATGGCATCGGCCGCGTGGCGGACGTTGGCAGAATTTAGGCGCCGCGCCAGCGTGTCTGGCGCCATCCAGCCCGCTCCTCCGCCATCGAGCAGGTCCCTGACCCTGGTCACCTCACCAGCCACAGCCCTCTCTTCCGACCGCCACATAAAACCTCGGTCGTGGAGGTACGGATTCCCGAGCAGCGGTTCCTGCAGGACGGCCACCACTCCAGCCGGCGGAGAGCTGCGCTTGGTGGAGACTTTGTTCCAGACCCTGATGAGTTCCTTATAAAAGACAGGCAGCTCCCGGAGGGCGGTCCTGGCACCCCCCAAGTTCACAAACAGGAGCTGCGTGTCGTAATTGAGGTCGCGCTGCTGGCGGAAGAAATACGTCGCCAGAGCACACCACCTAGGAGGGGGCTCGACGTAAAGGTATCTCTGCAGGGTCTGAAGACGGAAAGTCGCGAGCTGGGCGCTGACGCACACTGACCGCCCTCCTCAAGCGGGAGACTCAGGACCGCGGCAGAGACCCAGTGCTTCCTGTTGTTCCAGAAGAAGTCCACCAGCTTCTTCTGTATCTTGGCGACAAACGCAGGGGGAGGGGTCAAAGTGACCAGCCGGTACCACAACATTGCGGCCACCAGCTGGTTTATGACTAGCGCTCGATCCCTGTAGGACAGCATCGGAGCAGTCCTGTCCAGCGCCCTAGGCGAGCGGCGACCTTGGCCTCCAGCTCCTGCCAGTTCGCCGGCCAGGCTCCCTCGTCGGGGCTAAGGTAGACTCCCAGACAGAGGAGATGGGTCGTGCTCCAGGCAAAAGGCCTGAGCTCCTCCGGCAGGGAGTCCACCCGCCACTGACCCACCAGGAGTCCGGAATATTTCTCCCAGTTGATCCTGGCGGAGGACGCGGTCGAGTAAATCTCCTGGCACTCACGCATCCTCCGCAGGTCAGCGGGATCCTCTACCGCGAGGAGCACGTCATCGGCGTAAGCCGAGAGGACGACCTCCACGCCCGGCCCTTGCAGAGCCAGTCCCGTCAACCTCGTCCGCAAGAGGCGCAGGAAAGGCTCCACGCAAACGGCGTATAACTGGCCGGACATGGGGCATCCCTGGCGCACCCCTCTCCTAAAGCGAAGGGGCGCCGTCAAGGACCCGTTAACCTTAATCAGACACTCCGCGGCGGCGTACAAAAGTCGGATCCGGGCGACGAAATGCGTCCCGAACCCGAAAGCGCGCAGAGTTCCGAGCAGATAGTCGTGATCCACCCTGTCGAACGCCTTCTCTTGGTCGAGGGATAGGAAGGCAACTGACAGACCAGCCTCCTGGGAACAATGGATGAGGTCCCGGACCAGATGGACGTTATCGTGGATTGTCCGGCCCGGGACCGTGTAGGACTGGTCGGGGTGGATCATGTGGTCCAGCACGGCACCAAGGTGAGCAGACATCGCCCTGGCGAAGATTTTGTAGTCCGTGCTGAGGAGGGAGACCGGGCGCCAGTTCTTAAGGAGGCGGAGATCGCCCTTCTTAGGCAGCAGGACGATGACTGCCCTGCGCCAAGAGAGGGGCATCTCCCCGGTCGCCAGACTTTCCCCCAGGACCCGCGCGTAGTCGCTCCCCAGGACGTCCCAGAACGCCCTGTGGAACTCCACGGTCAGCCCGTCCAGCCCCGGGGATTTTCCCCTCGAGAGCCGGTCGAGGGCACCGGTCAGCTCCGCCAGGCTTAGCGGAGCTTCCAGATTTTCGGCGCCCTCCGGGCTGACCTTCGGCAGGTCCTCCCACAAAACTCTACGCGCTTCCTCGCTGGACGGACCCGGAGAGAACAGAGCCCCGTAATATTCACGGGCCCTGTTGTTGACTCCCTCCGGATCCGAGACGAGAGAGCCGTCGTCGGCCAGCAGCGTCAAGAGCTGCTTACGGACACTCTGCCTTTTTTCCAGCGAGTAGAAGAAGGGGGAGCCGCGGTCCAGATCCCGCAGGAACCGGATCCGCGACCTCACGAACGCGCCTCGGGACCCGACGAGCTGCAGGTCCTTCAGCGCGGCCTTCTTCGCTTCGTATACCGTCCGCAGGGCCGGGTCCTGGACGACTTGACCGGGACGGGCTTCCAGGTCGAGCACCTCTCTTTCTAGGCCGCCCGCCTCTTGGTCGACCCCCTCGCGTACTCTTGACAGAAGATGCGGACGTGAGCCTTGCCCATGTCCCACCATAGCCTCAAGGAGGGGAAGCCCCCCTGCTTCCTTCTCCAGTCGGACCAGAATCGACGGAACGAGTCCTGGAACCGCACGTCCTCCAGCAGCCGGTTGTTAAAGTGCCAGTACGCGGACCCCCGTCCTCGCGCGAAGCGAGCTCCGCCCACACCAGGTGGTGGTCCGAACACGGCACCGGCCGCATGGAGGCCGCCGGGACGCAGGAAACGTACGCCCGAGACACGTAAAGGCGGTCGACTCTAGACCATCCTACTCCAGGCCTCACCCAAGTAAAGGCGCTGGAGTCGGGGTGGAGATTTCGCCAGACGTCCACCAAGTCGAAGGACCCAACCAGGTCCCTCAACTTCTCCATCGCCGTCATGCACTGCGGGGCACCGGAGCGGTCCCTCGCCTCGAGGGTGCAGTTAAAATCCCCCCCGAGGACAATGCAGTCGCCGACGTCGACGGAGCCAAGACGAGCGGATACCTCTTCAAAGAAGCGCGGTTGCTGCGGGCCAGGCTGAGGGGCGTACACGTTCACGAGATGGAGCGGCACGTCCCCCAGGCGAACCGTTGCGTGCAGCAAGCGGCCTGGCACGGGCTCCTCGACCCCCAAGATCTCCGGCTGAAAATGCGGGCCCAGCAAGATGGCCACCCCACTAGAAATGGCGGTGAGGTGGCTCATGCGGACCTCTCCTTGCCATTCCAGGAGCCACGTGGCTTCGTCTCCCGGAACGGTGTGGGTTTCTTGCAGGAAGCACACCGCATATTTCCCCTCCCGCAGGAGCGAAAAATTGTCAAATCTACGGCGTGCCCCTCTGCCGCCGTTGATGTTGAGGCTGGCTATGGTTATCTTCATGGCAAAAGCAGAGTGCAACCTCTACCTTAACCTATTGTGGGGGAGGGAGCGGAGTCTTTTGTTGAACTCCACTCCCTCCGCAGCCCAGCGAGGAGTCCCTCGAGCTCGCGCAGCTCAAGGTGTTGCGCCTTTGTCAAGGGCCCGCCCGCGGCCAAGGTTTTGACGGCGGCGCGGACGGACCCCTTGATCAGCTCTGGCTCGGACCATTTTTCCAGGGCCAGTCGGGCTTGGTTGCAGCGACCCCGGCTCTGGGCCAAAAAGTCCCGGAGTTCCTTTGCAGGAATGAGGATGGTCTCGGCGGCGGCCGCGAGCAGATCCACCGCCTCGCTGGCGGTGGTCTCTAGATTTTCTCCCGCGTCCCCCACCGAGTCCCCGTCCTCCTCCGGGAGGTGGCCGCCAGCAGCCGGCCCATCGACCGCACAAGGTACGGCAAATGAACCGGCCGCTCCAACCGGCCCTGGCTCTGCCCCGATCCCACCCCCAGGATCGTCGGCAGAGGAGTCCCCACTGGGCTCTTTTAAAAATGGTGCTGGGTCGGGAAATGACAGTGGAAGGGGTTCCCCCTCCGCCCCAGGAACCGGGGAACAAGGAGAGACCCGGCCATAGGAAATCCCCAGGCTCCCCAAGTGCTCCAGCTCCAAAGTAAGGGGCGAGGGTGGGTGTTCCTCCCCCTCCCCGCTGCCACCCCCCGGCCCAGCATCTACAGTTTCATTAAAATCAATATATTTTGTTTCTGCCGGGTCGAGCAACTCCCGGGGGAAGTTGGGTATTGGCTGGGCGGGCTCAGGTTCGGCCTTTTCGGCCCCGCCCGCCTCAGTCCCCGGGACGCCCGGCCCGGCGGCAATGCATTCCTCCGCGGTCCACACGCCCCCCACGACAGGCAGATCTTCCACTCCATCCCCGGGAGGCAGAGGCTGGGCAGCCTCGACTGTCTCACCCTCCCCGGGGACAGACTCCTCCCGCCTACGGCGCTGCTGGTGGGGGACGCGGGACACGCGGCGGGCACCGACTCCTCCGCGGAGGGATGTTGTTCCCCCTCCGCCTCATCGGAGCGGCGCCTCCTTTTGTTGCTGGGGGTGCGCTGAGGCAGGGAGACCTCCATGTCTGCCGAGGCCTCCCGCTCCGCCCCCACCTTTTCCTTTTCTTGCCCTCGCCCGAGCCCCTCTGCGGTATTGGTCAAGGGCTCGGGCACGGGCTCAGGGCACCCCGCGCTCGCTGGTGACTGGGTTGGGCTGAGCGCGGTGGTCAATCTTTCCGGCGCACTGAGGGGACCCGCCTCTAGATGTTTCACCTTGTTCCGCGCCTTCTTTCCGGTCGGACGCTCTCCCTCCCCCCCGCCGGAGGCCGTGAAAACAAAGGCCCCCGACGATGCCCACGCACCTACAGCTCCCGGCACGCGGACGCAACTAGGGGGAGGGGTGGCGGCGGCGCCAGCTTGGCCGCCTTCGGTGGTTTGGCGGCCTTGGAGGCGGGGCAGTTCTTACGAACATGCCCCACCTCCCTACAGGCATGGCACCGCACGCCGTCCGACGTCCAGAAGACGCGGTAGGCAGTCCCCTCGTGCACCACATTAAATGATCCCTCCGTCGTGTCCTCCCGCGCCAGCCGGACAAAGAGCTGGCGGCGGACCGAGCGGTATGGGGTTGATCCCCGACCTTACCTCCCCCAGTTGGTGTAGGTGAGGGAGGAGGAGCTCAGCGGGAACAAAGGGCGGGACGTTTGACACGATGACCCTCTGCGTAGTGGCCTCGAGAGGGTCCACCGGCAGGACCGTCCCGCCCACCGTGAGCCCCTTTTCAAGGGCCAGGGACACCGCCCGCTCCGACCCCAGGAAGAACACGGCCTTCCCAGACATCTTGGAGGCTGCGACAATGGCCGAGGGGCCGACTACCCCAGCCATCGCCCGCACGCACTCCTCGATGCTCATTGTGGGGTGAGTGTAGCCCTTGACCCCGTGTTTCTTTGTTATAAGTCTGAATGGTGGCAGGGCAGCGGGTGGCGCAGGAGGTGCCGTGGAAGCGGTTGCCACCTGTGCATATGTCTTCGCTGGCCCTGCCACCGGCGTGGATGGGGTCGCCATCACGGGGTCCCTTTAAGGGCTACACCCACCCCAAAGTCACAGGCCTTAATGGTCTTAATTAGGCCTCGTTTGATTAGACTGAGCAGAGGAGCTTTTAACGAGGCACACCTCTCCCCTAGTTGGCAATTGGGGAGGGGCCTTGCTCCCTCTGCTCAGTTGTCTCAATTGTTTTATATTTTTTACAAATTAGTTTGGGAGGAAGGGGTCTCAGAGAGAGAGGGGGGTGGGAAGGTGGGGGGGAACTGCGAGGGCAGGTCTCCCCTCGCAGTTGTGGGTGGGTGCAATCCCCAGATGGTAAAACACAAAATAGTCTTTGGGATGGTCTTCAGGTGTGGGGAGAAGATGTCTTCACCTGGGGCAGCTAGAGCCACCAGGCACACACTCCTAATGATGTTAAGTAAGTGGTAAATAAAATCTTCAGCCTGGTAGCTCCAGCTATCCCAGGCTCGGCAATTGGGGGGGGGGGGGTTCAATTGTTGGGGGGGCCTAGTCGTAAGCAAGGCCCCCACACACACTTCCACACACACATACCCCCCGCGATGTTCCGGCCCTCAGTGGTCTTCTTTCCTCCCCCCACCGATACAACAAAGTCTTTTTGGGAAATGCACCCACACCCACCTGTAGAAGATGTAGAGTCACCCTCCTTCCACACTGGATGTTGTTTTGGTCTTTCCCCCTCTCTCCAACTCTTTGCAGAAATGGTAAAAAGTTGTTGAAAGTTCTCTGCCTTCCTACTCTCCCTCTGGGTGAAAGTTGGTGGTGAAGCCCCTTCCTTCCTTCTCTTCCTGGGCTGTTCTCAGGGCTCTCCAGGCCTTCCAAACAGGAGCTAAGGTTGATAGCTGCTCCTCTCACTGCAGCTCAGCTCCAACTGTGCAGGACACGCCTCCACTGCTCCACAATTGGTCCTTGTCGCAGAAGGATAGTTTGCAGGTGTAGCAGGTAATTAGGAAGGCAAATGGAATGTTGGCCTTCATTGCGAGAGGGATGGAGTACAAAAGCAGGGAGGTCCTTCTGCAACTGTATAGGGTATTAGTGAGGCCGCACCTGGAGTACTGCGTGCAGTTTTGGTCACCGTACTTAAGGAAGGATTAACTAGCTTTGGAGGGGGTACAGAGACGATTCACTAGACTGATTCTGGAGATGAGAGGGTTACCTTATGATGATAGATTGAGCAGACTGGGTCTTTACTTGTTGGAGTCCAGAAGGATGAGGGGGGCTCTTATAGAAACATTTAAAATAATGAAAGGGATAGACAAGATAGAGGCAGAGAGGTTGTTTCCATTAGTCGGGGAGACTAGAATTAGGGGGCACAGCCTCAAAATACGGGGGAGCCAATTTAAAACTGAGTTGAGAAGGAATTTCTTCTCCCAGAGGGTTGTGAATCTGTGGAATTCTCTGCCCAAGGAAGCAGTTGAGGCTAGCTCATTGAATGTATTCAAATCACAGATAGATATTTTTTTAACCAATAAGGGAATTAAGGGTTAGGGGGAGCAGGTGGGTAAGTGGAGCTGAGTCCACGGCCAGATCAGCCATGATCTTGTTGAATGGCGGAGCAGGCTCGAGGGGCTAGATGGCCTACTCCTGTTCCTAATTCTTATGTTCTTATGTTCGTCCGTACATTGTTAATACAGCATCCTCAGGAAGCATTAATAATTGCAGCAGTTATTATTTGGCATTGTGCTTTTCAATTTCTTCTATGGGTCAGGTTCAAGAGCTCAGGCCTCCAGTTCAAACGTGGTGGCTAGCTGCCGGTGAATGGTTTCCAAATGTCAGTTTGGTTCAGTGGCAGCACTGTTGCCTCTGGGTTCGAAGGTTGTGGCTTCAAGCCTCACAGAATATAACCTAGACTAACATTTCAGTGTAGCACGAAGGGAGGGCTGCATTGTTGAAGATGTTACCTTTCCAATGATTCTATTAAACCTGGCTGTTCAAGTAGATGTAAAAGATCCCATGACACATCTTTAAAGAGAAAGCTGTTTTCCTGGTGTCCTGGCTAACATTTATCCCTCAACTCACATCACCAAACCAGATTAGCTTGTCATTCATCTGATTGCTGTTTATTGAGTCTGTCTGCACAAGTTGGCTGCTTCATTTGCCTACATACAAGTGGTGATTGCAATTCATAAATATTCTATCGGTTGAAAAGTGCTTTGGGATGTCCTGAAGGCTTAGTAATTTTTTTATTAAGATATGTAATTTTTTTTGTTTGTTATAAATATCAGTTATATACACTGACTTTCACGAAAAAGGAAAATGGTAGCTAAAACCAATGTGAAAACATTATTTGAGCAATTAAAAAAAAATAGATGCTTGATCATTGCTGGTTGGAAACTTTCTTATATGTCTAATGAATAGAATTAGTTTATGATTGGCAACAACACTTACTTAATCAGCTCAACACCATCCAGGAAAAAACAGTCTGCTTGATCGGCACCTCTTCCACTAACCCAGGGATTCTGAACCTTTTTTGCTTCTGAGCCCCCCCTACATAATTTCACGGACCACCTTGTATTGACACAAGAGTCTGGTTACTGTAAACTCACTCAGGTGCAGCCTGATCCATCCTTATTCCAGCCCAAGTGTGCCAGCGTGACAAAGACACCCAGCTTACACACAGATGACCAAGCACACATGCCACATGCGTATAGCCCGATGATCTCCAACCATGGTGCCCTCTGTAGGGGAGGACGAAAACCCCCTCATTTTACCCAGAAGGAAAAGGGCTGTGGGATCAGTCTGTGCTGTGAATTGAAACCGATGGAAGGAAACTTTGGGACACAAATGAATTTTATAGGGGCAGACGAGGCCTGCAGGGGATAAAAGGGGGTGCATTCATGGAGACCCCCCCCCCCAGTGTTTGGACTCATAGGAAAGGGAATTTAATTTGGAACTATCTACCAGAAAGTTTGAAATCCTAAAGTGCACATGGAAGAAACTACGAACTTTAATCGAATTTGGGATTTTTAAAAGGTGTATGTTGGGTCTGCAAGAAAAGGGGTGGGGTCAATATCAAAAGGGCCAGTTTGGACATTGGAACTAATCAAATTGTCTGGGAACTGTATACCCTCGAAACTTGCCCCTTGAAAACATTAGCATTTAAACAATGCCACATACATATTCCAACACCTTTTTCATCAGGCATAGAAATATCTGGCTCAGGCCAGACTAGCACAATGGCTACAGGAGGCCAATGCAATCAACACCCACTCAAACCTTGAGTAGGTTATCAGTGGAAAAAAAAACCCCAATCAAAAACTGCTGCATTTTTCAAAATCAAAAAGTCCACCAATGAGAAGAATCGACTTCAGCAGGAGAGGCGGACTGGATAATCTGGCTATAAAAAAGGGGTTTCTGACATAGTGAAAAAGAAGTGATGATTTTCCCTGCCCTCGTCATCCAACAACCACAACCAGTAAGCCTCTCGACACTGAAGGAAAACCAGTGTCCGAAGACACCGAAGATAGAAGAAACAAACCACCAGACTGCGGAAGGCACAGTAGTGAGTATAACCTCTGGTCCCCAGAACTCCCAACTCAGTTAGGCCAGGAAAAGGTGGGAGGTTGGGCATTGTACTGCTAAACTGGTGTAAAGATTTTCGTTGGGTCCGTTTTAGTG
Source organism: Pristiophorus japonicus (assembly GCF_044704955.1). Taxonomy (NCBI): domain Eukaryota; kingdom Metazoa; phylum Chordata; class Chondrichthyes; family Pristiophoridae; genus Pristiophorus; species Pristiophorus japonicus. The sequence continues at coordinate 138,555,516 of NC_091978.1, read as the reverse complement.
GGATTTAGGGGGATTGTTTTGTTGGTGTATTGCTGTTGAGTTACACCTTGTCAAATAAATTGGAAGCCTAAAGTTCCTCTTGGAATCACCTTGTCTCAGTTCTATTGTATTACATCTCCTGATCGTGAGTCTTATGTCAGAACCGTGTAAGGGAAGCTAGGAGCACCTCGAAAACGCTCAACTGTGTGTCACAGGCTAGGGAAGAAGGGGTTAGGAGTGTTTGACACTCACAGGTGCCTCACAGGCTAGGCATAAGCTGTGGGGACGCACGAGTCTCAAAACCCCCTTCATAAGCTGTGGACACAGTCTCTCCAGGGGTGCTCTTGCAGCACTCGGTACCTCACAGGCCAGGCATAAGCTGTGAGGGCAGAAGCCCAGAGAGAGACACCCAAGGCACAACAACCCTGTGAAAACCCCTTACACCTCTGGTGTCTGGTGACCCCCAAGCATTAATGCATAGCACACCTATAACAAGTATTTTTTCTGTATAACAATTCTCTCAGCGCCGCTCCCACTCACCATGTTACTTCTGCTATCCTGGCACTGCAGAATATACTGGTCCCCACACCCATCCCACTCTCCACAAAAGCCCCAATCACCTTTCCCCCACAACCCCCGACTCCCTCATCGACTGTTTCCAGTACAACAGCCGGTCCTGGTTCTCTGCTTGATTGTCAATCAAACAGCCTTCCCCTGCCCCAGCACCATCTTCAATATTTTCATAACTAATAAACAAACATGTACAATGAAAATGAAAAAACTATTTTTGTTTAAGGCCCATATGATTTTTCTTCCAAATTTGATTGCAGCAGTATCCAGATTAATATTTTATTCCTTGTGAATCCGGGTCAATCCTAGAAGCTTGAAAAGAAAAGCTGGAGGCCAACATTGGGCGTGTACAATCAGGTCTGCCTGTGATGCCCACCTTGGTAGAGCAAGACTGTTCACCTGCGAGGCTATACCTTGAGTGTTAAGAATGAATGAGGTTAGGTTCCAAAGGGCAGCCAGCATCCTTGTAACTATACTACTGTGCGAGTCAACACTCTGAAGACAGCAGGAGAGAAAATGGGGGAAAACGTTTAGAATATTTTTGTGAGTTTGGAAACTATTTCAGTTTTGCTGGTAATAAGTGTCAATCCTAATAGTTTGACTCCAGCAACTCCTTTCCTTCTTGCAGCTGCTGCCTATTTCCTTGCCCTTCTTCATTTGATTGACAATCGTGACCAAAAAACAACAAACTAACTGCTGCAGTTATTGTGGTGAAGGTACTCCACAATACTATTATGTAGGGAGCTCTAGGATTTTGACAGGGACTATGAACTAACTAGCAATATATATTAAGCAAAGGGGAATTTGGAGGTGATGGTGTTCCCATGTACCTACTGCCCTTGTCCTTCTAGGAGGTGGAGACCGTGGGTTTGGGAGATTCTGCTGAAGAAGCCATGTTGACTTGCTGCAGAAACAACAAAAATAGGAGAAAAAAAATCAAATCTGAAATGGAACTGACGTACATACCTGGCAAGAGAAGAGTGGAGGATGGAGGGCTCAAGCCAGGGGATCTGCGCTCAGCAACCGCCGTCTCTCTTCCTTCTCAGCGAGCAGGGGCCGGCCTCGCAGTCGTTCGGAGCGAAGTGGGGCTGAAGTCTCCAGTTTGCTCAGCTCAATCCCACCTTTACACGATGGTGTATTTTTCTTGTGGATTCTCAAGAGGCCACGGACCCCCAGTTGAAAACCTCTGCACTAAAACAATCACTCTTCCTACCACCGGATGCACTGCAGCAAGTCAACATGGCTTCTTCAGCAGAATCTCTCAAACTCACAGTCTCCACCACCTAGGACAAGGGCAGTAGGTACATGGGAACACCATCACCTCCAAATTCCCCTTTGCTTGACATATATTGCTAGTTAGTTCATAGTCCCTGCCAAAATCCTGGAGCTCCCTACAAAATAGAATTGTGGAGTACCTTCACCACACTAACTGCAGCAGTTCAAAAAGGCGGCCCATCATCATCTTCTCAAGGCAACGAGGGAAAGGCAATAAATACCTTCCTTGTCAGCGATGCCTGGATCCAGAGAATGAAAAAAAAAATTAGTCTCTGGGGGGGAAAAAATCCAAACTTGGCCCATGAGCACTTTAACCACCTATTATCTCAATGCCCCTTTTAAAAAACGGGTGTGAATACACTTTGCTTTTAAAGCCCAACAGTTAGAAGTAATTTTTTTCCCCAGGTCCTTTCTGTGGAAAAATTGTCAAACAATCCCAAAACATGGCACAGCTAATATTCTAGAATTTAAAAAAAAAGGTATTTATTCCAACCATATTATGGGATATTCTGGTTAGAAAATGTGGTTAGCGATTTTCTTCAGTTATAGAATATTCTGGTTAAAGATGAAATGATCTCTGTAAGTAATGAATGGCTTCCTGATTGCAATCAGATCATGTGATACTCAAAATATCACTACTGGTGACTGAGTGTTGGAAGTTTGTAGAGGGACTGAAAGTCTCTTGTAGTCAATCAATGGGAGGGGTAGAAAGAAGCTGAACTGCCAGTTTATACAACTGTCAGCTTTTTAAGCTCTAATGTGTAGACTTGGTACATTTTTTGTATACCTCCACAATCTAGCCCAGATTAGGAACATAGGAATGTACAGGACAGAAAAAGACCACGTAGGTCCATCTGACTGGTCACATAATTCACTGCTTATATCCCTCAACTGATTTAACCAAATGCCTGTACAAACTCCCTCTTGGAATTACTGATGTTATCAGCCTAGATCGTCTCACTGGGCAGTCTATTCCAAACATTCACCAACCTTTGTGAAAAATTGTTTTATTTGATCTGGCTATTCACCTTCCCTCTTTAGAGCTTCATCCAATGTCCACCCATTTCTCATATCAAAGATCTGAACTGTAACCCTTTACAAGGTTATTTTAGTACAGCAAAATTAGAGGAACAGGATTCATTAAATGTTTGGTTTCCTTCATTTGCCAAGCAGGTGATTACACTTGACTTGCACTCTCATTGAAAAAATGCATTAGGAATGCAACTGCGTGTGCTATTCTATATGGCATAAATAAAACAAATATGAGCACATTATCTTTTGAGAAGAGAATAGATCAAACCATAACTCTGTTAATCTATCATTTATCTTGAGACACATGCTTGCTAGGTTTGTACTCAATTTTCTCCTTGCAGCCTAAAACTAAAAACAAATCAGAATAGCAGAAGCTTAATGTTAATTTTATACATATTTTAATGTTATACATGTTTAATACACTGAGGTTTTTGACATTTGGTGGTTTGTCCGTATCCCAAATTGAAGACTTAAATCACTGACAGGATAACAGCATGGATTGTGATTTAGCAAGTATGAAATAAGGGAATAATGGAACTAATTAAGATATTATAAATGCTGTGTACAGAACAGTACAGTTTATATAACTCTGACAAAGAGTCTGTGTTTGAGCTTGCCTTTCACTCTTCCCTTCCTTGACGTATCTGCCAGTATAAAAGTTTTGTTGGAATGCAGTACACTCGGTCACTACAATGAAGTGGAATGCAACACATATGCAGTTCATTCTTACAATAGGATTAATCTACAACAATAACCAGTAACCATTCAAGGCTACCAACATAGTACAACCTACAAAAGTAAAATGGTAATTTATAAAATAGGTTTACATTACACATATTCCTGCTGGTTGTACAGCACTGCCAGTTCTGTATGAATGCAAGTAGTCTTGTAGACAAAAAGATAGTCACACATCCAGTGAAAATATCAAGGTAATAAAACATATCCGTTGCTTCATTTGCAATATCGGTCAGCTTTCATTTTGGATCGCCTGCAGAGCAAAACACAGAAATTTCATTATGAATGCGTAAAGATAAAAATGTGTGAAGAATTTAAAATTTAAAGCCTTCTTACTAATTGCTAAATTTAAAAACTCAAGCACATACCTGTCAAGCAAGGCCTCATGGAAAGTACCTTCTTGCCTGGCTTTTTTCAGCATTTTACTGTCCTCTACATTTACTCTAAGTTTTTGATCTTGAAAACTCTGGAATTTCTTTCTGCAACGGAAGAATGAAATACAATGGGAACCTGAAATAAGCCTTTAGCACAATAATAAACAGCAGCACAATGCGATGGTACATTCAAAAACTAGATCTCATACACTTTTTCCAAGTCTTACAACTCTGGATCAAGTTTCAATTTTTATACTTCAACTTTTTTTTTGCAATACACTGAATTCACCATGAAACCAAACATGATAAATCAATCTAATTTTGATTTGTGTATTGACAGTTATCAGGGGAGGCTCATCATAGCACAGAAGGAAGCCATTCGGCTCTTTGCAAGAACACTTCAGCTAGTCCCACTCTCCTGCCCTTTCCCTGTAGCCTTGCAAATGTTTTTCCTCAGGTATTTATCTAACTCCTTTGAAAGCCATGATTGAATTTGCCTCCACCACCCTTTCAGGCAGTTCATACCAGATCCTAACCACTTGCTGTGTAAAAAAAGTTTTTCCTCATATCGCCTTTGGTTCTTTTGCCAATCACCGTAGATCCTTTGGTTCTCGACCCTTCTGCCAATAGGAATAGTTTCTCACCGTCTACTCTGTCCAGACCGCTCATGATTTTGAACACCTCTATCAAATCTCCTCTCACTCTTCTCTGGCCTAAGGAGAACAACCCCAGCTTCTCCAATCTATCCATGTAACTAAAGTCCCTCATCCCTGGAACCATTCTTGTAAATCTTTTCTGCACCCTCTCTAAAGCCTTCACATCCTTCCTAAAGTGCGATGCCCAGAACTGAACACACAGAATTGGCTTAGAAAACTGGAACTGGGACTATTTACTTTAGAAACGGGAATGGTAACATCGTGGTTAAGTTACAGGACTAGAAATCCAGAAGCCTGGACTTATGATCCAGAGACGCAAGTTCAAATCCCATCACAGCAGCTGTGGAATTTAAATTTAATTAAATAAAAAAATCTGTAATAAAAAGCTAGTGAAACTATCGGATTGTCGTTAAAAACGCATTTGGTTCACTAATATCACTTAGGGAAGGAAATCTGCCATCTTTACCGGGTCTGGCCTATATGTGACTCTAGACCCACAGCAATGTGGTTGACTCTTAACTGCCCTCTAAAATGGCCTAGCAAGCCACTCATTTCTAAAAAAATAACGCTACAAGGAACAAGAATAAAACCTGACTGTTCACCTGATCGACCAGAGAAAGATTGGAAACAATTTTGTACTGTGGACTGTTTCATAAGAAACTGTAAAAACGATCCCAAATAATTTTCATTAGGTACCAGGCACCAAGGAAAATAAGTACTCATTTCATCTTTGAGCAGGATATGAACCTTGATTTGGTGATGAAAGGTCGTTATCATTCTGCAGCTATCCATTCTCTCTACCCGTAGTAAATTTAAAAAAGTATAAATATGTAAATTCTATTCTGTGGTGTAGCTCAATCCTGCTCAGAACTGTTGTACAGGAGTTAGATGTAGTCCTTACTACTAGGGGGATCAAGGGGTATGGCGAGAAAGCAGGAATGGGGTACTGAAGTTGCATGTTCAGCCATGAACTCATTGAATGGTGGTGCAGGCTCGAAGGGCCGAATGGCCAACTCCTGCACCTATTTTCTATGTTTCTATGTACTTATACATACTCTCTCGGCCTTCTGCGAGAGATGGGCACTGGAGAGACCGGAGTGCATCATCACCCCCGGCAACCAAATTTTAATTTGAACCATTATTGTTAAAAGTTAATTTGTTTAAATTGTCGGTTTTAGTGCCCCTTTAATAAGGGGGCATTTGATTTACAGGTACAACCAAAATAGTTGTACTTACACATAGTTGATTTCACACTGCTTCACATTACCCTTGTCTTCATCTATAAGCTCATCTTTTGTCTTTATTACAATGTCAGCACAGGAACGGATCTGTTTAAAACAAAAATGTAAGTTTAAAAATGTAAAAAAATGCAAATAAAGTGTAAAAATGTACCTAGTCAGACCCGGCTAATCTATATACATTTAGCATAGAGAGGGAGAGCAGGATTAACAAAGCTGCTGAAATAGAAGCAGAAGGTTTAATGAAAAATAGTAAGAAATTATTGCCAGAGAAGAAAGTAGTAGTGAGAAATAAGGACACTGTTTTAGAAGGGGCGAGGCATGTTAAAAAAATTAAAGAAAATCAGAAAAAATAAGGTACAATGTTTAACCAAAATGGAGTCAAGTTTGAGTGGTATGCTTGTGAATGTACAAATCATTCCAAACAGAATTGAAGCATTTAGAAACATTAATGACTATTTGGAAGGACTCAATCCCGGACGAGCCCTCAATTGAGCGTCGGCGAGAGGTGCGTGGAGAGGGTCGGGAGTTCGTTGGTGAGGCCTGTAAAAGGCACAGCAGGGAGTCCGGGGCCCAGCGTCGGCGAGAGGTGCGTGGAGAGGAGTCGGGAGTTCGTTGGTGAGGCGTACTTGTGCAGCTACAGGGAGAAGGCAAAAAAGTAGAAAGAAACAAAAAGGTGACGTCACAGCCAAGGGGGTAAGTGATTGGCTGGTGATTGGTGAGTAGTTTTTATTTTTTCTCTTCTATAACAGTGAGTAAACTTTAGCATTGTTGTTGCTTATCTAAGGGTTAAGTCATGGCAGGACAGCTCGGTCATGTGTTATGCTCCTCCTGTACCATGTGGGAACTCAGGGACGACACCAGTGTTCCTGACGACTACGTGTGCGGGAAGTGTATCAGCCTCCAGCTCCTGATGGACCGCGTTGCGGAGTTGGAGCTGAGGGTGGATTCACTCTGGAGCATCCACGATGCTGAGAATGACGTGAGTAGCACGTGTAGCGAGTTGGTCGTACCGCAGGGAAAGAGTCCACAGCCAGATAGGGAATGGAAGACCAGCAGGAAGAGCAGTGCAAGGAAGGTAGTGCAGGAGTCCCCTGTGGTCAGCCCCTGCAAAACAGATACACTGCTTTGGGTACTGTTGGGGGGGGATGACTCATCAGGGGAGGGCAGCAGCAGCCAAGTTCATGGCACCGTGGCTGGCTCTGTTGCACAGGAGGGCAGGAAAAAGAGTGGGAGAGCGATAGTGATAGGGGATTCAATTGTAAGGGGAATAGATAGACGTTTCTGCGGCTGCAACCGAGACTCCAGGATGGTATGTTGCCTCCTTGGTGCAAGGGTCAAGGATGTCTCGGAGCGGGTGCAGGACATTCTAAAAAGGGAGGGAGAACAGCCAGTTGTCGTGGTACACACTGATACCAACGACATAGGTAAAAAAAGGGATGAGGTCCTACGAAACGAATTTAAGGAGCTAGGAGCTAAATTAAAAAGTAGGACCTCAAAATAGTAATTTCGGGATTGCTACCAGTGCCACGTGCTAGTCAGAGTAGGAATCGCAGGATAGCACAGATGAATACGTGGCTTGAGCAGTGGTGCAGCAGGGAGGGATTCAAATTCCTGGGGCATTGGAACCGGTTCTGGGGGAGGTGGGACCAGTACAAACCGGACGATTTGCACCTGGGCAGGACCGGAACCAATGTCCTAGGGGGAGTCTTTGCTAGTGCTGTTGGGGAGGAGTTAAACTAATATGCCAGGGGGATGGGAACCAATGCAGGGAGACAGAGGGAAACAAAAAGGAGACAAAAGCAAAAGACAGAAAGGAGATGAGGAAAAGTGGAGGGCAGAGAAACCCAAGGCAAAGAACAAAAAGGGCCACTGTACAGCAAAATTCTAAAAGGACAAAGGGTGTTATAAAAACAAGCTTGAAGGCTGTGTGTCGTAATGCAAGGAGTATCTGTAATAAGGTGGATGAATTAACTGTGCAAATAGATGTTAACAAATATGATGTGATTGGGATTACAGAGACGTGGCTCCAGGATGATCAGGGCTGGGAACTCAACATCCAGGGGTATTCAACATTCAGGAAGGATAGAATAAAAGGAAAAGGAGGTGGGTTAGCATTGCTGGTTAAGGAGGAGATTAATGCAATAGTTAGGAAGGACATTAGCTTGGATTATGTGGAATCTATATGGGTAGAGCTGCAGAACACCAAAGGGCAAAAAACGTTAGTGGGAGTTGTGTACAGAGCTCCAAACAGCAGTAGTGATGTTGGGGAGGGCATCAAACAGGAAATTAGGGGTGCATGCAATAAAGGTGCAGCAGTTATAATGGGTGACTTTAATATGCACATAGATTGGGCTAACCAAACGAAGCAATACGGTGGAGGAGGATTTCCTGGAGTGCATAAGGGATGGTTTTCTAGACCAATATGTCGAGGAACCAACTAGGGGGCGGCCATCTTCGACTGGGTGTTGTGTAATGAGAGAGGATTAATTAGCAATCTCGTTGTGTGAGGCCCCTTGAGGAAGAGTGACCATAATATGGTGGAATTCTGCATTAGGATGGAGAATGAAACAGTTAATTCAGAGACCATGGTCCAGAACTTAAAGAAGGGTAACTTTGAAGGTATGAGGCGTGAATTGGCTAAGATAGATTGGCGAATGATACTTAAGGGGTTGATTGTGGATGGGCAATGGCAGACATTTAGAGACCGCATGGATGAACTACAACAATTGTACATTCCTGTCTGGCGTAAAAATAAAAAAGGGAAGGTGGCTCAACCGTGGCTATCAAGGGAAATCAGGGATAGTATTAAAGCCAAGGAAGTGGCATACAAATTGGCCAGAAATAGCAGCGAACCCGGGGACTGGGAGAAATTTAGAACTCAGCAGAGGAGGACAAAGAGTTTGATTCGGGCAGGGAAAATGGAGTATGAGAAGAAGCTTGCAGGGAACATTAAGACGGATTTCAAAAGTTTCTATAGATATGTAAAGAGAAAAAGGTTAGTAAAGACAAACGTAGGTCCCCCTGCAGTCAGAATCAGGGGAAGTCATAACGGGGAACAAAGAAATGGCGGACCAATTGAACAAGTACTTTGGTTCGGTATTCACTAAGGAGGACACAAACAACCTTCCGGATATAAAAGGGGTCAGAAGGTCTAGTAAGAAGGAGGAACTGAGGGAAATCCTTATTAGTCGGGAAATTGTGTTGGAGAAATTGATGCGATTGAAGGCCGATAAATCCCCAGGGCCTGATGGACTGCATCCCAGAGTACTTAAGGAGGTGGCCTTGGAAATAGCGGATGCATTGACAGTCATTTTTCAACATTCCATTGACTCTGGATCAGTTCCTATGGAGTGGAGGGTAGCCAATGTAACCCCACTTTTTAAAAAAAGGAGGGAGAGAGAAAACAGGGAATTATAGACCGGTCAGCCTGACATCGGTTGTGGGTAAAATGATGGAATCAATTATTAAGGATGTCATAGCAGTGCATTTGGAAAGAGCTGACATGATAGGTCCAAGTCAGCATGGATTTGTGAAAGGGAAATCATGCTTGACAAGTCTTCTGGAATTTTTTGAGGATGTTTCCAGTAGAGTGGACAAGGGAGAACCAGTTGATGTGGTATATTTGGACTTTCAGAAGGCTTTCGACAAGGTCCCACACAAGAGATTAATGTGCAAAGTTAAAGCACATGGGATTGAGTGTGCTGACCTGGATTGAGAACTGGTTGTCAGACAGGAAGCAAAGAGTAGGAGTAAATAGGTACTTTTCAGAATGGCAGGCAGTGACTAGTGGGGTACCGCAAGGTTCTGTGCTGGGGCCCCAGCTGTTTACACTGTACATTAATGATTTAGACGAGGGGATTAAATGTAGTATCTCCAAATTTGCAGATGACACTAAGTTGGGTGGCAGTGTGAGCTGCGAGGAGGATGCTATGAGGCTGCAGAGTGATTTGGATAGGTTAGGTGAGTGGGCAAATGCATGGCAGATGAAGTATAATGTGGATAAATGTGAGGTTATCCACTTTGGTGGTAAAAACAGAGAGACAGACTATTATCTGAATGGTGACAGATTAAGAAAAGGGGAGGTGCAAAGAGACCTGGGTGTCATGGTACATCAGTCATTGAAGGTTGGCATGCAGGTACAGCAGATGGTTAAGAAAGCAAATGGCATGTTGGCCTTCATAGCGAGGGGATTTGAGTACAGGGGCAGGGAGATGTTGCTACAGTTGTACAGGGCCTTGGTGAGGCCACACCTGGAGTATTGTATACAGTTTTGGTCTCCTAACCTGAGGAAGGACATTCTTGCTATTGAGGGAGTGCAGCGAAGGTTCACCAGACTGATTCCCGGGATGGCGGGACTGACCCATCAAGAAAGACTGGATCAACTGGGCTTGTATTCACTGGAGTTCAGAAGAATGAAAGGGGACCTCATAGAAACGTTTAAAATTCTGATGGGTTTAGACAGGTTAGATGCAGGAAGAATGTTCCCAATGTTGGGGAAGTCCAGAACCAGGGGACACAGTCTAAGGATAAGGGATAAGCCATTTGGGACCGAGATGAGGAGAAACTTCTTCACACAGAGTGGTGAACCTGTGGAATTCTCTACCACAGAAAGTTGTTGAGGCCAATTCACTAAATATATTCAAAAAGGAGTTAGATGAAGTCCTTACTACTAGGGGGATCAAGGGGTATGGCGAGAAAGCAGGAATGGGGTACTGAAGTTGCATGTTCAGCCATGAACTCATTGAATGGCGGTGCAGGCTAGAAGGGCCGAATGGCCTACTCCTGCACCTATTTTCTATGTTTCTATGTCTAATACATTAGTTACAACAGACTCATGGCTTCAGTTTCAATAGGACTGGAAAATTACTATTACAAAAGCAAAATTACTGCCACTACTTTCCAGTTCTGATGAAAGGTCATCGACCTGAAACGTTAACTCGGTTTCTCTCTCCACAGATGCTGCCTGACCTGCTCAGTATTTCCAGCATTTTCTCTTTCTATCATATTGGAAAGTTACTATTCCTGGTTATAATAGTTTCAGGAGACATAACATGGAACGATGGCAACATTAATAAAGGAGCCTATTACAACAGTGACTACACTCCAAAAGAACTTAATTGGCTAATAAGTGCTGAGACATCCCGTGGTCATGAAAGACGCTATATTTAAATGCAAGTCTTTCTTTCTATCATTGTGTTAGAAAGTAAGGATGTTCCAGGGTCTTATATTAAAAATCTAAATGCATTGAGTTAAGGAATAAAATGAAAATTGTAAAATTCTCGGTGTATAATGCAGATCAAAGTGTGGAGATAAGATAGGGATTTAGATTTGCTGATAGTTCAGCAAATAGTGAAAACAAAGGGCAATAATATTGGGTGCTTATTACTATCCCAAGATAAACTTGGATAAAATGCTAGTGATGAAAGTGGCGAATGATCTTTAAAATGCAAGTAAGACTGCTTCCCAGGTCAGTACGTTTCTAATTAAACAAGGGAAGAAACATTGTTTGATTTGGTTCTGGGAAAGGAAGTGGGGCAAATATCTGATGTCAGATTGTGAGAACAATTGGGAAATAGAGACATAGTTATGTTCAAAGTAAGACTGTAAAAGGACTATGAACAGTCAAAGATAAGGGTCCTAAATTTGGAAAAGGCAAAGTTCAATGATAATAGCAAGGATCTGGTGCAAATTAACTGGTCAGAAAAGTTACCAAACTGGATTGTCAGATCAGCAGTCAGATTCTTAAAATATTAGATGCATAGAGTACAAAATAAATATATTTCTAGAAGATAAAATGGGAATGCATCAAAGAATAGAGTTATGTGGAGAAAGATGGAGATTAAAGCCAACTGAAACAAAGGTGGCATATGATAAAACTAGGACTAAGGAAAATCATGAGGAATATAGAAAATGCAATGGGAAGGTAAAAAGGGGGGAAATAAGCTAGTAGATAATACAAAAGGGAATGTAAGCATATAGAATTGTAGAAATAACTAAAAAAAGAAATTGGTCTGGAAAAATGTGCAGATCTCTAGGTGAGAAGCTAGGGAATAAACATGTGACCCGGCATGTCCAGGTGTTGTTGCTTCATTGATTTGGAGGTCATCTGGGATACTGAAGGGATTGTGTGAGGTGATTGACAACAAGAGGTGAACTCTTCTATCATGTCACTCAATGGTCAACAGAATTGAGGAGGTTTCTTTGGAAATGGAGGATATGCAAGTTGGTGTTTTGCGACTAAAGTCTTCAGTTCTTAGTTTTATTCTAGTTCTTTCAATTGTTCTTGTAGAAGGTGTAGTTCTTTGTCTGCTATATGTAGAAGGGTGTCTCTGTAAAAATCTCCCACACAGAGAGAAAGGTTATAGAAGTTAACATTGCACACTGGCCAGATACATTCAGAAGTAATTGAATTGTATTGAAAGCATAACTGAATAAATATTTAAAGAGGAAGATACATGGTGTTGGGAAACAGTGGAGCAGTCGATTAGTTTGTATTGACTAGCAAAGAAACAGCACAGTTATGATAGGCTAAATAGCTTGCTCTTATACAGTAGTCAATGATTTTGTTAATTAATTAAGTGCACTCTATCTTTTATTCAGCCAGAATATGATAGCATTTTTCAGTCTGTTAAATATAGCACAGTGAACATTTTAGATTATCTCAAATTATTTCATTGGGAAATGCCAAACCTCGTGTCAACATTACCCAAGAATAACTGTGACCAGCCAATAAGTGGCTTTAATTGATGAAAGTGATTGTGTGAAGCAGGCTCAGTGTAAACTCTGAAGCAGCTATTAAATGCCAGCCTCCTGGTAAAAGGCATCATTTGTCTTTCATATTAAAGAGGCAGAAACAATGGAAATCTGATGTTTGATGTTCATTTACATTAATTTGAACTCAGAAGGAGGTATACAGATTAACTATGCCAAAAAACAATGGTTTTAGATATCAATGAACAACTTGTTACTTAGCTCAAAGCTAATATATATTAATGAAATAATAAAAATAATCTATTTGCAGGTAGTCTCCTCCCTTCCGGGCTAAGCACTTGTGGCCAATGGACAGGGGGATGACATGCTCCAATACCACTTTGAACCAAATACTGAAAGATGCACAAGTGCATCAGGGAACAACTCAATTTTTCCTCCCTCCACGCCTTTGAAGAATCTGTTATGCCTGAGACTGCACAGATTAAAGGATATATTTAACAATTTTGATATTTAACAACTTAGAAATTTAATTTCAATTTCAAAATTCATAGATGAGATTACCAGCTAAAACGGAAACACATGGAATTGAAGGTTCCTTCATGAAAAGGATCGGAAACTGATTGGAAGATAGAAGGCAGAGACTTGGGATACAAGGATTATTTTTAGATTGGCAAAAAAATAATGTCCTTAGTAATTCATGCTGGAATTCCAGCTTTTCATTCAATGTATAAATGACCTATATTTAATAGAGGGGAGTATATGCAAATTTTCAGATTATACTAGGATAGGAAATATAGTGAACTTTGAAAAAAAGTGCAGAAAATTGCAAAAGGATCTGTTAGAACTCCTTGAGGTGGTTTCAGAGCTTGTGCATAAATGATATGTGACATTGTTCATCTATATTCCAACAAGGCTTTCAATATAGTTCAAGTACATAAAAGGTAGAAAAGCACAGAACTAGTGGATGGTTATTGAAGTGAATAATTTTATTTAGATCATAAAAGCATTCTACAATCAGCTCTATTTCAGTGATGAGTAATCAATCTATGGAACAGATGCAAATTTGTAATTTTTTTCAGAACATAATACTGTATACCATCATATACATGAATAATTTGAGACATGGCATATGTGGTGTAGCATGCTTGGGAGGAACAGGTGACTTTGGACCTATGGTTCCCAAATCTCTCTACAATTGGAGTTTTCCTTGCTTCATGTCGGAGTCTGTTGTAGACCCATTGATACAGATTGATTGCTATCATTAGTCAACAACTCCATTATTCTTTCGTGCAACTACCAGGATTGAAGATGGTGAACTAGATGGATCTTGGTCTTTTTTTCATCCATCAATTCCTATGTTTTTATACACACAGACTGATAATAGGAAACCTGCATCCACTATTATTTAGATTCAGTGCATTAACTGTTTGAATCCTGGCACACCAGTGTCTTTTCAGTAATTACAACTAAGTCATTCAGAATGTAGAATTTGTTACTTGGTAATAAATCAAATCAGGCATGTGAGAGTGAAGCCACATCAACTTAAAAAGAAAAGTGGAAGAAACAGGTTATCCTCTGGTTTAATTTACAATCAAACCAGAATCCACAGGAATACCTTTATCATCTCCTCCTCTCCGGCTGTTTTTCGCTTTGCAATAATGTCACCTTCATCATTAGAGATGAAGCAGCTGTTTGAAGCCATTAATGCCAACTTTCCCTGGGAAAAGAAAAGCTAGTGAGTATACAATGCTGTAACCATACAAATATGCATGCTTTATAAATACTATTGAAATCTGTCTGCAAGCACATACATACACACGCAATAGACGATAGTCATGTATGCAAGAAAAAAGACTCAAAGTTACACTATTTGAATAGTTATAGGTCACGATACTGTAGACTTAACCAACGTTCCCTTATAAGCTGCGTGGCTGCGCAGCTCTTTGCCGGTCCCACGCAGCCCGGGACTAGCTTTTGCAATGTTAAAGTTTGCGCATGTGCAAAACTGTGAATGGGCCCACACCCAAAAAAAATTACAGGGCACATTGGTCCTAACCTACACAACAGGTCATAGGTCATACGTCACACATTCTCATGTACATGGAAACACAAGAACATAAGTATTATGTATGGAGAAAGAGTCAGACTGAACACTGAGCTCAAAGTAAAGTGTGACTGTAGTCTTTTATTGCAGGTCTCCAGAGTGCCTCTCCAACCTGTGAGGCCTCCTTAAATAACTGTGCTCCCAAGTGATCCTTTGGGACTCCATGGGGATGAGCCCTCTGGTGGCTGTATAGAATAAATACAAGTTTACATATATAACACCACCCGCCCGCCACCCCCCGACTGAAGTCAACAGTGTAACTATTTACAAGGTGAGTCGACCTGGGGCCCTTCTTGCCCTGGTTGATCGTCTCGATGTGAAAGCTGGTGTTGGTGAATAAACTGTTGGGTCCTCGCTGGGCTGCTGTGCAGCTGGCCTTGCTGGGCTGCCTGGTATGGTGGGTCTGCTGGGCTGCTGTGGATGATGGATTCTGCTTCGTGGCCAACCATGGTGCTGGTTGCCACTGGTGTGTATGTTGGGGGGGGAGGGTTCAAAGAAGGTAGGGCCCAAAGTGGGTTGATCAGGATAGTCCCTGAACCTGAATTTGATTTGGTCCAAGTGTTTCTGATGATTGAGTCCATTTGAAAGTTTGACCCGAAACACCCTGCTCCCTTCTTTGGCCACAACAGTGCCGGGAAGCCACTTGGGACCTTGTCCATAACTCAATACAAATACAGGATCATTGATTTCAATCTCGCGTGACACATTTGCGTTATCATGCTTATGTACTTTGTTGAAGCCGCCTGCTCTCTACCTGTTCATGTAGATCAGGGTGAGAGCATTGTCTTAAGTGCTCTTTTCATGAGCAGTTCAGATGGGATCCCAGTGAGCGAATGGGGTCTCGTGCGGTAGCTAAGCAGGACTCGGGATAGGTGAGTCTGCAGTGAGCCTTCAGTTGCCCTTTTCAAGCCTTGCTTGATGGTTTGCATTGCGCTCTCTGCCTGACCAATGGACGCTGGTTTAAACGGGGCAAATGTGACATGTTTGATCCCGTTGCGGGTCATGAATTCTTTGAACTCAGCACTGGTAAAACACGGCCCGTTGTCGCTCACCAGGACATCGGGTAGGCCGTGTGTGGCAAACATGGCCCGCAGGCTTTCAGTAGTGGCAGCGGACATGCTAGCCGACATTATAAGACATTCAATCCATTTAGAGTACACATCTACAACCACAAAGAACATTTTACCCAAGAACGGGCCTGCATAATCGACATGTACCCTAGACCACGGTTTGGAGGGCCAAGACCAAAAACTTAGCGGCGCCTCCCTGGGTGCATTGCTTAACTGCGAGCATGTATTACATCTGTGAACACAGGACTCTTCAGTCCGCATTGATACTGGGCCACCACACGTGGGATCTGGCTATCGCTTTCATCATTACGATGCCTGGTGGGTACTGTGGAGGTCACAGATGAAGGTGTCTCTGCCCTTCTTGGGAACCACTACTCGATTGCCCCACAGAAGGCAGTCTGCCTGTATAGACATTTCATCTTTGCGTGTTTGAAACGGCTTTATCTCTTCCTGCATTTCCATGGGACACTGGACCAGCTCCCGTGAAGCACACAGTTTTTGACTAGGGACAATAAGGGGTCCTGGTTCGTCCAGGTTTTGAGCTGCCAGGCGGTGACGGGTGATTGCTTACTCTCAAATGCTTCCATAACCATGGCTCGATCTGCGGGCTGTGCCATTTCCACCCCCATGGTGGGCAATGGCAGCCTACTGAGAGTATCGGCGCAGTTTTCTGTGCCTGGCCTGGGGCGGATGGCATAGTTGTATGCGGACAATGTGAGCGCCCATCTCTGGATGCGGGCCGATGCACTGGTGTTTATCCCCCTATTCTCGGAAAACCGGGATATGAGTGGCTTATGGTCAGTTTCCAATTCGAATTTTAGCCCGAACAGATAATAATGCATTTTCTTTACCCCATAGACACATGCTAACGCATCTTTTTCAATCGTGCTGTAGGCTCTCTCAGCCTTAGACAGACTCCTGGATGCATAAGTTACTGGTTGCAATTTCCCAAAATCATCAGCTTGTTGCAATACACACCCGATGCCATATGATGACGCATCACATGCTAATACCAAATGCTTACATGGATTATACAACACAAGCAATTTGTTTGAGCATAACAATTTTCTAGCTTTAACAAAGGCATTTTCTTGGCTTTTGCCCCATGCCCATTCGTCTCCTTTACGCAGTAAGACGTGCAGTGGTTCTAACAGTGTGCTGAGACCTGGTAAGAAGTTACCAAAATAGTTCAGGAGTCCTAGAAACGACCGCAGCTTCGTCACCTCGAGGTCTGTGGCCTCGGTGTGTTCGCGATTGCCTCCGTCTTCGAATCGATGGGCCTGATGCCGTCCGCCACGATCCTCCCCCTCCTCAGGAACTCCACTTCAGGTGCCAGGAAAACGCATTTCGAGCATTTTAACCCGAGTCCCACGTGGTTGAGTCGACTAAGAACCTCCTCCAGGTTCTGCAGATGCTTGACTGTGTCCCGACCTGTAACCAAGATGTCGTCCTGGAAGACCACGGTGCGCGGGACCGACTTCAGTAAGCTTCCCATGTTTCTCTGGAATATCGCCGCCGCTGTTCGAATTCCAAATGGGCATCTGTTATAAATGAAAAGACCTTTGAGCGTGTTGATGCAGGTGAGGGCCTTCGATGATTCCTCCAGTTCCTGAGTCATGTAGGCTGAAGTCAAATCCAGCTTCGTGAACGTCTTTCCTCCCGCCAGCGTTGCAAAGAGGTCGTCGGCCTTTGGTAGTGGGTATTGGTCCTGCAGGGAGAAACGATTGATAGTTACTATGTAATCGCCACAGATTCTGACGGTGCCGTCTCCCTTGAGGACTGGGACAATAGGACTGACCCACTCGTTGAACTCGATTGGTGAGATGATGCCCTCTCTTTGCAGCTGGTCTAGCGCGATCTCTACCCTTTCTCTCATCATGTATGGTACTGCTCTCGCCTTGTGATGGATGGGTCGCGCCCCCGGAATTAGATGGATCTGCGCTTTTGTTCCTTGGAATTTCCTGATGCCTGGTTTGAACAGCAAAGGGAACTTGTTTAAGACCTGGGCACACGAAGTATCGTCAGCGGGCGATAGTGCTCAGATGCCGCCCCAGTTCCAGCGTATCTTTCCCAGCCAGCCCCTGCAGAGCAGCGTGAGACCATCGCCCGGTACCACCCAGAGTGGTAGCTTGTGCACCGCTCTATCGTAGGGGACCTTTATGGTAGCACTGCCGATTACGGGAATCAGTTCCTTTGTGTAAGTTCTTAGTTTCGTGCGAATTGGAGCAAAGACTGGCCTTGAGGCCTTTGCTGCACCAGTTTCTCGAAAGTCTTTTTGCCCATGATGGACTGGCTCGCGCCAGTGTCCGGCTCCATTGACACCGGGAGTCCATTTAGTTCAACATTCAGCATTATTGGGGGACAATTCGTGGTGAATGTGTGCAACCCATGTACTTCTGTCTCCTCGGTCTGAGGCACTGGTTCGTCGTGATCCTCCGTGGATCTGTCCTTCTCTGCAACATGGTGGTTTGGAGGTTTAGCAGGATTTGCAGCTCGCCTGCACATACGTTGGAGGTGTCCCATTGTTCCACAGCCCTTGCAAACATACCCTTTGAATCGGCATGAATGGAAATGATGATCACCCCCGCAGCGCCAACAAGATGTTAATGGCCTTGCATTCATCCCCTTTGGTGGTGGACTCAGACATCTGCGGACGTGCAGCTGCAGGTATGTGAGACCTGCCCTGTACGTTGGGATTTGAAAACATCACTTTGTTTACAGTACTTGTAGCAGCACTTGTGTGCTGAGAGATTTGCTTAGTATTGTCTCTGGTGGCAATGAACGTCTGGGCTATCGCTATGGCCTTACTCAAGGTTGGGGTCTCTACAGTCAAAAGTTTGCGAAGTATGGTTTCGTGGCCAGTGCCAAGTACGAAAAAGTCTCCGAGCATGTGCTCCAAATGTCCTTCAAATTCGCAATGTCCTGCAAGGCATCTTAGTTCGGTGACATAACTTGCCACTTCCTGGCCTTCAGACCTTTTGCAGGTGTAGAACCGGTACCTCGCCATCAGAACGCTTTCCTTCGGGTTCAAATGCTCTCGGACCAGTGTGCACAAATCATCGTATGATTTCTCCGTGGGTTTCGCTGGAGTAAGCAGATTCTTAATGAGGCCATATGTTGGTGCCCCACAGACGGCGAGAAGGATCGCCCTTTGTTTGACAGTGTTCTCCATGTAGCTCGTTGGCTACAAAGTATTGGTCGAGTGGCTCCACAAAAGTTTCCCAATCATCTCCCTCCGAGAATTTCTCCAGGCTGCCCACTGTTCTCTGCATCTTTGGGTTCACTACCTGTATCTCGTCACCAGTTGTTATGTATGGAGAAAGAGTTAGACTGAACATTGTGAGCTCAAAGTAAAGTGTGACCATAGTCTTTTATTGCAGGTCTCCAGAGTGCCTCTTCAACCTGTGAGGCTTCAATGTTGGAATCAATTATTAAGGATGAAATAGCAGTGCATTTGGAAAGCCGTGACCGGATCGGTCCAAGTCAGCATGGATTTATGAAAGGGAAATCATGCTTGACAAATCTTCTAGAATTTTTTTGAGGATGTAACTAGTAGAGTGGACAAGGGAGAACCAGTGGATGTGGTGTATTTGGACTTTCAAAAAGCTTTTGACAAGGTCCCACACAAGAGATTGGTGTGCAAAATTAAAGCACATGGTACTGGGGGGTAATGTATTGCCGTGGATAGAGAACTGGTTGGCAGACAGGAAGCAGAGAGTCGGAATAAACGGGTCCTTTTCAGAATGGCAGGCAGTGACTAATGGGGTGCCACAGGGCTCAGTGCTGGGACCCCAGCTATTTACAATATACATTAATGATTTAGATGAAGGAATTGAGTGTAATATCTCCAAGTTTGCAGATGATACTGAGCTGGGTGGCGGTGTGAACTGTGAGGAGGATGCCAAGAAGCTGCAGGGTGACTTGGACAGGTTAGGTGAGTGGGCAAATGCATGGCAGATGCAGTATAATGTGGATAAATGTGAGGTTATCCAATTTGGTGGGAAAAACACGAAGGCAAAATATTATCTGAATGGCAGATTAGGAAAAGGGGCAGTGCAACAAGACCTGGGTGTCATGGTCCATAAATCATTGAAAGTTGGCATGCAGGTACAGCAGGTGGTGAAGAAAGCAAATGGCATGTTGGCCTTCATAGCTAGGGAATTTGAGTATAGGAGCAGGGAGGTCTTACTGCAGTTGTACAGGGCCTTGGTGAGGCCTCACCTGGAACATTGTGATCAGTTTTGGTCTCCTAATCTGAGGAAGGACATTCTTGCTATTGAGGGAGTGCAGCGAAGGTTCACCAAACTGATTCCCAGGATGGCAGGACTGACATATGAGGGGAGACTGGATCGACTGGGCCTGTATTCACTGGAGTTTAGATGAATGAGAGGGGATCTCATAGAAACATATAAAATTCTGACGGGACTGGACAGGTTAGATGCAGGAAGAATGTTCCCGATGTTGGGGAAGTCCTGAACCAGGAATCACAGTCTAAGGATAAGGGGTAAGCCATTTAGGACTGAGATGAGGAGAAACTTCTTCACTCAGAGAATTGTGAACCTGTGGAATTCTCTACCGCAGAGAGTTGTTGACGCCAGTTCGTTAGATATATTCAAGAGTGAGTTAGATGTGGCCCTTATGGCTAAAGGGATCAAGGGGTATGGAGGTGAATGATCAGCCATGATCTTATTGAATTGGGGTGCAGGCTCAAAGGGCCGAATGGCCTACTCCTGCACCTATTTTCTCTGTGTTCTATGTTCGATGTTTCAATGAGGCCTTCAATACCTGTGCTCCCAAGGGATTATGGGATCCCTTGGGACTCCAGGGGACGAGCCCTCTGGTGGCTGTACTGAGTAAATACAAGTTTATATATATAACAATAAGAATGAGGAGTCGGAATAGGCCATACAGCCCCTCGAGCCTACTCCACCATTCAATAAGTTCATGACTGATTTTCAACCTCAACTCCACTTTCTCGACTGATCTCCATATCACTGGATTCCGCATCGACAGTTATCCTAGAGGCAGTCGCAGGAGACAACTTTACAACAATTACAATACTCGCAAGCTATAAATATTATTCTTTTAAATCTGAAACATGCCAAGTGTATTCCTGGTATATCGCTCCATCACTGGTAGCCGTGCCTTCTGCTGCCTAAGCACCAACTTCTGGAATTCCCTTTCTAAATCTCTCTGCTTCTCTCTCCTCCTTTAGTAGGCTCCTTAAAACCTACCTCTTTGATCAAGTTTTTGGTCATCTGTCCTGGTATCTCCTTATGTGGTCGGATGTCAAATTTTTTTTGATAACATTTCTGTGAAACGCCTTGGAATGTTTTACTGTTAAATGCGCCATTATAAATTCAAGTTGTTGTTACAGATATATGTTCTACAATGTTTCAATTAACTTATTCAGTGTTTCATATTTTAGAAACATAGAAATGAGATGCAGGAGCAGGACATTCGGCCCCTCGAGCCTGCACCGCCATTCAATAAGATCATGGCTGATCATTCAACCTCAGTACCCCTTTCCTGCTTTCTCTCCATACCCCTTGATCTCTTTGGCCGTAAGGGCCATATCTAACTCCCTTTTGAATATATCTAACGAACTGGCCTGAACAACTTTCTGCGGTACAGAATTCCACAGGTTAATCACTCGCTGAGTGAAGAAGTTTCTCCTCATCTCAGTCCTAAATGGCTTAGCCCTTATTCTTAGACTGTGACCCCGGTTCTGGGACTCCCCAGCAACGGGAACATTCTACCTACCTCTAACCTGTCCAATCCCATCAGAATTTTATGTTTCTATAAGATCCCCTCTCATTCTTCTAAACTCCAGTGGATACAAGCCTAGTTGATCCAGTCTCTCCTCATATGTCAGTCCTGTCATCCCAGGAATCAATGTGGTGAACCTTCGCTGTACTCCCTCAATAGCAAAAACATCCTTCCTCAGATTAGGAGACCAAAACTAACACAATATTCCAGGTGAGGCCTCACCAAGGCTTTGTACAACTCCAATAAGACCTCCCTGCTCCTATACTCAAATCCTCGAGCTATGAAGGCCAACATGCCATTTGCCTTCGTCACCGCCTGCTGTACCTGCATGCCAAACTTCAATGACTGATGTACCATGACGCCCAGGTCCTGTTGCACCTCCCCTTTTCCTAATCTGTCACTATTCAAATAATATTCTGTCTTCCTGTTTTTGCCACCAAAGTGGATAACCTCACATTTATCCATATTATACTGCATCTGCCATGCATTTTCCCACTCACCGAACCTGTCCAAGTCACCCTGCAGCCTCTTAGCATCCTCCTCACAACTCACACCGCCACCCAGCTTTGTGTCATCTGCAAACTTGGAGATATTACACTCAATTCCTTCATCTAAATCATTAATGTATATTGTAAATAGCTGGGCTCCCAGCACTGAGCCCTGCGGCACCCCTTTAGTCACTGCCTGCCATTCTAAAAAGGACCCGTTTATCCCGACTTTCTGCTTCCTGTCTGCCAACCAGTTCTCTATCCACGGCAATACATTACCCCCAATACCATGTGCTTTAATTTTGCACACCAATCTCTTGTGTGGGACCTTGTCAAAAGCTTTTTGAAAGTCCAAATACACCACATCCACTGGTTCTCCCTTGTCTACTCTACCAGTTACATCCTCAAAAAATTCTAGAAGATTTGTCAAGCATGATTTCCCTTTCATAAATCCATGCTGACTTGGACCGATCCTGACACTGCTTTCCAAATGCGCTGCTATTTCATCTTTAATAATTGATTCCAACATTTTATGCAAATTTGGTCAGTTTTTAAATATCGCACACAATATGCAACTCTATCTAAACGTCACTACCGTGTCACAATATTTTCCATCTAACATTAAGGGCCCGAAATTCATCGACATACCACCCACTTACCGCCCCCAAAACACAAGTTTAGTCAAAAAACTGGTACATATCGCCGACATACCGCCCGGCGGAAGTTTCATCAATGATATACCACCGGGTGATATGCACACCGCCTGCCCCTGCAGACTGCCAACATGTTGCCCAAAAGTGCAAGTTTCATGACATACCGCCAACATACCACCGGAACTGCGTACCGTCCTGGAGAAGGTGCTTTTAAGTGGATCTTAAGTGGGCGGTATGTACACAGAGCTGACAGGTTTGTTTAATACCACACTGATCTTTATAGTTCTCCACAGTTTGATGTATTTTTAAATGGATTGTAGTATTTTCTAGTGTTAGGCAATAATATAAATAGTCTAGTAAAGCCTTATTTACTCCTTTATTAATGAACGATAATAAACATTTTATTAATCTCTCCCACACCTGTCTCTTTCATCCCCCCCACAGCAATCTCTCACCCCCCTCCCCCCACCACCTCAGGTCGGCAGTCGCTGGCCTCTCGTCGGTGCCTCTCGGGGAGCAGAGCTTGACAGCTGTGTGTGCACAACTCGGGAGCTGTAGATTCCGGAGTCAAAAGGCTTCCTCTACCCGCTGCACTCCACTCCTGTTACCGCTGAGAAAAGTGGGATGACACTCCCGCCCACTCGACCTCAGCAGTAAAAAAAATGATGCACCACCCGGAGACCGCCGAAAAACGGATCTGCCTGTCGCAGTGCATGCCTACCTCCCCCCTGCACCTATCAGAAAATATGGGGCAATATTGTAGTGATTGTATCCTCAGTGGCCCATGATAGGCGTGAGACAGACCAGTGCCGGAAGAGGTGAAACAGCCTGGTTGCTTCGGTGAGAGTAAGTATAAAATTATTACATTTTAAATTTTAGTGGTCCACTGAATTAATTAGAATGTAAATCTGCCGGATTGTAATTAAGCTGGGTAATCTTGGTAGCTTCCCTGCTAAGATTTGGACTGGGGTCGGAACCTGCGCCCTTGAAGTCTAATTTTGCTCAGATGCCTTACATTTAATCAACAGTATTAATTATTATTTAAAAGAATGACGGGAAACAGACAGACCACAAACATTCGGCATTTCTACCACGTTAGTTTAGAAGGAGAATTTGTGTGCGCAATGTGGAAGTCTTTAACTTGGGCACCGTCTCTTTTTTGGTTACGTTGGTGGATGGGGCATGACTGAGCACTGAGTGGTCCGGTCACCTTTACCCAGACTGTGAGAGTCTCTCCGGCTGCTGTCACTCACAGTGACCCAGCCTAAACTGGGGGAGAGCTGCCCTGGCTCACTGTCTGCCCTGGGACACTTTGGGACATTAGCTCCGGCCACACTGAGGTCTCCGAGCACAGCCCATGGAGACGATGCCCCCTCCCATTACAGTCCTGATTTCCCCCCGCCCAGGGGACCTCCATCGATTCAAATAAACCGCCTAACTCCCCTCTGGCGCCGAATGGCACGGCCCGTGGATGGGGCCTTTCCTGGAGATTGTACACGAGATGTTTGGTGTCAAGTATTCGTCCTAAACACGATCTTATTAAATATTTTCTCTGAATGTAGATGTTATAACCATGCATCCATTGTGGATACAAACCGTATTTGCATTTCACGTTAAGAATAGAATGCAGGGTGACTAATTGTGGATAACAATATCTGTTGTGTTTCTGTGATAGTACCTAGTCAATTACCTTATGCCATGCTCTTGTCACATTTGCAGAGGAAGATATCTAAGAATTGGGCGGACTGGAGGAGGCCCTGCTGAGCTCCACCCGCTCACTGATTTGGAAGAACGTGTTGCAGCACTAGTGGGCACTCTCAGCCGTTCTGCCACCCGTGTTGGTGCAGATCCCATTGTTGCACCACGTGAGTAAGGTGTAAAGCAGTGGTAAATCAGTGGTAATTTAAACTAATTTAATGGAATTTCATTATACAGATTGATCCTCTCATCAGGGACTCCCTTATCCGGCACCGCTCCTCGTCCGGTACCATTCCCGGCCGCTGGGTGGCGCATGTGCAGAATGCGACTGTCAAAATTTCACTCACCAATATAATCTTTCTCCTCAATCGGCTGCTTCATCCTCATAGCCCTGCTGCAACCACAGTCCTTGGGCCAGCCGCCCTCCACAAAGCGCTCCCTCAGGGGGTCGGGCCGAATCTTCTGGGCCCGCCAACGCTTCTGGGTCCGCCGACTGTTCCGAGGCCCGCCGGCCCTTCTGGGCCCGCTGACTCTCCAGGGCCCGCCGATCGTTCAGAGGTTCGCCGACTGTTCCGAAACCTGCTGGTTCTTTGGGGTCCGCCTACTGTTCAGAGGCCTGCCAGCTCGCTGACTGAACCGGGACCCACCGGCTCTTCGGGGTCCGTTGGTTCTTTGGGGCACCCTGCACACTAATTGGCTGACTGACTAACTGACAATCAGTCCAACCAATCGGCGCACACGCATACTTATTCCAGCAACGGCACTTAAAGGCGCAGTCCACCTAAACACCTGACCTCCCTCATCCGGCAAACTCCCTTGTTCGGGACAGGCAAGGTCCCAAGGGTGCCGGATAAGGGAGGTTCAACCTGTAATATATGAATGATGTAATGTTATGCATGCAGCTTCTGTACTCTCAGGTTAATCATATGTAACATCTCTCGTTCATATTTATTGCAGTAGTGTTGCCCCTCGTCCATATGCCAGCGCAGCGCAAGCATTCTCATGTCAACCCTTCTCTTCCAATAACCTCAATTATGTTTTCCAGCTCCCCAGACTCTCGAGGCGCAAAGGGAGGCCCCTGCAACAACCCTTCTGCCGCTGCAGGTGGTCATCACCACGGGTGCAGAAGACGAAACCGAGGAGGAGGAGGAGGATGAGCAGCAGTCATCTGTGGTACCTGCGGCCACGTTTTCATCTACAGATGAAGTAGCGGGGCCAAGCGGCTTGCAGCAGGCCACTCCAAGGCATCCAGTGCCCACACAGAACCTGCGGAGGTTGAGTCGGCGAGGTAGGCATGCACTGCGACAGGCAGATCCAAACGAGGACATGGTCTCACCGTCAAGGGCGAGCATCGACATAGGTAGAGCGCTCCTCCAGGCACTTCGTGGGTTGACCGGAAATATTGCCACAATGTCCGCATGAATAACAGAATGCATGGATCGGATAGTTGTGGTAATGGGGCGAATGACCGACGCTATCGATGCCTTGCGACTTGCGATAGTTTCGGGAGACGGTGCCGTCCCACCAAGTACCACGACAGATGCGAGACAGGAGGGAGAACTTCCTTCTGACTCGGAAGACGTTTCTTCGGAAATGTCTTCTCCAGCCACTGAGGAGATTCTGCCGATGTCATCCCCCTCCACAGCAGCAGGCCTTGAGGTCCCCTGCTGCAAGACGTCTTGGTCCCATTACTCGGAGAGTTACTGGGAAACGGGGGGTTAATACAAGGGCGTGGAGGGCTCAAGGTGCAGGAGGGAGTGTCTTCTAATAATGCAAGGTAAAACATTAATGCAATGGTTGGAAACAATGGCCATGGCCAGGCAAGGATGAAATGTAACGAAACTGTAACTGTCACCAATGTAAGTTTACGCAAAGCGTTCATTTATGAGCTGCTGACGCAAGAGTTTTGCAGCTGCGTAACTACCATGAGGCTTTTCCAGTGTTACGGGTGAGGGGGGGGAGGGGGAGGGCGCGGGCGTGAGTTCATCGCCAGGCTGATTGTTCTCCCCTCCTCCCCTCCTGAGGTGGACCGGCAGTCCCATCTGGCAATTGTTGTCCTCTCCTCATAGCTAGGTTATGCAACATGCAGCACACCACAATGAACTCAGCGACCTGCTCAGGGTGGTATTGTAGGGTGCCTCCTGAGTGGGCCAGGCATCTGAAGCGCTGCTTAAGCACTCCAATTGTCTTTTTGACGATATTGCGTGTAGTGATATGGCTTTCATTGTAGCACTTCAGCTTCCATCTGGGGTTTACGCAGGTGGGGGTCATGAGCCAGCTGGCAAGGCCATTTCCTTTATCCCCCAGCATCCAACCGTGACCTTGTGGATGACTCTTAAACAGCTGAGAGACAGTGCTCTCACGCAAGATGTGTGCATCATGGATGCTCCCTGGAAAATATGCATTTACTGACATGATTATTTGCTTGTGGTCGACAACGAGCTGCACATTCAGGGAGTGGAATCCCTTTTGGTTCCGAAACACCGCTGCATCCTGCAACGGTGCTCACAGGGCGATGTGTTTACAGTCTATTGCTCCCTGCACTTTGGGGAACTTTGATATTCGTGAGAAACCCAAAGCCCTCTCAGTCGGTGCCTCCCTGGTCACAGGGAAGCTTATAAAGTCCATCCTGCGTGCGTAAAGGGCTTCAGTCACCTGTCGAATGCAGCAATGTGTAGCGTGCTGAGAAATACCGCAAATGTCGCCAGCCGACATCTTAAAGGAGCCCGATACGTAGAAGGAAAGTGCTGCAGTAACCTTAACCTCAACGGACAGTGCGGTCCTGATGGTGCTGGTAGGCTGCAGATCTCCCTCAATTAGCTGGCATATCTCACTGATGACCTCCGTTCGGAAGCACAGCCTCCTAACGCACGTGTAATCGGACAAGTCCAGGTATGATCTCTTATCCCTGTAAATGCGTTGGGTGCAACGTCTCCTCCTCTGCAGCAGTCTGCCATCTCTTTGATTGAGCACATAATGCTCTTCAATATACCTTCTCCCATCTCTCTTCTGCAGCATGTGATTAGTGATCAATACTGGTTGAGAAATTACAGGCCCCATCACTATAAATCGCTATAAATGCCTTTAATTTGTCCTCAACAAATACAAATGTGATTAGATGATTGGTAAGAGTCAAAAGGGCCCTTAAAATCAAATTGATTCTCCTCATAAGCACTTGAAGCAGCCTTTCACTACAGATCCTCAGTTAGAAAATGGTGTCCGTAGTGCCGAGGTCAGGTGATTGCAGCTTTTCTTCAACATCTTTTTCGGCCAGCGATTATTTGGGCGAAATGCCAAAAGTAACGATCGGCAATAATCTGGGCCATAATCGGGCACAAGTTTCCATTATAAGCACTATTCTCGGCCTTGCACGAGGATGATGTATTTTTTTTTAAATAGGCTGGGTGATGCAGCTCATTCATGTGTGCTGAAAGTTGGGCCGGTGATAAATGGGCTATAATCGAGCGCTAGTTTCCACTTTTCATCAAATATGGGCGATAGCCCGCATTTCAGCGCTTATATGGGCGCTAAATGGTGATGTGCCGAAAGTCTAGCCCTATGTGTGCAAGTTTAGTGTTCTTTTTCAGAATTGTTTAAATTTTAAACATTTATGTTTCAAATGTTATTTTCAGTTGGGCAGTGTGGACTTAATTGCAAATCAATATGTCCACTAAAGAACTTTTTTCAAGCGATTGATTGATTATAGTTCTGGTTGCTGAATGGTATCTTTTTCTGCTGATCTATATTTGAGCAGTGACATTAAATTAACAGATAATGATTTCCTAAGCCAATCAAAAAAAAAAATAATTTATACTTTTGAGGTGTAACACCCTATATATGCTGGGCTGCCTATGCAATACTTTTAATTATATATCACACAGTGAGGCAGATTTACTATGTAACACACAATCTGCCTGTTCGTGGTTCAGTCCTAGATTTGCCTTTTAGTTGTTTGAACCTATGACCTCTCTCAAATTCATTTAAAATAGTTTTCCCAATTCATTTCCATATCTTCCATATAACCTTTCCATATCATTTACAATCTTGAATATCTCTATAAGATGACCTCTCAAATACTTTCCTCTAAGGCTGTCTTTTCTTGTAACTTAGACCTCTAAAATAAGGATTAGTATTTTGGCTCTTCTTGGCACTGTCTTCAATGTGTGAATGTTCCCATGTGTTTTGGCAATTAGAACTGGATACAGTGCTCAAGGTGCAATCTGACCAGAGCACTTCACAATTTGATCACAACTTCCTCTGACGTACAGTTCTGACGAAAGGTCATCGACCTGAAAAGTTAACTCTGTTTCTCTCCCCACAGTTGCTACCTGACTTAATGAGTATTTCCTGTATTTTCTGTTTTTATTTCAGATTTCCAGCATCCGCAGTATTTTGCTTTTATTCCTTTGACGTGCATTCTGTTTTGGCTATATAATTTAACATTCCTAGAATCATAAAATGACACAGCACAGAAGGCCATACAGTCCATCGTGCCTGTGCTAGCTCGACGGTAGAGCTATACAATTGATCCTACTCCCTTGCTCCTTCCCCATAGCCGTGCAATTTATTTCCCTTTAAGTAGTTATCCAATTCTCTATTGAATCTGCTTCCAACCCCTTTCAGGAAGTGCATTCCCGATCATAACTTGCTGTGTTAGAAAAAGTTTCCCCATGCGCCTCCGGTTCTTTTGTCAATCGCCTTAAATCTCTGTCCTCTGGTTACCGACCCTTCTGCCGCAACAACAACTTGCATTTTTATAGCACCTTTAATGTTGTAAAACGGCGCAAGTGCATCAGAGGAGCGTTTTCAAACAAAACTTATACTGAGCCACATAAGGAGACATTAGTCAGATAAGGTAGCTTTTAAGGAGCGTCTTAAAGAAGGAAAGAGAGGTAGAGAGGCGGAGATGTTTAGGGAGGGAATTCCAGAGTTTAGGGTCTTGGCAACTGAAGGCACCAATGGTGGAGCGATTAAAATTGAGGATGCACAAAAGGTCAAAATTGAGAGCGCCGATATCTCAGAGGGTTGTTATAGATATGGAGGAAATTACAGATATGGGGAAGAGCGAGGCCATGGAAGGATTTAAAAACAAGGATCAGAATTTTTAAATCAGGGAGTTGCTTAACTGAGAGCCAATGAAGTCAGCAAGCACGAGGTTGATGGGTGAACAGGACTTGGTGCGACTTAGGACACGGGCAGCAGAGCTTTGGATGAGCTTAAGTTTATGGAACATGCAAGATGGGAAACCGGCCAGGAGTGAGTGGAACAGTCAAGTCTAGAGATAATAAAGGCATGGATGAGGGTTTCAGCAGATGAGCTGAGGCAGTGGTGGAGTCAGGCAATTTTATGGAGGTGGAAATAGCTAATCTTAACGATGGTGCAGATATGTGGTCGGAAGCTCACCTTGGGGTGAAATATGACACCAAGGTTGCGAACAGTCTGGTTCAGCTTCAAACAGTAGCCAGGGAGAGGAATGGAGTTGCCAGCTAGGGAGCAGAGTTTGTGGTGGGGACTGAAAACAATGGCTTCGGTCTTCCCAATATTTAGTTGGAGTAAATTTCTGCTCATCCATTGGACAAGCAGTCTGGAAACTGTTTCTCCATATTTACTCTATCAAAACTGTTTATGATTTTGAACATTTCTATCAAATTTTCTCTTAACCTTATCTGCTCTAACTGAAGTCCCTCATCCCTGATACCATTCTAGTAAATCTCTTCTGCATCCGCTCTAAGGCCCTGACATCCTTCCTTCCTAAAGTGTGGTACCCAGAATTGAACCCCAAACTGCAGCTGAGGCTGAACCAGTATTTTGTATTGGCTTTGTTGATTGAAGCTCTGTATTTGGAATAAGGGAAAGGAGAAAGTAGTATATAATTGGCTATTTAACAGTACCCTCAAAATAGAAATAAGGAGAAGCAACTTACATCCTGAAAAACTGGCTCCCACTGTTCTCTTGACCCAATTGCATCTGATCGTCCAGTAACAACTCCATCAGAATTTATTCCTATATATTTGCCATAGCCAGACTTCAGCGCTATTCTATAGGAAACCAAAAATAGTGAAAATAAATTCTGCAATATTAATGCACAAAAAAGTTTTAAATATACAGTACTTTGATTTACAGTTATTACAAGTGTATTTTACATAAATTCTATGTTCCTCAGCATGATATTGACGTTACAAACTGTCGAGGTGTCTGATTACCATAGGCCAAAGTTTATTAAATATTGCAATCCCACATATTTGCCTTGCTTTTAATGCATTATAGTTGATAGTAATAACAGCAAATACCTTTCTACTTGTGTAACATATATTAATGTCTCCTTCTAACTGAAATTACAAATATGATCATTGACAATGGGGCTGTTGGGATTTTTGATACAAAAGCGTATCAATATAAAATACACAAACAGTGCAGAGCAACTGTATGATGAATTTATAAAACGTGAACAAAAGAACTGATTGCTGATAAACTTGTAGTCTTAGCAGATTGTTGAGATCATCGGTCATCAAATTTTTTCTGACATGCTCATGTGAAGCGCCTTGGGACGTTTTACTACATTAAAGGCATTATATCAATGCAAGTTGGTGTTGCATAGCATAGCCTGGTAAATGAGGCAAATCCGATCTTGGATTCCACAGTACATAGAATAGAATGCAAATCACACATGATATTGAACAGGTATATAGCACTGATTTATTCCCAACTAGAGTACTGCATGCAGTTCTGGTTGCCATATTACAGGAAGGATATAATTTCACTGGAAAAGGTAGCAACTGTGCAGCCCGTCTGATAGATTCATCAGCTATCTAAGCTACAAGGAAAGGCTGCAGAATTGAGTTTGTGAGAAGAGATCTTACTGAGGTGTTCAAGTTCAAGTGCATCAACATGGTTGAACTCTGAGAATTGTTTACCAAGGCCCAGAGAATGACTGGGAGAGGAGGGGGGCAGGGGATCAAGCTCTGAAGAGGGAAGGTGAATGGACAAATCAGATGGAACTATCTGACAGAGGGTGGTGAATGTTTGGAATGGACTGCCCAGTGAGGCGATCTAGGCTCATAACCGCAGTAATTATAAGAGGAAAATGGTTGGCATTTGGCGAAATAAAACAAGTGAGGGACAGTGCATTCTGATTCTGCACTCTGGAGCTAGGTAGAGGAACCAAAATAATCTTCTCTGGTCCTGTATGTTCATATCGTCACAATAGCCATCTGTATTTAAAACTTTAAGAATTGTACTAAGGCATTTATGGGGACACTACAAAAATTTACTTTAATAAATTATTTTAAATTCTCTATAATTCATTCTTGAAGTCCTGTAAAATTGTATGCAAAGCAAATGTAACTAGTTCATTCAAATATATCTCAAATACATACTGTAATTTATGTACTGCCCATATCTAAATAGATATGCACACACATTAATCTACATTTTTGTATGTGTAATAAATTTGTTTGTGAGTATGAGCACAAATTGTAATCATATGTTGCCCTGCAATTATGCACATCTTTCACTTTGCTGAATAGAAGTACTCACCTGCTGACTGACTTAGTCTACAGTCTCTTCAATCTCAGTGACAGTGGGCTCAAGTTTCAGATGCCCGCTAGAACTGTGCACATCGGAGAGGCCCGCCTAATTTATAGAACATAAATTGCGCCGAATACTTACCTTGCGATTCTCCGATAGCTGTAGACCCATTTCCACCTCGGCATGGCGCAGCAGGAGCTGCTGGGGGCGGAGCTACAGCCCTGCACCAAAAACAGTGCCAGCAGCTGCGCGCGTGCGCAGTACCTCCTGGCCCTCCCAGCGCGTCCTGTCTCCGGGGCGACGATCCTATGCCAGGCCAAAGGGACGTCGCCCCTATCGCAGGCCGAGTGGCCTGACGCATTTTACCTGGTGGCGGGCCCTGCCCAAAGTCCTCGGCGGGGCCCGGCATCGTCATCATCGTCTCCCCCCCGTCTTCTTCTCTTCCCCTCCCCCTCCCCATCTTCTTCTCTTCCTCTCTCCCCCCTCCACCCCTCCATCTTCTTCTCTCCCCTCTCCTCTTCTGTCGCCCCCCCCTTCTTCCCGGTGCTGCAGTAGGTGAGTAGAAATAATTTTTTATTTATTGAGTGATTTTTAATTTTACATTTTTTTGGATTGATTTATTGGTTTATTATTGATGATGGCTCTTTATTTGTAAAAGTGAAGTGTTTAATGTTTGTAAACTCCCCATCCCTCCTCCCATCTCTTGTTCCCTATGCTTGATTTCCAAGTGTAGGCAAGGTTTTTGAGTGTACAAAAATCTACACTTACTCCATTCTAAGTTAGTTTGGAATAAGTTTTTACTGCCTAAACTTGCAAAACAGGCTTAAGTGGCCAGACACGCCCCCTTTTGTAAAAAAAAATGTTCTAAAATGGAACTGTTCTAACTGACTAGAACTGGAGCAAAGTAAATGCCGAGAATTGCAATTTATAAGATGATCCATTCTAAACTAGTTGCTCCAAAAAAATAGGAGCAACTCAGGCCAAAACTTGACCCCAATGTTTTATGAATTGCTGAAATGGTATCAGCATCCAAGAGCAAGTACACCAGGTTCATTCTGACCTTGATTATCTAGCTTGTATTAGCTGATTATCCACAAATATTTCTGGGGGGGGCGGCGTGAAGTTGAGGCCGAGTCAGGAAAGCAGAAGGAATCAGTTATATTACTTCCACTTTGGCTTTGATTTAACATTGCTGCTGCTATTGTTTCCTTGGGTCTCTGGATATGATTGCACAAGAACCAACAGGAAGGTAGCTTTGTATCCATGTCAAAGTCAACGGGAAAGTAACTCTTTAGGATGGACATGAAAGCAGTGAACAAACACTAGATCATGTGTCACCCACAGAAAATATCGGGAAAAAGACATTTTTAAACAAATTATTTCTTTCAAGAATAAATTAAATTGTTACATCTTTCATGATTAAAAAATAGTGGTACCATTGAACTTAGCAAATCTGGAAGTAAGTTCCTGATAGCACATTCTGGGTTCATTTCAATTTTTTTTTAAAAAAGGAACTTTTGTAAGCATCAGAGTTTTTTTTGTTGGTAAAACAGATGCAGGAAATTAGTTTATCACAATGAGACTTCACTGCACCTACTATCAGTGAGTGATTTTATATATATGGCCATCCATTTCAGTGAATGGATTGGTTGAACGAATACCATTCATTAAGGTAGATTAATGAATTAGTCTTCATTCCATTGTAGTTTAATTTAATGGCTTTCCTGATTAGAAACATAGAAAATAGGTGCAGGAATAGGCCATTCGGCCCTTCGAGCCTGCACCGCCATTCAATGAGTTCATGGCTGAACATGCAACTTCAGTACCCCATTCCTGCTTTCTCGCCATACCTCTTGATCCCCCTAGTAGTAAGGACTACATCTAATTCCTTTTTGAATATATTTAGTGAATTGGCCTCAACAACTTTCTGTGGTAGAGAATTCCACAGGTTCACCACTCTCTGGGTGAAGAAGTTTCTCCTCATCTCGGTCCTAAATGGCTTACCCCTTATCCTTAGACTGTGACCCCTGGTTCTGGACTTCCCTAACATTGGGAACATTCTTCCTGCATCGAACCTGTCTAAATCCGTCAGAATTTTAAACGTTTCTATGAGAACCCCTCTCATTCTTCTGAACTCCAATGAATACAAGCCCAGTTGATCCAGTCTTTCTTGATATGTCAGTCCCGCCATCCCGGGAATCAGTCTGGTGAACCTTCGCTGCCTTAAGTTAGGAGACCAAAACTGTACACAATACTCCAGGTGTGGCCTCACCAAGGCCCTGTACAACTGTAGTAACACCTCCCTGCCCCTGTACTCAAATTCCCTCGCTACGAAGGCCAACATGCCATTTGCTTTCTTAACCGCCTGCTGTACCTGCATGCCAACCTTCAATGACTGATGTACCATGACACCCAGGTCTCGTTGCACCTCCCCCTTTCCTAATCTGTCACCATTCAGATAATAGTCTGTCTCTCTGTTTTTACAACCAAAGTGGATAACCTCACATTTATCCACATTATACTTCATCTGCCATGCATTTGCCCACTCACCTAACCTATCCAAGTCACTTACAGACATTACAGAAGGATAATCCCATAATGAACCAGAGATCCTGCAAAGTGTTGAAGTTGGCAGAGATCACAAGCCAAGGAATATACAGACCTCTTATTTGTGGTGTGGTCCAGATCCAGGACACAGCAAATTTTCAAATCAAACTGAGTGCACCAAGTGAATGGACTGAGCAAGATTAAAGCCAGCCGGTGACAGTATTGGATACAGTAACTTTGTATATATAGCCTGCCCGGCAGGAAACCGTGGTCTATCAATTTCCTGAGTGATATGCTGCAGAGTAACCAGGTCTCTGGCAGAGTAGGTTTTTTATAAGCAGCAGCTGCTAAAATTGAATTCTTTCCCCCAGGGAGGCTGCAGTCAGTCAGCTCAGAACAGATAAGGGGCTTAGACCTGGGACCGTCCTGTTTGGTATAACTTGGTAACGCCAAGCGGTGCATTAACTGAAACAAACTGTCATTTATGTTAATACAGCAAGTATCCGGGTCCCTCTGGCTCGAAGGGCAGCTGTTCCAATTCACTTCTAGCTGCCTGCTCCCCAAAATGTTCTGCATTCCAAACAGCCATTTACCAAAGACAGTCTGAGGATCTGTTCAAAGGACCATATTGTACCTGTCAATTTCCATTATCTGCTGGGGGTCCTCCATTATGGGGTAAATGAGGTGCATAATTCTTCCTCCTCTTAAAACAAATTAAAAAAAATGTAACTTGTATTTCTCACCTGGTTTCAGATAATTTAATAGCTGTTAACTGTTCTGGGGGATCAGGGATTTCATTATCTGCTGTGGAAGAAAAAAAATATATACAGGAAGATAATATCTTACAATGAGAAAGACAATTGTTCATTACTGCCATGCAGCAAATGATGCTGAAAGCTGCAGCACTATAACTACTTCTAAAAGTTTGCTCTTTCCATAAAGAATGAATAAGCACAGTTCTTTTTATATAGCACCTTTCATGTCCTCAAAATATCCCAAAGTGCTTTACGGCAAATTAATAATTTTAAAGTGTAGTACTGCCATTATGAATGCAAATGCAGCAGCTAATTTGTGCACAGACAGCAATCAGAGAAATGACCAATTAATCCAATTTTGGTGGTGTTGGTTGAGGGATGAATGTTGGCCAGGGCACCAGGAGAACTCTCCTGCTCTTTTTTGATTAGTACCATGGGATCTTTTACGTCCATCAGAAGAGGCAAATGAGACCTTGGTTTAATGTCTTAGCTGAAACGCAGCATTTCCAACTATACAGCATTCCCTCAGTACTGTGGTGAAGTCTGCCTAAGTTATGCGCTCAAGTCCTGGAGTGCAGCTTGAACCCACAACTTTTGAATGTGTGCCATCATTGAACCAAGCTAATACATAATGAATAGTTACAGTTTAAAAGCACTGATATCTTGTAACTTATTTCTGAGAATTTTTTCAATAGACACTCAGAACTTGTTTTAAGTACAAATCTCCTGTACATAAGGTATCACGGAGTGTAAAAGATGGGCTTGATGTTCCTCACTCCACTGAGTTCCCAATTTCAGCTCCAACACAGCTGAGAAATGGCAAGTAATGGTCGAGTGTGTTTCCAGAGAAAGGAGGAAAATCTTTAGTCTAAAATAAAAACAGAAAATGCTGGAAATCTCAGCAGGTCAGGCAGCATCTGTGGAGAGAAAGCAGAGTTACGTTTCTGGTTGATGACCCTTCGTCTGTTCTGAACCTTCTGACTTCCAATTCAAAGCAGTACTGATGGAAGTTGCAGGTTTCCCAATTTGTTGGCAACATATGGTGCACATTCCAGAAAAACAAAGAGGCGAAGGGGTAGATTTTCAACTTCCTGCTCTGGTATAAATCCGACATTGGGCGTGCAACATTGAAATCAACAGAAATAAAAATTGAACAGTCGATCCAACAACACTCGTTATTACCCAGATGGCAAGTCTACTACAACTTCACCAACAACTTGTATTTATATAGCACCTTTAACGTAGTAAAACGTCCCAAGACGCTTCACAGGAGCGTTATAAAACAAAATTTGACACCGAGCCACTGAAGGAGAAATTAGGAAAGATGATCAAAAGCTTGTTCAAAGAGGTAGGTTTTAAGGAGTGTCTTAAAGGAGGAAAGAGAGGTAGAGAGGCAGAGAGGTTTAGGGAGGGAGTTCCAGAGCTTGGGGCTTTGACAGCTGAAGCACGGCTACCAATGGCCAAGCGATTAAAATCAGGGATGCTCAAGAGGCCAGAATTAGAGGAGCGCAGATATCTTGGGGCTGAAGGAGATTACAGAGATAGGGAAGGGCGAGGCCATGAAGGGATTTGAAAACAAGGATGAGAAATTTAAAATCGAGGCGTTGCTTAACCGGGATCCAATGTAGGTCAGCGAGCACAGGGGTGATGGTCTCCCCCTAAATATCGTTTTGAAAAAGTCAATTACTAAGAGGCTACATAGACAGCAATGCACAAACCTACCAGTCCAAATACAATTACTTTTGCTCATTCTAAATGGCAGTTTGTATTATTTAACAAATCAATCTAACTATAGATATTACCAGAAATGCTTTGCTAATATAACAATTTTGTAGTGATATCAGACCAATAAAGTGAGAGATTCAGCTAATGAATACACGAGAAGGAACTTTACAATGTTATTTCGATTTAAGAGCAAAGATTAGCCCAGATTAAAACATTTCAAATTGTGCCAACAAACCTGTGTGTGGTGCTCCAAGAGTAAAAAGACCATTATCGAGAGCATGGATGTAGGTGCCTGTTCCCATCTCTATTGCCACACTTCCTGTAATTTCTCCAAAATTCTGAACTGCCCACCATCCTCCTAAGATGAAAATATAAAAAGAGACACATTTGAAAAAAATTAAATCAGCAACACATAGAAAGAACTTGCATTCACTTAGCGCCTAGCATGACTGCATGACAACCTAAAGTACTTCAGAGGCAATGAATTATTTTAACCTGTAGCCACTTTGATTATGTAGGCAAATGTAGCAGCCAATTTGTACAAAGCAAGGTCTCACAAAAAACAAATGAGATAAATGCCAGTTAATCTGATATGGTGATGTTGGTCGAGGGAGAACTCCTATGCTCTTCTTCGAATAGTGCCATGAGATCTTCTATGTCTACCCGAACAAGCAGATGGGACCTTGGTTTAACATCTCATCAAAAAGACACCTGTGACAATGCAGCACTCCCTCAGTACAGCACTGAAGTGTCAGCATAGTTTATGCACTCAAGTCTCTGGATGGGATTTTTGAATACACAGCTTTTTGACACAAGTGAGAGTGCTGCTAGGTGAATCAAGGTAACAGTTATTTAGTACATGATCTTGGGAAAGAACCTACATTATAAATACTGTAGAAAGCTTTGGCATTAAAAACTGCAAAATAAACTGAATCATATTGGCTGCATAACTCACTTGGCCAATCAGAAATTGTTTATTTCCTGTAATTCACTGTTGCCCCATTGGAATTGCGTTCTTTCTACTTTTAGACACATTATGAATGATGTAAGTCTCAGTCATATTAGTATAATTGAAGGGCTCGGGGAACTACTGTTCACACCAGGGAGCTCCATAAAAAGACAGAGCAGATTTTTAAAAAATGAGGACAGAATTGGAGAAAGGAAAACATGCATAAGGAGGGAGGGGGGTGTTGCAAGGAAAATGAGAATTATTCATTAGCAGGGATACCAGAAACTCAAGAACCACTATTGGGTAAGCCAACATTAATACCACCAAGATCAAACCTATGGTACAAATGAAATTCATCATCATCATCATCATAGGCAGTCCCTCAAAATCGAGGAAGACTTGTTTCCACTTAAAGTGAGTTCTCAGGTGACTGTACAGTCCAATACGGGAAATACAGTCTCTGTCACAGATGGGACAGACAGTCGTTGAAGGAAAGGGTGGGTGAGGAGTCTGGTTTGCCGCACGCTCTGTCTGCTGCCTGCACTTGTTTTCTACATGCACTTGGCGACGAGACTCGAGGTGCTCAGCGTCCTCCCAGATGCTCTTCCTCCACTTAGGGCGGTCTTGGGCCAGGGTACAGGTGGGGATGTTGCACTTTATCAAGGAGGCTTTGAGGGTATTCTTGAAACGTTTCCTCTGCCCACCTGGGGCTCGCATGCCATGTAGGAGTTCCGAATAGAGCACTTGCTTTGCGAGTCTCGTGTTGGGCATGCGGACGATGTGGCCCGCCCAATGGAGCTGGTCGAGTGTGGTCAGTGCTTCGATGCTGGGGATGTTGGCCTGATCGAGAACACGTTGGAGCGTCTATCCTCCCAGTGGATTTGCAGGATCTTGCGGAGGCAGCGTTGGTGGTAATTCTCCAGTGCTTTGAGGTGTCTACTGTATATAGTCCACGTCGCTGAGCCATATAGGAGGGCGGGTTTCACTACAGCCCTGTAGACCATAAGCTTGGAGCCAGATTTGAGGTCCTGGTCTTCGAATACTCTCTTCCTCAGGCAACCGAAGGCTGCGCTGGCGCACTGGAGGCGGTGTTAGACCTCATCGTTGATGTCTGCTGTTGCTGCTGGTAGGCTCCCGAGGTATGGAAAATGGTCCACATTAACCAAGATCGCGCCGTGAATTTTGATGAATGGGGGTCAGTGCTGTGTGGCGGGATCAGGTTGGTGGAGGACCTTTTGTCTTACGGACGTATAGTCTAAGGCCCATGCTTTCATATGGCTCAGTGAAGATGGTGATGATAGCTTGGAGTTCAGTCTCTGAATGTGCGCGATATGTAGTTCGATGACAGAGGATGGGACGACCTTGGATCTAGCCTGGAGGGAACGAAGGTTGAACAGGTTCCCATTGGTTCTATAGTTTAGTTCCACTCCAGCGGGGAGCTTGTTTAGCGTGAGATGAAGCACTACAGTGAGGAAGGTCGAGAAGAGTGTTGGCGCAATGATGCAGCCTTGCTTGACCCCGTTCCGGAGGTGAATTGGGTCTGTGATGGATCCGTTGGTAAGGATCAAGCTTGCATGTCGTTGTGGAGCAGGCGGAGGATGGTGACAAAAAATTTGGGGGCAGCCGAAACAGAGGAGGATGCTCCATACTCCCTCACGGTTGACAGTGTCAAAGGCCTTTGTGAGGTCAAAGAAGGCCATGTATAAGGATTGGTGCTATTCCCTGCATTTCTCTTGTAGTTGTTGAACGGTGAAGATCATGTCTATTGTATCTATTCTATAAATAACAAATTAGTCAACAAATAAATGTGATTTCCACTTCCTAGAAAAGGAACTTAAAGAAGGCTAACTTTGAAGGTATGAGGCGTGAATTGGCTGAGATGGATTGGCGAATGATACTTAAGGGGTTGACAGTGGATGGGCAATGGCAGACATTTAGAGACCGTATGGATGAATTACAACAATTGTACATTCCTGTCTGGCATAGAAATAAAAAAGGGAAGGTGGCTCAACCGTGGCTATCAAGGGAAATCAGGGATAGTATTAAAGCCAAGGAAGTGGCATACAAATTGGCCAGAAATAGCAGCGAACCTGGGGACTGGGAGAAATTTAGAACTCAGCAGAGGAGGACAAAGGGTTTGATTAGGGCAGGGAAAATGGAGTATGAGAAGAAGCTTGCAGGGAACATTAAGACGGATTGCAAAAGTTTCTATAGATATGTAAAGAGAAAAAGGTTAGTAAAGACAAATGTAGGTCCCCTGCAGTCAGAATCAGGGGAAGTCATAACTGGGAACAAAGAAATGGCGGACCAATTGAACAAGTACTTTGGTTCGGTATTCACGAAGGAGGACACGAACAACCTTCCGGTTATAAAAGGGGTCGGGGGGTCTAGTAAGGAGGAGGAACTGAGGGAAATCCTTATTAGCCGGGAAATTGTGTTGGGGAAATTGATGGGATTGAAGGCCGATAAATCCCCAGGGCCTGATGGACTGCATCCCAGAGTACTTAAGGAGGTGGCCTTGGAAATAGTGGATGCGTTGACAGTCATTTTCCAACATTCCATTGACTCTGGATCAGTTCCTATGGAGTGGAGGGTAGCCAATGTAACCCCACTTTTTAAAAAAGGAGTGAGAGAGAAAACAGGGAATTATAGACCGGTCAGCCTGACATCGGTAGTGGGTAAAATGATGGAATCAATTATTAAGGATGTCATAGCAGTGCATTTGGAAAGAGGTGACATGATAGGTCCAAGTCAGCATGGATTTGTGAAAGGGAAATCATGCTTGACAAATCTTCTGGAATTTTTTGAGGATGTTTCCAGTAGAGTGGATAAGGGAGAACCAGTTGATGTGGTATATTTGGACTTTCAGAAGGCGTTCGACAAGGTCCCACACAAGAGATTGATGTGCAAAGTTAGAGCACATGGGATTGGGGGTAGTGTACTGACATGGATTGAGAACTGGTTGTCAGACAGGAAGCAAAGAGTAGGAGTAAATGGGTACTTTTCAGAATGGCAGGCAGTGACTAGTGGGGTACCGCAAGGTTCTGTGCTGGGGCCCCAGCTGTTTACACTGTACATTAATGATTTAGATGAGGGGATTAAATGTAGTATCTCCAAATTTGCGGATGACACTAAGTTGGGTGGCAGTGTGAGCTGCGAGGAGGATGCTGTGAGGCTGCAGAGCGACTTGGATAGGTTAGGTGAGTGGGCAAATGCATGGCAGATGAAGTATAATGTGGATAAATGTGAGGTTATCCACTTTGGTGGTAAAAACAGAGAGACAGACTATTATCTGAATGGTGACAGATTAGGAAAAGGGGAGGTGTAAAGAGACCTGGGTGTCATGGTACATCAGTCATTGAAGGTTGGCATGCAGGTGCAGCAGGCGGTTAAGAAAGCAAATGGCATGTTGGCCTTCATAGCAAGGGGATTTGAGTACAGGGGCAGGGAGGTGTTACTACAATTGTACAGGGCCTTGGTGAGGCCACACCTGGAGTATTGTGCACAGTTTTGGTCTCCTAACCTGAGGAAGGACATTCTTGCTATTGAGGGAGTGCAGCGAAGGTTCACCAGACTGATTCCCGGGATGGCGGGACTGACCTATCAAGAAAGACTGGATCAACTGGGCTTGTATTCACTGGAGTTCAGAAGAATGAGAGGGGACCTCATAGAAACATATAAAATTCTGACGGGGTTAGACAGGTTAGATGCAGGAAGAATGTTCCCAATGTTGGGGAAGTCCAGAACCAGGGGTCACAGTCTAAGGATAAGGGGTAAGCCATTTAGGACCGAGATGCGGAGGAACTTCTTCACCCAGAGAGTGGTGAACCTGTGGAATTCTCTACCACAGAAAGTTGTTGAGGCCAATTCACTAAATATATTCAAAAAGGAGTTAGATGAGGTCCTTACTGCTAGGGGGATCAAGGGGTATGGCGAGAAAGCAGGAATGGGGTACTGAAGTTGAATGTTCAGCCATGAACTCATTGAATGGCGGTGCAGGCTAGAAGGGCCGAATGGCCTACTCCTGCACCTATTTTCTATGTTTCTATGTTTTCTATGTTT
The DNA here is from genome assembly GCF_044704955.1 of Pristiophorus japonicus. Lineage (NCBI taxonomy): Eukaryota > Metazoa > Chordata > Chondrichthyes > Pristiophoridae > Pristiophorus > Pristiophorus japonicus. The sequence continues at coordinate 138,513,596 of NC_091978.1, read as the reverse complement.
CTATGAATAATTTGCATAGGCAAGGAAACACAATATGACATTCCCATTCTGGAACAGCTGTAAACCTGACAAGAGTGTTCCATAAACAGCAATCACTGTGGGGGTTCCCTTCCTACATCAATCACTTGCACTTACAAACCTCATGAGTTATAAAAGATCACACATAAGGTTCGATCAGTAGGTAAAATGCCTGGCAGGAACTGTGCTGTCAACATTCCGTCCTGTAAATGCCATGTTAAAATATATTACAGGGACAACATTACTGTGTACAATCCACCCCTTAAAAAAAAATCAATATATTTATACCTCAACTGTTCAACTGTTTTCCTGTTTAGGTTTGTAATGACTGGTTTAAGGAAACATTTTGGATTAAAAACAATCTAAATTCTAACATAATTCTCAGAAAATATTTAATTGTAATACACTATTGCATTATAAAATTAGTGAAGATCACATTGCAATTTATGGAATAATAGATCAGCTTCTGTAATGTACAATTTCTGTGAACAATTTCTAAATTGGTTGACGTTTGTGCTGCTGCTTGAAGCAGACACTGTATTGATGAACTCCCAGCCAAGAGCCCATTGCATAGACCGTAATGTACAGTTTTCTCATGTTCAAATCCCGTGGCTGGAAGATATACATGGAAAACCCAAAAGAGCAAAGAGACATTTTGTTACCAGACTCACCAACAATATCAACCAACTGTTCCTCCTCCTCCTCTCGTTTTCTTTTTCCTTTGTTTTTCTTCTTCTTGCTAAAGAAAAATATAACGATTGATTGGAGCATGTAAATCTTATATAAAAAAAAGAGTTGGAGCTATGACGCCTGACCCCATAAGCTTCACTTATGCAAATGCAAAACTGGCAGAAAATAAGTTCTGGGTTGTAAAATAAAAGTAAGCTGTATTAATTACAATTTATACTGGTAAACGATTTCCCTGTTGCATGATAGGAAATAAATCTCAAAATTGTTGCAGGCCTAAGTGGGTGGCAGTAGTCGGGGGCGGGCGGGGAGACTTGCAGATACTGCAGTAAAAGTACTCCCACAAACTACAACAATAAACATGATGGAGAACACGCCTCCAGACTGGCACTTCACTCAATGACTGTGATAAACAGACACACAAACTCTGTGCAATTCAGAGGATGTACATTATCATTCAGCAGCCCTCACAGCCCCTCCTGCAAATACCAGCCCCACTCTCCAGGACCAGCCTGTCCGGAGAGCCCCCGCCCCGGGGCTCAGACTCTCACATACCGCCCATGCTGTCACTCTGGTCCGTTGTTCACAGTTTAAACTCTAACCTTTTCACCCCTTTCAGCACCAGCTTCGTGCTCTTCACACAGGCATATTCCGCCATATTGGGAGTGAGCCTCAGTAACCGGCGCAGGGGACCCAGGTTACAGCGACACCCAGTGCACGGGAGGACCCAGGGTCACAGCGACACCCAGTGCACGGGAGGACCCAGGGTCACAGCGACACCCAGTGCACGGGAGGACCCAGGGTCACAGCGACAACCAGTGCACGGGATGATCCAGGGTTACAGCGACACCCAGTGGGAGGACCCAGGGTCACAGCGACACCCAGTGCACGAGAGGACCCAGGGTCACAGCGACACCCAGTGGGAGGACCCAGGTTACAGCGACACCCAGTGCACGGGAGGACCCAGGGTTACAACGACACCCAGTGCACGGGAGGACCCAGGGTTACAGCGACACCCAGTGCACGGGAGGACCCAGGGTCACAGCGACACCCAGTGGGAGGACCCAGGGTTACAGCGACACCCAGTGCACGGGAGGACCCAGGGTCACAGCGACACCCAGTGCACGGGAGGACCCAGGATCACAGCGACACCCAGTGCACGGGAGGACCCAGGGTTACAGCGACATACAGTGGGAGGACCCAGGGTTACAGCGACACCCAGTGCACGGGAGGACCCAGGGTCACAGCGACACCCAGTGGGAGGACCCAGGGTTACAGTGACACCCAGTGGGAGGACCCGGGTTACAGCGACACCCAGTGGGAGGACCCACGGATACAGCGACACCCAGTGGACCGTCTTGTCACCGAGACCATGCAGAAACCAAGCACAGACAGCAGAAGAAGCGTGCGGCAAACCAGACTCCCCACCCACCCTTTCCCTCAACCAGTCTGTCCCACCTGTGACAGAGACTGTAATTCTCATATTGGACTGTTCAGTCACCTAAGAACTCACTTTTAGAGTGGAAGCAAATCTTCCTCGATTTCAAGGGACTGCCTATGATGATGATGACAGCGACACCCAGTGGACAGCAAGATCCACAACATCAACACAAAAGTAAAATACTGCGGATGCTGGAATCTGAAAAAACCCAGAAAATGCTGGAAATCTCCACGGGTCAGGCAGCATCTGTGGAGAAACTTTTCCGGTCGATGACCCTTTTCAGAACTGGCAAAAGTTTGAGATGTAACAGTTTCTTAAGGAAGTGCAAGGGACAAGGAAAGGAGGGAGGGGAAGAAAGAACAAAAGGTGATAAGGTGGAAGGCAGGAATGATTTGGGAGACAAAAGGGATGATGGACCAAATTGACATGGTAATGGCACAAGTTAGGAAACAAAAGATGAGTCTAGATAGGGTGTGAATAACGGAATCATTATCAGCTGCCATGGATAGACTAATGACAAACATTCACAATAAGCCCACTGACTCCCACAGCTACCTGGACAACACTTCCTCCCACCCTGCATCCTGTAAGGACTCCATTCTATTCACCCAGTTTCTCCGTCTCCGTTGCATCTGTTCTGACAACGCCACCTTTCACACTAGTGCCTCTGATATGTCTTGCTTTTTCCTCAACCAAGGATTCCCCTTGTAAGGGATATAGCAGGCAAAGAGCAGACAGATAGTTGGTCAGAACACAATGCTGAAGGTAGTGAACTAATCAGTATTAGGAGGATCTGAGGAATAATTGCCTATTGTATGGAGGTATAACACACTTATAACGCATTAAAACTGTATGGTTAACCTTAGTAACACTTAACAAAACAGCAGAAGTCAGCAGTTACAATTTTGATTAGAAGTCTCTGAGGAAGAGATAAGAAAGCCAGTATTTTGGAACAGTTACTTCAAGCGTCATATAGACTATGGCAAAGTGCAAATCATGGAACAAACACAATTAACATGTGATGGGAGATGGACAATTGCATGTACCATTCAGAGCCAGTCTGATAAGAGTCAACAAATCAATGTAACTCTGCTGATAGCAATAGACCTATCGATGATTTTGTAGGAGGGTAGCTCCTCTCCAAAACCTGTATAAATTATTCTCGAAACTTGTATTTTGAAGGTTCCACGATTGAACCTTCCCTTGCATTTGCTCGAAATAAAGTCAGTTGAACCTAAGGTTTCGTTTGTTTAAGTCTGTGGTCGTTATACGGAGGGCGACGGGCAAGGTGTCGATTACCTATATCAGGTAGTCCGCCTCGAGGGAGAGAAGTCTTCCTTTTACCCCAACACCTCTCCACTGTGGTTAACATGGCCCTTGACTGAGTCCGTTCTATTTTCCGCACTTCTGCTCTCACCCCTTCCCCTCCCTCTCAGAATCACAACAGGGTTCCCCTTGTCCTCACCTTTCACCTCACCAGCCTCCATGTTCAATGGATTATTCTCCGCCATTTCCACCACCAATCACATCTGCACCTCCCTTCCTCTCTCAGCATTCCGAAGGGACCGCTCCTTCTGCGACACCCTGGTTCACTCCTCAATCACTCCCAGCACCCCACACCTTCCCTCAGCACCTTCCTGTGCAAGCGCAGGAGATGCAACACCTGCCCTTTTACCTCCTCTCTTCCCACTGTCCAGGGCCCCAAACACTCCTTCCATGTGAAACAGTGATTTACTTGTACTTCTTTCAATTTAGTATACTGTATTCGCTGCTCATGATGTGGTTTCGACATTGGGGAGACTAAACGCAGATCGGGTGACTGCTTTGCGGAGCACCTCCATTCAGTCCGCACGGGTAACCCGAGCCTCCGGTCGCCTGTCACTTTAATTCTCGACTCCACTCCCACTTTGACCTCTCTGTCCTCGGTCTCTTACACTGTTCCAATGAAGCTTAACGCAAGCTCGAGGAACAGCACCTCATCTTTCGTTTAGGCACTTTACAACCTTCTGGACTCAACATCGAGTTCAACAATTCCAGATCATAACCTCTGCCCATATTTTGTTCCCTTTCCTCCCCTTTTTTTTTTACAAAGCCCCCCTTTTTATTTTTATTTTTTTCTCTGTTTCCCACGGCAGCTGGTAATTATTCTTTCATTCACACTCTATCCAGACTCATCTTTTGTTTCCTAATTTGTGCCATTACCATCTCAATTTAGCCCATCATCTGTTTTGTCTCTCAAACCTCTCCTGCCTTCCACTCTATCACAGACCTTCCCTTTTGTTCTTTCCTCCCCTCCCCTTTCAGTGCCTCTGCACTTCCTTAAGAATCTGTTACATTTCGAACTTTTGCCAGTTCTGACGAAGGGTCATCGACCTGAAACGTTAGCTATGTTTCTCTCCACAGATGCTGCCTGACCCATGGAGATTTCTAGCATTTTCTGTTTTTATATTACAATGCACAACGTTCCCGTTCAGGAAGGGAATTCCAGAGCCGAGGGCCTTGGCAGCTTACAAGCCACCAATGCTGGAGCAATTAAAATCGAGGATTCTCAGAACCAGAATTGTTGGAGTGCAGATATCTCGGAGGGTTGCAGGGCTGGAGGAGATTACAGAGTTAGGGAGGAGCTAGGCCATGGTGGGATTTGGAAAAGAAAAAATTCTTGCATTTACATAGCATCTTTCACAATCAGCGGATGTCCCAAAGCACTTTAAAGCCAATTAAGTAATTTTTGAAGTATAGTCACTGTTGTAATGTAGGAAACATAGCAACCAATTTGCACACAGCAAGCTCCCACAAACAACAATGTTATAATGACCAGATAATCTGTTTTAGTGATGTTGATTGAGGGATAAATATTGGCTAGGACACCGGGGATAAGTCCCCTGCTCTTCTTCATTAATATCCACCTGTGAAGGCAATCAGGGGGGCTTTAGTTTAATATCTCAAAAGACGGTGCCTCTGATAGTGTAGTGCTCCCTCAGTACTGCACTGGAGTGTCAGCCTAAACTTTTGTGCTCAAGTATTTGGAGTAGGATTTGAACCCACAATCTTCTGACTCAGGGGTGAGGGTGCTACCAACTGAGCCACAGCTGACACTACTGATAACAAGGTGGAGAATTTTAAAATGGAGGTGTTGCTTAATCTCGAGCCAATGAAGATCAGCAAGCACAGGGATAATGGGTGAATGGGACTTGAGTGCAAGTTAGAACATGGGAAGCAGAGTTATGGATGATCTCAAGTTTATGGAAGGCAGAACTGATGCTGTATTTTTGGTGGATGTTGCCTAGGGGCTGTATGTAGATGAGAAATAGGATGGGGCCAAGGATAGATCCTTGGGGGACATCTTGTTCCTCCTGCAGGTCCAAACTTCGCTGCTGCATAATGTTGTGCAGAGGACAGCACATCACAACCATTCTGGAGATCCTAGCTGCTGCATACTGAAGGGTGCCTCCAGATCTATCCAGGCATCTGAAGTGCAGCTGCACCCTGCCGATATCTTGTTCAATGACACATCTGGTGATCATATGGCATTTATTGTATCGCTCCTGGGTCTCATTCCTTGGGTTTCTAAGAGGTGCCATCAGATCGTTTTAAGTGGAAAACACTTGTCTCCAGGCAGCCAGCAGGCAACTCTGCTTTGAGGTGTGAAGAGATCAGGGAGGGGCATACAGGGTAGGATATAGAAAAAAAGGGAATCTTATGATAGATACCGAAGGCTCAGTACTGCAGAAATCCCAGAGGAGTACAGAAAGTGCAGGGGTGAAATTAAAAAGGAAATTAGGAAAGCAAAGAGAGCATGAAAAAATATTGGCAAGTAAAATCAAGGAAAACCCAAAGATGTTTTATAAATACATTAAGAGCAAGAGAATAATTAAAGAAAGAGTAGGGCCTATTAGAGACCATGGGCTAGACTTTTCATCAGTTTCGCTTTGCTATCACCCACTTACCGCCCATTTTAATGCTGAGATGAAGTATAACGGCCATTTATCGCCCATTTCTCCCCAAAATGGAAACTAACATCCATTTATCGCTCATTTATCGCCAGCATTAGTTTCGGCATCAAGTTAACGGCGAGAATTAATTAAACAGCCTGCCCATATTTTTATGCCGTAAAGGCACAGAATACAATTTTTAAACAAAACTAATGCCCAGAAACTGCCCATAATATGACCAAGCCTTATTTTCGGCATATCGTCCATATATCGTCGAAAATATCACTCGCCCAAAAAGTTCGCTGAAAAAAAGCTACACTCACCTGACCTTAACCCAACGGTATGGATGTCATTTTGTAAATTGGAAGACTTTTCATATAAAAGGCTGCTTCAAGTTCTGGGGAGTTTTGATTTAATCTGTAAGTTCTTTTAAGGTGATTTTAAAATCTGAAGAAACATCTTATCATAATGTGGATGAATTGAATTTATTTTATGAGTTTTAGTAGAAAAATTTATTGTTTGTGAAGAATAGGTATAATAGTAATTGTAATGGGGCCTATAATTTCTCAGCCAATATTGATGACTACTCACATGCTGCAGACTAGAGATGGGAGAAGATTCATTGAAGAGCATTATGTGCTCAAAGAGGTGGCAGACTGAGGAGGAGGAGAACTTACACCCGCCGAAGTTACAGGGAGAAGCGGTCTTACCTGAACTTGTCCGAGGACACGTGCCTTAGGAGACTGCGCTTCCAAAAGGAGGTCATCATTGAGATATGCCAGCTCATTAGGGGAGATCTGCAGCCTAACAGCACCATCAAGATCACACTGTCCGTTGAGGTCAAGGTAACTGTGGCACTTTCCTTCGATGCATTGGGCTCCTTTCAGGCCTCAGCTGGCGACATTTGCTCTATCTCTCAGCATGCCACACATTACTGCATTCGACAGGTGACTGAAGCCCTTTAAGCAAGCAGGATGGACTTTATAAGCTTCCCTATGACCAGGGAGGCACAGAGTAAGAGGGCTCGGGGTTTCTCGAGAATAGCAAACTTCCCCAAGGTGCAGGGAGCAATAGACTGTACGCACATTGCCATGCACGCACCTTTTCAGGATGCAGAGGTTTTTCGGAACCAAAAGGGATTCCACTCCCTGAATGTGCAGCTCGTTGTCGACCACAAGCAAATAATCAAGGCAGTAAATGCAAAATTTCCAGGGAGCATGAATGATGTGCACATAAGAACATAAGAAATAGGAACAGTAGTAGGCCACATGGTCCCTCTAGCCTGCTCTGCCACTCAATAAGATCATGGCTGATCTGATCATAGACTCAGCTCCACTTCCCACCCGCTCCCCATAACCCCTTATCCCCTTATCATTTAAGAACTGTATATTTCTGTCTTAAATTTATTCAATGTCCCAGCTTCCACAGCTCTCTGAGGCAGCGAATTCCACAGATTTACAACCCATTGAGAGAAAAAAATTCTCTTCATCTCTGTTTTATACGTTTTGATAAGATCACCTCTCATTCTTCTGAATAAATGCCTAACCTACTCAACCTTTCCTCATAAGTCAACCCCCTCATCCCCGGAATCAACCTATTGAACCTTCTCTGAGCTGCCTCCAAAGCAAGTATATCCTTTCGTAAATATGGAAACCAAAACTGCACTCAGTATTCCAAGTGTGGCCTCACCAATACCTTATATAGCTGTAGCAAGACTTCCCTGCTTTTATACTCCATCCCCTTTGCAATAAAGGCCAAGATACCATTGGCCTTCCTGATCACTTGCTGTACCTGCATACTATTCATTTGCGTTTCATGCACAAGTACCCCAGGTCCCACTGTACTGCGGCACTTTGCAATCTTTCTCCATTTAAATAATAACTTGCTCTTTGATATTTTCTGCCAAAGTACATGACCTTACATTTTCCAACATTATACTCCATCTGCCAAATTTTTGCCCAATCACTTAGCCTGTCTATGTCCTTTTACAGATTTTTTGTGTCCTCCTCACACATTGCTTTTCCTCCCATCTTTGTATCGTCAGCAAACTTGGCTATGTTACACTCATAAGAGAGAGGCCAAGCGCAGGCAACGGAAGGAGCGCGCGGCAAACCAGCCCCACCGACCCCTTCCCTTGACGAATATCTGTCCCACCTGTAACAGAGTCTGTGGCTCTTGTATCAGACTGTTCAGCCATCAAAGAACTCACTTTGGGAGTGGAAACAAGTCCTCCTCGATTCTGAGGGACTGCCTATGATGATGATGATGATGATGTTACACTCAGTCCCTTCTTCCAAATTGTTAATATAGATTGTAAATAGTTGAGGTCCCAGCACTGATCCCTGCGGCACCCCGCTAGTTACTGGTTGCCAACCAGAAAATGAACCATTCATCCCGACTCTCCATTTTCTGTTAGTTAGCCAATCCTCTATCCATACTAATATATTACCCCCAACCCCGTAAACTTTGATCTTGTGCAGTAACCTTTTATGTGACACCTTGTCAAATGCCTTCTGGAAGTCCAAATACACCACATCCACTGGTTCCCCTTTATCCACCCTGTTCGTTACATCTTGCGTGACAGCACTGTATCTGACCTGTTTAAGAGTCAGCCACAAGATCAATGCTGGATACTTGGTGATAAAGGATATGGCCTCGCCAACTGGCTGATGACCCCCCTGCATAAGACGCAGACAGAAGCCGAGAAGCGATACAACAAAAGCCACATAACATAGAAAACATAGAAACATAGAAAATAGGTGCAGGAGTAGGCCATTCAGCCCTTCTAGCCTGCACCGCCATTCAATGAGTTCATGGCTGAACATGAAACTTCAGTACCCCCTTCCTGCTTTCTCGCCATAACCCTTGATCCCCCGAGTAGTAAGGACTTCATCTAACTCCCTTTTGAATATATTTAGTGAATTGGCCTCAACTACTTTCTGTGGTAGAGAATTCCACAGGTTCACCACTCTCTGGGTGAAGAAGTTTCTCCTCATCTCGGTCCTAAATGGCTTACCCCTTATCCTCAGACTGTGACCCCTGGTTCTGGACTTCCCCAACATTGGGAACATTCTTCCTGCATCTAACCTGTCTAAACCTGTCAGAATTTTAAACGTTTCTATGAGATCCCCTCTCATTCTTCTGAACTCCAGTGAATACAAGCCCAGTTGATCCAGTCTTTCTTGATAGGTCAGTCCCACCATCCCGGGAATCAGTCTGGTGAATCTTCGCTGCACTCCCTCAATAGCAAGAATGTCCTTCCTCAAGTTAGGAGACCAAAACTGTACACAATACTCCAGGTGTGGCCTCACCAAGGCCCTGTACAACTGTAGCAACACCTCCCTGCCCCTGTATTCAAATCCCCTCGCTATGAAGGCCAACATGCCATTTGCTTTCTTAACCGCCTGCTGTACCTGCATGCTAACCTTCAATGACTGATGTACCATGACACCCAGGTCTCGTTGCACCTTCCCTTTTCCTAATCTGTTACCATTCAGATAATAGTCTGTCTCTCTGTTTTTACCACCAAAGTGGATAACCTCACATTTATCCACATTATACTTCATCTGCCATGCATTTGCCCACTCACCTAACCTATCCAAGTCACTCTGCAGCCTAATAGCATCCTCCTCGCAGCTCACACTGCCACCCAACTTAGTGTCATCCGCAAATTTGGAGATACTGCATTTAATCCCCTCGTCTAAATCATTAATGTACAATGTAAACAGCTGGGGCCCCAGCACAGAACCTTGCGGCACCCCACTAGTCACTGCCTGCCATTCTGAAAAGTACCCGTTTACTCCTACTCTTTGCTTCCTGTCTGACAACCAGTTCTCAATCCACGTCAGCACACTACCCCCAATCCCATGTGCTTTAACTTTGCACATTAATCTCTTGTGTGGGACCTTGTCGAAAGCCTTCTGAAAGTCCAAATATACCACATCAACTGGTTCTCCTTTGTCCACTTTACTGGAAACATCCTCAAAAAATTCCAGAAGATTTGTCAAGCATGATTTCCCTTTCACAAATCCATGCTGACTTGGACCTATCATGTCACCATTTTCCAGATGCACTGCTATGACATCCTTAATAATTGATTCCATCATTTTACCCACTACTGAGGTCAGACTGACCGGTCTATAATTCCCTGTTTTCTCTCTCCCTCCTTTTTTAAAAAGTGGGGTTACCACACGCAATATCATCAAAAAGACAATTGGAGTGCTTAAGCAGCGCTTTCGATGCCTGGACCACTCAGGAGGTGAGTTACAATACCACCCTGAGCAGGTAGCTCAATTCATTGGGGTGTGCTGCATGCTGCATAACTTGACTATCAGGAGGGGACAAGAATTGCCAGATGGGATTGCCGGTCCACCTCAGGAGAGAGGAGAAGAGGAAGAAGATGAGGTGGACGCTGACCTCGGGGCAGACAATCAGGCTGACGTCGAAACCATGTCCCCACCCCCCTCTAGACTGCAGGAAAGGGCCCGTGGTAGCTACACAGCTGCAAGACTGTTGAATCAGCAGCTCATAAACGAGTGCTTTGCTTGAAATAACATTGGTGCTAGTTACACAGCTGCAAAACTGTTGTGTCTGCAGATCATACATGAATGGTTTGCATTACTTTGGTGACTGTTGTGTATGCATGCCTGTTCACTGTGTGATGTCTGTAACACTGTTATGCCACATTGAATGTACCCTTGTACTGTACACACCTTACCGGTACACAAGAGGGTGCTGTTGCTGGAGGCCCAGTGGTTGCCTGCACACGGCAGGTAACCCAGTACAAAAGAAAACTCACAGCTTGTTTTTGTCACTCAGGAGCTGCTAATAAAGGACTACAGGTCTGCACAGTTTAAGTATCATACCCTGCCTCTATAAATTGCTGAAAGTTGCTGAGGTTAGACATGTTGAGCGTGTAGTTCGTGATCTCGTATTGCCAATTGTAGTGTATGTAGGCACCTTTAGTAATGATTCCAGCAAAAGTAAAAGCCCAAGGGTCCGAGTTTGGTTGACTCACCGCCGGCTGCCAAACTCGGCGGTCTCAATGTTTTCTGGGTGCTCTCCCCGCCGAGCGAGTTTGGTCAGGTTCTCACGCTGGCTGGGAGAGACCGCTGGGGACCATCCACTGGTGTGCGCTGACGTGTGCTGGCGTGCAACACCACATCCCCCCGTTGCGTCCCCAGTTTGGTCTGGGCGGTCCTCCGCTCCAGCAGCAGAAGAGACTGCCACATGGAGGCAGGTCTTACCTGAACGGTAAGTATGAAGACCTGAAAAAAAAGGTTAGTGCACTTCTTTTCTTTATTTCTTTTGCAGGGATTTTGGTCGATGGGGTCTCTGAAGGGTTTCTGGTGTTTTTTTTATTGTTTTGAAAATTTTTAATTTAAGCTGTTCCCCCCTCCCTGGGCCCGACTCTATCCTCTGCGGTACTTTGCCGAGGATCGCATTTGCCGCCAGAATGGGAGCTACCACCCACTGCTGCCCAGAATCGGCGTGCAAGGCCCATCTTTTCTGCCGGATGGTTTTTCCCACATTTTTTCACGAAACTTCTGCCCAAAGTACCATCAGGATGTTGGCGGTACTTGGGCGGAACTTAGATCTCACCAAACTCGGGGCCCCATGGAATCCAGGGCAAAGTGGCAAGTTGGATCCAAAATTGGCTCAGAGGCAGGAAGCAAAAGGTAATGATTGATGGGTGTTTTTGTGACTGGAAGGTTGTTTCCAGTGGGGTTCCGTAGGGCTCAGTACTAGGTCTCTTGCTTTTTGTGGTATATATCAATGATTTAGACTTAAATGTAGGGGGTATAATTAAGAAGTTTGCAGATGATACAAAAATTGGCCATGTGATTGATAGTGAAGAAGAAAGCTGTAGATTGCAGGAAGATATCAATGGACTGGTCAGGTGGGCAGAATAGTGGCAAAATGGAATTCAATCGGAGGTGTGAGGTAATGCATTTGGGGAGGGCTAACAAAGTAAGGAAATGCACATTAAATGGTAGGACACTGAGAAATGTAGAGAAACCGAGGGATCTTGAAGTGCCTGTCCACAGAAACAATGGGCCGAATGTCCTCTTTCTGTGATGTAAATTTCTATGATTCTATGACTGCCGCAGGATGAAAACACCACGGCAGCTGCACGGGAATCTTGCGCACACCTGCATAAATATCTTTTTGTGGTTGCACACCAGCTGCACATTGATGGAGTGGAAGCCTTTGTGGTTGACACATTCTCCTGTGTGATCTGGGGGTGCCTTAATTGCCACGTGTGACGTCGATGGTGGCCTGCACTTGTGAGAAGCCTGCCAGAGCTGCAAACCTGAGCACCTGCTCATCCTGACTGGCGTCATCGCAGACGAAGTTCAAATAATTGCCGGCATTGGCAAACAAGCCAAATCAGTCACCTGTCTTATGCATTTGTGTGCCGCCGACTGTGGGATCCTGCAAATGTCTCTGGATGAGCCCTGGAAGGATCTTGAGGCAAAAATGTTGAGGGCGCTGGTGACTTTGACAACCACGGTAAAGCGTGGCCACGAGGACCAGTTGGCAGCAGGTCTTGTTCCTATAGGCTGCAAATGTCCGCCACCATCTGATGCGACATCTTGAGCCATCTCGGACACTGGTGTTCTGACATGTGGAGGAGCTTATGTTCTGCATGTACACCCTGTTTGCCAGGTAGGGCCTCCTGTGAGCTGCACCTCTCTGTTGATGCCTTCTCTCCTGTGGAGCTACAGGTCTATGAGCAGCAGACTGTTGCTGGTACAGATCCTGCTTCTGCTCCTGCTCCTGGTGCTGCTAGTGGTTATCTTGGTCCTCATCTGAGGTCCCAAGCAGCACCCATGCTGATCTTTAGATCAGAGCTCCAAAGTGCAAATGAGACTTCCAAAGTATGTAAAGTAACCTCTCAGCACAAGTACTGCGAACAAACCCTTTCACACAAGCAGATAAGAAAGCAGCTGTGAGGACTGAGTACTTATTGGCGTACTTCCATAGGTTCAGCCCCCTTAATTGCCAGTGTCTTCTCACCTTGCTTTTACTGGTGAGTTCCACAAATCCCGGGAAACCCATGGAGCCAAAGTTAAACTGCAAAACCCATGTTAATATCAATCTAATTGACCGATTACCATATTGAAATTGACAACCCGCCTCTCCTGGATGTTAATCCCCACCCGCAACCAAACCCACGCGCTCACCCTCGTTAAAATTATCCCAATGTAACTCTATGTAATCCCACAAGAGCTGTAAAGAGATATCTGGGGTATGTACCAAAGAACAACAGAACCACTGGCATTTACATACTTTTATCCTTTCACCATGCTATTTAAGGAAGGGATAGGGAAGTTCAGGGATCCTTATGCAGTGTTTTTCTTATTAATTGCTGGCTTTGTCATGATAATGCCTAATTCATCATCATAGGCAGTCACTCGGAATCGAGAAAGACATGGAAATGCTTAATTAGATAGAACTGGAACCCCAAATAACAACTGCAGAATAACAATAAAACACCATACTTGATATTTGTAACAGCTAGTAGTGGTAACAAGCTGCTGTTCAACAGGTGCACCAAGATAATGAGGGGATGGGGACAACAAGGGTTACAAAGATACATTAGTCAATTAACTGTCATACATGTACTGAAATGCAAAGGAACAGGATAAATATCACATCTAACACCAAAAGAATTGAAAGGCAAGGATGGGCTGTCCAGCAATAAATGACCCTTGCATTTATATCGCACTTTATTGTCAAAGCTGTTCTCAATGAATTACTTTAGGACTGACATATGAGGAGAGACTGGATCGACTGGGCCTGTATTCACTGGAGTTTAGAAGAATGAGAGGGGATCTCATAGAAACATTTAAAATTCTGACGGGATTGGACAGTTTAGAGGCAGGAAGAATGTTCCCGATGTTGGGGAAGTCCAGAACCAGGGGTCACAGTCTAAGGATAAGGGATAAGCCATTTACGGCCGAGATGAGGAGAAACTTCTTCACTCAGAGAATTGTTAATCTGTTGAATTCTCTACATTGGAGAGTTGTTGATGCCAGTTCATTGGATATATTCAAGGGGGAGTTAGATATGGCCCTTACGGCTAAAGGGATCAAGGGGTATGGAGAGAAAGCAGGAAAGGGATACTGAGGGAATGATCAGCCATGATCTTATTGAATGGTGGTGCAGGCTCAAAGGGCTGAATGGCCTACTCCTGCACCTATTTCTATGTACCATGTTATAGACACACTAACAAAAAAAAAACTCAACATGGATGTACAACTACTTTTGTAGGTAGTGACAGTTCAAATTAGGAAAGTAATTGACAACACCAATATTGAGGCTTTAATTTTTAAATCATAATTCATCTCCAGAGCAATCTCTGTATCGTGCAAAACTTTAGGCATGTAAATAAACATGGTGGTTCCTCTGCTTTATCCTATTTTATCTATTTTTTCCTTAAAAGATATCAACGGTCTTAAATAACTGACAAAGACAGGTGTCAGCTTTCGCAAGGCAAACACAGGTACCAACAGCTCCCCACCAATGACACGATGGGCTACATAACTCACCTTGTGTTAGTGCATTGTTCCTCTACAATCTAATCATGGTAGGTGCTGACATATGACAGCGTATTCTCGTATCGAGTCTCCAGGAAATGGCTTTCATCAGCTATTGCCCCAAGAAACGGCCAGTAACTTGGCGGTAAGGGCTAGAATTTCCACTGGGATTGCAGTTACTGCCCGTTATTGCCAAAAAGGCAAATTACCACCGTGTACCGCCCGTTTGTCGCCCGTTTTACTCCCGATTATTGCCGGTGGTAATTTCGGCCTACGATTACTGCCGGCATTGCTGCACATCACCTGCCCACGTTTCCCACCCAAAAATCAAACAAAATTCCCCTGCAGTGCTAATTTCCATAAAAATGTTGATTTTACTGCCCGCTATGGCCCGTTATCACTCAGGATCGGAACCACCCATTTTTTAGGTACTTACCTTACTTTGTGCCAGCTTTATGCCTCCATTTTATTTTCTCTATGTGGAAAAGGTTGCATTTTTAGTTTATCTTTCACTCCCAATGTACATTGAACAAGGACAAGCATTTGATTAGAAACAAATGATTATCAGTTGGCCCAGCAATCTCGAGGCCTAAGGAAATATTACAACTGAGGTTAATATTTCTGTCTTCTTCAAATTGTTTCCTGTCTTCTGTTTTATTTTGCCTTGCTTTCAAAGAAGTATTATTACCCTGAAATCTTACAGAAACCCTCCCTTGCTTTTGCAGGGTTCCCAACTGTTGCCATTCACTCACAATTCAGAGAACATTAGTGTCTCATTCAGTAAAATTCTATTGCTTCAAAATATTTCCCCCAAATTTGCAGGGTTCGGCTAAATTAATTTTATTTGATTGCAAAATCTGCCCTGAATAAAGATGAGTTACTACCTTGCACTCCCCTCCCACCCGCCCCCTCCTCCTTTTCTGTTCTGAAAATGTTGAATCTTTCTGGAGTATAACCCCGCGGGTACAGTGAACCATCGATTGCCTCAGCCAAGAGGACATTCCGATGTGTAAGCCTAGATAGGCAGTGTTGACAGGCTAATTGAACATCGGTGGGTGGGGGGAGTTACTGAACATTAGTTGAACTCTTGACAAATTGTTAAATCACTGCAGATTTAACAAATGACAATCTGCAGATGATTACCAGAAAATACTACGGGGCCAAAATTGGTGGACATACCGCCCGCGGACTGCCGACATGCTGCCCAAAATTGTGAAATTGATCTCACATACCGCCCGAAGGGAAATTCATCAGTGACATACCACTGGGTGGTTTGCATACCGTCCACCCACACGGAGCACCCTACAGATTGCCCAAAAGTCCAACATTGATAGCATACCGCTGACATACCACCTGCACACTGTCTGAAAAAAGGTGGTTTTATGCCAATGGTACGTTGGCAGTATGTAAACTACAATGTTCCTCCCCCACCCCCACCCAGCGATTTATTTCTCCCCCGTGTGATCTATTTCTCTCCCTCCCCCCCCTTAAAGATATAGGGCTAGATTTTACCTTTTGTGCATATTGCCCAAAAATGGGCGTTATTTCCGGCGTGGGCAGTAAAAATGGGTTTTCAGACCGCCGGCTTCTCGCCCATTCTCAAAGCACCTAGTCTCCATTTTTAAAATTGGGCGTTACCGTGAGCGATATGAAATGGGCGGTAGTGTTAAATCTCGCTGACCTTCTGCCGTAAAGTGTCGCCGTCCTTAGCAACGGTATGACAACACTCGATTCCCGCAATTCAGGAGGTCAAGGATTATCATGACATGCGCAGAAGAGGAGAGGGAGCTGAGAGAGACCGAAGGTATGTGTGGGTATGTTGTGTGCTTGTTTGGCCATTGTGGGAGGCATGAGGGAGATTCACCAGCAGCAAAAAGCCTACTAAGCACAAAGAGCATAGTTGGCACCAAGTTTTTGTCCAACAAATAAGATATAACATGGAAGGGATGGTGGAGGCCCTGGAGCTGTTAGCCAGGAACACTGGTGGCAGAGGGCTTCCAGTGGTCCAAGAGTGCGGCATTGCACCACACCCCTATTGCCAACCACACATGAGAGCCAGGAGCAACATCTTGCTTCTGACTCGGAGCACGTTTCCACCTCGGGACCGTCCTCTCCCGTATCCGTCCAAGCAGCGGTTCGGTTGTCATCCCTCCCCGCAAATGAAGCATTGCCTGAGGAGCTCCTTGGCCAGGCGGCTTAGAGTCAGGAGAGGAAGAGGAAGGGGTAGAGGTGGGAAGGAGAAGCGGGTGGGGGGGTGGGGTGGGGGGAAGGGTTGGTTTGTACAGAAATACTGATGATTTCAGACAACTGTTCGGTTGAAATGTTTTTTATTTAACAAAACCTTGTTGCGCATTGGCTCAGATAGCTGCACCGTTACACGCTGGTGATTCCGTAACATCAAAGGGTATAATTACACTTTACGTCAATCAACTTACACTTTAACTGTCACCAAGGTGATGCCCACCATTGATGTATGACCTGCACACCCAGCAGTGTGTCAGCCTTGTAAATAACACCAACGTTCTTTCAGGCAAAGTGCTCATTGATGAGCTCCTGATGTAAGGCTCTTGCAGCTATCATGCCAACATGGGCCCTTTCATGCAGTCTACAGGGGGGTGCGGGCATGGCTTCAGCGTCAGCCTGATTATCTGGGCTCTCCAGATAGTCAAGTTGTGCAGCATGGAGCACACCACCACGAATTGAGCTACCTGCTCAGGTTGGTATTGGAGCTCGCCTCCTGAGTGGTCCAGGCATCGAAATGGCTGCTTCAGCACGCTAATGGTTTTCTCCACGATATTGCGAGTTGTTCTGTGGCTCTCGTTGTATCACCTCTCGGCTTTGGTGTGGGTGTCATGCAGGGGGGTCATCAGCCAGGTGGCGAGGCCATATCCTTTGTCACCAAGCATCCAGCATTGACCTTGTGGCTGATTGTTAAACAATTCAGATGCAGGATGTAAGCATCATGGATGCTGCCCGGAAATTTAGCATTCACTGCCATTTTAATTTGCTGGTGGTCAACAACGAGTTGGACATTCAGGGAGTGGAATCCCTTGCGGTTCCTGAAAACCTCAGCATTCTGAAAAGGTGCCCGCATCACGATGTGCATACAGTCTATTGCTCCATGCACCTTGGGGAAGTTTGCAATTCTCGAGAATCCTAGAGCCCTCTCACTCTGTGCCTCCCTGGTCATAGGAAAGCGGATCAAGTCCCTCCTGCATGCGTACAGGGCTTCAGTGACCTGTCTAATGCAGCAATATGTGGCATGCTGAGACAGACCGCAAATGTCGCCAACTGAGGCCTGAAAAGAACCTAATGTATAGAACGACAGTGCCGCGGTGACTTTGACCTTGACGGACAGTGCAGTACTGATGGTGCTGGCAGACTGCAGATCTCCCTTTATGAGCTGGCATACCTCAGTGATAACCTCTTTGTGGAAGCGCAGTCTCCGAAGGCAGGTGGTGTCGGGCAAGTCGAGATAAGACTGCTTCTCCCTGTATTTGCGGGGGATATAATGTCTGGTCCTCCTCATCAGTCTGGCACGTCTTACATTGGGCACATAATGCTGTGGAGCATATCTTTGGCCATCTTGAGTCTACAGCATGTAATTGATCATCAAGAGTGGGTGAGAAAGGACAGATCCCATTGCGATAGCTCTCTGTTTTCCACCGATTGATCACAAACAATGAATGTCCCGAAGAAGACATCTATTAAATTCCAATCAGTCACAGTATGGTCAAGATGTTTGTACAGATGTTCACATCAACGTCAACGACCTCCAGAATACATCCGAACTCTCCTGAGGTTGAAGCACAGCAGCCGTTTAAAGGATGCGACATGTGATATCGAACATGGTGTCCATAACGCTGTGATTAGTTCCGGTTAGTTCCACTTTTTCTGGCCGTTTTTTTGGGCGAGCGATATTGTGGACGATATGTGTGCGAGGTGCTGAAAGTGACACTGGGCGATCTAAATAACCGTTAGTTTCAGCAAATATGATCTTTATGACAAAAAAAAGTGGGCGGGCGGTATTATTGAATCTCGGCTTTAATTCCGTGCAGAAAGTAATGCTGGGTGATATTATGGGCATTAATTTTCCCCATGCTGATGATTCCGCCCAAAAAGAGTGGGCGGGCGGTATTATTTTTTCGCGGCATTACGCACATGGGGAAAGCAATGCTTGCTGATAAGTTTCTGAAAAATGCCCGTCAGTTTCCATTTTCTGGCTAAATGGGTGATATATGGGCGTTATATGTCAGTTCAGCTGTAAAATGGGCATTAAGTGGGTGTGAAGCATGCAAAAAACGAGGAAACTCTAGCCCATAGTCCCCCCCCACCAGCGATCTGGTCCTTCCCCCAGAGATCTAATCCCACCCCCAGAGAGATCTAATCCCCCTCCGAGATCTAATCCCGCCTCCAGAGGTCTAGTCCTCCTCCCCCTCCAAGATCTAGTTCCCCCCGGAGATCTAATCCCACCCCCAGAGAGATCTAATCCCCCCCCCGAGATCTAATCCCACCTCCAGAGATCTAGTCCTCCCCCCCCCACCGAGATCTCGTTCCCCCTTGAGATCTAATCCCACCCCCGAAGATCTAATCCTCCCCTGAGATCTATTCCATGCCCCCCACCCCCCGGAAAAATGTGCAATAAATAAATAAATAAGTAACAATATAAGTATTATAAATCAATCAAAAGCACTGCACAAAACAATTAAAAATCTAAACTTACCTGTGATCTGATGTCGGCAGTCTCTGGCTCCCGGACTGCTCTTCTCGGGGGGGGGCGGGTGCGGATTTCAATGGAGGACTGCGTGTGCGCAGAACTCAGGACCCGAAGAGTCCCGAGTCCCAGACAACTTGCCCTGCACCGGCGGAGCAGACCGTCCGTCGCACTCTGCTGGCACACCGCTCAGGGCTGCCTGGACCAATGTTGCCAGACTCCACCCCAGCAGTACTGGGTGGTGAAGATTGACCGACCACTGCGAGACCGCCGAGAATTGGGCGGTCCACCAATGGGCCTGTCTCTAAACCTTATGAAAGAAAGAAAGATTTTTTAAAACTTATTTTTCAGTTTTCAGTTCCAGTGAAGGGGACACATCCAAAACATAATAAACTATTTTTTCTCGATGCAAATTTTCACTGCCGATTGTGTTTTTCCTACATTTTCTGTTGTATTTTGGATTTTTTCCCCCCACTGCTGGGTTGGTCACACCGCAGGTAAAGGGTACTCAGCCAGATAATAAATGGGTGACCAGCAGAAAGAGCAGTGCAAGGAAGGTAGTGCAGGGGTCCCCTGCGGTCATCCCCCTGCAAAACAGATACACCACTTTGGGTACTGTTGAGGGGGATGACTCATCAGGGGAGGGCAGCAGCAGCCAAGTTCATGGCACCGTGGCTGGTTCTGCTGCACAGGAGGGCAGGAAAAAGAGTGGGAGAGCTATAGTGATAGGGGATTCGATTGTAAGGGGAATAGATAGGCGTTTCTGCGGCCGCAGCCAAGACTCCAGGATGGTATGTTGCCTCCCTGCTGCAAGGGTCAAGGATGCCTCGAAGCGGGTGCAGGACATTCTGAAAAGGGAGGGTGAACAGCCAGTTGTCGTGGTGCACATTGGTACCAACAATATAGGTAAAAAACGGGATGAGGTCCTCAGAGACGAATTTAAGGAGCTAGGAGCTAAATTAAAAAGTAGGACCTCAAAAGTAGTAATCTCGGGATTGCTATCAGTGCCATGCACTAGTCAGAGTAGGAATCGCAGGATAGCTCAGATGAATACGTGGCTTGAGCAGTGGTGCAGCAGGGAAGGATTCAAATTCCTAGGGCATTGGAACCGGTTCTGGGGGAAGTGGGACCAGGACAAACCGGACGGTCTGCACCTAGGCGGGACCGGAACCAATGTCCTAGGGGGAGTGTTTGTTAATGCTGTTGGGGAGGAGTTAAACTAATGTGGCAGGGGGATGGGAACCAATGCAGGGAGTCAGAGGGAAGCAAAATGGAGACAGAAGCAAAAGACAGAAAGGAGATGAGTAAAAGGGGAGGGCAGAGAAACCCAAGGCAAAAAACAAAAAGGGCCATTTTACAGCAAAATTCTAAAGGGTCAAAGTTTCTTAAAAAGGCAAGCCTGAAGGCTCTGTGCCTCAATGCGAGGAGTATTCAGAATAAGGTGGACGAATTAACTGTGCAGATAGCAGTTAATGGAAATGAAGTGGTTGGCATCACGGAGACATGGCTCCAGGGTGACCAAGGCTGGGAATTCAACATCCAAGGGTATTCAACATTTAGGAAAGATAGACAGAAAGGAAAAGGAGGCGGAGTGGCATTGCTGTTTAAAGAGGAAATTAATGCAATTGTAAGGAAAGACATTAGCTTGGATGATGTGGAGTCAGTATGGGTGGAGCTACAGAATACCAAAGGGCAGAAAACGTTAGTGGGAGTTGTGTACAGACCTCCAAATATTAGTAGTGATGTTGGGGAGGGCATCAAACAGCAAATTAGGGGTGCATGCAATAAAGGTGCAGCAGTTATCATGGATGACTTTAATATGCATATAGATTGGACTAACCATACTGGAAACAATACGGTGGAAGAGGATTTCCTGGAGTGCATGAGGGATGGTTTTCTAGACCAATATGTCGAGGAACCAACTAGGGGGGAGGCCATCTTAGACTGGGTGTTGTGTAATGAGAGAAGATTAATTAGCAATCTCGTTGTGCGAGGCCTCTTGGGGAAGAGTGACCATAATATGGTGGAATTCTACATTAGGATGGAGAAGGAAACAGTTAATTCAGAGACCATGGTCCAGAACTTAAAGAAGGGTAACTTTGAAGGTATGAGGCGTGAATTGGCTAGGATAGATTGGTGAATGTTACTTAAGGGTTTGACAGTGGATGGGCAATGGCAGACATTTAGAGACCGCACGGATGAACTACAACAATTGTACATTCCTGTCTGGCATAAAAATAAAAAAGGGAAGGTGGCTCATCCGTGGCTATCAAGTGAAATCAGGGATAGTATTAAAGTAAAGGAAGTGGCATACAAATTGGCCAGAAATAGCAACGAACCTGGGGACTGGGAGAAATTTAGAACTCAGCAGAGGTGGACAAAGGGTTTGATTAGGGCAGGGAAAATAGAGTACGAGAGGAAGCTTGCAGGGAACATTAAAATGGACTGCAAAAGCTTCCATAGATATGTAAAGAGAAAAAGGTTAGTAAAGACAAACGTAGGTCCCCTGCAGTCAGAATCAGGGGAAGTCATAACGGGGAACAAAGAAATGGCGGACCAATTGAACAAGTACTTTGGTTCGGTATTCACTAAGGAGGACACTAACAACCTTCCGGATATAAAAGGGGTCAGAGGGTCTAGTAAGAAGGAGGAACTGAGGGAAGTCCTTATTAGTCAGGAAATTGTGTTGGGGAAATTGATGGGATTGAAGGCCGATAAATCCCCAGGGCCTGATGGTCTGCATCCCAGAGTACTTAAGGAGGTGGCCTTGGAAATAGCGGATGCATTGACAGTCATTTTCCAACATTCCATAGACTCTGGATCAGTTCCTGGAGTGGAGGGTAGCCAATGTAGCCCCACTTTTTAAAAAAGGAGGGAGAGAGAAAACAGGGAATTATATACCGGTCAGCCTGACATGTGTAGTAGGTAAAATGATGGAATCAATTATTAAGGATGTCATAGCAGCGCATTTGGAAAGAGGTGACATGATAGGTCCAAGTCAGCATGGATTTGTGAAAGGGAAATCATGCTTGACAAATATTCTGGAATTTTTTGAGGATGTTTCCAGCAGAGTGGACAAGGGAGAACCAGTTGATGTGGTGTATTTGGACTTTCAGAAGGCTTTTGACAAGGTCCCACACAAGAGATTAATGTGCAAAGTTAAAGCACATGGGATTGGGGGTAGTGTGCTGACGTGGATTGAGAACTGGTTGTCAGACAGAAAGCAAAGAGTAGGAGTAAATGGGTACTTTTCAGAATGGCAGGCAGTGACTAGTGGGGTACCGCAAGGTTCTGTGCTGGGGCCTCAGCTGTTTACATTATACATTAATGATTTAGACGAGGGGATTAAATGTAGTATCTCCAAATTGGCGGATGACATTCAGTTGGGTGGCAGTTTGAGCTGTGAGGAGGATGCTATGAGGCTGCAGAGTGACTTGGATAGGTTAGGTGAGTGGGCAAATGCATGGCAGATGAAGTATAATGTGGATAAATGTGAGGTTATCCACTTTGGTTGTAAAAACAGAGAAGGCAGACTATTATCTGAATGGTGACAGATTAGGAAAAGGGGAGGTGCAACGAGACCTGGGTGTCATGGTACATCAGTCATTGAAGGTTGGCATGCAGGTACAGCAGGCGGTTAAGAAAGCAAATGGCATGTTGGCCTTCATAGCGAGGGGATTTGAGTACAGGGGCAGGGAGGTGTTACTACAGTTGTACAGGGCCTTGGTGAGGCTACACCTGGAGTATTGTGTACAGTTTTGGTCTCCTAACTTGAGGAAGGACATTCTTGCTATTGAGTGCAGCGAAGGTTCACCAGACTGATTCCCGGGATGGCGAGACTGCCATATCAAGAAAGAAATAGATCAACTAGGCTTGTATTCACTGGAGTTCAGAAGAATGAGAGGGGATCTCATAGAAACGTTTAAAATTCTGACGGGTTTAGACAGGTTAGATGCAGGAAGAATGTTCCCAATGTTAGGGAAGTCCAGAACCAGGGTTCACAGTCTAAGGATAAGGGGTAAGCCATTTAGGTCCGAGATGAGGAGAAACTTCTTCACCAACCTGTGGAATTCTCTACTACAGGAAGTTGTTGAGGCCAATTCACTAAATATATTCAAAAAGGAGTTAGATGTAGTCCTTACTATTCGGGGGATCAAGGGGTATGGCGAGAAAGCAGGAATGGGGTCCTGAAGTTGCATGTTCAGCCACAAACTCATTGAATGGCGATGCAGGCTTGAAGGGCCGAATGGCCTACTCCTGCATCTATTTTCTATGTTTCTCTGTTTCTAAACCGGACGGTCTGCATCTGAGCAGGACCGGAACCAATGTCCTAGGGGAAGTGTTTGCTAGTGCTTTTGGCAGGGGAATGGGAACCTATGCAGGGAGGCAGAGGGAAATAAAAGGGAGACAGAGGCAAAAGATAGAAAGGAGAATAGTAAAAGTGGAGGGCAGAGAAAACCAAAGCAAAAAACAAAAAGGGCCACATTACAGCAAAATTCTAAAGGGTCAAGGTATGTTAAAAAGACAAGCCTGAAGGCTCTGTGCCTCAATGCGAGGAGTATTCGGAATAAGGTGGACGAATTAACTGCGCAGATAGCAGTTCATGGTTCCGATGTAATTGGCATCACAGAGACATGGCTCCAGGGCGACCAAGGCTGGGAACTCAACATCCAGGGTTATTCAGCATTTAGGAAGGATAGACAGAGAGGAAAAGGAGGCAGGGTAGCGTTGCTGCTCAAAGAAGAAATTAATGCATTAGTAACGAAGAACATTGGCTTAGATGATGTGGAATCAGTATACATGGAGCTGCAGAATACCAAAGGGCAGAAAACGTTGATGGGAGTTGTGTACAGGCCACCAAACAGTAGTAGTGATGTTGGGGAAAGCATGAAACAAGAAATAAGGGATGTGTGCAATAAAGGTACAGCAGTTATCATGGGCAACTTTAATTTACAAAGAGATTGGGTTCACCAAACTGGTAGCAATGCGGTAGCGGAGGATTTCCTGGAGTGTATTAGGGATGGTTTTCTTGACCAATATGTCGAGGAACCGACTAGAAAGTTGGCCATCCTCGACTGGGTGATGTGCAATGAGAAGGGACTAATTAGCAATCTTGTTGTGCGAGGCCCCTTGGGGAAGAGTGACCATAATATGGTAGAATTCTTTATTAAGATTGAGAGTGACACAGTTAATTCGGAAACTAGAGTCCTCAAGGAAAGCTAACATCGATGGCATGAGGCGTGAATTGGCTAGATTAGACTGGCAAATGATACTTAAAGGGTTGACGGTGGATAGGCAATGGCAAACATTTATAGATCACATGGAAGAACTTCACCAGTTGTACATCCCTGTCTGGAGTAAAAATAAAACAGGGAAGGTGACTCAACCGTGGCTAACAAGAGAAATTAAGAATAGTGTAAGATCCAAGGAAGAGGCATATAAATTGGCCAGAAAAAGTAGCAAACCTGAGGACTGGGAGAAATTTAGAATTCAGCAGAGGAGGACAAAGGGTTTAATTAGGAGGGGGAAAATAGAGTACGAGAGGAAGCTTGCCGGGAACATAAAAACTGACTGCAAAAGCTTCTGTAGATATGTGAAGAGAAAAAGATTAGTGAAAACAAACGTGGGTCCCTTGCAGTCGGACTCAGGTGAATTAATAATGGGGAACAAAGAAATGGCAGACCAGTTGAACAAATACTTTGGTTCTGTCTTCACGAAGTGACAAGGAGGAACTGAAGGATACCTTTATTAGGCGGGAAATTGTCTTGGGGAAATTGATGGGATTGAAGGCCGATAAATCCCCGGGACCTGGTTGTCTACATCCCAGAGTACTTAAGGAGGTGGCCCTAGAAATAGTGGATGCATTGGTGATCATTTTCCAACAGTCTATCGACTCTGGATCAGTTCCTATGGACTGGAGGGTAGCTAATGTAACACCACTTTTTAAAAAAGGAGGGAGAGAGAAAACGGATAATTGTTAGCCTGACATCAGTAGTGGGGAAAATGTTGGAATCTATTATTAAGGATGAAATAGCAGAGCATTTGGAAAGCAGTGACAGGATCGGTCCAAGTCAGCATGGATTTATGAAGGGGAAATCATGCTTGACGAATCTTCTGGAATTTTTTGAGTATGTAACTAGTAGAGAGGACAAGGGAGAACCAGTGGATGTGGTGTATTTGAACTTTCAAAAGGCCTTTGACTAGGTCCCACATAAGAGATTGCTGTACAAGATCAAGGCACATGGTATTGGGGGTAACGTGCTAACGTGGATAGAGAATTTGTTGGCAGGCAGGAAGCAGAAAGTCGGGATAAACAGGTCCTTTTCGGAATGGGAGGCAGTGACTAGTGGAGTACCGCAGAGCTCAGTGCTGGGACCCCAGCTCTTCACAATATACATTAATGATTTGGATGAAGGAATTGAGTGTAATATCTCCAAGTTTGCAGATGACACTAAACTGGGTGGTGGTGTGAACTGTGAGGAGGATGCTAAGAGGCTGCAGGGTGATTTGGACAGGTTCGGTGAGTGGGCAAATGCATGGCAGATGCTGTATAATGTGGATAAATGTGAGGTTATCCACTTTGGTGGCAAAAACACGAAGGCAGAATATTATCTGAATGGTGGCAGATTAGGGAAAGGTGATGTGCATCGAGACCTTGGTGTCATGGTTCATCAGTCATTGAAAGTTGGCATGCAGGTACAGCAGGCGGTGAAGAAGGCAAATGGCATGTTGGCCTTCATGGCTAGGGGATTTGAGTATAGGAGCAGGGAGGTCTTACTGCAATTGCACAGGGCCTTGATGAGGCCTCACCTGGAATATTGTGTTCAGTTTTAGTCTCCTAATCTGAGGAAGAACGTTCTTGCTATTGAGGGAGTGCAGCGAAGGTTCACCAGACATGGCTGGATGGCAGGGATGGCTGGACGGACATATGAGGAGAGACTGGATCAACTCGGCCTTTATACACTGGAGTTTAGAAGGATGAGAGGGGATCTCATAGAAACGTAGAAGATCCTGACGGGATGGGACAGGTTAGATGCGGGAAGAATGTTCCCGATGTTGGGGAAGTCCAGAACCAGGAGACATAGTCTTAGGATAAGGGGTAGGCCATTTAGGACTGAAATGAGGAGAAATTTCTTCACTCAGAGAGTTGTTAACCTGTGGAATTCCCTGCCGCAGAGAGTCGTTGATGCCAGTTCATTGGATATATTCAAGAGGGAGTTAGATGTGGCCCTTACAACTAAAGGGATCAAGGGGTATGGAGAGAAAGCGGGAAAGGGGTACTGAGATGAATGATCAGCCATAATCATATTGAATGGCGGTGCAGGCTCGAAGGGCCGAATGGCCTACTCCTGCACCTATTTTCTATGTTTCTATGTTTCTATGTTGGTTTCTAGTAGATGCATTAAACTTAAGATGTGGCAAACAGTAAAACCTAAACAGAGGGGGCACTCACACATTTAATGTTGTGTTTCCTAAAAGTTGTCATATGGGACATACTTTCCCCTAGGAAATGCCTATGTTTAAATTGTATCTATACATCAGGAAAATGTCAATTATAAGACAATTATGTGTCACTACATTTAAGAGATTCAATTAGTTTGCAGGCAATGTATTTTTTTTTGTGATTTTCATTGATTTTGAGTGATTTCTGGAGTAGTTATTAAGGGATTTTGAATATATTGTGGATAATTGCTTTAAAACAAATGGGGCCTGTCGTTTCACTGCCAATATTGCTGACCCTTACAATGCTTGTTACTCATCATTTCCCAGAAGTGAGTGAGACACAGTACAAGAATGGTTCAGTTGAATAATTTTTTAAAATAAAAGTTGTAATTTCTATTAAACTTTAACAATGTAATAAAATAAAATAATTTTTCTGAATGGAAATTTTACAAAACAAAACATTATCAACAACAACCAGCAGCAACAACAACAACAACATCAACAACAGTATAAACAACACTCAAACCACCGCTGCACCCTCCCCCGATTCTACCTGTGGCCACCTTTCCCAACGCCTTTCCTCCCCAATCCCCCCCTGACCCTTGGCCCTGACCCCCTCATCCTCCTCCCACTATCAATACCCCTGGCCCTGTCTGTCATGTATGTAACCACAATGTAACACCACTGTAACTCAACCAATGCACACCTTGACCACAAGGGGTGAACTTGTGGGAGACATTCCTGACCTGAGCACACAGGTATAAAAAGGGAGGTCCCACACAGGGTCATCGTCTTTGGAGTCCTGTGAATAAAGGTTAAGGTCATGGAGTGACCTTGTCCCCAGAATGTGCCTCGTGTGGTTTCATACTGTAGAGTAAGGACTTTACATTGGCGACGAGAAACGGGAATTCACGATCCACGAGAATGGCCACCGGTAGCACAGAGGAAAGGTACTGTGTTGGGGAAGACTGGGACAATTTTGTCGAGAGGCTTCAGCAAAGCTTCGTTACGAAAGAATGGCTGGGGGATGCAGCGGCCAACAAGCGAAGGGCTCATCTTTTGACCAGCTGCGGACCAAAGACTTACGCGCTCATGAAGGACTTATTAGCATCCGAAAAGCCGGCGGGCAAAACCTTTGAAGAACTTAGCAAATTGATCGGGGAGCACCTCAAACCGGCGAGTAGCATACACATGGCTCGACACAGATTCTACACCCACCGACGTCATGAAGGACAAAGCATACCGGACTTCGTAGCGGACCTCCGGCATTTGGCCAGCCTCTGTAAGTTCACAGACACCTGCAGGGTGGAGATGCTAAGGGACTTCTTTATCGAGGGTATCGGTCATGCGGGAATTTTCTGCAAATTAATTGAGACCAAGGCTTTGACCTTGGAAGCGGCGGCGTTGTTAGCGCAAACTTTCATGGCAGGGGAGGAAGAGACGAAAATAATATACACGCACAATTCTGCCTCTAACGCGGCGATGGATCAGGGAGTCAACATCATCAATGCGACTCAGAGCCCCGCAGGCAGGCAGGGGCAGTACGACACTTCCCAGGCAGCAATAGACCCCAGAGTTGGACTTCAACAGAGACAATGGTAGGCTGAACGGACATTCACACCATCACAGTAGACAATGTGGCCCGGGATGGGGCCATTGACACCCACTAATAGGGTACTTAAGAGCAGTCAAAGAGACAGTCAGCGCGGATTGCCTGTCCATAGTCCCTTTGTTCCCAACAATGGAAACTTTAACTCATGCTGGAGGTATGGGGGAAAACACTCAGCTAGATCTTGCAGATTTCAACAGTTTGTCTGCAGGAACTGCAATCTCAGTGGCCACTTAGCTTGAATGTGCAGGAAGTCTGCAACCAGACTAATATATGAGGCGGATGGACCAGCAGAGGGTTCTTTGAGGCAGGATGACTTTTGGGGCAAATCGATGGACGCCGAGGTTCAGCAGGTCCATGTCGCGAATATTCACAGTTCATACACCAAAACGCCACCAATGATGATGAGGGTTTTGTTAAACGGTATCCCAGTACGCAGGGAGCTGGACACTGGGGCCAGCCAGTCACTCATGGGCGTTCAGCAATTTGAGAAGCTATGGTCATTTCAAGCCAGTAGACCCAAATTAGCACGTGTTGAGACACAATTACGGACTTACACTAAAGAAATCATTCCGGTGCTAGGTAGTGCAATATTGGCTGTCACACACAATGGGTTAGTGAATTGGCTGCCGCTCTGGATTGTCCCGGGCAATGCTCCCGCACTGTTGGGGCGGAGCTGGTTAGCCGAGATGAACTGGAAATAGGGGGATGTTCACGCAATGTCATCTGTGGAGCGAAGTTCGTGCTCACAAGTCCTACAACAATTCGATTCACTATTCCAACCTGGTGTCGGGACTTTCAAAGGCACTAAAGTAGTGATACACATCACCCTGGACGCCAGGCCAGTGCACCACAAAGCGAGAGCGGTGCCGTATGTGATGCGAGAAAAGATCGAGAGTGAATTGGACCGGCTATTGAGAGAGGGCATCATCTGTTGAATTCAGCGACTGGGCGAGCCCCATCGTTCCCATCCTAAAAGCGGATGGCTCTGTCGGGATCTGTGGTGACTACAAGGCCACCCGAGAGTGGAGGACCCCTTCGCCACACTGGCAGGTGGCAAGCTGGTCACCAAGTTGGACCTCACTTCAGCCTATATGACCCAGGAACTGGCCGACGAATCTAAACTACTGACCACCATCACCACGCACAAGGGACTGTTCGTTTATAACAGATGCCTGTTTGGCATTCGATCAGCGGCCGCGATTTTTCAACGAAACAGGGTAAGCCTGCTTAAATCCATTCCTGGAACGATCGTATTCCAGGACGACATCCTCATCACGGGTTGAGACACAAAGGACCACCTCCACAACCTGGAGGAGGTGCTACGCCGACTGGACAGGGTAGGCCTGCGACTCAAGAAGTCTAAATGTGTGTTCTTAGCTCCTGAGGTTGAGTTTCTGGGCAGGAGGGTTGCTGCAGATGGAATTCGGCCCACCGAATCCAAAACAGAGGCGATTCGACGAGCACCCAGGCCTTGCAACACATCGGAGTTGTGTTAATTTCTGGGACTGTTGAACTATTTTGGGAACTTTCTGCTGAACTTGAGCACGTTGTTGGAGTTGCTACACATGCTCCTGCATAAGGGTTGCGATTGGTTTTGTGGGGACTGTCAGGAACGGGCTTTTGATCGGGCGCGAAACCTACTTTGTTCAAACAAGCTGTTGACCCTGTACGACCCCTGTAAAAAATTGGTTCTGACATGTGATGCATCGTCCTATGGGGTTGCAGCATGGCAATGCTGAGGGTCAACTACAACCTGCGGCTTATGCCTCCAGGTCGCTCTCTCAAGCAGAACGGGGATATGGGATGATCGAGAAGGAAGCGCATGCATGTGGCTATGGTGTAAAAAACAATGCATCAGTACCTCTTTGGTAGGAAGTTTGAATTCGAGATGGATCACAAGCCATTAACATCCCTGTTGTCAGACAGCAAGGCTATCAATGCCAATGCATCAGCTCGCATACAGCGATGGGCTCTCATGCTGGCTGCTTATGACTACTCCATCCGGCACTAGCCAGGCACTGAAAATTGCGCTGATGCGCTCAGCGGGCATCCACTGGCCACCACTGAGGGGGCAGCGGAGAAAAGTGCCAAGATGGTCATGGCTGTCGATGCCTTTGACAGCGCAGGCTCCCCCATCACAGCCCGCCAGATCAAAATCTGGACCAACAGAGATCCCCTCCTGATACGTCCTTACTATACAGTATAAATGCACACAAGGCCCATGCTTGACAGAAGGTCAGTCTGTGACCTGTCCTTTATTCCTTAGCACTCAAGTGATGGAAGTGGGTGGTGCCTCCCTTTTTATATCTGAAGGTCCAGGTTTGGAGTGTCTCCCACAAGTTCACCACCAAGTGGTCAGTGTTCTCACAGTGTACAACTTAGGTCAGATTATACATGGGTCACAATGCTGGTTGAATACATGACATCACCTCCCCCCGCAAAGTCTTATTGGGATCACAGATTGAGTCTCTCTGGTGGTTTACGCTCTCTTGTAGAGCGCCTGAGTTGGGGCTCCGGTTATTGGGCACTGGCCTGAGTGTCTGCGGTGCCTCAGGCCTATCCGGACTGCCCACAGTGACTGGACTCTCCTCCCTTTGGTTCCGGTGTTTGGTCACCTGTGGTGGAGTGAACTCTATACCGTGTTCTTCCTCTGCTTCTTCTATGGGGTTGCTGAACCTCCTTTCTGTTTGATCCACGTGTTTGCGGCAGACTTGTCCATTGGTAAGTTTAACTACCAGAATCCTATTTCTCTCTTTGGCAATCACAGTGCCTGTGAGCCATTTGGGCCCTGCAGCGTAGTTGAGGACAAAAACAGGGTCATTTACATCAATACATCGCGTCCTCGCATTCCTGTCATGGTTGTCATATTGTGACTGGCGCCTGCTCTTGACAATTTCTTTCATGGTGGGATGTATAAGGGATAACCGGGTTTTGAGCGTCCTTTTCATTCGCAGCTCTGCGGGTGGAACCCCTGTGAGCGAGTGTGGTCGGGATCTGTAGGCCAACAGGAAGCGTGATAAGCGGCTTTGTAGGGAACCCCTTGGATTCTGAGCATCCCCTGTTTGATTATCTGCACTGCTCGTTCTGCCTGGCTGTTTGAGGCCGGCTTGAACGGTGCCGTTCTGACATGGTTGATTCTATTGCCTGCCATGAAGTCCTGGAATTCAGTGCTTGTGAAGCACGGGCCGTTGTCGCTGACCAAGATGTCCGGTAGACCGTGGGCAGCGGACATTGCCCATAGACTTTCTACCGTGGCAAAGGATGGACTTGAATTTAAAATGTCACACTCGTCGACTACAACCAAAAACATTTTTCCCATGAAAAGACCTGCGTAGTCCACATGGATGCTTGACCAAGGCTTGGCGGGCCATGGCCAGGGACTAAGGGGGGCTTCCCTGGGCACATTGCCCAGCTGGGCACATGTTTTGCACCTGCGAACACAAAGTTCCAGATCTGCGTCTATCCCAGGCCACCAAACGTGTGACCTGGCAATTGCCTTCATCATGACAATGCCCGGGTGCTCATTGTGGAGTTTTCTGATGAACACCTTTCTGCCCATCTGGGGCATGACTACGTGGTTTCCCCACAGTAGGCAATCGGCCTGAATCGAGAGTTCATCCCTGCACCTGTGAAATGGTTTAAATTCCTCAGGGCATGCCCTGTAAGTGGCTGCTCAGTCCCCATTCAGGACACATTTCTTGACTAGAGACAATAGCAAGTCTCTATTTGTCCAGACTTTAATCTGACGGGCTGTCACGTGTGAGCCTTCGCTTCCGAAAGCTTTAACAGCCATGACCATCTCAGCAGCATGCTCGGTAGCCCCCTCAGTGGTGGCGAGTGGGAGCCTGCTGAGTGCATCGGCGCAGTTTTCGGTGCCTGGTCTGTGCCGAATTGTATAGTCATAGGCGGCTAACGTGAGTGCCCAGCTCTGTATGCGGGCCGATGCGTTTGCATTTATAGCCTTGTTGTTGGCCAAAAGGGACGTTAGGGGTTTGTGATCTGTCTCCAGCTCAAATTTCCTGCTAAACAGGTACTGGTGCATTTTCTTTACCGCATATTCACATGCGAGCGCCTCCTTTTCTACCATCCCGTAGCCCCTTTCTGCCTGGGACAGACTTCTGGAGGCATAAGCTACCGGCTGTAACTGACCCTTGGCACTATCATGCTGCAACACACACCCGACACCATAGGACGACGCATCGCACGTTAACCACAAGTTTCTTACATGGGTCATATAGCGTTAACAGATTGTTGGAACATAACAAATTGCGTGCTCTATTAAAAGCCCTTTCCTGGCTGTCCCCCCAGACCCATTCGCAACCTTTGCGTAGGAGCACGTGTAGTGTCTCTAGCAGCGTGCTCAATTTGGGAAGAAAGTTACCAAAATAGTTCAGGAGCCCCAGGAACGAACGCAGCTCCGTCGTATTATGGGGTCTGGGTGCTCTCTGGATCACTTCCGTCTTGGACGCAGTAGGGCTGATCCCGTCTGCTGCTACCCTCATCCCCAGGAATTCTACCTCTGGAGCTAGGAAGACGCACTTCGCCTTTTTCAGTCGCAGCCCTACCTGGTCCAGTCTGCGTAGCACCTCCTCCAGGTTGTGGAGGTGTTCTTCAGTATCGTAACCCGTGATCAGGATGTCGTCCTGAAAAACCACCGTCCCTGGAATCGACTTGAGGAAGCTTTCCATATTTCGTTGGAAGATCGCGGCGGCCAAGCGAATCCCGAACGGACATCTGTTGTACTCAAACAACCCCTTGTGTGTCGTGATGGTGGTCAGCTTCTTCGACTCACTCGCCAGCTCCTGGGTGATGTAAGATGAGGTCAGGTCCAATTTTGAAAAAAGTTTGCCACCGGATAGCGTCGCAAAGAGGTCCTCCGCTCTCGGTAACGGGTACTGGTCTTGGAGTGACACCCGATTGATGGTGGCCTTGTAATCACCACATATCCTGACCGACCCATCCGCCTTGAGGACTGGCACAATCGGGCTCGCCCAGTCACTGAATTCGACTGGTGAGATGATGCCTTCCCTCAGCAGGCGGTCCAATTCGTCTTCTACCTTTTCCCGCATCACGTACGGCACTGCTCTGGCCTTGTGGTGTACTGGCCTGGCATCCGGGTTTATGTGAATCACTACCTTGGCCCCCATGAAAGTGCCAATGCCGGGTTGAAATAGTGAGTCAAATTTGTCCAGGATCTGTGAGCATGATACTCGCTCCACAGAGGAAATTGCATTGACATCGCCCCATTTCCAGTTCATGACAGCAAGCCAACTCCTCCCCAGTAGTGTGGGACCATCCCCTGGGACAATCCAGAGTGGCAACCTGTTCTCCGAATCTTTGTGGGTCACGACTACCGTGGCGCTGCCTAACACCGGAATGATCTCCGTAGCTGTGCGTCAATCGCCGATAATTTTAGCCCACTGGCCTTGGATGCCCACAACTTTTTGAACTGTTTGATACCCATCAGGGACCAGCTGGCCCCAGTGTCTAGCTCCATTGATACTGGGATGCCATTGAGGAGCACTTTCATCATTATCGGTGGCGTCCTGGTGTATGAACTGTATACATGCTCCACATGAACTCGCTGAATTTCAGCTTCCAGCGATTTCCTCCAGCGTTCATTTCTGCAATTTCTGAAGGTATTTTGCTCATCACTGCAAACTCCGGCTGAGTGTGTGCCTCCCCGCCTCCAACATGAGCTGTTGTTGGAAACAAAAGGTCCCTTGCCAGTCGATCGTCCCTGACTGCCCCTGTGATTGTTCTTGAGTGCGCCATTAACAGGTGTTGATGGCCCCACTGGCCGCATTGTCCCTTGCAATGGTGTGAATCACCGTTCAGCTTGCCATTGTCTCTGTCGAACTCCCCCTCTGGGTTCGACTACATTTTGGGGCATGCCCGATTGCCCTTGTCTGCCTGGAGAACTGTGTGCTGCGTTAACAATGTTGAATCTCTGTCCCAACCATTCCTTAACACAGTACCTCTCGTCTGTTCTACTAGTGGCCATGCTCGCGTGGTTTAAATCCCAGTTTCTCGTCGCCAATGATACGTCCTTATTCTACAGTATAAATGCACATGAGGCCCATGCTTGAGAGAAGGTCAGTCTGTGACCTGTCCTTTATTCCTTAGCACTCAAGTGATGGAAGTGGGTGGAGCCTCCCCTTTTTATATCTGAAGGTCCAGGTTTGGAGTTTCTCCCACAAGTTCACCATCTAGTGGTCAGTGTTCTCACAGTGTACAACTTAGGTCAGATTATACATGGGTTACAATGCTGGTTGAATACATGACACCTCCTATCCCTGATTGAGAAATGTGTCCTGACTGGCGATTGGGTGCCTGCGCATGGAGCATGCCCTGAGGAGGTCAGACCGTTCCACAGACAGATGGATGAGCTCTCTATTCAAGCCGACTGCCTACTATGGGGCAGCTGGGTAGTCATGCCCCAGAAGGGCAGGGAGGCATTCATCAGGGAACTCCACAGTGAGCACCCAGGTATTGTGCTGATGAAGGCCATTGCCCGGTCACACGTTTGGTGGCCTGGAATTGATTCAGACCTGGAACACTGTGTTCACAGGTGCACGATGTGTGCCCAGCTGGGTAATGCCCCCAGGGAGGCCCCACTCAGCCCGTGGCCCTGGCCCACCAGGCCATTGTCACGCGTTCATGTTGACTACGCGGGCCCGTTCATAGGTAAGATGTTCCTTATTGTGGTAGATGCGTAATCGAAATGGATCGAGTGCATCATTCTGAATTCATGCACGTCATCCACCGCCGTGGAAAGCCTACGTGCAATCTTTTCAACCCATGGCTTGCCGGACAAGCCGGCCTCCAATGGCCAGGTGGAACGTGCGGTCCAAATCATTAAGCAAGGTATGCTCAGGATTCAAGGACCCTCCCTACAATGCCGCCTATCGCGTCTCCTGCTGGCTTATAGATCTCGACCGCACTTGCTCACGGGGATCCAGCCCGCAGAGCTACTAATGAAACTGACACTCAAAACTCGGTTGTCCCTCATTCACCCAGTCCTGACCGACATAGTTGAGGGGTAGCGCAAGTCACAAAACGAGTGTCATGACCGTAATGCGAGGGGGAGATGTATAGAAATAAATGATCCTGTATTCATCCTCAATCATGCCATGGGGCCCAAATGGCTTGAGGGCATCGTAATTGACAAAGAGGGGAATAGGGTCATCGTGGTAAAACTCAACAATGGTCAGATATGCCGTAAGCATCTGGACCAAGTAAAAAAAAGGTTCAGCATCAACACGGATGAACCTGAAGAAGACCATGAGATGGAGCTCACAACTCCGCCAGTGAACGAGCAACAAGAGCAATCAGAAGAATGCACAGTCCCTGCGGTCAGCCCGGACAGGCCGGAATCACCACAGGTGACAGACACTCACGTCAGTGTCCAACAACCAGAGCCCCAACTGCGGCGCTCCATGAGGGATCGTAGACCACCTGAAAGACTAAACCTATGATCCCAATAAGACCTTGCGGGGGTGAAGGTGATGTCATGTATGTAACCACAATGTAACACCACTGTATTACTGAATACACTCAACCAATGCACACCTTGACCACAAGGGGTGAACTTGTGGGAGACATTCCTTACCTGAGCACACAGGTATAAAAAGGGTGGTCCCAAGCAGGGTCATCGTCTTTGAAGTCCTGTGAATAAAGAGTTAAGGTCACGGAGTGACCTTGTCCCCAGAATGTGCCTCGTGTGGTTTCATACTGTAGAGTTAGGACTTTACACTGTCCATGTCGGGACCAGTACATCGTGCAGCAGAGCACCTCGAGTGTGACTGTTGAGGGGACGATGACAATGGCAGCGCTATGTGTGGGGGCTCTGGAGGAGATAGAGGTGATAAGGACCCAACTTCAAAGTCGGAAGAAACTAGTTCCTCCCAATGATCAGGTGCTGTCACCATTGGTGGTATGGCACCTTGGGGTGCAGTGCCATATCCCACAAGCGTCGATTGCCACATAGCATTGGCATTGATGGTCTGGGTATTCTCCCTCACCACTGCAATCAGCTCCGCCATGTCTTCCAATTGACGGGCTGCTAAAGCCGCGATGTTTGCGGGCAACCCAGCAATGGGCCGGAGGAGCTCTGTCCAGGTTCGCATCTGCCTGTCTCGCAGTGTTCCCACCTTGCCGGATCAGCCTCCGTGGATTCTCCACGGAGGTCGGTGTGCATGCCCGCTTGGTCCCGCTTCCTCAGATTGGAATCCAGGAAAGTTGGATTCCGACGAGGAACCGGTGGCCGCAGGTAGAAAGGACCCTTCAAGTCCCGCCGCCCTCCCTCCTCCTGTACCATCACCGTGACAATGTTTTGAGGAGTGTTCTCCTCCTGCTCCTGCATCACCTTCTCTTCCGTCTCTTCCACCACCATCTCTTCAATCCCTATTCCCTCCAATGACTCCTCTTTGGGAGGGGCAGGCGGCTGCACCTGTGCAACTGTAAAAACATAACATTAATGGTTGGCGACAGGGGAGGGAGGGGAGGGAGGTGAGGGGTCAGAGGTAACATGAGAGCAATTCACTTTGCACAGGTTTATGTGGAGCACAAACATATATTACCGAGAATCATTACATGAAACTATCATAAGCAAAGTAGACAGAAACTACATGACATAACAAAACTTGAGTTCCAAACAGTTTGCTTTTCAAGTGATCAATCAAAAATTCATGTCAGAACTAACAACATTTCGTGCTCCCAGCACTACATTACATTGTTCGCATGCCTGACACAAGACTCCCAAAGCAAGCGCTCTACTCGGACTCTTACACGGCAAGCGAGCCCAAGGTGGGCAGAGGAAACGTTACAAGGACACCCTCAAAGCCTCCCTGATAAAGTGCAACATCCCCACCGACACCTGGGAGTCCCTGGCCAAAGACAGTCCTAAGTGGAGGAAGTGCATCCGGGAGGGCGCTGAGCACCTCGAGTCTCATCGCCGAGAGCATGCAGAAACCGAGCGCAGGCTGCGGAAGAAGCGTGTGGCAAACCAGTCCAGCCCACCCTTTCCTTCAACGACTGTCTGTCCCACCTGTGACAGAGACTGTAATTCCCGTATTGGACTGTTCAGTCACCTAAGAACTCACTTTTAGAGTGGAAGCAAGTCTTCCTCGATTTCGAGGGACTGCCTATGCTGATGATGACACTCTATATTATATTGACATGAAATTTAATTACATGACCGCAGTACAGCCCAGGGATTATGCAGACTTACCCTCTGCGAGAACTGGTTCGGCAACAACACATGTGGCGGTGCGATCATACGCTCCTGTCAGGGCTGCAGCACGTTCCTCTAGATCTGTTAATTGAAGAGTCTTCGGCGGACCTCCTCCCATTTTGCGGAGCTCCGCCCAATTGCCGGCTAATTTTTTCTGCAAAGGTGACAAAAAATATGTGTAAACTAATTTCACAGCCACTAATATGGAACACACACATACATAAAAACACACATATATATAGGTGGATATTCCCAATTAACCTTCCCCAGTCCTTTTGTTAACGAGTGCACCATTTAAGTTCTGTTAGTATGCAAGTGATGCATGATGAACACATGAAAATACAGAGGACTAACACAATGAGATCGATGATGGGAAATAAAAAATGTCACCAAGCTTTACAACATAATAAAATGTGTCACTACTTAAGAGTAATTAGTCAGTGCATGATAAAAGTTATTACTTGTTCTCGCAGACCCAACGATATCATTCCATTGTTTGCGGCACCATTTCAACCCCCGCATCATGGGCGCGATGGATGACACCGCCTCAGTGATCTCTTGCCATAGCCTTTGATACACATTTGATGCATGTTTTCTATGCCCACCCCGTGTTAGTTGATCCCAGCGGGCCTCCACTTTGTGGACCAATGATTCTTGGGCTTCTTTGGAGAAACAAACGGCCCTCCTCCTCCCATCTACCTCCCTCTCCACTTCCATAGCTTGTTCTTCCATCTTATTTGTACTGATTTATACTGATTTTTATATTTAAAGTTAAACAATTATTTATCATTTTTAATTTTGTTTATTATTACTATTATTATTAATAATAAAAGTTATATGATATTATCAATTAATACAATATAATCTTCAAAATCCTTTTATAAACAGATCTTATTAAACAACTCTTCTCTCTCTCAAATCGACTCACCTCTACATTCTCAAAATGCAACACTCATGTTCTCTGTGCATGCACAGGGTCACCTTTGACCTCGGAATCACGGGAAAATGCCCGCGCATGCGCAGAGAAGAAAAAAACATGCGTTTTCTAGGGGGCTGCTTGCCTTTAGTAGGGCATCGCCACCACCATCGACCATCGAAAATTGCGGGAGCGCACAGCAGCGATATTCCAGTGGTTCAAAAGACGCAACCACCGGAATACCGCTAAGAATCGGGCAGCAGTGATCCCGATGGAAATTCTAGCCCTCAGAATTTCTGCATCAGCTATACAATGGATATCTGCCTTCAGTGTGGTGGGAGGACTTACACAGCACAACTGGTAATATACCAGCCACCTTGATACTGAAGTCCAATAAGAAAAATGAAAGAACTTGCATTTATAAAGCATCTTTTTTCCCACCTTACAACAGTGACTACACTCCAAAAGTACTTTGTTGACTGGAAAGTGCTTTGAGATGTCCGGTGGTCATGAAAGGCATGATATAAATGTATGTCTTTCTTTCTATTCATCTTATCATGCCTCAGAACATTCCAAAGCACTTCACATCCAATGAATTATTTTTGATGTGTAGTCATTGTTATATAGGCTGACATAATGAAAATGTTAATTATACCACATATTAGACTAATACCACATAATATTACCATATAATTGACTAATGAATAAGGTCAGAGCATGTGAAGTCAGGGGACAAGTAGCAGAACGGATTGCTAGCTGGCTGAAAGACAGAAAGCAGAGAGTAGGGGTAAAGGGTAGCTGTACAGAATGTCGGTAGATGGGAAGTGGGTCCTACAAGGATCAGTGCTGGGTTCACTGCTGTTCACAATTTATAGTAATGATTTAGACTTTGGAATCAAAAACACCATTTCTAAATTTGTGGATGACACCAAATTTGGAGGGATTGTCAACACTGAGGAGGACTGCAACACATTATAAGAAGATATTAATAACCTTGCAGAATGGGCATATAATTGGTAAATTAATTTCAACATAGAAAAGGTAATACATTTTGGTAAGAAAAATAAGGAGATCACATATTACTTAGAAAATAAGAATTTAAATTGGAGCAAAGTGTTCTGGGAGTATAAATACACAAATCACTAAAAGTAGTGACGCAGTCAATAAGGCTATAACAAAAGCAAACCAAGCATTAGTGTTTATTCCTAGAGGGATAGAATTAAAATGTAGAGAAGTTATGCTAAACTTGTATCAAACCTTGGTTAGATCACATTTGTACTGTGTACCGTTCTGGTTGCCATATTAAAATACGAAAAAGAGGCACTGGTGAGGGTGAAGGATGATACCAGAACTACGAGGTTATACCTATCAGGAAAGGATAAACAGGGATTGACAGGGTAGATGCAGGAAGGATGTTTCCCCTGGCTGGGGAGTCTAGAACCAGGGGTCACAGTCTCGGAATAAGGGGTCGGCCATTTACGACTGAGATGAGGAGAAACTTCTTCACTCAGAGGGTGGTGAACCTTTGGAATTCTCTACTCCAGAGGGCTGTGGAGGCTTAGTCTTTGAGTATATTCAAGACAGAGATCGTTAGATTTTTGGATATAAAGGGAATCAAGGGATATGGGGAAAGTGGAATTGAGGTAGAAGATCAGCCATGATCTAATTGAATGGCGGAGCGGGCTCAAGGGCCGAATGGCCTACTCCTCCTCCTAATTCTTATGTCCTAACAGCAGAAGACTGAGGGATGACTTAATAGAGGTCTTTAAAATTACGAAAGATTTTGATAGAATAGACACAGAGGCTGGAATTTTCCCAAACATGCAGGTTTTGGGATGGGTTGGCAGTAAAAATTCCAGAAATAGTAAGCGCGTCGGGAAGCTGCTGTCATTGTGCCACCTCGCACATTTAACTCGGTCAGGATTGTAGGCGCGACACGGATCCGGTTGGCAGAGGTGGGCAACCTCATTGAAGCCATTAAATGCTTGTTGAGAGATCCTTAAGAGGGGTTTTAATGCCAGCTTTTGCGTTTTACTGCAGGCGCACGGGATTCAAGCAGCTCGGGTACCTCACCTGTGAAGGGGAAGCTGGAGCTCAGTGGTCATTGGCGAGTTTATTCATTGACAGCTGGAAAAAACACATAAATACTCCAACATTGCACCTCATTACTTGCCTAATGGAAAGGCTCTTGCTCACTCCATTTTGTCCACAGATTTGGGTGTCAGCAGATTGTAGGTCATTATTGAAACCTCAGAAACCACTCTCACCACTTTGCTACTCAGTATCAGAACATCGAGGGATTGGCCCTCTGATCTCCACTTTACCTGCCATCTACTACATCAGCATGGGTGCTCAGAATCGGATCAAGGTGAGCCCCAGGAGCCAACAACACCAGTCACATCAGCCACAGCAGCAGCAGCAGCAGCAGCAGCAACACACACAACAGCAGCCTTCTCCTCACTGACCTGAAGCTCCACAGGAGAAAGGGGATCAGCACAGGGGTACACCGTGCCGGAGGCGATACCCCCAAAACAGGGTACACAGTCAGAGGATAAGCTTCCTGGACACGACTGAGCAACAGTGCTTCGGGAAGCTCAGGCTATCGCGCCTGGTCATGGCAGACACTTGTAGCTTGTTGGAACAAGACCTGCTGCCCAGAGATCCTGGTGGACACTCCTTACCAGTGGCTGCCAAAGTCACCACCGCCCTCAACTTCTTCACCTCAGGCTCCTTCCAGGGATATGCAGCAGACATTTGTGGCATCTTGCATTTGGCCACCCACAGATGCATCACATAGGTCACTAATATCATGTTTCACAAGTCAGCCAGTTATATCAACTTTGCCACTGATAAGGCCACTGTTACTGAGTGGGCGCTTGGCTTTGCGGCTTTGGCTGACTTCCCACAGGTGCAGGGTGTCATCGACTGCACATGTGGCCATGAAGGCACTCATTATCACTCAGAAGTGTTTGTGAACCACCAGGGTTTCCACTCCCTCAATGTGAAGCTCATCTGAAACCATAAAAAGATGATTATGCATGTGTGCGCCAGATTCTCTGTCAGCTGTTATAACTCTTTTGTTCTGCGTCAGTCCAGCCTCTTTCAGCTCTTCGAACCTCCAACCAGATTTACCGGCTGCCTGCTTGGAGACAAGGGCTATCCACTGAAGACATGGATCATGTCACCCTTGAGGATGGCAAGTAGTGAGGCCGAGGAGTGTGAGAATGAGAGCCACATGTCCACCAGATGTGTCATAGAGCAAGCAATAGGCATGTTGAAGATGCGCTTCTGATGCCTTGAAGATCTGGAGGAGCACTTCAGTATGCATCAGCCGCATCTCCAGAATCTCCAGAATATTGTTTGCTGTGCGCTGCACAACATAATGCAGCAGTGAGGATTGGAGCTGCAGGAGGAACAAGGCGCACATCGCACAGTCTCTTGAAGAGGAGGAGGAGGAGAAGCAGCAGCAGGTGGAAGATGAGGAGGAAGAGGAGGTACCTGAGGTGGACATGACAAAAGCAGTGGCGCACCTTGCTGCCCGGGAGGCCCAAGCTGGCCTCACCATGGCCAGATTTACTTAACGCTCCAATGCAGCCACATGGGTGCCACATGCTGTAGTAAGTTCCTCCCCTCCCCTTATCACCATAAAGTATCCCTACAATGCCCAAGCCATTCCTCTCACCCAAACCCCCATTACTCGGGGTTAAGTAATGTCTCACCATTCACTCCAAGTGACTCCCAGGTAGCAGGCAAAAATGGACAAGACCGGTAAGTGGTGCAAAGAAAAACATTTATGTGTGTCATCAAAATAACTGAAACTTAACACAAACATTTTTTCATATACCTGTTATATATGTAGACTTGTATTTACTCTATACAGCCACCAGAGGGCTCATCCCTTGGAGTCCCAAGGGATCCCTTAATCCCTTGGAAGCAAAGGTATTTAAGGAGGCTTCACAGGTTGGAGAGGCCCTTTGGAGACCTGCAATAAAAGACGAAGGTCACACTTTACTTTGAGCTCACAGTGTTCAGTCTGACTCTTTCTCCATACACTACAACTGGCGATGAGATACAGATAGCGAATCCAAAGATGCAGAGAACAGTGGGCATCCTGGAGAAATTTTCGGAGGAACATGATTGGGAAACTTTTGTGGAGCGACTCGACCAATACTTCGTGGCCAACGAGCTAGATGGGGAAGAGAGCGCTGCCAAATGAAGTGCGATCCTCCTCACCATCTGTGGGGCACCAACATATGGCCTCATGAAGAATCTGCTCACTTCAGCGAAACCCATGGAGAAATCGTACGACGATTTGTGCACACTGGTCTGAGAGCATTTGAACCCGAAGGAAAGCGTTCTGATGGCGATTCTACACTGATAAAAGGTCTGAAGGCCAGGAAGTGGCGAGTTATGTTGCCGAGCTAAGACGCCTTGCAGGACATTGCGAAGTTGAAGGACATTTGGAGCACATGCTCAGAAACTTTTTCGTACTTGGCATTGGCCACGAAAACATACTTCGCAAACTTTTGACTGTAGAGACCCCAATCTTGAGTAAGGCCATAGCGATAGCCCAGGCATTCATTGCCACCAGTGACAATACGAAGCAAATCTCTCAGCACAAAAGTGCTATTACAAATACTGTGAACAAGTGATGTTGTTTTCGAATAGTAACATACGCAGGTCACACATACCTGCAGCTGCACATCCACAGATAACTCAGAGTCCACCATCAAGGGTGATGAATGCAAGGCCATTAACACCTTGTTGGCGCTGCGGGGGTGATCATCGTTTCCATTCATGTCGATTCAAAGAGTATGTTTGCAAGGGCTGTGGAACAATGGGACACCTCCAACGAGTGTGCAGGCGAGCTGCTAAGCCTGTTAAACCTGCAAACCACCATGTTGCAGAGGAGGACAGATCCACGGAGGATCAGTATGAACCAGAGCCTCAGATAGAGGAGGCAGAGGTACATGGGGTGCATACATTCACCACGAATTGTCCCCGATAATGCTGAATGTTGAGCTAAATGGACTCCCGGTGTCGATGGTAGCTGGACACGGGCGTGAGCCAGTTCAACATGGGCAAAAAGACTTTCGAAAGGTTGTGGTGCAACAAGGCCTCAAGGCCAGTCTTAACTCCAGTTCACACGAAACTAAGAGCTTACACGAAAGAACTGATTCCTGTAATTGGCTGTGCTACCATAAAGGTCTCCTACGATGGAGCGGTGCACAAGGTACCACTCTGGGTGGTACCGGGCAATGGTCCCACGCTGCTCGGCAGGAGCTGGCTGGGAAAGATACGCTGGAACTGGAACGACGTCCAAGAGCTATCGCCCGCTGACGACACTTCGTGTGCCCAGGTCTTAAACAAATTTCCTTCGCTGTTCGGACCAGGCATCGGGAAATTCCAAGGAGCAAAAGTGCAGATCCACCTAATTCCGGGGGCGCGACCCATTCATCACAAGGCAAGAGCAGTACCATACATGATGAGAGAAAGGGTAGAGATCGAGTTAGACCAGCTGCAAAGAGAGGGCATCATTTCACCGATCGAGTTCAGCGAATGGGCCAGTCCTATTGTCCCAGTCCTCAAGGGAGACGGCACCGTCAGAATCTGTGGTGATTACAAAGTAACTATCAATCATTTCTCCCTGCAGGACCAATATCCACTACCAAAGGCTGACGATCTCTTTGCAACGCTGGCGGGAAGAAAGACCTTCACAAAGCTGGATCTGACTTCAGCCTACATGACGCAGGAACTGGAGGAATCATCGAAGAGCCTCACCTGCATCAACACGCACAAAGGTCTTTTTGTTTATAACAGATGCCTGTTTAGAATCTGATCAGCGGCGGCGATATTCCAGAGAAACATGGAAAGTTTACTGAAGTTGGTCCCACACACCGTGGTCTTCCAGGACGACATCTTGGTTACAGGTCGGGACAGCATCGAGCACCTGCAGAACCTGGAGGAGGTTCTTTGTCGACTCAACCGCGTGGGGCTCAGGTTAAAATGCTTGAAGTGCGTTTTCCTGGCACCTGAAGTGGAGTTCTTGGGAAGGAGGAT
The DNA here is from genome assembly GCF_044704955.1 of Pristiophorus japonicus. Classification (NCBI taxonomy): domain Eukaryota; kingdom Metazoa; phylum Chordata; class Chondrichthyes; family Pristiophoridae; genus Pristiophorus; species Pristiophorus japonicus. The sequence goes on along the minus strand of NC_091978.1, from coordinate 138,468,995 downwards.
TGCGGCGGACGGCATCAGGCCCACCAACGTGAAGACCGAGGCAATCAAGAACGTACCGAGGCCACAGAACGTGAAGGAGCTGCGGTCGTTTCTGGGACTCTTGAACTACTTTGGTAACTTCTTACTGGGTCTCAGCACCCTGTTAGAACCACTGCATGTCTTACTACGAAAAGTGGACGAATGGGTTTGGGGCAAAAGCCAAGAAAATGCCTTTGTAAAAGCGAGAAAATTGTTCTGCTCAAACAAATTGCTTGTGTTGTATGATCCATGTAAACGTTTGGTACTAGCATGTGATGCGTCGTCATATGGCGTCGGGTGTGTATTGCAACAAGCTAATGATTTCGAGAAACTGCAACCGGTTGCTTTTGCATCCAGGAGTCTGTCTAAGGCTGAGAGAGCCTACAGCATGATTGAAAAAGAAGTGTTAGTGTGTGTCTATGGGGTAAAGAAAATTCATCAATACCTGTTTGGGCTAAAATTCGAATTGGAAACTGACCATAAGCCACTTATATCCCTGTTTTCTGAGTGTAAAGGGATAAATACCAACGCATCAGCCCGCATCCAGAGATGGGCGCTCACGTTGTCTGCATACAACTACGCCAACCGCCACAGGCCAGGCACAGAAAACTGCGCCGATGCTCTCAGCAGGCTGCCATTGCCCACCACAGGGATGGAAATGGCGCAGCCCGCAAATCTAGCCATGGTTATCGAAGCATTTGAGAGTGAGCAATCACCCGTCACTGCCCGGTAGATCAAAACCTGGACAAGCTAGGACCCCTTATCATCTCTAGTCAAAAGCTGTGTGCTTCACGGGAGCTGGTCCAGTGTCCCAGTGGAAATGCAGGAAGAGATAAAGTCATTCCAGCGGCGCAAAGATGAAATGTCTATACAGGTAGACTGCCTTTTGTGGGGTAATCGAGTAGTAGTCCCCAAGAAGGGCAGAGACACCTTCATCAATGACCTCCACAGTACCCACCCAGGCATCGTAATGATGAAAGCGATAGCCAGATCCCACGTGTGGTGGCCTGGTATCGATGCGGACTTAGAGTCCTGCGTTCACAGATGTAATACATGCTCGCAGTTAAGCAATGCACTCAGGGAGGCGCCGCTAAGTTTATGGTCTTGGCCCTCCAAACCGTGGTCTAGGGTACATGTCGACTATGCAGGCCTGTTCTTGGGTAAAATGTTCCTTGTGGTTGTAGACGTGTACTCCAAGTGAATTGAATGTGAGATAATGTCGGCTAGCATGTCCGCTGCCACTACTGAAAGCCTGCGGGCCATGTTTGCCACACATGGCTTACCCGATGTCCCGGTGAGCGACAACGGACCATGCTTTACCAGTGCTGAGTTCAAAGAATTCATGACTCGTAACGGGATCAAACATGTCATATCTGTCCCGTTTAAACCAGCGTCCAATGGTCAGGCAGAGAGAGCAATGCAAACCATCAAGTAAGGCTTGAAGGCTCACTGCAGACTCACCTATCCTGAGTCCTGCTTAGCTACTGCATGAGACCCCACTCACTCACTGGGATCCCACCTGCTGAACTGCTCATGAAAATAGCACTAAAGACAAGGCTCTCGTTAGTTCACCCTGATCTACATGAACAGATAGAGCGCAGGCGGCTTCAACAAAGTGCATACCATGATAGTGCAAATGTGTCACGCGAGATTGAAGTCATGATCCTGTATTTGTATTGAATTATGGACAAGGTCCCAAGTGGCTTCCCGGCACCATTATGGTCAAAGAGGGGAGCAGGGTGTTTCGGGTCAAACTTTCAAATGGACTCATTCACCGGAAACACTTGGACCAAATCAAACTCAGATTCACGGACTATCCAGAGTAACCCACCTTGGACCCTACCTTTTTTGATCCCCCAACATACACACCAGTGGCAACCGGCACCACGGTTGACCACGAAGCAGAACCTATCATCCACAACAGCCCTGCAGGGCCCAACACACCAGGCAGCCCAGCAAGGCCAGCTGCACAGCAGCCCAGTGAGGGCCCAACAAATGATTCAACAACACCAGCTTTCACACCGAGACGATCAACCAGGGCAAGAAGGGCCCCAGATCGACTCACATTGTAAATAGTTGCACTATTGATTTTGGGGGGGGGGAGTGTTGTTATATATGTGGACTTGTATTTACTCTGTACAGCCACCAGCGGGTTCATCCCCTGGAGTCCCAAGGGATCCCACAATCCCTTGGGAGCACAGGTATTTCAGGAGGCTTCACAGGTTGGAGAGGCACTCTGGAGACCTGCAATAAAAGACTAAAGTCACACTTTACTTTGAGCTCACAGTGTTCAGTCTGACTCTTTCTCCATACACTACAATACCCATGTGCATACCCTTCTGCATCTATTTTTGTGTCATTTTTCTTTTCCGAGTGCTTCTCGGAGGTGCAACCCCTGTGGCTTCAGCAGAGATAGAGGCAGGCTGCTCACTTCCCTGCTGCGACTGCTTTGACAAGTTTGGCAGATGTCCTCAGAGTCTTGGAGCCTGTGCGGGCCCTGCTAAAGTCTGCTCCTCCTGCAACTGTGTAGGGGCAGACTCGGCCATCGGGATCCGAGGAAGCATGTGGGGCTCTGACTGAGGGGAAGGCAATGGGGAAGAAGTGGGAGCGAGAGCCCCCAGTTCCATGTCTCCTTTCACCATCATCCCTCTCATGGGCCACCAGCATTTCCCTGTTCGCAAGGAAATCCCTGCTGCTGACCTCCTCAGCTACATCCAGCCAGGCTCTTTTTAGTCACTTTTGGACTTTTCCTTCGCCTATCAGCAGGGAACAGGACCTCCTTGTGTGCTCTGACTGCCTCCACCAGAGTATGCAGGGATGCATCTGAAAACTTGGGGGCAGCCCTCTGCTGTCAATTATCCATCATTGCTGGTTTAGAAGAGTACTCAGCCCTTTGAATTTCAAGTTCCACTCTCCTCTAGCAACCTTCAAATGAGAGGAGTGCAAGGCTGCTTTAAATATCAGCACTGGAAATGAGTCATAGATGACGTCATTTGACTCGCGCCATTTAATAGGGCTGGGAAATAAACATGACTGCTTTAAGTGGGGCTATTAAGTGAAAGTCGCCCTGAGGAATGCGCTGAGCACATTGCGCTCCTGACCCACGACACGTCCTGCATGCACCCGATCCAACTCCATAGTAAAAATTCCGTTGTAAGAAAGTGTTTCAACTTGTGGGGAAGAGCAAAACTAGAGGCCATGAATATAAAATAGTCACCAACAAATCAAATAGGGAATTCAGACGAAATTTCTTTACCCAGAGAATGGTGAGAATGTGGAACTCGCTAGCATAGGGAGTAGTTGAGGTGAATAGTATACTTGCATTTAAGGGGAAGCTAAATAAGCATATCGGGGAGAAGGAAATAGAGGGTTATGCTGTGTAAATGGTTTGCTCGGGCGTACCGAAACACCCACCTCCTACTACAAGTTCTGGACGATAGGGATTACTATGGATAGATCTGGCACGGACAACGCTTTTCGGGCTCAACCTTATAGTGTTTAATAAAATTCAACCGCATCACTAGTAAAAAAAGTACACAGTGGTGTAATACAGTACAAAAGTACAACCCTGGCTTGTCCAACAAGTCCCTGCCGTGTCAAGTTACCACGGCCTAGCATATAATATACAGGACACAAGAAAAGAACCTTTCCAGACTAAACCCCTATGGTTTGGCTAGGACAAACAATGTCCCTTCACACAGCTAAGTGGTCTTAAGGATGTGTCGGTGTGGACAATGCTCACCCCGATTGCCCGCGGACTTGCTTGCAGCTTCTTCCCGTATGATGTGGCTCCTGGTTCTGTACCATCGATGCAGTATTCGAGTCCCAGTTTGAGTTGCGGTCCATATTGGGGTGAAAAAGCAAGGCTCAGCTCTTCGTGAAGACTGCTGTCTGTGTTTTAATGGACTCAGGGCATGGTTTCCAGGCTTCCTCCCAGGTCTGGCTGGGTCATCCACTTGAGTCCTTTGTGGTCTCTTCCCGCCTTCTGGGGCCTGGCCTCCCTGGTAACAAAAGGTGCTTCAGGTTTGATATGTTTTTATGCCCTTAATGGTCGGTGATGGCTTTTGATCTCCGAACCGATCTAGTTAATTGGCTTATTTCCATACAGACAATGGGCCAGCCATCTCCTGCTATTCACCAGTTGGGAGTCAACTTCGGGGGACATTGTTTCCCCAAAGAATTCTGTTTATACAGCAACCCCGCCCCCCCGCCGCCCTTGATCGGTTGGGATTTTCTGTCCATCAGTTCATCTGGGCCACTCTCATCTTTACAGACAGGCTGTTGAACAGTCATCAGAGATTTGTTCTTATATCCAATATTTGTCATTAAAGTCCATGGGAACTGAGCTGAATGCTACAGCTGATAGAGTTAGATGAGGAAGGACGGGAGGAAGTTTGAGTGGAGCATGAATGCCGGCATGGACTGGTTATGCCAAATGCCTGTTTCTGTGCTGTATATCCTATGTAATTCTGTGTTAAATGCCGCTCCTGCTGTATCTGAGAGACTGTGGAGGGATGTGATGGGGCCCAGGAGAGGTGTGAGTTCGGGGCCCAGGGGCAGCATGGGCCAGCCCACACTGCGATAATAGTGTGCACTAGGCCGATGCAGCAGAGCAGGTCTCCAGTCATCTTGGATAAAACCTTGCCACTGGACCAAGACCTAACTCTGTCAAGCCCGTGTGGTGGCTAGTGTGCAACGGTCACCACACGTTAAAAAAATCCAAGCACAGGCATCTTCCACCCTTCACGATGTAGTTCGGGGTCTGGAATATTAAGTCCTTCATTGAAACACCTGTGAACTCATCCTGTTTTGGCATAGAAGCAAGTCATCCTCGTTTCGAGGGACTGCCTATGATGATGATGATGTTAAATGCCAGCTGATTTACAGCCTTCCAGCTCTATTGTGTCTGAGGAAAAGGGTTACCTCCAATTCTGTGTGTTTTTATTTTTTCTAATAATCTCTTGTGTGGAACCTTATCAAATGCCTTCTGGAAGTCCATATAGACAACATGCATATACACCATGCTAGTGACCTCCTCAAAGAATGCAACTAGATTAGTCAGACATGGCATACCCTTCACAAATCCATGCTGACTTTCTTTGAACAGCTCATACTTATCCAGGTACTTCATTGCTCTGTGCCTGATGATACATTCCAGCAATATCTGCACAGCGGATGTTAAAATGACTGGTCTCACTTTCTACATTTGCAATACAGTGTACAATGTACAACATGACATATGATCATACAATTATAGAATCATGAATACTCTGACTAATGCCCTTAATACCATGGCACCCATTTAAATTTACTGTCCCTGCCAAGTTTGCCAGGTTGAGTAATTACTTGGAAACAATGCTGATGGTGAGCTTAGCCCACTTTGGAGACACTATATGGACTACACTCTAATGCAGATAAGTAGCTATCCAGCAGAGGCAGAAAAAAGGCTGGATGAAGCAGCTTCCTTTCAAAGTAACTGGACAATCTCCTATTCCAGTCAGGCTCTTCAAAGGATTAAGGAAATACCAGAGAGAAGGCAGGCACTGACAGTCACTGCATTGTTGGACATGGCTTCCTTCAGCTGTTGAAAGTACATCTCATGCATCTGCATCCAGTGATTTCAGGATACCACCATACACAAAAAGCCCAAACGTCCAACAGCAACCTGCCACCACAATTGCTCCTTCCACTCATAGTTAGATACAGGCTTAAGTTACATAGTCCCCTACATATTCCTCTGAATAACATAATCCAGTCTATTACTTTTTGCTTACTCTGTGGGTTTCCATGGTTTCTGACTTGCATGCTGCAACAATCCAAAAGAACCACTGATGTCTTCAGTAGTTTTTATGTTCACTTTGATTTTCCCTTCTTATGGATAGAAAGCTCAATTGCAATCTGGAACACTGGCCCAAAAAGACAAATCAGTGATTCATGATACTGTTCTCTAGGAAAAATATCTCTCCTCCCCCATTCACCTCGAACAGCTTTTATCCAGTTTTTCAGCGTAAATACATAGGAACATAGAAACATAGAACATAGGTGCAGGAGTAGGCCATTCGACCTTTCGAGCCTGCACCACCATTCAATATGATCATGGCTGATCATGCAACTTCAGTACCCCACTCCTGCTTTCTCTCCATACCCTTTGATCCCTTTAGCCGTAAGGGCCACATCTAACTCCTTTTTGAATATATCTAATGAACTGGAGTCAAGAACTTTCTGTGGTAGAGAATTCCACAGGTTCACAATTCTCTGAGTAAAGAAGTTTCTCCTCATCTCAGTCCTAAATGGCTTATCCCTTATCCTTAGACTGTGAACCCAACAACAGGAACATTCTTCCTGCATCTAACCTGTCCAATCCCATCAGAATTTTATATGTTTCTATGAGATCCCCTCTCAATCTTCTAAATTCCAGTGAATATAAGCCTAATCGATCCAGTCTTTCTTCATATGTCAGTCTTGCCATCCCAGGAATCAGTCTGGTGAACCTTCGCTGCACTCCCTCAATAGCAAGAATGTCCTTCCTCAGATTAGGAGACCAAAATTGTACACAATATTCAAGATGTGGCCTCACCAAGGCCCTGTACAACTGCAGTAAGACCTCCCTGCTCCTATACTCAAATCCTTTCGCTATGATGGCCAACATGCCATTTGCCTTCTTCACCGCCTGCTGTACCCGCATGCCAACTTTCAATGACTGATGCACCATGACACCCAGGTCTCATTGAACCTCCCCTTTTCCTAATCTTTCACTATTCAGATAATATTCTGCCTCCCTGTTTTTGCCACCAAAGTGGATAACCTCACATTTATCAACATTATACTGCATCTGCCATGCATTTGCCCACTCACCTAACCTGTCCAAGTCACCATGCAGCCTCTTAGCATCCTCCTCATAGCTCACACTGCCACCCAGCTTAGTGTCATCTGCAAACTTGGAGATATTACATTCAATTCCTTCGTCCAAATCATTAATGTATATTGTAAATAGCTGGGGTCCCAGCACTGAACCTTGAGGTATCCCACTAGTCACTGCCTGCCATTCTGAAAAGGACTCGTTTATTCCTACTCTTTGCTTCCTATCTGCCAACCAGTTCTCTATCCACGTCAATACATTACCACCAATACCATGTGCTTTAATTTTGCACATTAATCTCTTGTGTAGGACCTTGTCAAAAGCCTTTTGAAAATCCAAATACACCACATCCACTGGTTCTCCCTTGTCCACTCTACTAGTTACATCCTCAAAAAATTCTCGAAGATTTGTCAGGCATGATTTCCCCTTCTTAAATCCATGCTGACTTGGACCGATCATGTCACTGCTTTCCAAATGCGCTGCTATTTCATCCTTAATAATTGATTCCAACATTTTCCCCACTACTGATGTCAGGTTAAGTGGTCTATAATTCCCTGTTTTCTCTCTCCCACCTTTTTTAAAAAGTGGGGTTACATTAGCTACCCTCCAATCCATAGGAACTGATCCAGAGTCTATAGAATGTTGGAAAATGACCACCAATGCATCCACTATATCTAGGGCCACTTCCTTAAGTACTCTGGGATGCAGACTATCAGGCCATGGGGATTTATCGGCCTTTAATCCCATCAATTTCCCTGACACAATTTGCTTACTAATAAGGATTTCCTTTAGTTCCTCCTTCTCGCTAGACCCTCGGTCCCCTAGTATTTCCGAAGGTTATTTGTGTCTTCCTCAGTGAAGACAGAACCAAAGTATTTGTTCCATTGGTCTGCCATTTCTTTGTTCCCCATTATAAATTTACCTGATTCTGACTGCAAGGGACCTACATTTGTCTTCATTAATCGTTTTCTCTTCACATACCTAGAGAAGCTTTTGCAGTCAGTTTTTATGTTCCCTGCAAGCTTACTCTCATACTCTATTTTGCCCCTCCTAATGAAACCCTTTGTCCTCCTCTGCTGAATTCTAAATTTCTCCCAGTCCTCAGGTTTGTTGCTTTTTCTGGCCAATGTAGATGCCTCTTCTTTGGATTTAACACTATCCCTAATTTCCCTTGTTAGCCACGGTTGAGCCACCTTTCCTGTTTTATTTTTACGCCAGACAGGGGTGTACAATTGTTGAAGCTCATCCATGTGATCTTTAAATGTCTGCCATTGCCTATCCACTGTCAACCCTTTTAGTATCATTTGCCGGTCTATCCTAGCCAATTCACATCGCATACCATCGAAGTTACCTTTCTTTAAGTTCAGGAACTTAGTCGCTGCATTAACTGCGTCACTCTCCACCTTAATGAAGAATTCTACCATATTATGGTCACTCTTCCCCAAGGGGCCTCGCACAACAAGATTGCCAATTAATCCTCTCTCACTTACCATCTGCCATTAGTTAGGCAATGCAGTATGGAGTCCCCTTCTTTCCATCAAACTGGCCTTCTATATCTTCAGGGCATTCCACTGTTTTTTCCCATCTCCTTACCATAACCTGAAAACCCACTTCAAATGTGCTGTGAGCAGGAGAAAGGGGAGAGGCCGAGCCTTGAGGGCACCGTTGTGAGCGCTCTCTAGTTTGGGATCCTGGCTGGTCCAGGTCCTGTTCGGAGGAGCTGTTGTGGGTGACCCTTTGCTCTTGGGCATTGCCGTGGTGGCGAGTGGGTTTGTGGGCTGTGCCTTTTCCACCTGGGTGGTGGGTGACAGTAGCCGACTGCGAGCATAGGCGCAGTTTATTGTTTCTGGCCCGTGGCGGTTCATGCCATCGGGTGCCTGTAATGTTAAACCGATCTGAGGCAGAGTATCGCTACTGGTGCCTCTGCTCTCCGGGGATCGTTTACTCTGCGGCTTGTCTACTTCTGTCAGCAGTGGGGACACTTTATGATACACTGTTCTGATCCCAGGGACGCAGGCTACAACATTTGATAGCCCGCTGGACCTGTATACGACCGTTAGGTGTTCGCCCGCTACATTGGCTGCTTGCAATTTGCACCCGACATCGCTCAACAACATTTTGCTCGTTACAGTTGGACTTTTACGTTGGTTACCAATTTCAAGCAGTTCATTAAAAAATGGCGGGTTGCTGGCCTCCTTTAAAATAGCCTTACTACTTTTACCCCAATCTTCTTCCTTGGAATCACGTGTCGTTGCTCCATTATCACTGCACCTCGTGGTTTGGACGCCATCTTTTCCATGCCCATGATGTCGACTGCTGTGATCTTCTTTCCCAGGGATTCTACCACTGAAGCTGGGAAGGCGTCCTTGGATCCAATCTTCCTCCCCAGGAGTCCTGCCACTGAAACCGGGAAGGTGCGTTCGGGTCGTCTCGGCCGGATCATCGCCACGCCGCAATGAGCGGTCTGTGCCTCAGGGGCTGCGCGGATCTGCTCTCCAGTGCCTGGTCCAACCGAAGATGGGGGCTTGCTCTGCCTCTGAGCACGGGGGACGTCGGTCGCTGGAGGGATGAAGTCTTCCCAGTTCCAATGAATCTTCCCCATCCATCTTCTTCCAAGTAGCGCTGGTCCATCACCTGAAACAATCCACAATGGTAAATTGTGCACCGCGCCATCATGGGATACACTTACATCTGCACGGCCAACAACTGATATCAGTTCCTTGGTGTAGGTGCGCAGCTTTGCCTGAACCGGGACCAGCTTGGGTCATTCAGCTTGATTGTTCCATAGCCTCTCAAAGGCCTCCTGGCTCATTACTGACTGACTCGCCCCCGTGTCCACTTCCATGAAGACTGGAACGCCATTTATCTCAACTTCCATTCTCACTGGAGGACAATCTGTGGTGCAGGTATATACTCCATACACTTCATCCTGGGACTGAGCTGCCTCTCTAGCCATCTCCTCGTAATCCGCGCTAGATTCACAGCCATCTGCTGACTCCTCTTCCACGTGGTGAGTTACAGCTCTTTTGCACATTCGCTGGAGGTTGCCCTTTGTGCTGCAGCGTTTGCACACATAGGGCCCAAGTTTCGGCCTCAGTTGCTCCTGATTTTTTAGAGCAACTGGTGTAGAACGGAGTATCTTAGAAATTCAAATTCTCGGCATTTAGTTTGCTCCAGTTCTAGTCAGTTAGAACAGTTTCACTTTGGAACAGAATTTTTTTTTCAAAAGGGGGCATGTCCGGCCACTTACGCCTGTTTTCAAAGTTTCGGCAGTAAAAACTTACTCCAAACTAACTTAGAATGGAGTAAGTGAAGATTTTTGTACGCTCGAAAAAACCTTGTCTATACTTTAGAAAATCAGGCGTAGGTTACAAATCAGGCGTAGGGAATGGGGGGGGGGGGGGGGTTTAAAGGGAAGTTTACAAACATTAAACACTTCAGTTTTACAAATAAAAAGCCATCATCAATAATAAATGATAAAAACATCAATAAATCAATCAATAAATCAATCAAAAAAAATTAATAAGATATAATTTAAAAAAAATCAATAAATAAAACATTTTCTACTTACCGACTGCAGCACCGGGAGCCCTCCAACAGCGTGCTGGGATGCCCCCCCAGTGTGTCTCTGACAGTGTCTCTGTCTCTCTGTCTGTCTGTCTGTGTGTGTCTCTCACTCTCTGTCTGTCAGTGTCTGTGTTTCTGACAGTGAGGGGAGGGGGAGAAGGGGGGAGGGCAGGGGAGGGGGAGAAGGGGGGGTAGGGGAGGGGAGGAGGGGGGCATGGGGAGGGGAGGGAGGGGGGCAGGGGGAGGGGAGGGAGGGGGGCAGGGGGGAGGGATGGGGAGTAGGGGGAGAGAAGGGGAAGGGGGTGAGGAGGGGAAGGGGAAGGGGGTGAGGAGGGGAAGGGGAAGGGGGGGAGGAGGGGAAGGGGAAGGGGGGTGGAGGGGAAGGGGAAGGGGGGAGGAGAGGGGGGGAGAGGAGAAGGGAAAGTGGGGGGGAGAGGAGAAGGGGAAAGGGGGAGAGGAGAAGGGGAAGGGGGGCGAGGAGAAGGGGAAGGGGGAGAGGAGAAGGGGAATGGGGGGGAAAGAGGAGACGGGGAAAGAGAAGGGGGGGAAGAGAAGGGGGGAAAGGAGAAGGGGGAAGGAGAAGGGGGGAGAGGAGAAGGGGAAACGAGAAGGGGGAAAGGAGAAGGGGGAAAGGAGAAGGGGGGAGGGAAAGGAGAAGAGGGGAATGGAAAGGAGAAGGGGGGGGAGGGAAAGGAGAAGGGGGAGGGAGGCTGAACGGGCAGGGCCCGTCCCCAGCACCAGATTTACAGGTAGGTGGCGTTGGGTCGGGTCGGGTCCGGGGTCTGGGGTCGGGAGCGCTTGTCGGGTCGGGTGGAGTGGTGTGAGGGAGGTCGGTTCGGGTCGGGGGGGGAGGGAGGGAGAGGGAGATCAGGTCGGGTGGGAGGGGGGGGGGGAGTGCGGGTCAGGTCCAGTCCGGGGGGTTGGGTCCGGTCCGGGGGCGGGGAGGCGGAAGCGGGAGTCGAGTCGGGTCGGGAGGAAGCAGGAGCTGGGCGTGGGAGGCAGCCTTATGCACGCAGCCCCAGTGAGGCCATTCGGCCAGGGTTAGGGGCTGCGTGCTTCGGGCCCCTCCCACACAGTTTTGGGCGCCTGGAGCTACTGCACATGCGCGCCCACTGTAGCGCGCATGTGCAGAGGTTTCTGCACTGTTTTCAGCGCAGGGACCTGGCTCCGCCCCCACAGCTCATGCTGCGCCGCGCCCGACTCCAGAGCGCCTCCAGGGAGCCGGAGAATCTGTAAGTTTTTTTTAGGCGCACTTTGTGGTGTGAAAAACGGGCGTCCAGGTCAGGGCTGCGCCGTTCTAGGCGCGGCCCGAAACTTGGGCCCATAGTCTCTGTGATTACCTCCGCAACGCCAGCATGGTGCTACTCGACTTACATTTGCACTCCTTGGTGGACTCTGAGTTAAAGGATTTGGGGGTCTGTATGCTCTGCCCTGGGCAGATTCACGTTCAACAGTTCTGCTTGTGAAAGGTGCCATTCTATTTACAGTACTTGCCGGGTTTGAGTCCTGAGAATGAGTCATCATCTGCATTGGAGCTGCAGCTTGAGGTCATGAACGCCTGGTTGATGGCCTTCTGCAGAGTGACTGTGGTATCGGCAGACAGTAGCCTGTGAAGAAGGGCCTCATGACTGATGCCAATTACGAAAACTTCCCGCAATGCATTGGCGAGGGATGCGCTGAATTCACACGGTCCTGCCAGCCTCCTGAGATCGGCAGCGTACTTCGCGATTTCCTGGCCCTCGGGGTGGCGGTGTGTATAAAATCGATGCCTGGCCGTGAGGATGCTCTCCTTCCGTTTGAGTTGGTCCTGAATTAGCACTTTCAACTCCTCGTATGACTTGGTCGTTGTTTTCTCTGGTAAAGCAAGTCCCTGACGAGGCTGTAAACCGCGGGCCCACAACTGGTCAACAGGATAGCTCTGCGCTTATCTGCCAGTGTGGCCGGATTATCACCTACCAGGTCGTTTGCTACGAAATATTGGTTGAGCCACTCCGTAAAGGCTTCCCAATCTTCACCCTCTGAGAAATTTTCTACTGTACTAACGTTAGGCATTTTTGCGTGAAAGTTCGTAATCCCGTCGCCAGTTGTTATGTCTTTAATTCTCTTATGAATGACTCCACGAGGTCTAGTAATGTACTTGAGCTGTTGTGACCTTAGTCCCATTTATTGTAACTCCAGAGCGAGGCACAAGCATGGTGGGCAGCCTTTTATACTGGGCCCTGCACATCTATACAGGTGACTCTCAGGTCTCCCACCACAGTGCTCTCTGGTGGCACACCTTATGTGACTATACAGTTAGTGTACATGGTCTACATACATGACATGGGCTTTGTGGTCACTAGGTACCCTTTTTTTTAGGTGCCATGACTTGATCATTTGTAATGTTGAGGTCATCAATCACACTGAGAAGACAGCCACCATTTGTTGTGAGGGAGGCAGCTTGCCCAAGACAAGCTAAAAACTGCACTCTGGCCCCAGCCTTTTCAGTTATGTCAAACAGAACCTTTGAACAACTAAATGATAAATTGCTATGCTATGAGTTGATGATATTAGAGAGGTATATGAGATAGTCAAGGGAATGGATAAGGTAAATTCAGAATATCACTTTAAATTAAATTGTCGGAATAGGGCAAGAGTTTATTAGTAATGGCCTTATTAGTAACAACCTTGCGTGATCTTGTGTGAACCTCATTGATGATGCCACACTTCAGAATGGAAGCAAAGAGCATTGCTGTCCGAAGAATCTGAACCATGTTTGAAGCTCACGTCGAAACATATTCTTAATCTGCAGTTAATATGGAAAATTTCAAAAAATAGATAGAAGTGCACCAGGAGCTGTCTCCCTTCCGTGGTGAGGTTAGTGTTAAACAGTGTTAAACAGGCACTAGGTACATTCTGATTTTGGTCAACTGATTTCACTGCTTTCCTCAAATCAATGATTTTACAGTTAATTGACTTAGCTTTGCATTAATATTTTAATGATTTTCCAACAAGATTAATCATTTCACAACTACTTCTGGTCACATAGATGCCTTCAGAATGACTTTATATTCTGGTTATTGCAAAGTAATCTCTCACGGTTGCTTTAGTTTGTTGATTGTTGTGTTTTCTTTTGTTTTGCTAAAACTTTTAATGAATTTATACAAAGGGTCAATTTCCTTAAGGCCCTGTGCTGCATGGAGCGGCCTGTGGTTGTAATTTGCTAAGCGCTCGATTTTATGAGGTGTGATTTGAGACCCAATAATAAATCTGTTCAACCAGCATGTGTGGCCTCATTTAAATATTAAAATCCGATTGTAAATTGCTCTGAATTTCACATGTTTGATTGCGGCTCTGCCCATAGGATTAGTTTTTTTTTTAAGAATTCTCTTTTGTTTCTTCATGTGCCCTTTGCTCAATGTTGATCCACACATTAGTTTATTTTTTCTGAGTGGGTGCCTATTTGGCATTTTGTCCCCCCCTGCCCCCCGCCCCCCACTAATACTTGTCTACATTATTCTTGTATATTTCTGGCTTTGATGTTGCACCTTATGAAGACATGAGGATGGTATTCCTTTGTGGGTTTCAAGCACACTGCATCAGTGAGATGAAGAATCGGAGATCATGTGGACCCAATAAAAGCAGGTGCAGTAACTCCTGAGGTACTTTGGCCACATCCATCACTGCCATAGAGCCATAGACATTTACAGCACAGAAGCAGATCATTTGGCTCATCAGGGCTGTGCTGACTCTTCATGACAGCAATCCAAAACTAATCTCACTACTCTCCAATGCCCTGTATTCTTCTCTGCTTCAAATGTTTATTCAATTCTCCCCTAAAAGAAGCAATTGTCTCTGTCTTGACCTTTTTCTGTGGTGGAGCAGTCCATGCTTCAACAACTCTCTGTGTAAAGGTATTTCTCCTAACCTCACTCCACACTCTCTTAGTGATCATTTTAACTTGATTGCTCATCACAGACTGCCCAACCAGAGGAAATAATTTTTCTCCATTCTTTCTATCAAAACTCTTCATAATTTAAAAACTCTCTGTGCTTCAGTGAAAATATCCACAGTAACTCAAGCCTCTCTTCATAACTACAGTTTCCCATCGCTAGCATCATCCGGATGAATCTACACTATATGTTCTCTATGCCTTTAATGTCCTCTCTATAATGGGGCACCGAAAATTGAACACAGCACTTTAACTGCAGCCTAATAAATGATACTGTCACTTTTTATAGCTTTATCTATCTGAACTTGCACTTTCAGAGAATTATGTAGCTGAACTCTTAGGTCCATAACTTTTGTGTCTTTCAAGTGTAATTCTATTAAGAATATACTCCAATTTCTTGTTTTTCTCCCAAAATGTAATACCTCATACTTATCCATATTAAATTGCATCCCCACGTATGCCTATTCTGCTAATCTCTTTGTGTCTTTCTGAAGGCCTTTACAGTTTTTCTTGCTGTTTACCAAACCTCGTCAGTTTATGTTGTCAGCAAATTTTGGTATTGTGTTTCATTTTTCCCACGGCAAAATCATCTATATATAAAGAGAACAAAAGTGGCCCGAGCAATGGCCTGTCGGTACATGTTTTTAACCCTTTTCCAGCCCAAGCTGGGCGGTAATGCTTTGTGTCCCCTCCCCCGAAATCGGCCGCGAAAACCTCGGCGGGGCGCTGGAAGCTGGCCGCCCACCCGGAAGAGTTTACTGCTGCCCCTCCAGGCTGAAAACAGAGGCAGCAACAAGCGGCGAATCCAGCCCCAAACGTATTTCTATCTCTGCCACTGGTTCCACAAGTTTTTCTACCCATTTCAGGATGTTGTTCATTTTGGCATCAGGGAGACAACATACCATTTGGGACTCCCGACCCTGGATCCTGCACCTGGACATGTCAGAGGGCCGTGAATTGGGCATACTGACCAACATATAAGCTTTGCACTGAGTACAAAATCCAAGTGTCCTTTGTGACAGCTCAGATGATGCAAAGGAATGCACATACAGCACAATCTTTGTGAACTTGTCAAAAACTCAGATTTCTTTAACAAGAATAGAAGGTTTTGCTTGAAAAAATGCAATTATCCATCTTCAAGAAATACACTTACTCGATCAGTGCAAAACATTAACCAATAACAAAAATCACTTCATATTGGCATTCAAGCAAAATGCACCATTGGATCACTGCAGTAAATCTTTCTGTTTTTTTTAAAGTTTGATAACTATTTAATTTCCCCATTTTCAGAAGGCACTGGGACAGATTTTTCTCTCCCTTTCCACATGATTTTAGGTAGATTTGGGGTGGAGAGGGTGCGGGGGGAAAGGAAAACTGAACCTATTCCATCAGGTTCCTGGTACCCACTGCCACTTCCAGGATGTCCCATTAGAAGTGCTGGTTGGCATTCCATATCTTCATCCAATTATGGCGGGGCATTTTAAAATGCCTTGCAAATGATGGGAATACATCACAGGATGTAGTCCTGCCATCTGCCATTTACATCATAGCAACACTGGGTGCTAGGAACAATGGGGGCAAAATTGCCCTGCACTCCGATTGTGAGTGGTAACCATCTGGGGCCGGGACTTTCTGCGCCTGGCGCAGAATTCGGCTGATCGCCCCTCCAAGGAGGCGGACTGCAATCTCGCGTGCTCCACTTACTTTGGTGGTGGGTACCAAAGTGCTACTGGGGCGGTGAGGGAATCGCTACACGGATACTCAAAGGGGAGGGCTACTGCACACTCTGCAAGGCCTCTGATGGCCTCCACTCAGCCACAATGGCAGTGTGGGACTGGGCCTGCAGCCCTGCATCCAAAACAGATGGCAGCGCCTCCACAAACTCCTGGGCAATTTCCTGGGAGGTGGTAGCGACCCCCTCCCCTGGGCAAAAAGTCTCCTCTACCTCGTTAGTGCCCCCAGAGGCACTAACGGGCCTTTAAAGAGGGGTAATTTCACCCCCACTGGTTTTGGTGCATAGCACTGCTATGGCATGAGATGGGAAGTATATGAATTTTTAACTTCAGAAGGAAGTACCATCATTCAATGGGTGATTAATTGCACTCTCTGGCCCTCATGATTTTGAAATAAAACCTGAGCTGTCTCAAAGGCATTTGGTCCTGCACACTGCGAGAAGTGCTTGAGGCCTCTGCAGCAATTTCCCTGCTCTCCTGAGGTGGGGTCCTCAAAGTCAGTGGAAATCCTGCTGGGAGCTCGTCTAAGATATTGAAATGACCCTGACCGTGGGCTATCAGCTGGGGTCAAAAGTGCGCTGACCTTCTGCCTGAAAAGAACATTTTCCCCACAAATTTAGTGTGAGCTAGAATACGGGCAGCAGATTATGATCTCCCCTTTGGTCATTTTGCCATGGGATCTTCTGATCTCCCACTGAAGTTATGGCAAGAGATTGGGACTCTCACGGAAATTCAGGGCCCCATCAGTTTCTGTAACATAGGAACATGGAAACATAGAAAAATAGGTGCAGGAGTAGGCCATTCGGCCCTTCGAGCCTGCACCACCATTCAATAAGATCATGGCTGATCATTCACCTCAGTACCCCTTTCCTGCTTTCTTTCCATACCCCTTGATCCCTTTAGCCATAAGGGCCATATCCAACTCCCTCTTGAATATATCTAACGAACTGGCATCAACAACTCTTTGCAGAAGAGAATTCCATAGATTAACAACTCTCTGAGTGAAGAAGTTTCTCCTCATCTCAGTCCTAAATGGCTTACCCCTTATCCTTAGACTATGACCCCTGGTTCTGGACTCCCCCAACATCGGGAACATTCTTCCTGCATCTAACCTGTCTAGTCCCATCAGAATTTTATATGTTTCTATGAGATCCCCTCTCATTCTTCTAAACTCCAGTGAATACAGGCCCAGTCGATCCAGTCTCTCCTCATATGTCAGTCTTGCTGCACTCCCTCAATAGCAAGAACGTCCTTCCTCACATTAGGAGACCAAAACTGAACACAATATTCCAGGTGAGGCCTCACTAAGGCTCTGTACAACTGCAATAAGACCTCCCTGCTCCTGTACTCAAATCCGCTAGCTATGAAGGCCAACATGTAGATTCCTTTTTACCTTCAATTTCAAATTCTCTTACTTAAGTGCCAATCTGTTGGTAATATTCTTACCTCTGAGTCCAAAGGTTATGGTTCAAATCCCACTCCAGCAGTTGAGCACCTTAATCCAGGCGGACAATTCAATGTAGTACTGAGGGAACGTTGCACTGTGGGACGTGCTGCCTTCTAGGATGCAACATTGAATAGTCTGTTCAAGTGGATGTAAAAGATCAAAGATCCTTGTTTCCTGGCCAACATCTTAACCAACACCACTGAAAACAGATTATCTGGTCGTTCATCTCATTGCTGTTTGTAGGACCTTGCGGTGTGCAAATTGTTATGTTCAGAATAACTCCACAAAGACTGTATATTTATGCTCAAACTGTTGTGACCTTGGTCTCTTTAATGTAACTCCAGAGTGAGGAAGCAACATGGTAGACTGCCTTTTATACCTGCTTGTCCAGGCTGTGCAGCTGACCCTTAGGTCTCCCACAGGTGCGTCCCCTGGTGGCAAGTCTTACACTTTGCTAAAGTTTACATACATAACATCATTTCCCCCCAAAGTCTTAGATACAAGTTATTTACAGGTTGAGGCGATCCGGGTCTCTGCGTTCCCGTGTTGATCGCCTGAGTTGAAGTCTTGGCATGGGTGAGTTGGTCGGATCATTGCTGCACTGCGGTGTGGCTGGTCTGATCGGACTGTCAGGCATGGTGGGTTCATCCTTGTGGTTGACCGCGAGGTCGATTGCTGGTTGGGTGTGTGTGGGTGGATCATTGATAGTAATGTCTTCTTCAAACTGTTCTTGGTTGCCAGTGAATTGCAGTTTGGTCTGATCCAAGTGCTTTCTGCACGTTTGTCCATTAAAAAGTTTGATAACAAACACTGTATTCTCCTCCTTGGCTAAAACAGTGCCAACAACTCATTTGGGACCATGGCCGTAATTAAAAACAAACACAGGGTCATTAACCTCAATGTCACGCTATACAGCCGCGCAATCGTGGTACCACGTTATGCCGAAGACGCCGGGTGTCTACATGATCATTGAGATCCGGGTGGACTAAGGAGAGCCTGGTTTTGAGTGCTCTCTTCATTAGAAATTCAGCAGGGGGACCCCGGTAAGCGAGTGGGGTCGCGTGCTGAGCAAAATCCGAGATAACCGGGTCTGCAGGGAACCGTCCATCATGCGTTTCAAGGTGTGCTTGATGGTTTGGACTGCCCGTTCCGCTTGATCATTGGATGCAGGCTTAAATGGCGCAGACCTAAAATGCTTGATGCCATTGCGGGTCATGAACTCGTTGAATTCCGAGTTGGTGAAATATGGTCCATTGTCGCTAACAAGGACGTCAGAGAAACCATGGGTGGCGAACATGGCCCAGAGACTTTCAATGGTGGCAGTGGACGTACATGATGACATTATTATACATTCAATCCATTTAGAGTAAGCGTCCACTGCTACTGGGAACATCGTTCCTAGAAAGGGTCCAGCGAAATCTACGTGGACCTTGGACTGCGGTTTGGAGGGCCATGACCACAGACTCAGTGGGGCCTCCCTTGGTGCATTGCTCAACTGTGAGCAAGTGTTACATTGGTGTACGCATGACTCCAATTCCGAGTCAATGCCGGGTGTCCTGGCGATAGCCTTCATCATAACTATGCCTGGATGGGTACTGTGAAGTTCGTGTATAAATGTTTCCCTGCCTTTTTTTGGCAAAACTACACGATTCCCCCATAGGAGACAGTCCGAATGGTTGGACATTTCATCCATGCATCGGTGGAACGGCTCAATTTCGTCTTGCATTTCCCCGGGAACCGCCGACCAGCTCCCATTGAGGACGCTGCTTTTTACTCATGATAGCACAGGGTCCTGGCTAGTCCAGATCCTGATCTGGCGAGCCGTGACGGGCGACCCCTCGCTCTCAAAAGCATCCATTACAAGAAGCAAGTTTGTGGGTTGCGCCATTTCCACCCCGGTGGTGGGCAATGATAGCCGACTGAGGGCATCAGCACAGTTCTCAGTGCCTGGTCTGCGGCGGATTACATAGTCATACGCAGATAACGTTAGTGCCCATCTTTGGATACGGGACGAAGCATTGGTGTTAATACCTTTGTTTTCTGAGAACAGCGAAATGAGCGGCTTGTGGTCGGTTTCGAGCTCGAACCGGAGTCCAAATAGGTATTGGTGCATTTTCTTAACCCCGTATACGCATGTTAATGCTTCTTTCTCAAACATACTGTAGGCTCATTCAGCCTTAGATAAACTTCTGGACACATATGCAACTGGTTGCAGTTTGCCTGACACATTGGCTTGCTGTAACACACAACCGACCCCGTACGAAGATGCATCACAAGCTAGTACTAAACGTTTACACGGGTAATACAATTCAAGTAACTTGTTACAACATAGCAGGTTTCTGGCCTTATTAAAGGCTGTCTCTTGAGATTTACCCCAAACCCAGTCGTCGCCCTTGCGTAGCAATAAAAACAAAGGTTCCAGCAAAATGCTCAACCCCGGTAGAAAGTTATCAAAATAGTTGAGGAGTCCCAGGAACGAACGCAGCTCCATCACATTCTGTGGTCTGGGTGCACATTCTTGATGGCCTCCGTCTTGGAGTCTGTGGGTGTGCTGCCATCCATCGCAATCTTTCTCCCCAGAAATTAGACCTCTGGCACCAGGAAAACACACAGAGCGTTTCAGCCTGAGTCTCACTCTGTCTAGTCGCTTTACAACCTCTTCCAGGTTGTGCAAGTGTTCGGTGGTGTTGCAACCAATGATCAGGATGTCGTCTTGAAATACCACGGTGCGCGAAACCGGTTTCAGCAGACTCTCCATGTTCCTCTGGAAGATGGCTGCAGCTGAACAAATCCCAAAGGGGCATCTGTAGTATATGAACAGTCCTTTGTATGTGTTGATGCATGTCAATTTTTTCGAAGGTTCAGCCAACTCCTGTGTCATTTAAGCAGAGGTTAGATCCAGCTTGGTGAATGACTGGCCCCCTGCTAGCGTTGCGAACAGGTCATCCGCTTTGGGTAGTGGGTACTGGTCCTGTAATGAGACTCGGCTGATCGTTACCTTGTAGTCCCCGCAGATTCTGACTGTCCCATCGCTTTTCAACACCGGAACAATTGGACTGGCCCACTCGTTGAACTTAACTGGCGATATGATCCCCTCTCGTTGAAGTCTGTCCAGCTCGATCTCGACTTTCTCTCGCATCATGTATGGAACCACTCGCGCTTTGTGATGAACGGGTCATGCATCAGGGACTAGATGGATCTGCACTTTGGCACCTGTGAAGTTGCCGATGCCTGGCTTGAATAACGACGGGACTTTGTTTAGCACTTGGGCGCATGAGGCGTCATCCACCGAAGACAGTGCTTTGATGTCGTCCCAGTTCCATCGGATTTTTCCTAGCCAGCTTCTGCCAAACTGCGTTGGGCCATCGCCTGGTACAATCCGTAGTGGCAAATCATGCACAGCTCCATCGTACGATACCTTCACTGCCGCACTGCCAATGACTGTATGAGTTCTTTGGTGTAAGTGCGCAGCTTGGTGTGGGTCGGGCTTAGTTTTGGCCTTTGTGCCTTGTTGCCCCACAGTTTCTCAAAAGCCTTCTGGCTCATAATTGACTGACTCGCCCCCGTGTCCAATTCCATGGAAACTGGAATGCCGTTTAATTTGACTTTTAACATTATCGGAGGGCTTTTGGTGGTGAAGGTGTGTACCCCATACACTTCCTCTGTAGCCTCGGGTTGAGTTGTCTCTCTTACTTGTTCAGCGCGCTCCACACCGGATCGGTCATCTTCTTCCGACTCTGCCACTTGGTGAGTCGCAGCACATCTGCGCATTCGCTGGAGGTACTCCATTGTTCCACAGCTTTTGCACACGTAGTGCTTGAATCGACATTGATGGGTTCGATGACTACCCCCGTATTGCCGACATGGTGTTAATGGATTCGCATTCACGCCCCACGGTGGACTCTGAGTCATACTAGGTCTGGCCTCTGCAGGCGCGTAGGCCCCGCCATGTACAGTTCTGCCTGCTGAGGGCGTTATTTTATGCACAGTACTTGCCGGTCAGCTTCGATGCTGCAAAGATATCTGTTTAGTGTTATCGTTTGTGGACATGAAAGCCTGGACTATCGTGATGGCCTTGCTCAGATCTAGGGATTCGGCAGACAGCAATTTGCGAAGAATGACCTCGTGGCTGATTCCAAGCACGAAAAAGTCCGACAACATTTCCCCCAAAAATCCAGCAAATGCGCACGTTCCCGCATGGCGTCTTAGGTCGGTGACATAGCTTGCCACCTCCTGGCCCTCGGAGCGATGGTGCGTATAAAAGCGATACCTGGCCATTAAGATGCTCTCCTTCGGCTTGAGGTGTTCCCGAACTAGCACAACTCTTCGTATGTCTTCTCTTTTGGTTTCGTCGATGCTGGCAGATTTTTGATGAGGCCATATATCGTGGACCCGCAAACGGTGAGGAGAATCGCCCTGCGCTTGACCGTGGTTTCTTCCTTTTCCAGCTCGTTGGCCACGAAGAACTGGTCAAGATGCTCAACGAAGGCTTCCCAATCATCACCCTCAACAAATCTCTCAAGAATACCAACGGCAGCCATAATCGTGTGAAAGTTCGTGATCTGTTACTCATCGCCAATTGTTATGTTCAGAATAACTCTACAAGACTGTATATTGTAAGCTCAAACTGTTGTGACCTTGGTCTCTTTAATGTAACTCCAGACTGAGGAAGCAACATGGTAGACTGCCTTTTATACCTGTTTGCCCAGGGTGTGCGGTGACCCTTGGGTCTCCCACAGGTGGGCTCCCTGGTGGCAAGTCTTACACATTGGTAAAAGTTTACATAACACAAATTAGCTGCCTTGTTTCCCGATATAACAACAAAGACTATACGTGATTGGCTCCGAAGTACTTTGGGATGTCCTCAGATTGTGAAAGGGCTTATGTAAATACAAATGCACTGAATTTCTGCGAGAGTTTTCTCAAACTCCTGCTGTACCTTTATTGCGAAATTGGTAGAATCCTTGGAAAAACGGTGTAAATGGCTGTTTATGCTGGTTCTCTCAGGCTCTGCTAATCCCCCGTCAAAATAACAGCAGGAGATTGGGAAATTCCCTGAGGAAATTCAGGGCCAAGTTCTTTATTTTCTTTACTCTTGTGTAAGGTCCTTTAAATTTTTTCTTTAAAAGAAAAAGTGTTGCATGAGCAAAGCTAAATATGTCTCTGCTTAGAACTTCTTAAAGCACTTTGCAAATGATGACATCTAAGGTCATTTAGCCTCCGTTATCGATTATGTAATTTATTATTTCCTTCTGAAAGAGGGAGTCATTCTTTTTGATTTTTGCTAATGGCATGAGGTTGACCAAGATTGGGGCATGAAACAATACTATGTCACCCATTGCTAATCATACACAAGCTGTCAGGTGCAGCCCCAGATGGTCACTGTTGTGTATACATGCCTGTTTTCTGTGTGATGTCTGTAACACTGTTATGCAACACTGAATGTATCCTTACACAGTACACACCTTACCAGTACACCAGAGGGTGCTGCTGCTGGAGACCTAGGGTTTGCCTGCACACGGCAGGTAACCCAGTATAAAAGGGAACTCACAGCTTGTTACATAGAAACATAGAAAATAGGTGCAGGAGTAGGCCATTCGGCTCTTCGAGCCTGTACCGCCATTCAATGAGTTCATGGTTGAACATGCAAGTTTAGTACCCCATTCCTGCTTTCTCGCCATACCCCTTGATCCCCCTATTAGTAAGGACTACATCGGACTCCTTTTTGAATATATTTAGTGAATTGGCCTCAACAACTTCCTGTGGTAGAGAATTCCACAGGTTCACCACTCTCTGGGCGAAGAAGTTTCTCCTCATCTCGGTCCTAAATGGTTTACCCCTTATCCTTAGACTGTGACCCCTGGTTCTGGACTTCCCCAACATTGGAACATTCTTCCTGCATCTAACATGTCTAAACCCGTCAGAATTTTAAATGTTTCTATGAGATCCCCTCTCATTCTTCTGAACTCCAGTGAATACAAGCCCAGTTGATCCAGTCTTTCTTGATATGTCAGTCCCGCCATCCCGGGAATCAGTCTGGTGAACCTTCGCTGCACTTCCTCAATGGCAAGAATGTCCTTCCTCAAGTTAGGAAACCAAAACTGTACACAATACTCCAGGTGTGGCCTCACTAAGGCCCTGTACAACTGTAGTAACACCTCCCTGCCCCTGCACTCAAATCCCCTCGCTGTGAAGGCCAACATGCCATTTGCTTTCTTAACCACCTGCTGTACCTGCATGCCAACCTTCAATGACTGATGTACCATGACCCCAGGTCTCGTTGCACCTCCCCTTTTCCTAATCTGTTACCATTCAGATAATAGTCTGTCTCTCTGTTTTTACCACCAAAGTGGATAACCTCACATTTATCCACATTATACTTCATCTGCCATGCATTTACCCACTCACCTAACCTATCCAAGTCACTCTGCAGCCTCATAGCATCCTCCTCGCAGCTCACACTGCCACCCAACTTAGTGTCATCCGCAAATTTGGAGATACAACATTTAATCCCCTCGTCTAAATCATTAATGTACAATGTAAACAGCTGGGGCCCCAACACAGAACCTTGCGGTACCCCACTAGTCACTGCCTGCCATTCTGAAAAGTACCCATTTACTTCTTTGCTTCCTGTCTGCCAACCAGTTTTCAATCCACGTCAGCACACTATCCCCAATCCTATGTGCTTTAACTTTGCACTCTAATCTCTTGTGTGGGACTTTATCGAAAGCCTTCTGAAAATCCAAATACACCAAATCAACTGGTTCTTCCTTGTCCACTCTGCTGGAAACATCCTCAAAAAATTCCAGAAGATTTGTCAAGCATGATTTCCCTTTCACAAATCCATTCTGACTTGGACCTATCATGTCACCTCTTTCCAAATGCGCTGTTATGACATCCTTAATAATTGATTCCATCAATTTCCCCACGACTGATGTCAGGCTGACCGGTGTATAATTCCCTGTTTTCTCTCTCCCTCCTTTTTAAAAAAGTGGGGTTACATTGGCTACCCTCCACTCCATAGGAACTGATCCAGAGTCTATGGAATGTTGGAAAATGACTGTCAATGCATCCGCTATTTCCAAGGCCACCTCCTTAAGTACTCTGGGATGCAGACCATCAGGTCCTGGGGATTTATCGGCCTTCAATCCCATCAATTTCCCCAACACAATTTCCCGACTAATAAGGATTTCCCTCAGTTCCTCCTTCTTACTAGACCCTCTGACCCCTTTTATATCCGGAAGGTTGTTTGTGTCATCCTTAGTGAATACCGAACCAAAGTACTTGTTCAATTGATCTGCCATTTCTTTGTTCCCCGTTATGACTTCCCCTGATTCTGACTGCAGGGGACCTACGTTTGTCTTTACTAACCTTTTTCTCTTTACATATCTATAGAAGCTTTTGCAGTCCATTTTAATGTTCCCTGCAAGCTTCCTCTCGTACTCTATTTTCCCTGCCCTAATCAAACCCTTTGTCCTCCTTTGCTGAGTTCTAAATTTCTCCCAGTCCCCGGGTTCGCTGCTATTTCTGGCCAATTTGTGTGCCACTTCCTTGGCTTTAATACTATCCCTGATTTCCCTTGATAGGCACGGTTGAGCCACCTTCCCTTTTTTATTTTTACGCCAGACAGGGATGTACAATTGTTGTAGTTCATCCATGCGGTCTCTAAATGTCTGTCATTGCCCATCCACTGTCAACCCCTGAAGTATCATTCGCTAATCTATCCTAGTCAATTCACGCCTTCAAAGTTACCCTTCTTTAAGTTCTGGACCATGGTCTCTGAATTAACTGTTTCATTCTCCATCCTAATGTAGAATTCCACCATATTATGGTCACTCTTCCCCAAGGGGCCTCGCACAATGAGATTGCTAATTAATCCTCTCTCATTACACAACACCCCTAGTTGGTTCCTCGACATATTGGTCTTGAAAACCATCCCTTACGCACTCCAGGAAATCCTCCTCCACCGTATTGTTTCCAGTTTGGTTTGCCCAATCTATATGCATATTCAAGTCACCCATGATAACTGTTACACCTTTATTGCATGCACTCCTAATTTCCTGTTTGATGCCCTCCCCAACATCACTACTACTGTTTGGAGGTCTGTACACAACACCCACTCGTGTTTTCTGTCCCTTGGTATTCTGTAGCTCCACCCATACCGATTCCACATCATCCAAGCTAATGTCTTTCCTTCCAATTGCATTAATTTCCTCTTTAACCAGCAATGCCACCCCGCCTCCTTTTCCTTTCTGTCTATCCTTCCTAAATGTTGAATACCCCTGGATGTTGAGTTCCCAGCCTTGGTCACCCTGGAGCCATGTCTCCGTGATGCCAACCACATCGTATCCGTTAACTGCTATCTGCACAGTTAATTTGTCCACCTTATTCCGAATGCTCCTCGCATTGAGGCACAGAGCCTTCAGGCTTGCCTTTTTAACCCACTTAGACCTTTTAGAATTTTTCTGCAAAGTGGCCCTTTTTGTTTTTTGCTTTGGGTTTCTCTGCCCTCCCCTTTTACTCATCTCCTTTCTGTTTTTTGCTTCTGTCTCCATTTTGTTTCCCTCTGTCTCCCTGCATTGGCTCCCATCCCCCTACCATATTAGTTTAACTCCTCCCCAACAGCACTAGCAAATACTCCTCCCAGGACATTGGTTCCGGTCCTGCCCAGGTGCAGACCATCCGGTTTGTACTGGTCCCACCTCCCCCAGAACCGGTTCCAATGCCCCAGGAATTTGAATCCCTCCCTGTTGCACCACTGCTCAAGCCACGTATTCCTCTGAGCTAACCTGCGTTTCCTACTCTGACTAGCATGTGGCACAGGTAGCAATCCCAAGATTACTACTTTTGAGGTCCTACTTTTTAATTTAGCTCCTAGCTCCTTTAATTCGTCTCGTAGGACCTCATCCCGTTTTTTACCTGTATCGTTAGTACCAATGTGCACCACGACAACTGGCTGTTCGCCCTCCCTTTTCAGAATGTCCTGCACCTGCTCCGAGACATCCTTGACCCTTGCACCAGGGAGGCAACATACCATCCTGGAGTCTCGGTTGCGGCTGCAGAAACGCCTATCTATTCCCCTTACAATTGAATCCCCTATCAGTATCGCTCTCCCAATCTTTTTCCTGCCCTCCTGTGCAGCAGAGCCAGGCACGGTGCCATGAACTTTGCTGCTGCTGCTCCCCCTGATGAGTCACCCCCTCAACAGTACTCAAAGTGGCGTATCTGTTTTGCAGGGGATGACCGCAGGGGATCCCTGCACTACCTTCCTTGCACTGCCCTTCCTGTTGATCTTCCATTCCCTATCTGGCTGTGGACGCTTTACCTGCGGTAAGACCAACTCACTAAACGTGCTATTCACGTCATTCACAGCATCGTCGATGCTCCAGAGTGAATCCATCCTCAGCTCCAATTCTGCAATGCGGTCCGTCAGGAGCTGGAAGCGGATACACTTCCCGCACACATAGTCGTCAGGGACACCGGAGGCGTCCCTGATTTCCCACATAGCACAGGAGGAACATAACACATGTCCGAGCTCTCCTGCCATGACTTAACCCTTAGATTAACTTAAATTGTCAACAACAATGCTAAAAGTTACTCACTGATTCAGAAGAGAAAAAAGAAAAACTACTTACCAGTAACCAGCCAATCACTTACCCCCTTGGCTGTGATGTCACCTTTCTATTTCTTTCTACTTCTTTTTTGCCTTCTTCCTGTAGCTGCACCGGCTCGCCTTTTGTAGGCCTCCACGCATCCCGGATTGTCAGCTCTCGCCGATGCTGTCCGACTCCTTAACTCGCGGCCTTTTGTAGGCCTCCACGCATCCCGGACTGTCGCCTCTCGCCGACGCTGCCCGACTCCTGCACTTGTAAGGGGTTCTCGGGGAGTGTTGTTGTGCCTTGGGTGTCTCTCTCTGAGCTTCTGCCCTCACAGCTTATGCCTGGCCAGTGAGGTACCCTGAGTGCTGCAAGAGCACCCCTGGAGAGACTGTGTCAACAGCTTATGAAGGGGGTTTTGAGACTCATGCGTTCCCACAGCTTATGCCTAGCCTGTGAGGCACCTGTGAGTGTCAAACACTCCTAACCCCTTCTTCCCTAGCCTGTGACACACAGTTGAGCATTTTCGAGGCGCTCCTAGTTTCCCTTACACGGTTCTGACATAAGACTCATGATCAGGAGATGTAATACAATAGAACTGAGACAAGGTGATTCCAAGAGGAACTTAGGCTTCCAATTTATTTGACAAGGTGTATCTCAACAAACAGCAATACACCAACAAAATAATCCCTCTAAATCTCACTAAACGGACACAATGAAAATCTTTACACAAGTTTAGCAGTACAATGCCCAACCTCCCACCTTTCCTGGCCTAACTGAGTTGGGAGTTCTGGGGACCAGAGGTTATACTCACTACTGTGCCTTCTGCAGTCTGGTGGTTTGTTTCTTCTATCTTCGGTGTCTTCGGACACTGGTTTTCCTTCAGTGTCGAGAGGCTTGCTGGTTGTTGGATCACGAGGGCAGGGAACCACACACAATGCCAGATTATCCAGTCCGCCTCTCCTGCTGAAATCGATCCTTCCCATTGGTGGGCTTTGTGATTTTGAAAAATGCAGCAGTTTTAGATTATTGCGGGCTTTTTCCACTGATGTTAACCAACTCAAGGTTTGAGTAGGTGTTGATTACGTTGGCCTCATGTAGCCATTGTGTAGGCCCTTGGTTTGTTTTGGGTTCCCTAGTTTTCTGAAGGTCTGCATAATTTCCTTCCATAGTGTAAACATGGGGAAGACAATAGCCCGATAATGGCGATGAGTCAGTCCCACAGTTTTCGAGCAAGTGCTCTCTCATTGGCTTGAAAGCCCCATGCTTCGGGCTGACTCTGTCCCACCATTGGCCCTCCGGTGTCTTCCCCCGTCCAATCACTGCTCTGCCAAGATCAAACCGTCTCAGTTTCAATTTCACATTGCAGCACAGACAGATCCCACAGCCCTTTTCCTTCTGGGTAAAATGAGGGGGTTTTCATCCTCCCCTACATAATCCCCCATCTGACACAGTCAGACACCACTCGAGTGTGTCAAAGTTCAGGGTGGTGAGAAAACCCTAGGTCTCCCAAATTGCCCAACTTTCCCCAGTTTAACTCTAAACTGATCCCGTCGATATATATCATAATTCCTTTTAACGCAGTACAAAACACAGAATCCAACAGGTTACAATATAGGACAGCAATATACATATATGTACTTAAGGTTACAGCAGCAATTGTACATTGAGTCTCATTTCAGTCTTAACCGTAAAACAAAGAAACCTGCCCTGCAAACTCCCCAGGGGCCATGTATGAAAACACAGTCACCCTGGGAATAACAAAACCGCCTAAGTGTCGCGGTCAAGCTTTGTTTACACGCCTTGAGTGTTTAGCAACGGCTCTCCTGTTTGTGTAGTAGCCTGAGGAACTGCTTTCTTTTTCTTTTTCTCCTGAGCTTACAGCTTGTAACTAGCAGATAAGCTACAATCAGGAGCTGGCCGATTACTAAGGCATGCGATCCCACCCGGATCCACGCAGGTATGTCTGCCCGTATCCCCAAATCCCACCATGCTGGGGGTTTAATCTGGGCAATCTGCCCTGCTAGAATTTCAGTTTTCTGCTCCATGGTGTAAAAATGTTTTTGAGACAAATCCACTGCCTGGAGGAGGGCTGTAAGTTTCTCAGGTAGTGGGGCAATGGGATAGCCAAAATGGGCGACATATTGTTGTAGATGGCTGAGGTTGTTTTGTACCGTGAGGTGAATCGTGGAAGGTTCATGTGATTCTGGTGTGTGCCACTTGAACCTCTGCCCAGGGTTTAAAGCAAAAGCTGCTCTTCGATATTGGACACCACCTTCCCGGTCCGTGTTCATACCGTTGGGCACTTGTGGTGACACAATATGTCCCACCGCCTACATATGCTACCTGTGGAGGCATGTGGTTAGGGGCCATTACCTCCATTGTGCAATTGATAGGCTCTGCCCCACCAATGCCGAACCCGCATTGTGGCCTTGCAAAAGCGTTCAAGTGCTGGGGGCACAGGATTACCTGTGCTCCCCTGCTCCAACAACCCGAGAGGTCTGTAGCTGTCACAGTGTGCTCCCACATTGTGACATAAGGTGGGACCTCTTGGAATCGAATATGCACCCCTCCACGAATGACTCCCACATTCTCCACTCGGTACAGGGGTGCTGGTCGTGGGGATGACCCCATCACGGGCATCCTGACCACCACACCCATGATGGTATAGTTTGACTTTCCACAGTCCACCGGTACCGGGTAGGCTTCCGACGCTACACGAAGTTGGCAAGGACTCAAAACATTATCATAAGGGTGCAGTGCTGCTAAGTGCTGGTTGCTGATCCAGGAGGGGACCTGTCCCTGTCTCAGATCCTCGAGGTTACTCCATCCCTCTCCCAGCAACCAGGCCCCATAGAGCACGCACACCTCATTTTGGGCGGCTTGATCGGAGGCGTTTCTATCTTCCCGAATCAAGGCATATACAGCCCTGGCCTGTGCCTTCAATTGAGAGATAATCTCCCTTAAGTGAACTGTCATTGCCACCTCTTCGTGGAGCGCGGATCCCACTACGGTATTCTCGACCCCAGGATTTTGCGCAGCTGATTCTTTAACCCATTTATCTGGAGGGCCAGCTGCATGTTATCCAAACTGTTTATGGCGGACGCCCCGGTGTTAAACCCCGTGAAAATGTCATTTAAAGTGCCATGCCTCTGCCTGTCCGGTTCGGCCCTATCCCACTGTTTATACAAGTCTGTCACTTTGACATCCCCGAAGTCCAGTTCATAGAACTTCCGGAACATCTCCCGCAGCAGAGCCTGGTATAACAGCTCGGTTTCCCGGGGACACCATGTAGGTAGGCGGACTTCTGTCAGATTTAGCACCACTGATGCCACCGTGTAATGTACCCCTTGATAAAGTAGTTTCTCGGTAGGGACCAACACTAAACCATTCCCCGGCCCCCTGGTTGTTGTCGGGCACCCGTGTGGGACGGTTGGCTTCGCCGTGGGTGGGGGTTTTCTTTCCCGAACTACAAGTTCGGTGGCGTTTACTGGTACCCGGGGATTGGGGGTCACACACGCCTCCCCGCTGTGATCCCATACCGCCCCATCCCCGACATCCTCCCACCACCTATAGAAAGCAATGGAGACCCCCTCTGAACACACGCGAGTGGATCCCCACATACACAAATAAATTCCTTGGTCGTACGCACACCATTTCTCCCAGCACACCGTGACCCCACCAGATGACCCCATGATGGTTCGGTAGGTATCATTATCCAGACGTTCCCAGTCCGAGTGTCAGTCTCCCAGGTCCCTCTTGAGCTTTCTGAGCCACCACCACCGTCCCAGAGGTATGTCCCCTTGGCAAGTTAGGCATAACTTCCTACCTTCTGTCACTCTCATTCTGGAAGTGGCCACAGTGATCTCCGGGTAGGGGATGGAGACCTCTCCGAAGGTAAAGTCCTTATGGTTGGAGTACTTGGTGGAGTTCGATCCCAACCACCCAGGCCATCTCCCCTCGTGTGAGTAGGTGACCTGGCCATCCGCCGCCGGAGTCCCTTCTCCTGTGGTCACTGTCGGCGCTCTGCCCACGGAGCATCCGAAAACCAGGGAGTCCTCGGTGTCCCCTCGGAGCCCGGTGCAGATCCTTAGCGATACCAGCATCACTAACGTCCAGTAGGGAGGTGTTGACATCTGAAAGGCAAGAAGAACATGGCCTTGCCTTGAGAGACCTCTCCAGGCTCGGCCCACTTAACATGTTCCGAACACAAAAATGCTGTACCCAACCGTCACTGCCTTACCTAAACACATATGCACACAACACAAAGTAACAAAACAGGAAGGGAAAATATCTACACCGCCACCCATCCCCGGGTGGCCAGGCTACATCCTGTCACTGTACAGGTGTCGTCGACCACTCGGCTGACCGTACCCTGGGGACCAGAATGCCCTCCGCTGAGGGGCTCGTATAGTCCCCCTTAATGAGTCTTGTGCTGCCCTCCAAGGCCCTCCCGAGCCCTGGATAATCGGTGGGAGACCCTTGTTAGCGCAACAGAGCACCCTCCCTGTTGTCTTTCGGCCTTCTCGGTCTGGGGCAGGGAGCTAAGTAAACAGGGGACCACGACGCCCTGGGCTGTGGCACTCTGTCACTCCTCTTTACTGTCGGTGCAGAGTCCCACGTTATGGGCTGCAATGCTATCTCCTCCACCTCTTGGGCTAGCCCCAGCTGATCTACCATGGGAGGTTCAGCTGCCCCTCGGACCTTGCTAATGGTAGAGCCTTTCCCCCGACTTCTGTTAGTGGGCTGGGAACCTCTACCCAGTGGTGGGATAGCCTTACTGGAGCAGTGAACCATTCCCGGCTGTAGAGCTTCGGGGCCCGCTGCCTCCTCCGGAGCCTCCAAATACACCGGGGCCTGTTCTTTCCCCAGTGCCTGATTCCCTTCCCTTGCTCATCCCCTCTGTTTTTTACCTCTTTTGGGGTCAAACAATTTACACTGATTAATGTGATACCACTTCACCCGGCGAGGCAATTGAACCGCATAGACCATAGGGCTAGCCTTGTCGACTATGCTGTATGGTCCCATATACAGTGGTTCAAATACCCCGACCCAGGCGAAGCTTCTCACCATCACCTGGTCGCCCACCTCCCAATCATGGTGACTGTGGGGTTCCGGCAGCAGCCGATTGGCACGGTGCTGTTTACCCATGTTGTTGGCCGCCTGCCAGTGAATCTGTTGAAGCTGTTCAAACAGATTCCTGACGAAGTGGTCCCGGTTCACCTCTCGAAGCTGCCCTTCGGTGAGAACCGGTGCCAACACATGCACTGGGGTTCTCATGATCCGGCCAGTCGTCAGCTCATGGGGTGAGTACCCTGTGCTCTTTGACTGACTGGCCCAGATTCCCATGAGGACCAACGGTAAGACCTCCACCCACTTGTTCGGTGAGTCTCCCGTCTCCTTGCACAGCCTTTCCTTTAGGATCCGGTTCAGGTGTTCTACGGGGCCTGAGGACTGTTGGCGACATGTCATTTGGCTCTTATCCCCAGCATCTTTAGGGTGGCCTGCATCACCTGGCCGGTGAAGTGGCTTCCCCGGTCGGACTCCACGATTTGAGGTAGACCCCACCGAGAGAACACCTCCCTCACGAGGATTTTTGCAGTCCCCACCGTGGTAGCTGTTCGGCAAGGGACAGTATTTATAACCTCCCTGGGTGGCCGGTAGGGGTCCGATGTAGTCGATCTGGATCGACTGCCATGGTCCCTCTACCCGCCTGATGTGTCCTCGTAGACTTGAGGAATCGCTGTCTATGGGGCACAGTGGGCACGGGAGCAGAGGGAGAAGTCATGGTTATTGATAAGAAACGGGGAAAAGGGACCCATAGCCTCAAGGACAGCCCTCTGGACCTCAGTAAATGTGCGCTGCCCCCTCCGGCATTCTGCCGGTAGAGCCTGGTACAATTTGCTGTCCAGAGAGAAGAGCAGCAGCTTGGCTGTCTCTTCCTCGTCGCACCCATTAATTTCCCCTGCCTGCATCACCTCCATGAAATGGATAGATGGGTCCCTGCTGCGAGTGAGTTTGGCCAAATGGGCCACCATGGCCCTGAGTGATTGAACTCCATGGGGAATAATAAAGTCGCTCTCCAGCGCTCCCTGACCTTGGCCACCTCCCTGTGGAGGACCGTACTTGCGCTGCCTGACCGGGCACATCCGCCCTCATTCAGGATCTTTCTGCGCTGGTCCCTCTACCTCCGACTGGCCCACCAAACCCGGTGCAGCTGACAGTGCCTGGTCGCCTGATCCAGCCCTTAACTGACACTCGGCGAGAGCCTCACATCCCTGCTGCCGAGCAGGACACATAGGTCCTGCCCCCAGCCCTGGGTATGCTACTACCGGCGTGCCCCGCTCCTCCTGGTACCCCACCGGACAAACCACCGGTGCCTCAGGAGGTGGTCGGGCGTCTCTTGCCTTTGGATTCTCCTCTACCCCCCAATACTCTCCTTTGTCCCCTGTGGACCCCCCAGGTCCTATCAGGGCGACCATCCCCTTTGCCTGGGATAGAGCGTGGGTGAGAGTTTTAATCCTCTCCTGGCAGGGACCGTGATCTGCAAACTCAGTGTACTGGCCACTTTATAGGCTGCCTGTACGCCTTTTAATTTATTCTCTAGTTCCCAAATTTTCTGGGTGTACCGAGAGTTCTGTTCCCGGAGGGACCCCTCACTACCCTTGGCCTCAGTGACCTGACACTGAAGATAGTCCCAGCTATTTCGGAAGGTCTCCTCCAACTGCCTCTTCCCTTGCTGCTTCTCAGCTAATTCGGCCAGCAGGTTGTCCCCAACCGCAGCCCGGATAGCAGAGAGCTCCTCTGATTTCTGAAGACTCTGTTCCAAGTCCTTCACCCGCTGGTCGAGCTTTCGGACTTGGCGGGTGAAGTAGATAAGCCAGATGGCCTTTTCCACCCTGCGGTTGTGGTCCTTCCCTGCTGTCCACTGGGCAGCAGCATCCCCTGGGCGCTCTGCCCGTGTGAGGGCTTGCACCCAAGGTTTGGTGAGGTTCACCTTGCCAAAAATGTATGAGGAAATTCTCTCCTCCATTTTAGTTTCCTCTCTTATCTCCTCATCTGTTATATTAACATCTTCTGTTTGCTTATGTCCTGCCATGGTCACCATGTTCTGTAAGGGGTTCTCGGGGAGTGTTGTTGTGCCTTGGGTGTCTCTCTCTGGGCTTCTGCCCTCACAGCTTATGCCTGGCCTGTGAGGTACCCTGAGTGCTGCAAGAGCACCCCTGGAGAGACTGTGTTCACAGCTTATGAAGGGGGTTTTGAGACTCGTGCATCCCCACAGCTTATGCCTAGCCTGTGAGGCACCTGTGATTGTCAAACACTCCTAATCCCTTCTTCCCTAGCCTGTGACACACAGTTGAGCGTTTTCGAGGCGCTCCTAGCTTCCCTTACACGGTTCTGACATAAGACTCACGATCAGGAGATGTAATACAATAGAACTGAGACAAGGTGATTCCAAGAGGAACTTAGGCTTCCAATTTATTTGACAAGGTGTATCTCAATAAACAGCAATACACCAACAAAACAATCCTCCTAAATCCCACTAAACGGACACAACGAAAATCTTTACACAAGTTTAGCAGTACAATGCCCAACCTCCCACCTTTCCTGGCCTAACCGAGTTGGGAGTTCTGGGGACCGGAGGTTATAATCACTATTGTGCCTTCTGCAGTCTGGTGGTTTGTTTCTTCTATCTTCGGCGTCTTCGGACACTGGTTTTACTTCAGTGTCGAGAGGCTTGCTGGTTGTTGGATCACGAAGGCAGGGAACCACACACAATGCATCAGAAACCTCATTTTATATCCAGTTTATCCAGTCTGCCTCCCCTGCTGAAATCAATCATTCCTATTGGTGGGCTTTGTGATTTTGAAAAATGCAGCAGTTTTAGATTATTGCATTTTTTTTCCATTGATGTTAACCTACTCAAAGTTTGAGTAGGTGATGATTGCGTTGGCCTCCTGTAGCCATTGTGTAGGCCCTTGGTTTGTTTTGGGTTCCCTAGTTTTCTGAAGGTCTGCATAATTTCCTTCCATAGTGTAAACATGGGGAAGACAATAGCCCGATAATGGCGATGAGTCAGTCCCACAGTTTTCGAGCAAGTGCTCTCCCATTGGCTTGAAAGCCCCATGCTTCGGGCTGACTCTGTCCCACCATTGGCCCTCCGGTGTCCTCCCCCGTCCAATCACTGCTCTGCCAAGGTCAAACCGTCTCGGTTTCAATTTCACATTGCAGCACAGACAGATCCCACAGCCCTTTTCCTTCTGGGTAAAATGAGGGGGCTTTCGTCCTCCCCTACACACTCGCGGCCTTTTGTAGGCCTTCACGCACCCCGGACTGTCGCCTCTCGCTGTCACTCAGGAGCTGCAAATAAAGGACTACAGGTCTACACAGTTTAAGTATCATACCCTGCCTCGTGGAGTCATTACTAAAGGTATCTACATATGCTACAAAAGCAAGGTCTACTGAAAGAAGAAAAATAAGTAGGTTTTCCACATCCTGAGCAGCTGACCCAAGCAGCATTGGAAAAGTAAGACTGAATCCATGGTATGTAGTTTGGGTGGAACGAGTCGTCGCTAGAGTCCTCCTCAACAGTCTTCTCCCTGTGGCCGAGGATCTCCTCCCGGAGTCACAGTGCGGATTACGTCCCCTTTGGGGCACAACGGACATGATTTTTGCAGCACGACAGCTGCAGGAACAATGCAGGGAACAGCACCAGCCCTTATACATGGCCTTCTTCGACCTTACAAAGGCCTTTGACATCGTCAACCGCGAGGGTCTATGGAGCGTTCTCCTCCGTTTCGAATGCCCCCAAAAGTTCATCACCATCCTCCGCCTGTTCCACGACGACATGCAGGCCGTGATCCTTACCAACGGATTCATTACAAACCCAATCCACGTCCGGACCGGGGTCAAACAGGGCTGCGACATTGCTCCAACCCTCTTCTCAATCTTCCTCGCTGCCATGCTGCACCTCACAGCTGACAAGCTCCCTGCTGGACTGGAACTAAACTACAGAACCAGTGGGAAGATGTTCAACATTTGCCGTCTCCAGGCCAGGTCTAAGACCACCCCAACCTCTGTCGTTGAGCTACAGTACGCTACAGTACATACAGAGGCTAAACTCCAGGACATAGTTGATGTATTTACTGAGGCGTATGAAAACATGGGCCTTACGCTAAACATTAGCAAGACAAAGATCCTCCCACCAGCCTGTCCTTACTGCACAGCACTGTCCCCCAGTCATCAAGATCCACGGTGTGGCCCTGGACAATGTGGACCACTTCCCTTATCTTGGGAGCCTCCTATCAACGGGAGCAGGCATTGACGACAGGATCCAACACCGCCTCTAGTGTGCCAGTGCAGCCTTCAGCCGCCTGAGGAAAAGAATGTTTGAAGACCAGTCCCTCAAAACTGCCACCAAGCTCATGGTCTACCGGGCTGTAGTAATACCCACCCTCCTGTATAGCTCTGAAACACGGACCATGTACAGTAGACGCCTCAAGTCGCTGGAGAAATACCACCAGCGATGTCTCCGCAAGATCCTACAAATCCCCTGGGAGGACAGACGCACCAACATTAGCGTCCTCGACCAGGCCAACATCCCCAGCATCGAAGCACTGACCACACTTGATCAGCTCCGCTGGGCAGGCCATATAGTTCATATGCCAGACACAAGACTCCCAAAGCAAGCGCTCTACTCGGAACTCCTTCACGGCAAACGAGCCAAAGGTGGCAGTGGAAACATTACAAGGACACCCTCAAAACCTCCCTGATAAAGAGCAGCATCCCCACTAACACCTGGGAGACCCTGGCCAAAGACCACCCTCAGTGGAGGTGGAGGAAGCGCATCCGGGAGGGTGCTGAGCACCTCGAGTCTCATCGCCGAGAGCGTGCAGAGATCAAGCGCAGGTAGCGGAAAGAGTGTGTGGCGAACAATGACTATCTGCCCCACTTGTGACATAGACTGTGGTTCTCGTATTGGACTGTACAGCCATCAAAGATACCGAGGGACTGCCTATGATGATGATGAGTTTGAGTGGTTAATGTAATTTGGAGAGCGGAGAGGAGGGAGGGAACGAGGAGTAAAAAGGAGGTGTAGCACCAGCTTTCTGGACATTTTTATGAACAATACTTTAAATCCTTAAATCCAAAACCTTCAAAAAAGAACTGTACTGTTTGGTAAGCTTGTGGGGGTGGCTCAGGGAATAAGATTGACTGGTAGGAGTTCGAGCCAGTCTAACATTACTAAGGTGCATTCATATGCAAACGGTCTTTTCACACTGATAGGCTGGGTGGAAGGGAACCCAGGCTGTTTGATGTCATCACCATCTAACTGGGAACAATACCTCGAGTGGTAACTCAGAGACATTATGCCTTCGCATTATTAAAGCACAGTCACGACTCAATCCCAACCGAAACTGGTGCAAGGCAGGAAATGGCAGGGCCATTGTCTTCCAGGAGATAAACCAGTTCAGCAAGATCAGTTTGAGAACCTGCTAATGGGGGCCATCAACTCAGGAAATGACAGGCATCCAGTAATCAGCACGCATTGTCTCTCCAGATGCAAGGCCTGGGAGCGGGAAATATAATTTTCACAAATATTTCAAAGTCTATGAACCACTCCAGGCCACAGGGGGTGGGGGTGCAGACAGATCACCTGAGTCAATCCATCGGTCAGTGTTGGCGGGAGGAAAGGTAATGGGTTTTGAGGATATAAGGAGCCTTTTTGCAACAAGCGGAAGCTCAGGGAAAAGCTCAAGTGGAAGCTCTGGCAAGCTGAAGTTCAAGCTCAAGTTCGAAGCTCTCTTCATTTCAACGAAACACTGCCAGAAGCTGAGTGCTGCTCTTCAACCCTCCCTAACGGACCTCGACTCAAATTGGAACTTGGCTACTGCATCGGCGGTTCGCAACCAGGAGCCAGACCACCAAACCGCTTTGGGTACTGTTGGGGGGGATGACTCATCAGGGAGGGCAGCAGCAGCCAAGTTCATGGCACCGTGGATGGCTCTGCTGCACAGGAGGGCAGAAAAAAGAGTGGGAGCGCTATAGTGAAAGGGGATTCAATTGTAAGGGGAATGGATAGACGTTTCTGCGGTCGCAACCGAGACTCCAGGATGGTATGTTGCCTCCCTGGTGCAAGGGTCAAGGATGTCTCAGAGCGGATGCAGGGCATTCTGAAAAGGGAGGGTGAACAGCCAGTTGTCGTGGTGCATATAGGTACCAACTATATAGGTAAAAAATGGAATGAGGTCCTACAAGGCGAATTTAGGGAGCTAGGAGTTAAATTAAAAGGTAGGACCTCAAAAGTAGTAATCTCAGGATTGCTACCAGTGCCACGTGCTAGTCAGAGTAGGAATCGCAGGATAGCTCAGATGAATGCATGGCTTGAGGAGTGGTGCAGAAGGGAAGGATTCAAATGCCTGGGACATTGGAACCGGTTCTGGGGGAGGTGGGACCAGTACAAACCGGACGGTCTGCACCTGGGCAGGAGCGGAACCAATGTCCTAGGGGGAGTGTTTGCTAGTGCTGTTCAGGAGGAGTTAAACTAATATGGCAGGGGGATGGGAACCTATGCAGGGAGACAGAGGGAAGTAGAATGGGGGCAGAAGCAAAAGATAGAAAGAAGAAAAGTAAAAGTGGAGGGCAGAGAAACCTAAGGCAAAAAGCAAAAAGGGCCACATTACAGCAAAATTCTAACGGGGCAAAGTGTATTCGAAAGACAAGCCTGAAGGCTCTGTGCCTCAATGCGAGGAGTATTCGGAATAAGGTGGACGAATTAACTGCGCAGATAGCAGTTAATGGATATGATGTAATTAGCATCACGGAGACATGGCTCCAGGGTGATCAAGGTTGGGAACTCAACATCCAGGGGTATTTAGCATTTAGGAAGGATAGACAGAAAGGAAAAGAAGGTGGGGTGGCATTGCTGGTTAAAGAGGAAATTAATGCAATAGTAAGAAAGGACATTAGCTTGGATGATGTGGAATCGGTATGAGCGGACCTACGGAATATCAAGGGGCAGAAAACGTAGTGGGAATTGTGTACAGACCACCAAACAGTAGTAGTGAGGTTGTGGACAGCATCAAACAAGAAATTAGGGATGCACGCAATAAAGGTACAGCATATTGATTGGGCTAACCAAACTGGTAGCAATGTGATGGAGGAGGATTTCCTGGAGAGTATTAGGGATGGTTTTCTAGACCAATATATCGAAGAACCAACTAAGGAGCTGGCCATCCTAGACTTGGTGATGTGCAATGAGAAAGGACAGATTGGCAATCTTGTTGTGCGAGGCCCCTTGGGGAAAAGTGACCATAACATGGTAGAATTCTTTAATAAGATGGAGAGTGACACAGTTAATTCAGAAACTTGGGTCCTGAACTTAAGGAAAGGTAACTTCGATGGTTTGAGGCATGAATTGGCTAGAATAGACTGGCAAATGATACTTGAAGGGTTGACGGTGGATAGGCAATGGTAAACATTTAAAGATCACATGGATGAACTTCAGAAATTGTACATCCCTGTCTGGAGTAAAAATACAACGGGGAAGGTGGCTCAACCGTGGCTAACAAGGGAAATTAAGGATAGTGTTAAATCCAAGCAAAAGGCATATAAATTGGCCAGAAAAAGCAGCAAGCCTGAGGACTGGGAGAAATTTAGAATTCAGCAGAGGAGGACAAAAGGTTTAATTAAGAGGAGGAAAATAGAGTACGAGAAGAAGCTTGCCGGGAACTTAACAACTGACTGCAAAAGCTTCTATAGATATGTGAAGAGAAAAAGATTCGTGAAGACAAACGTAGGTCCCTTGCAGTCGGATTCAAGTGAATTTATAATGGGGAGCAAAGAAATGGCAGACCAATTGAACAAAACTTTGGTTCTGTCTTCATGAAGGAAGACGCAAATAACCTTCCGGATGTACTAGGGGACCGAGGGTCCAGTGAGAAGGAGGAACTGAAGGATATCCTTATTAGGCAGGATATTGTGTTAGGAAAATTGATGGGATTGAAGGCCGATAAATCCCCGGGGCCTGATAGTCTGCATCCCAGAGTATTTAAGGAAGTGGCCCTAGAAATAGTGGATGCACTGGTGAACATTTTCCAACAGTCTATCGACTCTGGATCA
This sequence comes from Pristiophorus japonicus, assembly GCF_044704955.1. Taxonomy (NCBI): domain Eukaryota; kingdom Metazoa; phylum Chordata; class Chondrichthyes; family Pristiophoridae; genus Pristiophorus; species Pristiophorus japonicus. The sequence continues at coordinate 138,428,722 of NC_091978.1, read as the reverse complement.
GTTCCTATGGACTGGAGGGTAGCTAATGTAACACCACTTTTTAAAAAGGAAGGGAGAGAGAGAGCGGGTAATTATGGACAGGTCAGCCTGACATCAGTAGTGGGGAAAATATTGGAATCAATTATTAAGGATGAAATAGCAGCGCATTTGGAAATCAGTGACAGGATCGGTCCAAGTCAGCATGGATTTATGAAGGGAAAATCATGCTTGACAAATCTTCTGGAATTTTTTGAGGATGTAACTAGTAGAGTGGACAAGGGAGAACCAGTGGATGTGGTGTATTTGGCCTTTGAAAAGGCTTTTGACAAGGTCCCACACAAGAGATTGGTGTGCAAAATCAAAGCACATGGTATTGGGGTAATATACTGACGTGGATAGAGAACTGGTTGGCAGACAGGAAGCAGAGAGTCAGAATGGCAGGCTAGTGGAGTGTCGCAGGGCTCAGTGCTGGAACCCCAGCTCTTTACAATATACCTCAATGATTTGGATGAACGAATTCAGTGTAATATCTCCAAGTTTGCAGATGACACTAAACTGGATGGCGGTGTGAGCTGTGAGGGGGGCGCTAAGAGGCTGCAGGGTGACTTGGACAGGTTAGGTGAGTGGGAAAATGCATGGCAGATGCAGTATAATGTGGATAAATGTGAGGTTATCCACTTTGGTGGCAAAAATGCGAAGGCAGAATATTATCTGAATGGCGGCAGATTAGGAAAAGGGGAGGTGCAACAACACTGGGTGTCATGGTTCATCAGTCATTGAAAGTTGGCATACAGTTACAGCAGGCGGTAAAGAAGGCAAATGGTATGTTGGCCTTCATAGCTCGGGGATTTGAGTATAGGAGCAGGGAGGTCTTACTGCAGTTGTACAGGGCCTCGATGAGGCCTCACCTGGAATATTGTGTTCAGTTTTGGTCTCTTAATCTGAGGAAGGACTCTCTTGCTTTTGAGGGAGTGCAGCGAAGGTTCACCAGACTGATTCCCGGGATGGCTGGACTGACATATGAGGAGAGACTGGATCAACTGGACCTTTATACATTGGAGTTTCGAAGGATGAGAGGGGATCTCATAGAAACATAAGATTCTGACGGGACTGGACAGGTTAGATGCGGGTAGAATGTTCCCGATATTGGGGAAGTCCAGAACCAGGGGACACAGTCTTAGGATAAGGGGTAGGTCATTTAGGACTGAGATGAGGAGAAACTTCTTCATTCAGAGAGTTGTTAACCTGTGGAATTCCCTACCACAGTGAGTTGTGGATGCCAGTTCATTGGATATATTCAAGAGTGAGTTAGATATGGCCCTTGCAACTAAGGGGATCAAGGGGTATGGAGAGAAAGCAGGAAAAGGGTACTGAGGGAATGATCAGCCATGATCTTATTGAATGGTGGTGCAGGCTCGAAGGGCCGAATGGCCTACTCCTGCACCTATTTTCTATGTTTCTATGTTTCTATGTACAGGAAGAAGCTGCAAGCAAGACAATGGGCAATCAGGGTGAGCATATTGCCTGCGCCTACACATCCGCAAGACCACTTAGCTGTGTGAGGGGGTGATTGTAAGTCCCAACCAAATCCAAGGGATTTAGTGCTAGGAGGGATCCTGTGTTAGTTTATTTCATGGCAGGGTTCTTTTATTAAGCCGTGGTAACTTAGCATGGCAGGCCTTATTGGATAAGCCAGGGTTTGTACTGTTTTGCACTATTTATGAGTGGTGTTGTTAATCTTATTAAATGCAATACGGTTGAGCCCGAAAAACATCTGTCCATATAATCCCTATTGTCCAGAACTTGTAGTAGGGGGTGCGTTTTCGGTACGCCCGAGAAAACCACCTACAGAGGGAAGGGGAGAGGGAGAATGGAAAGGGATGGGGTGACTGGGGACAAGGTGAGGAAAGAGGAACAGGGGAGTTGAGGTACAGGGGAGGGGACAAGGGAAGGAAGGGGTGGTGAAGGGGGAATGGATTGGAGAGAGGAGGAGGGAGAGAGGAGGAAAGGGAGGAGGGAGGGGAAGGGGACGAGAGCTGAAAGAGATATGGAAAAGAGTGGGTTAGAGGAGGGACGGGAAGGGGAAAGAAGGGGTAAAAGAGGGAGGTAAATTGGAGGGGAGGGTTACAGTGACCAATTTCTACAGTGGTGAGTTTTAGCTTTAATGAGGGACCGGCATGTTGTCTGATTTTTACTTTTACTGGAGCTTGTTAAAGTTCTGGTGTGTGATTTCTGTTTAGGCAGGTGGGCGAGGAAGAGGTTTCCACCAATGATTTCTGCTTCAGCAGAGGTGGGGAGGACTGGCTTCCAGTGGGGAGATTGGCTGTCCATTTCTACCTCGGGGGTAGTTTGTCCACCTGTTCCTGCCTCAGTGTGAAATGGGTGGTGGTTGTTGATGCCTGATATGTGCTTCAGCAAGCGAGGCGGGGGAGGATTATTAGAACTGCGTTTTAACAACCTGGGGAGAGGTTGGCTGTGTTGAAGTTGATTTTCGGCAGCTTTGCCAGTTTTACTGTTCTCTCTCAGGGTTTGTTCTTTGGTTAGTTGAATATACAACCTTTCTGTTGAAAGTGGGTTCCCGATGTTGGCTTGCACTCTAAGAAAAAGGAGCAGGAGTAGGCCATTTGGCCCCTCGAGCCTGCTCCGACAGTCAATAAGATCATGGCTGATCTGATCCTGGCCTCAACTCCACTCACCTGCCCGCTCCCCATAACCCTTGACTCCCTTATCATTCAAAAATCTGTCTATCTCCACCTTAAATATATTCAAAGACCCAGCCTCCACAGCTCTCTGGGATAGAGAATTCCAAAGATTCACGCCCCTCTGAGAGAAAAAATTCCTCCTTATTTCCGTTTTAAATGGGCGACCCTTATTCTGAAACTATGCCCCCTAGTTCTAGATTCCCCCGTGAGGGGAAACATCCTCTCTACATCTACCCTGTCAAGCTCCCTCAGAATTTAATATGTTTCAATAAGATCACCTCTCATTCTTCTAAACTCCAAGGAGTATAGATCCAACCTGCTCAACCTTTCTTCATATGACAACCCCTTCATCTCAGGAATCAACCTCATGATCCTTCTCTGAACTGCCTCCAAAGCAAGTATATCCTTCCTTAAATAAAGAGACCAGAACTGTATGCAGTACTCCAGGTGTGGTCTCACCAATACCCTGTACAGTTGGAGCAGAACTTCCCCACTTTCATACTCTATCCCCCTTGCAATAAAGGCCAACATTCCATTTGCCTTCCTGATTACTTGTTGTACCTGCATGCTAACTTTTTGCGTTTTATGTACAAGAACCCCCAGATCCTCTGTACCACAGCATTTTGTAATCACTTGCCATTTAAATAATAATGTGCTTTTTTATTTTTCCTACCAACTGGATAACCTCACAGCTAGAGAGCAGGCCATCCTAGCCTGGGTCTTGTGTAATGAGAGAGGATTAATTAGCAATCTGGTCGTGCGTGGCACCTTGGGGAAGAGTGACCATAATATAGTAGAATTCTTCATTAAGGTGGAGAGCATCACAGTTAATTCAGAGACTATGGTCCTGAACTTAAAGAAAGGAAACTTCAATGGTATGAGGCGTGCTTGGACTAAGATAGACTGGCGAATGATACTTAAAGGGTTGATGGTGGATAATCAATGGCAGACATTTAAAGATCACATTGATGAATTACAACTATTGTACATCCCTGTCTGGCATAAAAATAAAACAGGAAAGGTGGCTCAACCGTGGCTAACAAGGGAAATTAGGGATAGTGTTAAATCCAAGGAAGAGGCATATACATTGGCCAGAAAAAGCAACAAACCTGAGGACTGGGAGAAATTTAGAATTCAGCAGAGGAGGACTAAAGGTTTAATTAGGAGGGGGAAAATAGAGTATGAGAGTAAGCTTGCAGGGAACATAAAAACTGACTGCAAAAGCTTCTATAGATAAGTGAAGAGAAAAAGATTAGTGAAGACTAATGTGGGTTCCTTGCAGTCAGAATCAGGTGAATTCGTAATGGGGAACAAGGAAATTGCAAACCAATTGAACAAATACATTGGTTCTGTCTTCACTAAGGAAGACACGACTAACCTCCCGAAAATACTGGCGAGAAGGAGGAACTGAGGGAAATCCTTATTAGTCAGAAAATGGTGTTAGGGAAACTGATGGGACTGAAGGCCGATAAATCCCCAGGGCCTGATAGTCTGCATCCCAGAGTACTTAAGGAAGTGGCCCTAGAAATAGTAGATGCATTGGTGGTCATTTTCCAACATTCCATGGACTCTGGATCAGTACCTATGGATTGGAGGGTAGCTAATGTAACCCCACTTTTTAAAAAAGGAAGGAGAGAGAAAACAGGGAATTATGGACCGGTTAGCCTGACATCGGTAGTGGGGAAAATGCTGGAATCAATTATTAAAGATGAAATAGCAGCGCATTTGGAAAGCAGTGATGGGATCGGTCCAAGTCAGCATGGATTTATGAAAGGGAAATCATGCTTCACAAATCTTCTAGAGTTTTTTGAGGATGTAACTAGTAGAGTGGACAAGGGAGAACCAGTGGATGTGGTGAATTTGGACTTTCAAAAGGCTTTTGACAAGGTCCCACACAAGAGATTAAAGCACATGGTATTGGGGGTAATGTATTGACATGGATAGAGAACTGGTTGGCAGACAGGAAGCAAAGAGTGGGAATAAATGGGTCCTTTTCAGAACGGCAGGCGGTGACTAGTGGGGTGCCGCAAGGTTCAGTGCTGGGACCTCAGCTATTTATAATATACATTAATGATTTAGACGAAGGAATTGAATGTAATATCTCCAAGTTTGCAGATGACACTAAGCTGTGTGGCAGTGTGAGCTGTGAGGAGGATGCCAAGAGGCTACAGGGTGACTTGGACAGGTTAGGTGAATGGGCATATGCATGGCAGATGCAGTATAATGTGGATAAATGTGAGGTTATCCACTTTGGTGGCAAAAACAGGAGACAGATTATTATCTGAATGGTGACAAATTATTAAAAGGGGAGGTGCAATGGAGACCTGGGTGTCATGGTACATCAGTCACTGAAGGTAGGCATGCAGATACAGCAGGCAGTATAGAAAGCAAATGGCATGCTGGCCTTCATAGCGAGAGGATTTGAGTATAGGAGAAGGGAGGTCTTACTGCATTTGTACAGGGCCTTGGTGAGACCACACCTTGAGTATTGTGTGCAGTTTTAGTCTCCTAATCTGAGGAAAGACGTGCTTGCTATTGAAGGAGTGCAGCGAAGGTTTACCAGACTAATTCCCGGGATGGCAGGACTGACATATGAAGAAAGACTGGATTGGCTAGGCTTATACTCACTGGAATTTAGAAGAATGAGAGGGGATCTCATAGAAACATATAAAATTATGACGGGTCTAGACATGTTAGATGCAGGAAGAATGTTCCCGATGTTGGGGGTCCAGAATCAGGGGTTACAGTCTAAGGAAAAGGGGTAAGCCATATAGGACCGAGATGAGGAGAAACTTTTTCACCCAGAGAGTGGTGAACCTGTGGACTTCTCTACCACAGAAAGTCGTTGAGTCCAATTCATTGGATATATTCAAGAGGGAGTTAGATGTGGCCCTTACGGCTAAGGGGATCTAGGGGTATGGAGAGACGGTGGGAGTGAGGTACTGAAGTTGCATGATTTGCCATGATCATATTGAAAGGCGGTGCAGGCTCGAAGGGCCGAATGGCCTGCTCCTGCACCTATTTTCTATGTTTCTATGTTTCTATGTTTCCCACATTATAGTCCATCTACCAATTTTTTCCCACTCACTGAGCCTATCTATAGCCCTTTGTAGATTCTTTGCATCCTCACACATTGCTTTCCCATCTATCTTTGTATCATCAGCAAATTTAGCTATGTTACACTCGGGCCCTTCATCCAAGTCATCAATATAAATTGTAAATAGTTGAGGCCCCAGCACTGATCCCTGTGGCACCCCACTCGTTACAGTTTGCCAACCTGAAAATGACCCATTTATTCCGACTCTCTATTTTCTGTTAGTTAGCCAATCCTCTATCCATGTTAATATATTACCCCCAACCCCGTGAGCTCTTATCTTGTGCAGTAACCTTTTGTGTGGTACCCTGACAAATGCTTTCTGGAAATCCAAACATACAACATCAACTGGTTTTCCTTTATCTACTCTGCTTGTTATATCTGCAAAGAACTCCAGCAAATGTGTCAAACATGATTGCCCAGGGTTTCTGGTCCAAATGAAGTTGTTGAAAAATATTATTTATTTAACATTTCCCCCGTCATTTGTTGGTGCTGCCATTTTTCCGTTCGGCTGTGTTCAGCTGTGGACCGTTGCAGGTGCTTTCACCTCATTCTTACAAATCGATTTTCGATTTTATTTCTTGGTTTTAAATTGATTTTCGACAAGCCTGTAAATCGGACAGGCAGTGGGCAGAGTGCTGACTCGGCCTGCCCGATGATGTCAGCGTCAGGCCCGAACCATATTCATAGTCTGGCCTGATGTCAAAAATATCATCAGCTCACCATTTGGGCAGGGCCAGAACATCCTGCGGGGCTCCTCCGCGGAGCCGAGGAAGGAGTGGACCATCAAAAGGGGGGAGGAGGATCAATCCCAAGAGGGAGCTATGGAAAGATTTTTGTGGGGCCAGAAGGAGCACTCATTGGCAAAGATTTTAAAAATTGCATCAGGGTCCCAAATATGGCTTAGGATGCTGATTTGCCTATGATAAACACGCTTGCTTGTGGTGGGAGCACTGTTTGCCTGCTACCCGGCCCCTCCAAATACTAGGTGGGCCGCAAGTTGACGTGAAGGGGTCAGTAAATGCGACAATTTTCACCCCGCTACCTCCCTACGCCTGCCTAAAATTGCTGCAGTGATTTTGTTGCGGCTCAGATGTGTTGAGCGGGCTGCAGCAAGTAATATCAAATTGGTAGTAGGTGGTTAATGAGTTAACACACTGAAAACAAGGAGGAATTATAAACTCAGAACACTATCCTCAGGAAATAGCACATTGATTTCTGTTTTTGATCTATAAGAACAGCAGCTTTGTATTGATGCCTGCTACTTAGAGCTCCTTGTGTACTTGCGATCTGAAGTAAGAACATATTTTGTCTTTCTTTTTGTTTTCACTTCAAATTACAACAAACCAATAAAACTTTCATCACCTCAGAAGATCAAAGTGAGAACAAAAATCATTCCAAATCTAATGTGGGTTAGTGTGATTGCATCAGAACTATGTCATTGCACAGCATCTGCCAGAAGCAGCATTGAGTAGTTGTTTGCTTGTGTTTTTAGCTTGCACTTGGTCAGAAAGAGTTGTTTTTTCCTGATGTGAAATCATCAAAATGAATTAAAAAAGTATTGAAGGTTTCCTCTGTAACTACATTGCCCAGTGTGAAACTCAATCAGATCACAAAGGTCCTTAGCATGATCCCTCGTCTGTCCAGAGTTTTCTGGTCACTAGTCAGGAAAGTGGGGAGGAGTGGGGATGGTGGAAGCCATTACAATTGACCTCAGTGCCTCTGGACTAAAGGTGGGAAAAAATCGGCCAGAATTCTGATTGCTATCCATTGACTATAGCAGGAAAGTATGCATTTGCTGACATCATGTTCTCACTCAATGATGCCCCGAACAATCAAATAGCTAGATAGCATTCACTGGCCTAGAAATTTGAGATTGCTAAAAACCTGCCGGTTAACGGCTGCTGAAATTGATGGCGCTGGCAGTACCAGTAAATTGGCGGTGGTTGCAAATTAGCATTAGGCCAGTGGTAAACTCACAAAGAAGCTTCGTGATCTCAGACCAGTGGTCAAGGTCAGTGAATGCATCTTCAAATCCCATCTCCTACCAACTGCACCACCAGTCACTCACCTAACAACAATCTTTACCAAACATGAGGCACACCTCCCATTCGTAGCTTCTCCACACCTTCTTGGAGGAGACGGTGATGGCCATTCATGGCAGAGGCATGCCTGAGCCCTTGGTCAGCGGTGGGTGGCTGAAGAAAAGAAGGAGAATGAGAATGAGAATGAGAAGGAGAAGAAGAAGAATTCAATTTCACACTCCCAGCCACCAGCTCCTCAAGAAAGGCTGCACCCTTCCATCAGCCATGCTGCTGCTACTGGCGTAACACTGAGTGACATCAGTAGGATAGGCAAAGGCACACACAAGACAGTCACTAAGGGAATGCATAAGGGTGATGAGTTGATTGCTTGATGTCATATTGGATGCGTAGATGTATAAAGTTGGATTGGAAAGTTTGCTTTGTAGTGGCTTTTATTTCACATCATGGCCAAGAGGACGCTGTGATGGTCAGTAACAGAGGGAAGGGAAGGTATGGGGCTAATGTTGAAAGGGGAATTGGGGTTGTAGTCACTGGTATCGCAGGCAGGTGATTCCATTGCAGATACCACGGCCAGAAAGGGGCTGTCTGGGTTGCATTCTCTCGTCTGCTTCCTCCTCTGAATTGTAATGGCTTCCACCACCCCCACTTTCCTGACTGGTTACCAGAAAACTCTGGACAGACGAGGGATCAAGCTAAGGACCTTTGTGATCTGATTGAGTTTCACACCGGGTACTTTTCAGAATGGCAGGCAGTGACTAGTGGGGTACTGCAAGGTTCTGTGCTGGGGCCCCAGCTGTTTACACTGTGCATTAATGATTTAGACGAGGGGATTAAATGTAGTATCTCCAAATTTGTGGATGACACTAAGTTGGGTGGCAGTGTGAGCTGCGAAGAGGATGCTATGAGGCTGCAGAGTGACTTGGATAGGTTAGGTGAGTGGGCAAATGCATGGCAGATGAAGTATAATGTGGATAAATGTGAGGTTATCCACTTTGGTGGTAAAAATAGAGAGACAGATTATTATCTGAATGGTGACAGATTAGGAAAAGGGAAGGTGCAACGAGACCTGGGTGTCATGGTACATCAGTCATTGAAGGTTGGCATGCAGGTACAGCAGGCAGTTAAGAAAGCAAATGGCATGTTGGCCTTCACAGCGAGGGGATTTGAGTGCAGGGGCAGGGAGGTGTTGCTACAGTTGTACAGGGCCTTAGTGAGGCCACACCTGGAGTATTGTGTACAGTTTTGGTTTCCTAACTTGAGGAAGGACGTTCTTGCTATTGAGGGAGTGCAGCGAAGGTTCACCAGACTGATTCCCGGGATGGTGGGACTGACTTATCAAGAAAGACTGGATCAACTGGGCTTGTATTCACTGGAGTTCAGAAGAATGAGAGGGGATCTCATAGAAACGTTTAAAATTCTGACGGGTTTAGACACGTTAGATGCAGGAAGAATGTTCCCAATGTTGGGGAAGTCCAGAACCAGGGGTCACAGTCTAAGGATAAGGGGTAAGCCATTTAGGACTGAGATGAGGAGAAACTTCTTTGCCCAGAGAGTGGTGAACCTGTGGAATTCTCTACCACAGGAAGTTGTTGAGGCCAATTCACTAAATATATTCAAAAAGGAGTCTGATGTAGTCCTTACTACTTGGGGGATCAAGGGGTATGGCGAGAAAGCAGGAATGGGGTACTGAAGTTGCATGTTCAACCATGAACTCATTGAATGGCGGTGCAGGCTCGAAGAGCCGAATGGCCTACTCCTGCACCTATTTTCTATGTTTCTATGTTTCTCTCCGTGAGCAGATGCTGTAAATCTGAAATAAAAGTATAAAGTGCTGGAAATACTCAGCAGGTCAGGAAGCATCTCATAGAATCATAGAATCATAGAAAAATTATGACACAGAAGGAGGCCATTTGGCTCATCGTGTCCGTGCTGATCGAAAAAGAGCTACCCAGCCTAATCCCACCTTCCAGCACTAGGTCCATAGTCCTGTAGATTACATCTCTTTAATGCACATCCAAGTACTTTTTAAATGTGGTGAGGGTTTCTGCCTTGACACCCTTTCAAGAAAAGAGGTCCAGACTCCCACCACCTTCTGGATGAAGAAATGTGTCCTCATCTCCCCTCTAATCCTTCTACTAATTACTTTAAATCTATGCCCCCTAGTTATTGTCCCTCTGCTGAGGGAAATAGATCCTTCTTATCCACTCTATCTCAGTCCCTCATAATTTTATACACCTCAATTAAATCTCCCCTCAGCCTCCTCTGTTAACTCGGTTAATCAAATATTTAAAAAAACAGTACAAAAGCTTAAATGCAGAATTACCTGAAAGATGTGTGTGTCCCTTTAAGACGTGCTGACAGTGTCTCTGTCAGTCTGCTTGCATGCTCGCTTTCAGAGCGAGCTTAGGACGCAGCACTAAACTCAGTGCTAAGGTCGAAGTCAGCAGAGCATGATGTTAGGTCGGAGTTGCACGGCCACTGATGTCACACTCTCCATATTTGCATCTCCAGCGCCAGTGCTGCTATTGACAGCGCTAAGGCCCTCACCAAAATGGTGGCCAATGTGTCCCGTGCCAAAGAAGGGCATTAGAGTGGTGGCCACCATTTTTTGCCAGGATTGCAGCACTAATGCGTGGCGGTGGGCCACTGTAAAGACTCACGATTATAGAAGGGCCACTTGGGCAAGATACTGGAGTGTGGTGGAACTGTACGCTGATATGATATGGGAGAGGGGATACCAGTGGTGCAGTTGGTAGGAGACGAGTTTTGAAGATGCATTCACTGACATTGACCACTGGTCTGAGGTCATTTGAAACTAATATGAAATAAGAAAACTACTGACGTTCCTCTGAAAAGTGACCTTTCATTGAATTATGAGAAGGCTGCTCTTCAAAATGTTACCCAAGCATTGCTATTTGTAAGCACATGCTAACCAGTCAAATTGTCAACCAGTCAAATTGTCTACCATGTTACATTAACTAGTGAGCAGAAGGAAAACAAAGCTGGGGTCTGTACATTTTAGCAGCTGCTTTGGTAGTCGTGAATCAACTGTTCATTCCCATATTGACCTGGAGAGGGCAGCAGTAACATTTGAATTGGCAAAAAACCTCTTCAGTGAACTTTTGCATAATCTTTAGAAAAACTTCTACACTTTTCACTTTTTATTTGTTGTTTAAAACCTTTGGCCATGCAAATGAATGTCAGTGTTACCTTTAATGCCTGCGCTATTAGGCGGTTACTGGGCAGTAGATTCTGAAATGCCATGTTGCCCCCGCCATAGATGGGGCATTGTGTGTAGGTCATGGATTGTTAACAGGTTTATTGGGTATGAAGTGAACAGTGACATTGTTGTGACTTTCGGATTTCGTCCAGTCCAATGATGTCACTTGCCACAAATGCACCGAGCTTTCCGAGAAATCAGCCAGGTATAGGGGGAGGAGAGGGAGAACGTGGGGTGTGGGTGTAAAGAGGGTGGGGTTGGAAGAACGTGATCCATCTTATCATCTGGATCACGTTCTCGCTCTCAACCCCCCCCCCCCTTAGACCTGGATCACGTTCTTCCCCCCATCCCTACTGTACTCTCCGTGCTCTGTACCCCCCTTCTCCCCACCGAGTTCTTGACCTCCTTTCCCTGAGTTCCCTCTCTCTCTCTCCCCTCCAATCCCTTCGCCCCCATCTCCTCTCTCTCTTCTCCCAGTCTCTCTATGCCCCTCTCTACCTCTCTGCTCCCATTCTCCCCTGCTCGCTTTCTCTGCCTCTCTCTCACTCTCCCCACACTCTCTCTCTCTCTCACTCTCCAAACCCTCGATCACTCCCCCCCACTCTCTCTGCCCCACTCTCTCTCTCTCCCCCACTCTCTCTTTCCCCCAGCCTCTCTCTATCTCCCCCAGCCTCTCTCTCTCTCTCACTCTCCCCACTCTCTCTCTCCCCCACTCTCTCCCTCCCCCAATCTCTCTCTGTCTGCCCCAGCCTCTCTCTCTCCCACAAACTCTCTCTCTCCCCAGTCTCTCTCTCTCTCCCAGTCTCTCCCTCTCTTCCCCAGTCACTCTCTCTCTCTCTCTTCACTCTCTCTCTCTCTCCCCCCAGTCTCTCCCTCCAGTCTCTCTCTCTCTCCCACCTCTGATTTCCTCTCTCTCATAAGGCCGCAAAAATGTTTGTTAATAATCACAGCGATATTCCTGGAGGCTGCTTTAGTATAGTCATAGATTTTCAATAGATAACCCTCAGCCCTAGTAGCAGCTCCAGGCTTGAGCGGCTGCTCTAGGCTCAGCAATGTACTGCGCATGCGCGACTGGATTGAGCACGCATGTGCAAAAATGGGCAGGTCCACAGTGTGCATGCGCAAAAGGGCACAAAAATATTTGTGCAGGTAAGCAGATAATCGCTCCAGCGGTGTATGCACGTGCATTCTGAGCTGAAAATGTGACGTCCGCTATCATGGTAAAGGCTCCTCCAAAGTGGTGCCTGAAACGAGCATTATGGCCCCTTGCAAATGCAAAGAGATGGCCAGGTTTCTTGCAGCCAAAATGATTCTTATTATGCATTGCCTTTAAGTTGCTGCAGGCCTATAAATCCTGCATTAACATGTTATTTACCACCCCACAGTGGGTGAGCTCCCAATCAGAAGCATTTCCAATGTCAGGAGCTCAGAGTAGTTATTCAAATAAACCTGACCTTGAAAACTATGACAGGGTGACACTTACTGGCCCTGATTTTAACTCTCGCAGCCTGGCAGAAAGCAGGTGGAGGACAGTTAAAATGAGGGGAGGGACTTACCACCTCTGATCCCGCTGCCTTCCTACCATGTCTTGATGTTAACCTACTCTTTTGGTCAGGTGAGCGGGACACCCACAGGAAGACAGCAGGGTCCTTCAAATATGCAGATCAGGTCCCGATAATGTTGCTGGGAACTGATCTGCAATTTTAATTAGATATCTGAGCGGGGAGAAATGATGGCTTCCCCATCAGGCCAGATCTGCTGGGAGCTGGATTGTGGGCCAGAAGAGGACCAGATAAGTCGATAAGTCTAGGTAAGTTAAAAAATTTTATTTTAGGTTTCATTATGGGGCAGAAGGAGCAGGAGTGCTTCTGCAGGCCTCATAAGGAAGCCATGGGTCTCCCTTGCTCCCCCTTTCTCCCAATCGCTTCCAGAGCCCCGCTCACCACTTACCCGATGGCTGGGACCGTTTCCACAGGTCTGCAGCTGTGGCCCGCTGCCCTCAAATTCCTGCTCCCACCTGCTGGCCAGATACTGAATCTGGCTGAGTTCGAGCAGGTCAGCAAAAAGGTTTTTGGAAATGAGGCCCAGCCATTATATCGGCCGGACCCCTGTGTCCCTGGGTGCACAGCCCACTTTGGAGTTTGTGCACACTGTACTCATCCTCCCTTTAAATCAGGACCATTATGTCCAGAGGGGGCCTTTCCTCCCCTCCTCAACATACACTCCTGGTGGGAATGGCATCCTACTAGAAAATATCGACTAATAGGCCATGTCTCACTAGTATGTTGGTTACACTAGTACATTAAGGTTCTAGGCAACTTGTATTTTCAGAAGGCATTTCTTAAAGTTCCATGTGTTAGTCTAAAAGAAGTGTAAGGGCTAGCAATTCATCTGTTGAGTGCCATTCTCTAGTACCATGAAATGGCAGCCAACCTTGAGCAACTGGTGGTTGGGTTTGTCAAATCAATCTTCTTCTGTTCTTGTTATTCTTCACTCTCCTCTCCATCTTCTCGGTCACCCACTGACTGGGCAGGCTGCATTTCTTGGGTGTGTGAAATGAGGAAGGCACAAAGTTGGAATTGTGATGGGAGGGTGGGAAAGCAGGAGGTGCATGCCAGAAGTATAATGTTGAAGGATACCAGCGTCTTGTATCTTTTTAGCCCCGCTGCTGGTCAAGGGCTCAGCCATGCCCTTGCCAAGAATAGCCTGCACCGTCTCCTCCAAGGGATGAGGTGAGGCTAGGAATGGGAAATGTGCCTTGTGATTGGTACAAATTGTTGGTAAGTGAGTGATTGCTGTCATGCATTGAGCAGTGTGTGAGGTCAGTGGTGCAGTTGGTAAGAGACGGCTTTTGAAGATGCCTTCACTTGCCTTGATCAGTGGTCTGAGCTCATGAAGCTTCTTTGGGCACTGGAGCCAGATGATGTGGGCGAGACTGCTGGCAGTGACGGCCTTGGTGATGTACTCCCACATCGTTCTTTCTGGAAGGCCTCCTGGCCCTTGTGGGTAGAGGGCCTGTCTTGCAGTGTTGACCCCCTGCACAAAGCTGGAGTGCTGCGTGCAAGGCCCTGGGTGCCCATTCCCTGGCTTACTGAGCCATTTGTGTTAGTTTTCCAATTTTTTGAGGTTAGGAGGATAATTCAGCTTTAGCCAAATATTCATATTTGAGACTTCTTTTTAATGTTAAATTTTTTTAAAAGGCAGTGAGGGCTGAAAACTGCATTGCTTCACTTCCTTTTAACTTGTATTGCTTCAGTGTGCATGACCCCTTTAAAGCTCATATGTCTTCCTTGCGAGCTCCACAGCCTTGCATCCAGAGGTTGTGGGAAGCTCCAATGCTGCACCTGGGCAGTAACTTCACCTTGGATATTTCAGCGGCCGTTAACTCTAGTTTCCAGTTTGACAACTTTGCTGGAGAACACAAATTTCTTCCCCTAAGGCTCTTGGGAGTTAATGGAAAACATAAATTGAACTTAAATTGAAAACTGGCCTTACAATAAGAAACAGAATGTAGTGATAATAGGAAAAAAAGCTATCTCCAACAGCAATTAATGGAGATCTCCAAAGGTGTGTTCTAAGCTGCCTAACTTCCCAAATATTCATGAATGATTTGGAGGCGTACTACTTTAATAATATTATTAAACAATTTGATGATTTGGGCAGATAAGAACAACAACAGCTTGCACTAATAAAGTGCCTTTAATGTAGTAAAATGTCCCAAGGCACTTCATAGGAACATTATCAAAAAAAATGAACACCAAGGTATGTGGTCAGTTAATGAATATAAGAGAGATACTTAGGGGCGGAAATTCAGGGTCCAGATAAGGTCCGTTACCCCGTTTTGCAGCGGCCATGCGGCGGAATTGAGTGGCCGCTGCGTTGCAGTCCATTGGCTGCCACAAACCAAATTCAGCTTGGGGATTTTTCAGCCTGTCCCCACTTCTGCTCCGCTGTTGCCGACCGATGCAAGCGCATCATCAAAGCACGCACCGTCGCTCTCCCGCACCTCCAGAGCACTACCCCCAAAATTTACCTTAAAAAATCGCCGATCCGCCGCGTGGTGTCCCCGACAGCTTTTCATGTTGGTGCACCTGGTTTCTTGTCTGTGAGCCACGGCAGCACGGTGGCCCTTCAAGGATTTGGGTGCACTACCATGGCCGCCATGTTTTTATTTTTGCCAGCCGACTTCCCGATCGTCCAGCCAATTATTGCCCCCGGTTCGGCCGGGCCAAGCCGCTGGCCTGACCGAAACCCTCCCTGGTGACGGGTGGCCGAAGCTGCAGATTCGCCGATTCTCTCCCCTTTAAATGAGGGGAGAGACGTGGTGACGCACGCATGCAGTGACGTCACCACCGCTCTGCCACTGAGTGACAGTTGCGGAGACTCGGTCCCGCCCCAACTTCCGCCCCTCACCAGGACTTACCGCCACACCCATTATGATCGACTTCCGGTCCGACACGAAGAAAAGTTACAAGTGCAGAAAATCGATCGGAAGGCCGTCTCATTGCACCTGGTGGTAAAAACAGGTAAAAAATCGTTGGTGTGCCAGCTTTCTGGCATGGCTGAATTTCTGCCCCATAGTGTTCAAAAAGTCTTAAACTAATTAAGCAGAGGGGTCAAGGAATGGCTGTTGGATATTAGCGCAGATAAATGTACGGTAATGCATTTTGGAAGAGGAAATTACATACATGCGCATATTGTGAAAATTAACGTGAACATTTGATAACAGAATCTTCAACTTCTTCTAGACAAGGGTCCAAAATATGGTATATATAACTAGTCATAATTGTATCTTGGATAAAGGGTCAGACTAGATACTGCGAGCTCAAGTAGGTGTGACCGTAGTCCTTTATTACAGATCTCAGAGTGCCTCTCCAGCCTGTGAGGCCTCCTTATATACAGGTGCTCCCAAGGGATTGTGGGATCCCGTGGGACTCCAGGGGATAAGTCCTCTGGTGATTAGATATGGTAATTACAGGTTTACATACATAACAACACTCCCCCCCCAAAGTCATTAGTGTAACTATTTACAATGTGAGTCGATCTGGGGCCTTCCTTTCCCTGGTTGATCATCTTGGTGCAAATGCTGGTGTTGGTGAATCGTTTGTTGGGCCTTCGCTGGGCTGCTGTGCAGTTGGATTTGCTGGACTGCTGGGGGTGGTCAGCTTTGCTGGGCTGCTGCAGGTGATGGGTTCTACTTCATGGTCAACCGCTGGGTCGGTTGCCACTTATGTGTGTATTGGAGGTCGAAGAAAGTACAGTCTATTGTGGGTTGTTCTGGATAGTCTGTAAATCTGAGTTTGGTTTGGTCCAAGTGTTTTCTGCAGGTGAGTCCATTTGAGAGTTTGACCAGAAACACCCTACTCCCCTCTTTGGCCAAAACAGTGCCAGCAATCCACTTGGGACCTCGTCCATAGTTCAACACAAATACAGGATAATTTACTTCAATTTGGGCGATCATGATATGTATTCTGTTGAAGCCGCCTGCTCTCTACCTGTTCGTGTAGATCAGGGTGGACTAACGAGAGCCTTGTCTTAAGTGCCCTTTTCATGAGCAGTTCAGCGGGAGGGACCCCAGTGAGCGAGTGGGGTCTTGTGCGGTAACTAAGCAGGACTCGGGATAAGCGAATCTGCACTGAGCCTTCAGTTACCCTTTTCAAGCTCTGCTTGATTGTTTGAACTACTCGTTCTGCCTGACCGTTGGATGCTGGCTTAAACGGGGCAGACGTGACTTGTTTGACCCCATTGCGGGTCATGAATTCTTTGAATTCGGCACTGGTAAAGCACGGCCCATTGTCACTTACAAAGACATCAGGCAGGCCGTGCGTGGCAAACATGGCCCCTAGGCTTTCAATGGTGTCAGCGGTCATGCTTGCCGACATTATCACACATTCAATCCATTTGGAGTACGCATCTACGAGCACTAAAAACATTTTTCCCAAGAATGGGCCTGCATAACCGACATGAACCTTAGACCACGGTTTGGAGGGCCAAGACCATAAACTTAGTGGCGCCTCCCTGGGTGCATTGCTTAACTGGGAACATGTATTACATTTGTGCACACAGAACTCTAAGTCTTCATCGATACTGGGCCACCACACGTGGGATCTGGCTATCACTTTCATCATTACAATGCCTGAGTGGGTAGTGTGGAGATCACTAAGGAAAGTGTCCCTGCCCTTTCTTGGCACAACTACCCGATTACTCCATAGGAGGCAGTCTGCCTGTATAGACATTCCATCTCTGCGCCGTTGGTACGGCTTTATTTCTTCCTGCATCTCTAATGGGACACTAGAACAACTCCCATGGAGCACACAGTTTTTTTACTAAGAACAGTAAGGTGTCCTAGCTCGTCCAGGTTCTAATCTGTCGGGTGGTAACAGGTGATTGCTCACTCTTGGATGCTTCCATTACCATAACTAAATCTGCAGGCTGTGCCATCTCCATCCCTGTGGTGGGCAATGGTAGCCTACTGAGAGCATTGGCACAGTTTTCTGTGCCTGGCCTGTGGCGGATGGCGTAGTTGTATGCGGACAACGTGAGCGCCCATCTCTGGATGTGGGCTGATGCATTCGTATTTATCCCCTTATTTTCAGAAAAGAGGGATACAAGCGGCTTATGGTCGGTTTCCAATTCAAATTTGAGTCCGAACAGATATTGATGCATTTTCTTTACGCCGTAGACACACGCTAACGCTTCTTTTTCGATCATACTGTATGCCCTCTCGGCCTTGGACAGACTTCTGGATGCATAAGCAACCGGTTGCAATTTCCCAAATTCATTAGCTTGTTGCAATACACACCCGACCCCGTACGACAAGGCATCACATGCTAGTACCAAACGTTTAAACAAGCAATTTGTTTGAACATAACAGCTTCCTAGCTTTCTCAAAGGTATTTTCTTGGCTTTTACCCCATACCCATTCATCTCCCTTATGCAGTAAGGAGTGCAGTGGTTCTAACGATGTGCTAAGACCCGGTAAGAAGTTACCAAAGTAGTTCAGGAGTCCTATAAACGACCGCAGCTCCGACACGTTCTGTGATCTCGGTGCGTTCTTGATTGCTTCCGTCTTCGAATCGGTGGGCCTGATGCTGTTCGCCGCGATTCTTCTCCCCAGGAACTCCACTTCAGGTGCCAGGAAAATGCACTTCGAGCGTTTTAGCCTGAGCCCCACACGATTAAGCCTACTAAGAATCTCCTCCAGGTTCTGCAGGTGCTTGACGGTGTCCTGACCTGTAACCAAGATGTCGTCCTGGAAGACCACGGTGCACGGGACTGACTTCAGCAAGCTTTCCATGTTTCTCTGGAATATCGCCGTGGCCGTCGAATCCCAAATGGGCATCTGTTGTAAACGAAAAGACCTTTGTGCATGTTGATACAGGTGAAGTCTTTCAAAGATTCCTCCAGCTCCTGTGTCATGCAGGCCGAGGTAAATTCCAGCTCGTGAACGTTTTCCCTTCCGCCAGCGTCGCAAATAGGTCGTCTGCCTTTGGTAGCGGGTATTAATCCTGCAGTGAGAAACGATTGATAATTACTTCGTAATCACCACAGATTCTGATGGTGCCGTCTCCCTTGAGGACTGAAACAATTGGACTGGCCCACTCATTGAATTCGATCGACGAAATGATGCACTCTCGTTGCAGCCTGTACAGCTCGATCTCCAACCTCTCATCATGTAAGGTACCGTCCTCGCTTTGTGATGGATGGATCGCGCCCCGGACTCAAATGGATCTGCACTTTTGCTCCTTGGAACTTCCCGATGCCTGGTTCAAACAGCGAGGGAAAGTTGCTTAGGACCTGGTCACATGGGATGTCGTCGACGGACGAAAGCGCTCGGACGTCGTTCCAGTTCCAGTTCCAGTTCCAGCGTATCTTTCCCAGCCAGCTCCTGCCGAAATGCGAGGGGCCATCGCCCGGTACCACCCAGAGTGGTAAATTGTAGGAGACCTTTACGGTAGCATTGCCAATTATGGGAATCAGTTCCTTTGTGTATGTTCTGAGTTTGGTACGAATGGGAGTCAGGACTGGCCTTGAAGCCTTGTTGCACCACAACTTATCGAAAGTCTTTTTACTCATTATGGACTGGCTTGCACCCGTGTCCAGCTCCATGGACACCGGGAGTCCATTTAATTCAACCTTCAGCATTATTGGGGGACACTTTGTGGTAAATGTGTGCACCCCATATACCTCTGCCTCCTCGGTCTGAGGTTCTGGTTCATCATGATCCACCATGGATCTGTCCTCCTCTGCAACATGGTAGTTTGCAGGATTAGTGGGGTTTGCAGCTCGCCTGCACATACATTGGAGGCGTCCCATTGTTCCACAGCCCTTGCAAACATATCCTTTGAAGCGACATGAATGGAATCGATGATCACCACCACAGCGCCAACAAGGTGTTAATTGCTTTGTATTCACCACCCTTGATGGCGGACTCTGAGTCATCTGCGGACGTGCAGCTACAGGCGTGTAAGTCCTGCCATGTACATTTTGATTCTAAAACAACGTTACTTTGTTCACAGTACTTGCAGCAACACTAGTGTGCTGGGAAATTTGTTTGTTATTGTCACTGGTGGAGATAAATGCCTGGGCGATCGCTATGGCTTTACTCAAGATTGGTGTCTCTACGGTCAAAAGTTTGCGAAGTATTACTTCATGGCCAATGCCAAGTACAAAGAAGTCTCTGAGCATGTGCTCCAAGAGTCCTTCAAATTCGCAATGTCCTGCAAGGCGCCTTAGCTCGGCGACGTAGCTCGTCACTTCCTGGCCTTCAGACCTCTTGTATGTGTAGAACCGATACCTCGCCACCAGAATACTTTCCTTCGGGTTTAGATGCTCCCGGACCAGTGTGCACAACTCATCGTTCGACTTGTCTGTGTGTTTTGCTGGAGCGAGCAGGTTTTTCATGGGGCCATGCGTTGATGCCCTGCAAACGGTGAGGAGGATCGCCCTTCGTTTGGCAGCGTTCGCTTCTTCTTCCAGCTCATTGGCCACGAAGTATTGGTTAAGTCACTCCACGAAGGTTTCCCAATCATCTCCCTCCGAAAATTTCTCCAGGATGCCCAAAGTTCTCTGCATTGTTGAGTTGCGGTTCATTATCTGTATTTCGTCGCCAGTTGTTGTATCTTGGATGGAGGATCAGACTAGATACTGCAAGCTCAAGTCGGTGAGACCGAAGTCCTTTATTACAGATCTCAGAGCACCTCTCTAGCCTGTGAGACCTTCTTATATACAGGTGCTCCCAAGGGATTGTGGGATCCCTTGGGACTCCAGGGGATAAGCCATGGTGGTTAGACATGGTAATTACAGATTTACATACATAACAATAATGATGTAAGGTAGAGACATATTATGTCTCTCTCACTCCACAAAAATGTCTGCCCCTCCTTTTCTGCCTGGTATTATCTGTTCTCCAATTAAGAACATAAGAACATAAAAAATAGCAGGAGTAGGCCACCTGGCCCCTCGAGCCTGCTGCGCCATTTAATAAGAACATGGCTGATCTGATCAAGGACTCAGCTCCACTTCCCTGCTCGCTCCCCATAATCCTTTATTCCCTTATTGCTCAAAAATCTGTCTATCTCCGCCTTAAATATATTCAATGACCCAGCCTCCACAGCTCTCTGGGGCAGAGAATTCCATAGATTTACAACCCTCTGAGAGAAGAAATTCCTCCTCATCTCAGTTTTAAATGGGCGGCCTCTTATTCTGAGACTATGTCCCCTAATTTTAGTTTCCCTTATGAGTGGAATTATCCTCTCTGCATTCACTTTGTCGAGCCCCCTCATTATCTTATATGTTTCGATAAGATCACCTCTCATTCTTCTGAACTCCAATGAGTATAGGCCCAACCTACTCAACCTATCTTCATAAATCAACCCCCTCATCTCCGGAATCAACCTAGTGAACCTTCTCTGAACAGCTGCCAATGCAAATATATCCTTCCTTAAATATGGAGACCAAAACTGTACGCAGTACTCTAGGTGTGACCAATACCCTGTACAGTTGTAGCAGGATTTCTTTGCTTTTATACTCTATCCCCCTTGCAATCAAGACCAACATTCCATTTGCCTTCCTGATTACTTGCTGTACCTGCATACTAACTTTTTGTGTTTCATGCACAAGGACCCCCAATTCCCTCTGTAATGCAGCATTTTGCAATTTTTCTCCATTTTCATTATAATTTGCTTTTCTATTTTTTGTGCCAAAGTGGATAACCTCACATTTTCCCACATTATACTCCATCCCCCAAATCTTTGCTCACTCACTTAGCCTGTCTATATCCCTTTGCCGATTTTTTGTGTCCTCCTCACAATTTGCTTTCCCACCCATCTTTGTATCATCAGCAAAGTTGGCTACATTACGCTCGGTCCCTTCATCCAAATCATTAATGTAGATTGTAAATAGTTGACAACCAAGCACTGATCCCAGTGGCACCCCACTAGTTACCATTTGCCAACCGGAAAATTACCCATTTATCTCGACTCTCTGTTTTGTGTAAGTTAGCCAATCCTCTATCCATGCTAATATATTACCCCCAACCCCGTGAGCTTTAATCTTGTGCAGTAACCTCTTACGTGGCACCTTATCGAATGCCTTCTGGAAATCCAAATACACCACATCCACTGGTTCCCCCTTATCCACCCTGCTTGTTACATCCACAAAGAACTCCAGCAAACTTGTCAAACATGATTTCCCTTTCATAAAACCATGCTGACTCTGCTTGATTGAAATATGCTTTTCCAAACTGGTCTATAGTTTCCTGCTTTTTGTCTGCCTCCTTTTTTTTAAATAGGTGCGTTACATTTGTGGTTTTCCAATCAGCTGGGACCTCCCCAGAATCCAGGGAATTTTGGTAAATTACAACCAATGCATCCACTATCTCTGCAGCCACTTCTTTTAAGACCCTAGGATGTAAGCCATCAGGTCCAGGGGACTTGTCTGCCTTTAGTCCCATTATTTTGCTGTGTACTACTTCATTAGTGATAGTGATTGTATTAAGTACCTCCCTCCCTATAGCCCCTTGATTATCCATTATTGGGATGTTTTTAGTGTCTTCTACCGTAAAGGCCGATACAAAATATTTGTTCAACGTCTCTGCCATTTCACTGTTCTCCATTATTAATTCCCCAGCCTCATCTTCTATGGGACCAACATTTACTTTAGCCACTCTTTTCATTTTTATGTACCTGTGGAAACTCTTACTATCTGTTTTTATATTTCATGCTAGTTTACTTTCATAATCTATCTTCCCTCTCTTTATAATTTTTTAGTTGTACTTTGCTGGCTTTTAAAAGTTTCCCAATCCTCTGGCCTCCCACTCATCTTGATACCATCCCTTATTTCCTTAGTAATAGTTATCCCTTCTCTTACTATCTTTCCTTCTCATTGGGATATATTTTTGTTGCGAGTTATGAAATATCTCCTTAAATGTCTGCCACTGCTCATCAACCATCCCATACTTTAGTTTATATTCCCAGTCTACTTTAGCCGACTCTGCCATCACACCTTTGTAGTCTCCTTTATTTAAGCTCAAGACACTGGTTTGAGGTGCAACTTTCTCACCCTCCAACTGAATTTGAAATTCAACCATGTTATGGTCACTCATTCCTATGGGATCCTTTACTATGAGATAATTTATTAATCCTGTCTCATTACACAGTACCAGATCTAAGATAGCCTGCTCCCTGGTAATGTACTGTTCAAGGAAACTATCCTGGATACACTCTATGAACTCTTCCTCAAGGCTACCCTGGCCAATTTGCTTTGTCCAATCAATACAAAGGTTAAAATCGCCCATGATTATTGTAGATCCTTTATTACAAGACTCCATTATTTATTGATTTTTATTTTGTCCAACAGTGTAGCTACTTTTTCTAATCTGCCACTATTCAAATAATATTCTGCCTTCGTGTTTTTGCCCCCAAAGTGGATAACTTCACATTTATCCACATTATACTGCATCTGCCATGCATTTGCGTACTCACCTAACCTGTCCAAGACATCCTGCAGCCTCTTAGCATCCTCCTCACAGCTCACACCACCATCCAGTTTAGTGTCATCTGCAAACTTGGAGATATTACACTCAATTCCTTCATCTAAATCATTAATGACTTCTCCTTATTCTTTGACTTTTGAAATTTTCGCTCACCTAAATCTTCCCTCCCCACTAATTAGTTTAAAGCCCTCTCTACAGCCCTAGTTATTTGATTTGCCAGGATCCTAGTCTCAGCATGGTCTAAGTGGAGCCCATCCAAACAGAACAGCTCCCTCTTACCCCAGTACTGGTGCCAGTGTCCCACGAACCAAAACCCATTTCTCCCACACCAGTCTTTGAGCCATGTGTTTAACTCTCTGATCTTATTTACCCTATGCTCAGGTAGTAATCCAGAGATTATTACCTTTGTGATTCTGCTTTTTAATTTGGCCCTTAGCTGCTCATACTCCCTCAGCAAAACCTCTTTCTTGGTCCTATCTATGTCATTGGTACCCACGTGGACCAGTACAACTGGATCTTCCCCCTTCCAAGTTCCTCTCCAGCCCTGAGATGTCCTTAACCCTGGTACCAGGCAGGCAACACAGCCTTCGGGACTCATGCTATCGGCTTCAGTGAACCTTATCCAGCCCCCAATGATACTGTCCCTCTTCTGCCTACCACATGAGTCACACAGGTACAAACCCTTTGTGTCATCCTTAAATTACATCAGGTTGGCTCCCTAAAAACACTGCATCAAAGCCACTTTGCCTCCCAAAAAGTTTATTTGTTTATTAAAAGTTTGTGTCTCATTATTACTTCTCTTTATATCTGCCCTAGGTTTCCCAAAATGCTGTTGAATCACTGGAGAGAAGAGATAATAGAGGCTAATGTAGGAATTCTACACCTTGGAATGGAATTATAAACACAGCTTTTTCTTCCTACAAAATTCAGATGAACTAAAATAAATGATAGTTTCCAGTATTAAAAGTAGAACGTAGTTTCAAAGCTCTAACTGTGTTAAAGTGGCAGCATGACCCAGGGATTGAATTTAGTGAGGATTACAGCCAGGAAATCCCAGTGTAATGTTGTTACATTAACAATAACATGTGCTTATTTAATACCTTTTATGTAGCAAAGCATCCCAAAGTGCTTCCAAGAGGCCAAAATAACCAGACACCAAGCAGTAGTGACAGAAGGGTCAGGATAGTGACTGAGGAAGTTTTTGAGAAGAGTTTTGAAGGAGCAGAGATGTAGTAAGGATGAGGTGTTTTGGTAGAGCATTCCTGAGTTTGTGGCTGAGACATTGCAGCGTCTGGCTTTGTGATCAAAAGTGGAACATGGAAGGGAGATACTGAGGAGGCCCGGATCAGGAGAACAGAGGGTGATGATGTGCACAGAAACATAGGGCTAAAGGAAGTTGCAAAGCTAGATAGAAGTGAAGCCGTGGAGAGACTTAGATGAGCACAAAGATTTTGAAATCAATATTTTCGGAGATGGGTAACTAGTGAAGTTTGGTGAGGACAAGGGTGAATAGGGAATGAGACAGTGTAGGATAGGATACAGGCAGTGGAGCTTTGGACAAGTTGCAATTTGTGAAGGACATAATTAGGGAGGTTGGCAAAGAGAGCATCGAAGATTTGAGTTTGGATATGACATTCACATTTCAGCCCTAGTGCGGTGAAATACAGCCAGCAATACTTCTGTATTATTGTGTAATTCCCATTGTCATATATGCTTTCAATAAATGTAGTTTTATGTGTCTGAAGAGTTCAACTATACACAAAGATAATTTTTTCAAAGGATCCTATTGCTAGAATCTTGCAATTAACTTAGCAGCACCATTTTTGATATTTCGACATGTCCCAACATTATTTCAATAATGAATAAAATATGTAGATTAAAAGTTGGATTCATGTATTTTGCAAGGTTCTAATGCAATTAAGGGGCTCAGATAATATTGTATACCTCTGGAATGAAACAGGCATCATGAGTCCCCGCTGAACCCAACTTACTCCAACAAAGTTCTATTTAAAAAAAAGTATTTTTTTTCTTTTTCTTCACTCCAAAGTCTTCCTGTGCTTGTGCCTCTCACTTCTCCTGACCAAATGGAAATGATGGAGTCCTGCAACCAAGTTTCTGTGAATTCCATCCTATAGCTAGCAATCTATAGCATGGAAGAGCCAACCAGTGGATTTACAATCTCCCTTCCTGTGGGGAAGCATCTTTTAAAAAAAAACCTGAGAAACCAAATCAAAGAGACGAGGTCCAAGTTGAAGCGTAAAAGATATGAGGTACATTAGGAAATAGTGATTACTTGACACCAGGCTTTGATAACACTTCCATTAAAATAATAGTGAGCAGAGCTCAGAAGCATGGTGTTCAGAATTTGCGTGATAAAACAACTCACATTAATTAATGGGGTTACATAATAACATTTGCATGAATAACTAACCACAGTTTTTAGAGAGTCGTAGTTAATCATAGAAAGCGAGTAAGCAATAAGACTGCAATTTAATATCTGGGTTCAGATGACATTCATAAATCACTCAAATTCTGATCTTGTGGGTTATGATGTGTTATGAACCCCACGACTAAATCACATCCATAATTTTATATATTTTCAGGATTATGCTGAGCTAATAACAGTAGAATAATTCACAGTTTAATAGTCCAGTCGTCTTCAATAAAAATCTATCCAACAAAATATTTGAATTAGAATGACAAACAATAAACAAAGGAACATTTTGTCACTTGAGACAGTGAATGCAAAACAAATGCAAATCAAAAATATGTCTAAATTGAATGATTTGTGCAAACAATTACATAGATCATGAGCTCAATTTCTTAAAGATTGAAATGGCAAAAGAATTTTTTATTATGCCAGATTTTTCAAATGCAGTAATCTTAGAGATGTTTTTGCCAAGCAGAACTGACTGCTTTTTGGTATGACTCAACTTTAAGGATGATCAGGCACTAAAATATTAAAGTTTACAATTTTACATAATTAAAGTGGTTGCAAATGTTTCTGTTTCCTCTAACCTTAATAAATCAATATAAAAATGGATCAAAAAGCAATAATCAAAACATTTCTGTTAAAACATTGGTCTAAATATTGAACAGTACTGCACACATTTTAGGGAATGGGCAATCTAGTTTGGAAATCTTTTATAAGGAGAATCAGTCAATAGTCTTGATAAATAGTTGTGTTGGAGTGGATTTTCGGACATAGCAAAGCATGATGGGGTAAGCCAACTATCTGCCTTTTCACTAAATGAACTTTGTACCACCAAGAAGCCTAATGAACTCTGCAGCAACAAGTGACTCATGGCCAGGTGCAGGCCACTGTTTCATAGAAAGCTTTGCAACAGAATAACTAACCACAAAAGAAGATACAGAGGAAGGGCCCCCAAACTCGTGCCATGCTATCAGGTTTCACTAGGACTAAAAAGTTGTGCAACAATATGATTGGTTGTATGTAAATGAATTGCGTTGCCATATGGATTGATTGGTTGTATGTAAATGAATTTAAATGATTGTATTCCGCCCTCTGTAAACTGCTTATAACCCCGCGGCACCAGGCACTCGGGGAAACATAGAAACATAGAAAATAGGTGCAGGAGCAGGCCATTCAGCCCTTCTAGCCTGCACCGCCATTCAATGAGTTCATGGCTGAACATGAAACTTCAGTACCCCCTTCCTGCTTTCTCGCCATACCCTTTGATCCCCCGAGTAGTAAGGACTTCATCTAACTCCCTTTTGAATATATTTAGTGAATTGGCCTCAACTACTTTTTGTGGTAGAGAATTCCACAGGTTCACCACTCTCTGGGTGAAGAAGTTTCTCCTCATCTCGGTCCTAAATGGCTTACCCCTTATCCTCAGACTGTGACCCCTGGTTCTGGACTTCCCCAACATTGGGAACATTCTTCCTGCATCTAACCTGTCTAAACCTGTCAGAATTTTAAACGTTTCTATGAGGTCCCCTCTCATTCTTCTGAACTCCAGTGAATACAAGCCCAGTTGATCCAGTCTTTCTTGATAGGTCAGTCCCACCATCCCAGGAATCAATCTGGTGAATCTTCGCTGCACTCCCTCAATAGCAAGAATGTCCTTCCTCAAGTTAGGAGACCAAAACTGTACATAATACTCCAGGTGTGGCCTCACCAAGGCCCTGTACAACTGTAGCAACACCTCCCTGCCCCTGTACTCAAATCCCCTCGCTATGAAGGCCAACATGCCATTTGCTTTCTTAACCGCCTGCTGTACCTGCATGCCAACCTTCAATGACTGATGTACCATGACACCCAGGTCTCGTTGCACCTTCCCTTTTCCTAATCTGTCACCATTCAGATAATAGTCTGTCTCTCTGTTTTTACCACCGAAGTGGATAACCTCACATTTATCCACATTATACTTCATCTGCCATGCATTTGCCCACTCACCTAACCTATCCAAGTCACTCTGCAGCCTCATAGCACCTCCTCGCAGCTCACACTGCCACCCAACTTAGTGTCATCCACAAATTTGGAGATACTACATTTAATCCCCTCGTCTAAATCATTAATGTACAATGTAAACAGCTGGGGCCCCAGCACAGAAGGTGCTTCGCAGGTCGCGGGACCTCAACTCTTCTCCCAGAGCTCTGTTAGCAATAAAGTTGTCTCTCTTACCTTACCAGAGTCTATGTGAATTTATTTTCACTAACAGTTGCACTGTAGGTAATCCAGCTCCAAATCATTGCTGTAGTGATGTGATACACACTAAGGGCCTGAACTTGGTGGAAGCTAAGTTCCGTCCAAGTGCCGCCCAAAGGACCGCTAAGATACCTGACAGTACTTTGGGTGGGAGTTTTGTAAAAAAGTCCTTGAAAGCCCGCACGGCAACAACAAAGCGACTTACGCCATGAATCTGGATGGCAGCGGGTGGGAGTTCTCAATCTCGGCGGCAAATGCAATCCTCGCCAAAGTGCCGCCAAGGATTGAGTCGGGCCCAGGGAGGGGGGAGCACATAAAAATAAAAATTCACACAAAAAAAAAACACTGGAAGACCTTCAGGGGACCCCATCCACATAAATCATTTAAAACAAAATGAATAAAAGAAGTTCATTAACTATTTTTTGCAGGTCTTCATACTTACCGTTGGGGTTAGACCTGCATCCATGCAGCGGTCCTTTCCCCTGCTGCCGCCGACTCCTGCCCGGAGCAATCTGCCAGCTCGGCGGGCGGGAGGACACTTATGCGCCTTGCATGCTAGTGGCTGTCAGCGGGTGGTTCCCAGCGGTCCTCCCCTCCTGCTGGAGGGAGGTCTAGAGGAAACTGGCACCGAGGGCAGACCACCCAAAAAACTCAGCGGCAGTGGGCGGTAAAGCCACCAAGTTCGGGCCCTAAGTCGTCCTTGCAAGCTATGTGTTATTGCCAATCAGAGAGCCTTTCATTAACTGTGAAACTATACATGGAAAACTTAACGAAGTTACAATAAATCTAAAAATGTATTTTAAATTATTTTCGGGCTTATAACATTATCATTATTGGTGCATAATGTATGTGTTTCACAAGTACTATAAATCAATGAATATTTCATGAACATTTTGCTAGAAAAATGTTACTCAGCTTTACAGAGAAAACTAATTTACAATGATAAAATAACATTGTCACTGAGGAAGGTGACTATCTGAGAGGACTTTGATTGATTGCTCTCTTCTTATCACCTGATTTATACATCAGGATGGAGGAGGGAAAAGGATTACAAAATCATTAATAAAACTCACAAAGACAGAAGAGTTGATAGGAACCCAAGCAACCAAACTTTGCTTTGAGTCCATTCTGAATGCACTCAAATCACTCCACAGCCTCATCCCACATCTCTACAACCTCCGGCAACCTTATATCGCCTTCTGCCCAGTTCGGTCCTTTGATTGATTTTTTGTGCATCCACTGCTCTCTTTGCCCAATCACTGATGGCAGGGCCTTCAGCCCTCACTCTCTAGCATTCCCTCCCTAAAGCCCTTGATCTCTCTACCTCTGTGATCACCTTTAAAACCTATTTAAAACCCATCTTTTTAAACCTGCTTTTACTCACCCCTCCCATTGCTTTGCGCCCATTCCTATATCTGTTGCTATTGTGAAACTTTTCTTTGACATTAATGGGTAGCAATTCCGTTGCGCCCTGTTTGGGGGCGGTAACAGGCGGGAGGTGGGACATTCTGCGGCAGGCGCGGAACTCCCGCCTCACTCAAAAAATTCGGGTTACCGCCCCTGAAAGGAAGTGGAGCGCAAAGTAATGCACTCCACTTCCTTTCTGGGGCGGTAGTGCGGTGGAAGGTTTGGGAACGGGATGCAGCGCTACATACTGGGCAACGTAGCAGTGCTGCCTAGGAGGAACTCGCCTCTTCATTACAGAGGAGGGCCCAAGCTGCAAATTCTGCGGGTAAGAACCGGGCCTCCATGGACCACCAGGGAATGGGAGTGCCATGCCAACAGCTTGGCACTCAAGCAGTGTTCCGGGCTGAACCATTGCAGCACGAACTCCGTGATTGTGGTGCCAACGTTGTGCCGAAGAAAAGCAGCAATTTCTTTTACATGGCTGCCACCTCCCCTTTAACTAGCGCCCCGCAAGCACCTGCAGTCCCGTTTGTGTCCCCTGAAGCTGTCGACAGTGTTGCTGGCTTCACCCAGTGCAGCTGCAGTGGGCGCTCCCCAATTTTTGTTCTGGGGCAAAAATGGTGCGCTGTGCATGGTGATGACGTCATCATTGCCGGCGGAGCGGGGCGCTATGGGTTACTGCTGCTGCTAAACTCCCGCGGAATTTAATGGGAGTCATTAGCGGCACCACACCTAGGCGTATGCACCCTATTAGCTCTGCCAGAGGCGCTAACGGGAGGTGCAAATGACCCGACAAATAAAAACTGACTGCAAAATCTTCTATAGATATGTGAAGAGAAAAAGATTAGTGAAAACAAACGTAGGTCCCTTGCAGTCAGATTCAGGTGAATTTATAATGGGGAACAAAGAAATGGCGGACCAGTTGAACAAATACTTTGGTTCTGTCTTCACAAAAGAAGACACAAATAACCTTCCGGAAATACTAGGGGACTGAGGGACTAGCGAGAAGAAGGAAATCCCTTATTAGGCGGGAAATTGTATTAGGAAATTGACGGGATTGAAGGCCGATAAACCCCCGGGGCCTGATTGTCTGCATCCCAGAGTACTTAAGGAAGTGGCCCTAGAAATAGTGGATGCATTGGTGATCATTTTCCAACAGTCTATCGACTCTGGATCGGTACCTATGGACTGGAGGGTAGCTAATGTAACACCATTTTTTAAGAAAGGAGGAAGAGAGAAAACAGGGAATTATAGACCGGTTATCAGTAGTGGGGAAAATGTTGGAATCAATTATTAAAGATGAAATAACAGCATATTTGGAAAGCAGTGACGGGATTGGTCCAAGTCAACATGGATTTACGAAAGGGAAATCCTGCTTGACAAATCTTCTAGAATTTTTTGAGGATGTAACCAGTGGAGTGGACAAGGGAGAACCAGTGGATGTGGTGCATTTGGACTTTCAAAAGGCTTTTGACAAGGTCCCATACAAGAGATTGGTGTGCAAAATTAAAGCACATGGTACTGGGGGTAATGTACTGATGTGGATAGAGAATTGGTTGGCAGACAGGAAGCAGAGAGTCGGGATAAACAGGTCCTTTTCAGAATGGCAGGCAGTGACTAGTGGGGTGCCGCAGTGCTCAGTGCTGGAACCCCAGTTATCTACAATATACATTAATGGTTTGGATGAGGGAATTGAGTGTAATATCTCCAAGTTTGCAGATGGCAAAGCTGGGTGGCGGTGTGAGCTGTGAGGAGGACGCTAAAAGGCTGCAGGGTGACTTAGACAGGTTAGGTGAGTGGGCAAATGCGTGGCAGATGCAGTATAATGTGGATAAATGTGAGGTTATCCACTTTGGTGGCAAAAACACGAAGGCAGAATATTATCTGAATGGTGGCAAATTAGGAAAAGGGGAGGTGCAACGAAACCTGGGTGTCATGGTACATCAGTCATTGAAAGTTGGCATGCAGGTACAGCAGGCAGCGAAGAAGGCAAATGGTATGATGGCCTTCATAGCAAGCGGATTTGAGTATAGCAGCAGGGAGGTCTTACTGCAGTTGTACAGGGCCTTGGTGAGGCCACATCTGGAATATTGTGTGCAGTTTTGGTCTCCTAATCTGAGGAAGGACATTCTTGCTATTGAGGGAGTGCAGCGAAGGTTCACCAGACTGATTCCAGGGATGGCAGGACTGACATATGAGGAGAGACTGGATCAACTGGGCCTGTATTCACTGGAGCTTAGAAGGATGAGAGGGGATGTCATATAAGCATATAAAATTCTGACGGGACTGGACAGGTTAGATGCAGGAAGAATGTTCCCGATGTTGGGGAAGTCCAGAACCAGGGGACATAGTCTAAGGATATGGGGTAAGCCATTTAAGACTGAGATGAGGAGAAACTTATTCACTCAGAAAGTTGTTAACCTGTTGAATTCTCTACCGCAGAGAGTTGTTGATGCCAGTTCATTGGATATATTCAAGAGGGAGTTAGATATTGCCCTTATGGCTAAAGGGATCAAGGGGTATGGAGAGAAAGCAGGAAAGAGGTACTGAGGTGAATTATCAGCCATGATCTCATTGAATGGTGATGCTGGCTCGAAGGGCCGAATGGCCTACTCCTGCACCTATTTTCTATGTTTCTATGAAATTCTAAGCCTAAAGATGCTGTCTACATGCCAGTTATTGCTATTGCTGCCCAGCAAGTTTTTAAAAATGGGACCTGTTCTCAAAGGTGAACCGTTGGATGATTTGGGATAGTGCATCTTTTGGCATTATATTAAAATTAAATCTTTCTGGAATGAGCACTCCTGATATTTAAGGCAGAGATCTGTATATTTGATTTCTGGCTCATGCGGAGGTCTCAATAACAGTGAAAAAATATTTGCCTTAGCGGTGCTTTTGGCCAAAAGGCTAATTAAATGGGGATGGAAATCAGATATTCTCTCAAGAAGAGCCAAGTGGGAGTATGGATAATAAGAATCTGGAGAGGCTGATGTATAATATTGCAGGGAAGCATCACCTGTAGAAATAAACAGGCTATTTGCCTTAGAATGTCAATGCAGATGAGAGGATAAACTATAAAATTAACAAGTCCCCAGTGAGATTAGAGATTAGATGAAATATTTTGTTTCCCACACTGTAGTGTAGATGTGGATCAGGTTCTGAGCTAAAGCTAAGACAATTGTGTTCTTTAAAAAGAAACTGAATTATCATCTATTTAGTTAAAGTGATAGGAATAGATTGAGATGGGCAAACATAGGAAAATGCCCTGTATAATGCCTGGAATGTGTTCTCAAAATGGATTTTCAGTTTAAAGGTGTGTAAGTGGATACAAAATGGTCACTAAAGTGGATACTGAAGGTAGTGAATTGATTTGACACATGGTCCAGATTGTAGGGCTTATCAGTACAGGTTGAGCGTACGAAATCCAGAAACCTCGGGACCGAGGCTGTTCCAGATTCCGGGTATTTCCGGATTTTGGAACATCTTTGCCTGGGCCGAGTTAGGTGGGGTCGGGCAGCCAAGGTAAGGGGGTGAGGTCGGCCCACCGAGGTAAGGGGGAGAAGGGGGAGAAGGGGGGGGGGAGCCGGCGCCGGCGCTGGGGCGAAGTCGGGCCGGGATGAGGTTGGGCCGCCGAGGGCCAGGGCAGGCGACGTCACGGTGAAGTCAGGCCGGGTGAAGTCCCAGCGAAGTCGGGCCGCCGAGGGCCGGGGCGAGGTCGGGCCGCCGAGGGCTGGTGCGAGGTCGGGCCAGAGCGAGGTCAGGCCGCCGAGGGCTGGTGCGAGGTCGGGCCAGAGCGAGGTCAGGCCGCCGAGGGCTGGTGCGAGGTCGAGCCAGAGCGAGGTCAGGCCGCCGAGGGCTGGTGCGAGGTCGGGCCAGAGCGAGGTCAGGCCGCCGAGGGCTGGGGTGAGGTCGGACCGGAGCGAGGTCAGGCCGCCGAGGGCTGATGCGAGGTCGGGCCGGAGCGAGGTCAGGCCGCCGAGGGCTGGGGTGAGGTCGGGCCGGAGCGAGGTCAGGCCGCCGAGGGCTGGGGTGAGGTCGGGCCGGAGCGAGGTCAGGTCGCCGAGGACTGGGGCGAGGTCGGACCGGAGCGAGGTCAGGTCACCGAGGACTGGGGCGAGGTCGGACCGGAGCGAGGTCAGGTCACCGAGGACTGGGGCGAGGTCGGACCGGAGCGAGGTCAGGTCACCGAGGACTGGGATGAGGTCGGACCGGAGCGAGGTCAGGCCGCCGAGGGCTGGTGCGAGGTCGGGCCGGAGCGAGGTCAGGCCGCCGAGGACTGGTGCGAGGTCGGGCCGGAGCGAGGTCAGGTCACCGAGGACTGGGGCGAGGTCGGGCCGGAGCGAGGTCAGGTCGCCGAGGACTGGGGCGAGGTCAGGCCGGAGCGAGGTCAGGTCACCGAGGACTGGGGCGAGGTCGGACCGGAGCGAGGTCAGGTCACCGAGGACTGGGATGAGGTCGGACCAGAGCGAGGTCAGGCCGCCGAGGGCTGGTGCGAGGTCGGGCCGGAGTGAGGTCAGGCCGCCGAGGACTGGGGCGAGGTCAGGCCAGAGCGAGATCGGGCCGCCGAGGGCTGGGGCGAAGTCAGGTCGCCGAGGCAAGAGGAGTCCGGATTTTGGAATATTTGCCGGTTTCCGAATGACCCTGCCACGGATCGGCCCAGTGTCCGGATTCTGGAACATTCTGAATTTTGGAACTCCAGATTTCGGATGCTCAACCTGTATTAGGAGGTTCTGTGGAATCGGGAGTTCCTCTGTCTTATGGTAGGGATTGTAATTGATCGATTGTGTGTAAAACTCGCTTATCTATATAAAGCATGCTTATATACTTGCTTGAATGGGTTTTAAGAATGGGAAGCAGCAAAGCCTGATGGTTAATGAACCATCCGTTGTATTAACCTTAGTACAGACTCATGGAAACTGTATTCAGGACAGAGCAAGGACAGTAAAATGTTTGGGAACATTATAGCAGCATGGGAACAGGATGGTATTGACTGGTAGTTTTGACTAGAGTTCTTGGGAGAGGGATAAGGAGGCACCACACTGGAAAACAAAGTTAATCAACATGTCATGAGGAACTGAGGCAAAGTTGACACCACTGAACAACACATTCCAGAGGGTGACATGTGATGGGAGATGGACAGGTGGGGGAGAGCCACTCGGAGTCAGTCTTATGAGGGTCAACAAATCAATGTAACTTCGCTGATAGCAGTTGACCAATCGGTGGTTTTGTAGGAAGGTCACACACCTCAAAAACTGTATAACTGTAATTGTAAAACCTTTGTTTGGAGAAGTGTTCATCGGAACCCTTCCCTAGCATGCTTGAATAAAAACTGGTTAAACCCAGGTTTAGTCTGAGTGATTCCGTGATCGCTATACGGATGGGCGGGTGTCGATTCCTTATATCAGGGAGCCCACCTTGAGGAAAAGAAGTCTTCGTTTTATCCCATCTATGTGTCCACAGAAAATGGAGTCAGTAGTTGAACTGAATGCTGGCAAATGGCTGGGAAATTGTAACTATTTAAGAACATAAAGATTTATTTAAACAAAACATTACCTATTGGTGATAAAAAGGTCAGCTAAGGATTGAGCTCAGGAATAGCTCGTTAGTAGAACAAATTTCTTATCTGGTCGTGTGTAAGATCCTTTGTTAAAGGAAGATTGAAAAGTTAGGGAGTAAACGTGCAACTTTAGAGGTTAGGCTGGAGGCGGGGATTTCATGTGATGTAACACTGGCCACATGTGCAGGATCTATGGGGGGGACACAAGTTCCAGCTCATCATAGGGTGAGATCATATACTAGCTCTCTACAGAGGATTGAGATGCTCGCTCAGAGGGCCTAGAATACCGAAGAAGACTGATGGGCATACACCAGAAAATGCTAGGAAGCCTACCAATGAGCCAGCGTGCAAGCTCAGAGCAGGGAGGAGTTCAGCTCCAACTTATGCTGGGGCTTCACATCGAGCAATGAGGACATTCTGTCCAAAATGGAGTGAGTGATCAGCTCCATAAACTCCATGCTGACAGCTCTGACATGTTTCCATAGACATTTACACTTCTGCCACTGAAGGTCAGATGGCTGCCACCTTAGTCTGGGGGCCATTGTTTTCAGGGGCATCCAGACCTCCTGCACTCTTTTCTCACACAGAGCTGGAGTTATGCTGAGACGCAGTCCCAGGAGAGTGGCCTTGACTCCATCAGGAGGCACCTGCTGTCCTCTGTCAAATTTAGGGAGCTAGGAGTTAAATTAAAAAATAGGACCTCAAAGATAGTAATCTCAGAATTGCTACCAGTGCCACGTGCTAGTCAGAGTTGGAATCACAGGATAGCTCAGATGAATACGTGGCTTGAGGAGTGGTGCAAAAGGGAGGGATTCAAATTCCTGGGACATTAGAACCGGTTCTGGGGGAGGTGAGACCAGTACAAACCAAGCGGTCTGCACCTGGGCAGGACCGGAACCAATGTCCTAGGGGGAGTGTTTGCTAGTGCTGTTGGGGAGGAGTTAAACTAATATGGCAGGGGGGTGGGAACCTATGCAGGGAGACAGAGGGAAGTAGAATGAGGGCAGAAGCAAAAGATAGAAAGAAGAAAAGTAAAAGTGGAGGGCAGAGAAACCCAAGGCAAAAATCAAAAAGGGCCACATTACAGCAAAATTCTAAAGGTGCAAAGTGTGTTAAAAAGACAAGGCTGAAGGTTCTGTGCCTCAATGCAAGGAGTATTCGTAATAAAGTGGACAAATTAGTTGCACAGGCAGCAATTAATGAATATGATATAATTGGCATCGCGGAGACATGGCTCCAGGGTGACCAAGGCTGGGAACTCAACATCCAGGGTTATTCAACATTCAGGAAGGATAGACAGAAAGGAAAAGGAGGTGGGATAGTGTTGCTGGTTAAAGAGGAAATTAACGCAACAGTCATGAAGGACATTAGCTTGGATGATGTGGAATCTGTATGGGTGGAGCTGCGGAATACCAAAGGGCAGAAAACGCTAGTGGGAGTTGTGTACAGACCACCAAACAGTAGTAGTGAGGTTGGGGACAGCATCAAACAAGAAATTAGGGATGCGTGCAATAAAGGTACAGCAATTATCATGGGCGACTTTAATCTACATATAGATTGGGCTAACCAAACTGGTAGCAATATGGTGGAGGAGGATTTCCTGGAGTGTATTAGGGATGGTTTTCTAGACCAATATGTCGAGGAACCAACTAGAGGGCTGGCCATCCTAGTCTGAGTGATGTGTAATGAGAAAGGACTAATTAGCAATCTTGTTGTGCGAGGCCCCTTGGGGAAGAGTGACCATAACATGGTAGAATTCTTTATTAAGATGGAGAGTGACACAGTTAATTCAGAGACAAGGGTCATGAACTTAATGAAAGGTAACTTCGATGGCATGAGACGTGAATTGGCCGGAATAGACTGGCAAATGATACTTAAAGGGTTAACAGTGGATAGGCAATGACAAACATTTAAAGATCACATGGATGAACTTCAACAATTGTACATTTCTGTCTGGAGTAAAAATAAAACGGGGAAGGTGGCTCAACTGTGGCTAACAAGGGAAATTAAGGATAGTGTTAAATCCAAGGAAGAGGCATATAAATTGGCCAGAAAAAGCAGCAAACCTGAGGACTGGGAGAAATTTAGAATTCAGCAGAGGAAAGGGTTTAATTAGGAGCAGGAAAATAGAGTATGAGAGGATGCTTGCCGGGAACATTAAAACTGACTGCAGAAGCTTCTATAGGTATGTGAAGAGAAAAAGATTAGTGAAGACAAATGTAGGTCTCTTGCAGTCAGATTCAGGTGAATTTATAATGGGGAACAAAGAAATGGCAGATCAGTTGAACAAATACTTTAGTTCTGTCTTCACGAAGGAAGACACAAATAATCTTTCGGAAATACTAGGGGACCGAGGGTCTAGTGAGAAGGAGGAACTGAAGGAAATCCTTATTAGTCGGGAAATTGTGTTAGAGAAATTGATGGGATTGAAGGCCGATAAATCCCCATATACATTAATTATTTAGATGAAGAAATTGAGTGTAATATCTCCAGGTTTGTAGATGACACTAAGCTGGGTGGTGGTCTGAGCTGTGAGGAAGATGCTAAGAGGCTGCAGGGTGACTTGGACAGGTTAGGTGAGTGGACAAATGCATGGCAGATGCACTATAATGTGGATAAATGTGAGGTTATCCACTTTGGTGGCAAAAACAGGAAGGCAGAATATTATCTGAATGGCGGCAGATTAGGAAAAGGGGAGGTGCAACGAAACCTGGGTGTCATGGTACATCAGTCATTGAAAGTTGGCATGCAGGTACAGCAGGCGGTGAAGAAGGCAAATGGTATGTTGGCCTTCATAGCTAGGGGATTTGAGTATAGCAGCAGGGAGGTCTTACTGCAGTTGTACAGGGCCTTGGTGAAGCCTCACTGGAATATTGTGTTCAGTTTTGGTCTCCTAATCTGAGGAAGGACATTCTTGCTATTGAGGGAGTGCAGCGAAGGTTCACCAGACTGATTCCCGGGATGGCAAGACTGACATATGAGGAGAGACTGGATCGACTGGGCCTGTAACTCACTGGAGTTTAGAAGGATGAGAGGGGATCTCATAGAAACATAAAAAATTCTGACGGGACTAGACAGCTTAGATGCAGGAAGAATGTTCCTGATGTCGGGGAAGTCCAGAACCAGGGGACACAGTCTTAGGATAAGGGGTAAGCCATTTAGGACTGAGATGAGGAGAAACTTCTTCACTCAGAGAGTTGTTAACCTGTGGAATTCCCTACCGCAGAGAGTTGTTGATGCCAGTTCATTGGATATATTCAAGAGGGAGTTAGATATGGCCCTTATGGCTAAAGGGATCAAGGGGTATGGTGAGAAAGCAGGAAAGGGTTACTGAGGTGAATGATCAGCCATGATCTTATTGAATGGTGGTGCAGGCTCGAAGGGCCAAATGGCCTACTCCTGCACCTATTTTCTATGTTTCTATGTTTCTATGAACTCATATTCAAACTCAGCAGTAAAACGCCAGACGGTTAGGAGTTAATCTGAGATGGCTAAGGATTTGTCTGCTTCCTTGACATATATTTGTCGGGATACTAAAACCCCAGTGTTCTTACACAAATAATCAATGGCAGGCAATGGGGATGATTTTCGTATGCCTATTGTCCCACTTTCCCAATGAGAATGTTATGGTAGCAACATGAAAATTGAATTTAAAAAGTTTGCACTGAATTCATGCCAGAGGCCCACCTGATTCGATGTTTGAGTGGGTCTAAATTTAGACAGCCAATGCTTCCACCTGAAACTATATGAAAATTAGGGTATTGTACTGGTTTCAGGAGCCAAGCACCATTTTGTTTGCTTTCTGCTATCGACAGTTCTACGACCTGTCCACAAATCATGGATGGTACAAGTCGGGAGGATGCCATTTTCTGTGATATTTAAAAGGATTCTTAGCTGGTAAATCACTGGAAACATTTTGCAGTCTTTTGGCCTGTGAAACATTCCTTCACATGAACAATTTCTGCTCCTCTGCACCAACAATGATGTTTAACAACTCTTCCAGTCCCTTCACCATCGAATGAATTGCATCTGACCAAAGACCAACATTGTTGTTATCGTCTACAA
The DNA here is from genome assembly GCF_044704955.1 of Pristiophorus japonicus. Lineage (NCBI taxonomy): Eukaryota > Metazoa > Chordata > Chondrichthyes > Pristiophoridae > Pristiophorus > Pristiophorus japonicus. Next base: position 138,389,986 of record NC_091978.1, on the reverse strand, counting down.
ACATTGTAGTGTCACCAGATATTCCCAGAAAACAATCTATACACAAATATTTTGAATTTTATTTTATAATTTCCAAATTCCTCAAACAAATCATAGTACTAATGCGCACCCTGGTGAAAGCCCCTCGTGTCTATGTTGCATGCTCTGAGCTCATCTTGTGCTCATACAAGGTGCACCCCCCACTGGCTGCAGCACGAGAGATGGAAGGCTGTTGTGACTCAGATGAGGGCTCTTAAGATGGTCGTGGTTGGCGACTTTAAGGAGTTCAAGCCTGAGCGGGCCCAGCTGCAGACTGCAGTATCTGGGTAGCTGCTGAGTCAATCTGGTCCAGTTGACTTGCAGGCACGAGGGTGTGCATTGGTTGAGGGGGTGGTGAGGGAACAGGTGTGCTGTCCTTGTGAGCGAGGGCAACCTGCGCCACCTCCATTGTGCCAATACCATGCCCATGGTGCAGCAGCACAGAATTCCCGCTGATCCGGATCAGAGCATTCTACAGAAGGTCAGTGAGGTGTTTGAAGTCTCTGGGCTCAAAATTCAGGGGCTTTACGCCACCCGTTACCATAAAACAATTCCAAAAAAGGACGGTCGTCACTCTTTCGCCAGCTGGTGGCGGGTGCTGCTCATCCTCCACTTTTCATGGCCTGTCAGCGCTGCCGGTAAAATGCATCATTCTGAAAATTAAAATCAGGGAGCGGTGACACCGACTTAATGTCACCATGGCGAAATTGGAGCTTTGTGCTGAGTTCAGCGCTGGGTCCTATGCTCTCCATGTAAACCCAGCGTGCAGCAAACTCACAGAAGCACTGTCAGCACCTTTCAAATGGACACACAAATCTTTCAGGTAAGTTTGCATTTAAGCTTTTGGACTGTTTTTTTTTATTTCACTGAAGTAGTGGCTTGCTGCAGTAGATGTTAAAAGTTTTTCTTAAGTGTGGAAAGCGTGCTGCTGGATGCTTGCAAGGCCTCAGATGGCAAAGGAAAGCCTCTGAGAAACCATAAAATGCTGCAAGTACTCAGCAGGTCAGGCAACATATGTGGAGAGAGAAACAGAGTTCACATCTCAGGTCAAGATGCTACCTGACCAGCTATTTCCAACGTTTTATGCTGTCATTTCAGATTTACAGCATCCGCTCGCAGAGGGAAGAGAAAGATACAGAGGAGGAAGAAACAGAAGAGGAGGAAGCAGAAGGAAGAATGCAACCAAGACAGCCCCTTTCTGGCCGGGATATCCGGGATGGGATCATCCGCCTATGGTACCAGTGACCACAATCCCAGTTCCCCTTTCAACATTAGATGAAGTCCTTACTACTAGGGGGATCAAGGAGTATGGCGAGAAAGCAGGAATGGGGTACTGAAGTTGCATGTTCAGCCATGAACTCATTGAATGGCGGTGCAGGCTAGAAGGGCTGCATGGCCTACTCCTGCACCTATTTTCTATGTTTCTATGGGCCCAAGTTTCGAGCCGCGCCTAGAACGGTGCAGTCCCGACCTGGACGCCCGTTTTTCGCGCCACAAAGTGCGCCTAAAAAAACCCTCCGTATTCGCCACCTCCCTGCAGGTCCTCTGGCCCTCGGCGCAGCGCAGCAGGAGCTGTAGGGGGCGGAGCCAGGTCCCTACGCTGAAAACAGTGCCGGGACCTCTGTACATGCGCGCTACAGTGGGCACGCAAGTGCAGTAGCTCCAGGCGCCCGAAACTGTGTGAGAGGGACCCGAAGCACGCAGCCCCTAGCCCTGACCGAATGGCCTCACTGGGGCTGTGTGAATAAGGCTCCTCCCACGGCCAGCTCCTGCTTCCTCCCGACCCGACTCGACTCCCGACCCGACCCGACTCCCGCTCCCACCCCCCCCCCCCCGACTGGACCCAACCCGACTCCCGCTCCCCCCCCCCGCGACTGGACCCGACCCGACTCCCGCTCCCGCTCCACCCCTCCCCCCCCCCCCCCACCAACTGGACCGACCCGACTCCCGGTCCCCCCCCCGCCACCCCTGGACTGGATCCGACCCGACTCCCACTCCCCCCCCCCCCCCCGCCCCCGACTGGACCTGACCGACTCCCGCTCCCCCCCGCCCCCGCCCCTGGACTGGATCCGACCTGACCTCCCTCTCCCTGACCTGACCTCTCTCTCCCTCCCTCCCTCCCCCCGACCCGAACCGAAATGACCTCCCTCCCACCACTCCCCCGACCCGACCCAACGCCACCTACCTGTAAATCTGGTGCTGGGCCCGCCCCGTTCAGCCTCCCTCCCTCTTCTCCTTCCCCCCCGCCATCTCCTTCCCCCCCCATCTCCTTCCCTCCCATCTCCTTCCCCCATATCCTTCCCCCCATCTCCTTCTCCCCCTATCACTTTCTCCCCCCCATCTCCTTCGCCCCCATCTCCTTTCGCCCCCTTCTCCCCTTTATCCCCTTCTCTCCCCCTCCCCCCTTCTCCCCCCCTCCCACTTTTCCCCATCCCTCCCTATCCCCCCCCTTCTCCCCATCCCTCCCCTTTCCCTCCCTCTGCTCCCCCCCTCTCTCCCTCTACCCCCCTCCTCCCTCTCCCCTCGCTGTCAGAATCACAGACACTGACAGACAGAGAATGAGAGACACACACACAGACAGACAGAGAGATAGAGACACTGACAGAGACACACTGGGGGGGGGGGAGGGGCGGGGGCATCCCAACACGCTGTAGGAGGGCTCCCGGTGCTGCAGTCGGTAAGTAGAAAATGTTTTATTTATTGATTTAAAAAAAAAATTATTTCTTATTAATTTTTTTTGATTGATTTATTGGTTGATTTATTGATGTATTTATCATTTAGTATTGATGATGGCTCTTTATTTGTAAAACTGAAGTGTTTTATGTTTGTAAACTTCCCTTTAAACCCCCCTCCCCCACCATTCCCTACGCCTGATTTGTAACCTACGCCTGATTTTCTAAAGTGTAGACAAGGTTTTTTCGAGCGTACAAAAATCTTCACTTACTCCATTCTAAGTTAGTTTGGAGTAAGTTTTCACTGACGAAACTTTGAAAACAGGCGTAAGTGGCCGGACACGCCCCCTTTTGAAAAAAAAATTCTGTTCCAAAGTGAAACTGTTCTAACTGACTAGAACTGGAGCAAACTAAATGATGAGAATTCCGATTTCTAAGATACTCCGTTCTACACCAGTTGCTCCTAAAAATCAGGAGCAAATCATGTGGAAACTTGAAACTAATAAATGTTTCTATTAGTCCCATACCTTACCTTACCTCTGTTACTAACTTTCCAAGCGTCTTGTTAGCCACGATGCTGAAATAAAAGCCACCATAAAGTAAAATTTCCAATCCAACTTTACACACCTATCCATCCAATATGACATCAATAAATCAACTCATCACCCTTATGCATTCCCTTAGTGAAAGTCTTGCGTGCACCTACTGATGTCACGCAGTGCTACCCCAGTGGCTGCAGCATGGCTGGTGGAAGGCTGCTGACTTTCAATGGGGGACACTGCAAATGGCCTTGCAGGATGACCTCGGGGAGTTGATGGCTGGAAGCGTGAAATCGAGTGATAGTTTTTTTTTTCTTCTCCTCCTCCTCCTCCTCTCTTGGGCACGCTGCATTTCTTGGGTGTGTGAAATGAGGAAGGCATAAGGGTGGAGTTGTGGTGAAGGGAGGGCAGGAAAGCAAGAGGTGCATGTGAAAAGGAGGATAACAGATGAGGATACCAGCATCTAGTATCGTTCAGCCCCACTACTAGCCAAGTGCTTAGCCATGCCCCTGCCATAAATAGCCTGCACCGTCTCCTCCAAGGGAGTGAGGTGAGGCTAATAATGGGTAATGTGATTGGTACAGATTGTTGGTAGGTGAGTGATTGGGGGGTGGGAGTTATGTATTGAGCAATGTGTGAGGCTAGTGGGGTGGTGGGTAGGAATGGCTTTTGAAGATGCATTCACTGACCTTGACCAGTGGTCTGAGATCATGAAGCTTCTTTGGGCACTGGAGCCAGGTCGTGGGGGCAACACTGCTGGCAGTAATGGCCTCGGTGATATGGTTCCACCTTGTTCTTTCTGGAGGGCCTCCTGGCCCCTGTGGGTAGAGGGTCTCTCTCACAGTGTTGACCCCCTGCACAAAGCTGCAGTGCTTCGTGCGAGACCCTGGGTGCCCCGTCCCTGGCTTACTGAGCCATTTGTGTTAGTGCTTACTGAGCCATTTGTGTTGTGTTAGTTTCACATTTTTTGACGTTCAGAGGAGAATTCAGCTTTAAGTGCTGAAGACTTCCATTTTGGACTTCTTTTTAATGTCAATTTTTTAAAAATAAGGCAGTAAAGGCTGAAAATTCAATTTTTTTACTTGATTTTCATTTTTATTAGTTCAGAAGGCTTTGCCCTTTTAATGCATTGCCCATTTAATTTCACACAATGTCTAGCGAACTCTATTGCCTCATTCCTAGAGGCTGCTAGAAGCTGGAACTCCACTTCAGAATGGGAACTTCGACTCCCAGGCCTGCTCTAACGCCACCAGGAGGGCATTACACAGCAAGTTAGTGCTGGGCTAATAATCTTTAGCCCTCAGCGTTAATTTCCCTGGTAGCGCTTCGTCCATTTCCAGCGGCCAGTAACCCGAATTGCCGGTGACATGGCAACTCTCGCGGTGGCCATGAATTTTTCCACTTCTCTCCATTCGGTCTCCCAGCCGGCCCAAGGTGTAGATTATAAAGTCCAGAGACTGCATGGTGCCAGTATCAAAATCCTTGAGAGATGCTACAATGGCAACTGATGCCGTAGACTTCTGCAATGAGGGCTCAGATATAACCAACATTTTATTTTCAGGTTTAAAAAAAAAACTGAATTCAAATTCTCAAACTTTCATGGTTCGATTTGAAGTCACGTCCTCCAGATTGTTAGTCCAGGCCTCTGGATTAGTAATCCAATAATGTAACCTTTGCACTACCATACCTGCACATATTGGGAGTATGAATAGCACTGAAGCCCACCCTGAATATTAAAATTAGGCCCAAGCCTGAAAATGCTTCAAGCCCGAAAATGCTTTAAGTCATCAGGCAGGCGTATCGGATATCCTGCCTGATATAGGCATTGAATCAATGAATCCTGTGTTGCTTGATTGGGAGGAGGGGGAGTCTTCACTGGAGGGTAATAGAATAGGATTGAATAGTGGAGAAGTGAAGATGGGTGAATATTCTGGAATTTTCTTCATAACCTTTGACTTTATGAAATCTTTTTGTGTAACTTTCCCTCTGCAAATCAAATTAGTGGCTCGTGTTCATGACAGAATGTTAGTATATTAGACATGATCTGCAGGAGCAGGTTTGATGGCAGAAGAACCTACTTTTCTTTTCTTTCTTTTGTTGTTACATTCAAGGCAGAGGGAGGAGTTTGTAAAACTAATTAGAGTTGAGGGGCGGGGGTGATAGCAAGAGAGAGATGCACCCATAGCAATGTTCTTGAGAATGTGGAGTGATGGGAGTGTCCCACTGGTAATTAGTTTGAATAAGTCAAGGGCTAGTTATTGGGATATTGATATTTATGGGATGGAGATTTAAGTTGTGAATGGAATGATTTGTTAATTTTTCAGAAGGTGATTCCTCTCCTGTTTAAAGCACAATTATATGTTCATTGATTATTGTAATCAGGTCATTCATAAAAGAAAAAAACGAATGACAGAATGACATCATATAATATCACTGAAGATTTTATTGATATCCTCCTTTTTTTGTTCCCCACAGCTATTTCCTGCTGTCATCTCTTGGCTATAGTGATCTGGGCTGAGGATTTCTTTGGGCTCCTTGAACAGACAAGAGCTATGCTTTGGCTAGCTTGAACGAGTTCAATAAGATTTTCCTAACTACTCCCAGTGCTATCGAGAGGCAGAGCTCATGAAACCAATCTAACAGTTGAGTTTGAATGTCAGCCAAAACTGAGGTTAGCCCTTATGGCTCCCCGACAGGAAATGTATTTAACATTTCAGAATGCAAACTATTCCTTAACGGTTATTGCCTTCAGGAAAAAAGTTTCTTAATTTCTTTGCTTGAGGAGGGAGAAGAGTTTGAAGAACTGTGTCAGGGCATTAAATGATATACACAACTGATGGATTGATATATTTTTGATGTAATTAACATGACAGTGTTGTGTTTTTAAACAAACAAATATTTTCCTGAACATATTTCCCCTTTAAGTAGAATTCCTATCAAAAGTAGGCAGATTGTCGGACTGATTCTCCGCGCTGCTGAAAAGGGAGTCTCCCACCACCAGACACCTCCTCCATCTGCCTCATTCTGTTTCCCCACCCCATCCCCCAACTGTGCACAGCACGAAATCTTGAGCACTATGCCAATGATTTTACAGCCATAATGGGGAGGTATCGAGGATCTACCCTTGGCCTCCTCCTATTTCTCATCTACATGTTGCCCCTTGGCGACATCATCCAAAAACACAGTGTCAGTTTCCACATTTACACTGATGACGCCCAACACTGCCACTTCTCTCGACCCCTCTACTGTAATATATGTATACTCTGTGCATATACTATTCTGGTACCACTAGAGGGTGCAACTATGGGAGGCCCAGGCAGGAGCTGTACAAAAGGCTGGTCACCACGCGGTGAAGACACTCTGCAGTTACAATAAATAGACTAAGGTCACAACAGTTCAAGCACAGCACTAGGCCTTGTGGAGTTATTCTACAGATAAGTACAGACATATTAACTGGCGACGAGTGCAGATCACGGACTTACACGCAGAGATGGCTGCCGTTAGTAGTTTAGAAAAGTTTACAGAGGGTGAAGCCTTTACTTGGGTTTCGCTGGCCAGGTATCGCTTCTACACACACCACCGCACCAAGGGCCAGGATTTAGCGGAATATGTCGCAGACCTACGAAGGCTCGTGGAACCGTGCGAATTTGGCGAACTCCTCAACAATGTGTTGTAGGACGTTTTCGCAACGGGACGTGAAGCAGACCATCACCTTAAGCCAGGCGTTCACGACCTCAACGTTGAGATTCTCCCAGAATCAAAACTCACTGACAAGTACTGTGCAGAAAATAACTTGATCAAAGAATTAGTCCAACTCAGAATCCGCCAAGGGGTGTAAATGTGAATCGTTTAACATGCTGGCATTGTGGGGGTAACCATCGGGCCCATCTGTGTTGATTCAGACACTATGTGTTCAAAGGCTGCGGCCAAAAGGGCCACCCACAGCGAATGTGCAGAAGAGGTGCGACTCAACATGTGGCAGAGGAGTCGGCAGGAGGTTTCCGATCCAGCAAGGATCATAAAGTACAAGCTAGAGAGGCGACTCAGCCCGAGGAAGTAGTGCACGGGGTGCACACCTTCACTACGAAAAGTCCTCCCATGATGATGAAAGTCAAGATAAATGGCATTCCTGTTTCCATGGAGTTGGACACGGGGACGAGTCAGTCACTTCTGAGCTAGAAGGCATTTGAGAGGCTGTGGGGCAACAAAGAACAAAGACCCAAGCTGAGCCTGATTCAGACAAAGCTGCGCACTTACACCAAGCAACTGATCCCAGTTATCGGCAGTGCGAACATAAAAGTATCCTATAATGAAGAGATACACGAATTGCCACTGTGGGTTGTACCAGGTGACGGGCCAACACTGCTTGGCAGAAGCTGGATGGGGAAGATTCAGTGGAACTGAGAAGACGTCAAAGCACTATCTTCAGTGGATGATGCTTCCTATGCTCAAGCGCTGAGCAAGTTCCCATCCTTATTTGAACCAGGCATCGGTAACTTCACAGGTGCCAAAGTGCAGATCCACTTGGTCCCCGAGGCACGGCCTGTTCATCACAAGGCTCAAGCGGTCCCTTACATGATGAGGGAGAAAGTGGAGATCGAATTGGACAGACTTCAACTCGAGGGAATCATATCACCAGTCGAATTCAACGAGTGGGCCAGCCCGATTGTTCCGGTACTAAAGAGCGATGGCACGGTCAGAATCTGCGGCGACTACAAGGTAACGATCAACCGAGTTTCATTACAGGACCAGTACCTGCTATCCAAAGCCGATGACCGTTTTGCAACATTAGCAGGAGAAAAGGCGTTCACCAAGCTGGATCTAACCTCTGCTTACATGACCCAGGCTGAGTCGTTGAAAAAATTAACGTGCATTAATACAAACAAGGTACTGTTTTTGTATCACAGGTGCCCATTCGGGATCCATTCGGCTGCAGCCACCTTCCAAAGGAACATGGAGAGTCTGTTGAAATTAGTTCCATGCACCGTTGTATTTCAGGATGACATCCTAATTACTGGTCGCGACACCACCGAATACCTGCACAACCTGCAAGCGGTTTTAAGTCGACTAAACAGAGTCGGACTCCAGCTGAAATGATCCAAATGTGTCTTCCTGGCGCCAGAGGTAGAATTCCTCGGGAGGAAGATTGCAGCAGACGGCATCAGGCCCACGGACTCGAAGACAGAGGCCATCAAGAATGCACCCAGATCACGAAATGTAACGGAGCTGCACTTGTTCCTGGGACTCCTCAACTATTTCGCTAACTTTCTTCCAGGGTTGAGCACCTTGCTCGAACTGTTGCACAAGTTACTACACAAGGGAGGTGACTGAGTTTGGGGTTAAAATCAAGAGGCCGCCTTCAAAAAGGCCAGAAACTTGCTGTGTTCGAACAAGTTGCTTGTATGGTATGACCCAGGTAAATGTCTAGTTTTAGCATATGATGCATCGTCGTACGGTGTCGGGTGTGTTTTACAGCAAGCAAATGTAGCAGGCAAACTCCAACTGGTTGCATTTGCGTCTAGAAGTCTATCCAAGGCCGAAAGAGCCTACAGTATGGTCGAGGATGAAGCTTTGGTCTGTGTCTATGGGGCAAAAAAAATGCACCAGTATTTGTTCGGACTCAGGTTCGAGTTAGAAACCGACCACAAGCCCCTAATCTCGGAAAGCAAAGGCATAAACACCAATGGTTCGTCGCGAATCTAAAGATGGGCACTAACACTGTTGGCCTACGATTATACGATCCGCCATAGGCCAGGCACTAAGAACTGCGCCGAAGCCCTCAGCCGGCTAACACTGCCCACCACCGGGGTGGAAATGATGCAGCCCACAGACCTGTGCCTGGTCATGGACGTCTTCGAAAGCGAAGGATCACCCGTAACGGCTCGCCAGATCAGGACCTGGACCAACCAGGACCCTGTGTTATCAATTGTAAAATGTTGTGTCCTCAATGGGGGCTGGTCAGCAGTCCCAAGAGAAATGCAAGACGAGATAAAGCCGTTTCATCGTTGTAAAGATGAAATGTCCATCCAATCAGATTGCCTCTAATGGGGCAACCGCGTCGTCCGACCAAAAAAAGGCAGGGCAATCTTCATACGCGACCTACCACAATGCTCACCCACGCATAGTCATGATGAAGGCTATTGCCAGGTCCCAAGTCTAGTGGCCCGGCATTGACTCGGACTTGGAGTCGTGTGTGCGCCAGTGTAATACTTGCTCACAATTGAGCAATGCCCCCAGGGAGGCTTCACTTAGTCTGCGGTCCTGGCCCTCAATACCATGGTCCAGGATCCACGTAGATGATGCGGGCCCCTATCTAGGAAAAATGTTCTTCGTTGTAGTGGACGCCTACTCTAATTGGATCGAATGTGTAATAATGGCATCCAGCACATCCACCACCATCAGTGAAAGCCAGAGGGCCATGTTCACCACCAATGGCTTGCCCAACATTCTGGTCAGCGACAATGGTCCGTGTTTCACCAGCTCAGAATTCAATGAATTCATGACCCGCAATGGCATCAAGCATGTCAGGTCTGCCCCGTTCAAGCCCGTATCCAATGGCCAAGCGGAGCGGGCAGTCCAAACCATAAAGCAGAGCTTGAAACGCGTCACGGAAGGCACCTTACAAACCTGCCTATCCTGGGTGCTGATCAATTATGGGACACGACCCCACTCGCTTACCGGGGTCCCCCCTGCGGAGATACTAATGAAACATGCACTCAAACCCAGGCTCTCCTTCGTCCACCCTGACCTCAACGATCAGGTGAAAACCAGGCGTTATCGGCAAAACATGTACCATGATCGTGCGGCTGTATCACGCAACATCACTGTAAACGACCCGGTGTTATGCTGAATCACGGTCATGGCCCCAAATGGGTCGCTGACACTGTTTCAGCCAAGGAGGGGAATAGAGCGTTTGTTGTCAAACTGCTTAACGGAAAAATGTGCAGAAAGCATTTGGACCAGACCAAATTGCGATTTACAGGTAACCAGGAATTATTGGGAGAGGGCCTTACCTTCAGCGATCCACCTACACACACCCAATCAGCAACAGACCTAGCTGCCAACCACGAGGCTGATCCCACCATCTCCAACAGTCCAATCAGACCAACAGTGCTGCAAGACACCAGTGGCCTGACCAACTCACCCATGCCAGAAGTGACACTCAGACGATCAACCAGGGAGCGCAGAGTTCCGATCGCCTCAACCTGTAACTAACTCGCATCAAAAACTTTGGGGGGGGAAATGTTGTCATATATGTATACTCTGTGTATATACTATGCTGGTACCACTAGAGGGTGCAACTGTGGGAGGCCTAGGCAGGAGCTGTACAAAAGGCTGATCACCACACGGTGAAGGCACTCTGCAGTTACAATAAAGAGACTAAGATCACAGCAGTTCAAGCACAGCACTAGGCCTCGTGGAGTTATTCTACAGATAAGTAGAGACATATTATCTACGGTCTCTAAATTGTCTGACATCCAGTTCTGGATGAGCAGAAACTTCCTCCAATTGAATATTGGGAAGCCCGAAAGCATTGTTTTTGGTCCCTGCCACAAACTCCGTTGCCGAGCCACTGACTCCATCCCTCTCCTCAACTTCTGTCTGAGGCTGAACCAGACTGTTCGCAACCTTGGTATCATATTTGATCCTGAAATGAGCTTACAACCACATATCCGCAGCATACCTAAGACTGCCTATTTCCACCTCAGTAACATTGCCCGTCTCTGCCCTTGCCTCAACTTATCTGCTGCTGAAGCTCTCATTTATGCCTTTGTTACCTCTAGACTTGACTATTCCAACGTACTCCTGGCTAATCTTTTAATTGCTTATCTGTCTGTTAAGTAGCCTAACACAATTATAAAAATAACACAGGCATAATACTCCTGTGAAGCACCTTGGGACATTTCACATTCTACCCTACGTAAACTAGATGTCATCCAAAACTCGGCTGCCCATGTCCTAACTCACACCAAGTCTCACTCACCCATCACCCCTGTGCTCGCTGACCTACATTGGCGTCTGGTTGAGCAATGCATGGATTTCAAAATTCTCAATCTTATTTTCAAATCCCTTCATGGTCTCACCCCTCCCTATCTCTGTAATCTCCTCCAGCCCCACAACCCCCTAAGATGTCAGCGCTCCTCTAATTCTGCCCTCCTGAGCATCCCTAATTATAATCGCTCAACCATTGGTGGCCATGCCTTCTGTTGCCTAGGCCCCAAGCTCTGGAACTCTTTGCCTAAACCTTTCAGTTTTTCTACCTCTCTTTCCTCCTTCAAGACATTTCTTAAAACATACCTCTTTGACCAAGCTTTTGGTCACCCACGCTAATTTCTACTTATGCGGCTTGGTGTCAAATTTTTATCGCATAATACTCCTGTGAAGCGCCTTGGGACATTTCACTATTTTAAAGGCGTTATATAAATACAAGTTGTTGTTGTACATTGAGCGCAGCAAACCTAATTTGCATAGGCCAGAGGATGCGGCCCCTGCCAGTGGCATCAACTTAAAAAATAGGCCCTGCACACCAAATATTTCCTTACTCTTTTATAAGGGATTCTGTTTTAAGTCTGTTATGATAATAAAGATAATTTTCTTTTAAAAATATGTGGATGAAATATTGTCATGGGTTGTAGCGCAGATGGGGCTATAATGAAACGGCAGCCCATTTTACATCCATCCCTATTTTCTGTTCTATTGACCTCCATTACCTGCCCAAGACTGATCTCATCCTCATGGGTTTGCAATCAATATCCTTATTATGAACACTGCAGATGCTGATCTTTTAATTGCTTATCTGACTGTTAAGTAGCCTAACACAATTATAAAAATAACACAAGGTTTCCAAATGAATTACTTGTTCTACTAGAGCACACGGCTCGCCGCCATCTGTCTATTTATACATTTTTGAATACAAGGTGGTGATTCCAACGGTGAGCTGGGCTCACAGGGCCTGTGATTCAGATATCGAGGCTATAATGCTGTCTTATCTGTGACTTGTGCTTCTGTAAGTGTGAGTGCTGGAAATGTGGAATTGAAGAATTACCGCCACAATCTATCCCTTGGAAGAATGCTATCTTCACGGAAAAAGTAATTCATAAGCACATTTGTTTGCGGAGGGAAAAGAGCCTAAAATACTGTGTAATGTCGCGAAATTATGAAATTATTGCAAATGATGGAATGTTGCATTTTGACATAAATTACATTACACTAATGTACGTTTCTAAAGAGTAATTTTTGCCAAAGATTTATTTTTCTGAACATAGTGCCCCTTTAAGTCTGTCATGCTTCAGAGACTAAATGTCATATACCGAAATGTCACACTTTGTTGTGGATGCAAAATATTCTAAAACAAGAAGGCCAATTAATCAACTGTAGCCTGACATTTCTAAGCAGTTTACAACCCACTATAATTATCTGGATTTGTTTATTTAGACCAGTGGACTTAAAGGGACAGGCCTTCAGCAACTAACCATCACAACTGTGTACCAGACTCCAGAATACCCATGAGCAACTTCATGGGAGATCTACTAGTAAGTGTGTAAAATATGTAGAAAACCAGTTGTGTAATTAACAGGATTTAAAGGTTATATTGTGGTATGTGCCTCTTGCTTTCTCATTTTTCCCCTCTGAACATCACAGATGTAATGATCAGATTTACTTGCATGCTTATTCATGCTACCTAAATGCTTTCCTCAGCTTCTCACTAATCTAGCATGGTGTGCTGATGATTAATAATGATAATTCTGTGCTGGGATTTTGTGGGCTCAATTTTCGCCACCATTTTGTGCCATTTTTTTGGCGTCTGCTGTTTTTTTTGGAGCAAACTAAAATCTGCAAGTTTCGCCAAAGTTTCTGCGCCATCGTGAACAATTTTTTTAGTTCCTGATTTTTTGACGTCACTGGGGGTGGAACCTGCCGGCTGCGCTATTTTTGGCCATTTAAGCGAGTTTGGCCAACTCCGATTTTTAAAAAAATGGCACCTTTTCTGGAAATCCTTATGTGAACTTAAGAAAATCGGTGCAGAGTAGACGCCATTGTTTTAGCGGAGCTGAGTTAGGTTTTAGAGGGAGGGAAGAAGACATTACTTTTATACACAACGGCATGATGCGTGTTTCTTTTTGCAGAGGGAAAAGAGAAACTAAATTTATTCAAGATGTAAATTGAAATTGTGACTTGAAGTACCACCCCACCACCGAACCTCTACTCACCGGGCTCGAGGCACACAGGGTTGGAGTGCGGCCGGCAGGATCGCTCCCTCGGCCGGACACAGGATCTTGGCGCTCGGCTTCAAAAGAAATCCGAGATAGGAGCGGCACCAGCACTGGGGGTGGGGGGCCATTTGGCCCGGGATAGGAGCGGCACCTCCTAATGTAAAGAGGCTTGGGGCAAAAACAGAAAGGTGCTTGTGTAAGCTGCTGCTGTTATTTATACAATGAGCTGCCCAAAGGCAGTCAAGGACGATGGAAAGCAGTTCCTTCAAATTAAACATAGAGCTCAGTTGAAACAACTAACAGCAGTTGTGTCTGTTTATTTTTGCTGTAATGGAATGGCACCGGCACGGGGAGGGGGCGGGGGACCTTTCGGCCCGGGATAGGAGGGGCTCTACAATTGCTTATGTCTTGTGTATGTTTCACTTTCCAGCCTCAACCCTTCAGTGTGTCCCTCGTTACCCTGGCAACCTCAGTTTTTTGGCGCAGAGCTTAAGCTCCATCCACAGAGGTTAAGGACAATCTGTGCCGCACCAAATTCAAAATCTATTACGGCGAAACTTGCAACTTTTTTGCCGCAGTCGGCCACTAAAAATGTGGATGTATCTCTACAACTGCGACAAAAATGGGCAATGTAGAAATTGGACCTAATGTCTCTTGACATGCCGAGTTATGTGTCAATCTATAGCAATATGGAAATAGTTGCAATTCTATAAGAATTATCCGTCAACACAGAGCAGCAAAGTACAGAATAATTACTGAAGAAACACTCTTTCCTGTCAGTTTGTTACCATATAAGTTCACAGGTCATTGACATACAAGAACATAAGAACATAAGAAATAGGAGCACGAGTAGGCCACCTGGTCCCTCGAGCCTGCTCCGCCATTCAATATCATGGCTGATCTGATCATGGACTCAGCTCCACTTCCATTGCCCACTCCCCATAACCCTTTATTCCCTGATCGCTCAGAAATCTGTCCATCTCCGCCTTAAATATATTCAATGACCCAGCCTCCACAGCTCTCTGGAGCAGAGAATTCAATAGATTTCAACCCTCTGAGAGAAGAAATTCCTCTTCATCTCAGTTTTAAATGGGCGGCCCCTTATTCTGAGACTATGTCCCCTAGTTTTAGTTTCCCCTATGAGTGAAAATATCCTCTCTGCATCCACCTTGTCGAGCCCCCTCATTATCTTATATGTTTCGATAAGACCACCTTTCATTCTTCTGAACTCCAATGTGTAGAGGCCCAAACTACTCAACCTATCTTCATAAGTCAACCCCCTCATCTCCGGAATCAACCTAGTGAACCTTCTCTGAACAGCCTCCACTGCAAGTATATCCTTTCTTAAATACGGAGACCAAAACTATAAGCAGTACTCCAGCTGCGGCCTCACCAATACCCTGTACACTTGTAGCAGGACTTCCCTGTTTTTATACTTTATCCCCCCTTGCAATAAAGGCCAACATTCTATTTGCCTTCCTGATCTTTGCTGTACCTGCATACTAACTTTTTGTGTTTCATGCACAAGGACCCCCAGGTTTCTTCACTTGTGAACAGCTACATCTGAAGCTGGGGTGCACAGTGCAACCCGATGTAATATAAAGTGTCTGCTTCAATCTATAATGATCCTCTTTCATTAGTTTCTTCGATATAGTCTCCTTTTTATGTGTTCTACTTTCACATTGTAACTGGATGGAGCTTGACACAGAGGTTTGCACCATTGTAACTACAGTACATTCCTCTGATAATTTAAGCTCCTGTGATATCCATCAGATTTGGAGCTGCACCAGAGGGTCACTCCAATTAAATCTGTATGCCTGTGATGTTTGTACTGAATGAATTTGTACTTGACAGCTTCTTTTCACATAAAAGGCAACTGGATGGAATTGTGCACAATAGGTTTATATGATTATAAAGAACCTCCTTTGATGTGCTTTAGACTCAGGGCACGTGGCTCCTTTTCATTATTCAGATATTAAATTTTAAAGCTGTAGCCCCAATGAACATACACATCATGTTAGAAAACAAAAAGGCAATGGGGAGAAATTGGGGTACTTTACTCCTGCCGTTAGTGCCCCCAGGGGGCGCTGATGGGCCACAAACAACTTTTTGCCCAGGCACGGACGGCGCTGCTAATGACTCCCGCTAAATTCTGTGGAGGTTTGGCGTCGGCGCTAACTGGGAGCGCCTCGCTTTGTTACATCAGCGATGACGATGTCATCACCTTGCGCAACGAACCGTTTTCGCCCTGGAGCAAAAATTCGGGAGCGCCCTCTGAAGCTCACTCATGGGGTGCTAGTTAAAGGGGAATTGGCGTGTGCAAAAAAAATTGGCCGACAATGTGTGGTCTGTGCCACGATCTGGCAGCCCGCCACTCCGCTTGAGTGTCGAGCTGATGCCATGGCACCCCGCTCCCCAATGGTCCAGGTAGGGACCTGCAGAGTCGGCAGGTTGGCCCGCCCCTTCTATGCGGTAGCACTACGCATTCCAGCACATAGCGCTGTGCCACTCTGCTTGTTTTTCCGCCCTGCTTGTGTTATTTTGCACTCCACCTACTCTCGTGGGCGGTAACCCCAATATTGCGAGCAGGGTGGGACTTGCGCGCCTGGCACAGGAAATCTCACCTCGCGGCTGTTACTGTCCGCAAATGGGGCGCTACGCAATTTCCCCCCCCATCACTTCCAACCAATGTTTGACATATATATCACTAAATGTAACTTTTTTGTGCGCGGTAGCGCACATTCATCACACCAACATTTGCTGTTTGTCAAGATTGAAATTGCAATGTATGTTAATAATGTATGTAATACAATAAAGGATTGAGTCAATTTGTAGGCCCTCACACTACATAAGAATGTACATAAGTATGAAATGTGGAAAGGTCGTTGGACCTGTCAGCCCATTTCCCCCATAAATCCCATAGACTATAAGCAAGCTGCATAATCTCCTGAGGGAGAGAACCAGTCATAAGTAAATCCTTAAGAAGATTAAGCTCTATGAAATTTCGCCCTGATTCTCAATGGTAATTCCACATCCTTCATTGTACACTTACAACTGTGACCAATTGCATCCAGCAGGTGATTCATCAATAGTTCTAGGAGCACAAAGACCGTTGTCTTCTGAAGAACTATTTACACAGAAATTACAACACGGAAATAGGCCATTTGGCCCCAGCAGTCCATGGTGGTGTTCCGCGTGATCAGTGGTCCTAATCCCATGTGCTGTTCCTGTTGTCATATCCCTTTATTCCCTTTTTCTTTAACCATCTATCTAACTGATTCTTTTGATCATCTATCCTTATAACCTTCAATCCCATTTGTAGCCAGATATTTATCTTGCTGCCTTTTTGGGGAGTTAATACAACACCACCAGTGAGAGCACAAGAAGAAGGAATGTACATTTTAATAACTGTAAATTGGAAATAATTGTGTCAGAATTGCCTAGTGAGATTAAACATGGCTAACTGAAAGACACTGTCATCTACCCGGCTTCCTTGACCAACAGCTTCTCAAATAGTGTAACTTTGGTTTATTTTCTTCTCTAATGTCTCTATGTTTGAAGAAATATGTATGATTGTGGACTGGAGATTTTCTTGTACTAAGGTTTATAAGATGATACAGGTTGAACTTCCCTTATCTGGATCCTCAAGATCTGACCTGTTCCGAATGAGGGATATTTCCGGATGAGTGGAGGTCACGTGTTTTCAGTGTGTGTGTGTGCCGATTGGCTGGAACGACTGTCAGTCAGTCAGTCAGTATGGTGTTGGCGGGCCTTCGGGCCCCGAGGTGTTGGCAGCCCCGAGGTGTCGGCTCCGAAGTTGGGTAAATTTTATTTTACATTGATATTTTTCGAGGATTTTGGGTAAATTTATTGTGGGTCTGTAAGTGTAAGTGGGCAAGTTTTTTTTTTCATTGATATTTTTTGAGGATTTTGACCGGCCGGTATGCGTTCTGAATGGGAATGGTTCCGAACGAGGGATGGTGCCGGATAAGGGAGTTCTGGAGAAGGGAGGTTCAACCTGTGCCATTAACTGACCGTTCACGCTCTTTCTGTCCAGAATAATATAATTGTTTAAAAGCTTTCAATCATTGCTGATTTTGAGGCGCTGAGGTGCTTTTTATCTCCCTTATGCATCATCTTGACGTTAAAGGGAAAGAATTATATAATAAGGTTGGCACTCTAGGCGCTTCGATATTTCTGTACCTAGCTATTCCATAATACATGTCAGGGGCTAATAGGGCACTCAGTAAGGTTTCAGTTTGACATAAAACTTTTGATTACTGACGTATGGCCCAAAGTTACTGATGGCAACTGTTAAAACCTTTTATAATAGCTTCTGACGAGAGGTCATCGACCTGAAACATTAACTCTCTTTCTCCCTCCACAGATGCTGCCTGACCTGCTGATCATTTCCAGCATTTTCTGTTGTTATATCAGTTTTCCAGCAGTATTTTGCTTTTGTTTTAAGACCTTTTATTGCATTAAAGCAGATACTTTAAATTAAGTGACGTTTGCAATTTAACTGTATCGTCCATTTTTGCTCTTGCTTCTGTTTACTATTACTTTGTGAGTCATAATTTTCAACCTAAGTCTGTTCATCATTAGTTGGAGTGTATTGGGATATCTCATATTAGTTTCAGTATGTAAAGGGAAAAGGGGTAATTGTTCATCCAGGAAACCTACTATTCTGGAGAAGTAGATAATGAGACAGTAAGTGTTTCCCACCATTTTTTAGGATGCCTTGTTTCTGCCCAGCAGTGCAGTGAAAATCTCCCCCAAAGTCTCATCTCCACCATAAGGGGACAAACTAAGGACATATCTAACAGCCCAAAACGGGGCATCCAGGAGATTGTGACCTGGAAATCGGCATGGTCCTGGCCTGCAAGACCATCAGCAGACCGGGGCCACTGCAGGGAGCAGCGCATGCTGCTGCAGGAGGGCGATGGCTGCGAAGCCAGGTCACTGATTGCAGTGCGAGCAGACACAGCAGGAGGAGCAAAGGAGCGGCAAGAGTTTGTAGAGGGAAGTGACCGGGGCCCATGAGAGGCGTGAATCTGGGGCCCAGAAGAGGTGAGGGCCCAGAGGCAGCACGGCCCAGCCCACACTGCAATATGTATGCGCGTTCAGTCTGTGCAGCAGAACTGGTCGCCAGTTAGTCTTGGGTAACCCTTGCCACTGGACCTAGCTCTGTCAAGCTCGTGTGGTGGCTGGTGTGCAACGGCCACCACATGTTAAAAAAATCCAAGCACAGGCATCTTCCACCCTTCACGACATAGTTCGGGATCTGGAATATTATGTCCTTCATTGAAACACCTGTGAACTCATCCCTTTTTGGCGTGGAAGCAAGTCATCCTCGACTCGAGGGACTGCCTATGATGATGATGATTAGCGTGGATCGAGCATTGGCTAACTAACAGAAAAGAGAGAGTCGGGATAAATGGGTAATTTTCCGGTTGTCAAACAGTAACTAGTGGGGTGCCACAGGGATCGGTGTTCGGCCTCAACTATTTACAATCCATATTAATAACTTGGATGAAGGGACCGAGTGTAATGTAGCCAAGTTTGTTGATGATACAAATATGGGAGGAAAAGCAAGTTGTGAGTAGGGCACAAAGAATCTGCAAAGGGATATAGACAGGTTAAGTGAATGGGCAAAAATTTGGCAGATGGAGTATAATGTGGGAAAGTGTGAGGTTATCCACTTCGGCAGGAAAAATAAAAAAGCAAACGATTATTTAAATGGGGAGAGATTACAAAATGCTGCAGTACAGAGATATCTGGGGGTCCTTGTACATGAAACACATGCAGGTACAGCAAGTAATCAGGAAGGCAAATGGAATGTTGGCCTTTATTGCAAGGGGGATGGAGTATAAAAGCAGCGAAGTTCTGCTACAACTGTACAGGGTATTGGTGAGGCCACACCTGGAGTACTGCGTACAGTTTTGGTCTCCTTATTTAAGGAAGAATATATTTGCATTGGAGGCTGGAAGGTTCATAGGTTGATTCCTGAGTTGAAGGGGTTGACATGAAGAAAGGATGAGCAGGTTGGGTCTATACTCATTGGAGTTTAGAAGAATGAGACATATAAAATACTAAGGGGGCGCGACATGGTAAATGTAGTGAGGATGTTTTCACTCGTGGAGGAATCTAGAACGAGGGGGCATAGTTTAAGAATCAAGGGTCGCCCATTTAGAACTGAGATGAAGAGGAATTTCTTCTCTCAGAGGATTGTAAATCTGGAATTTTCTGTCCCAGAGAGCTATGGAGGCTGAATTATTGAATATATTTAAGACAGAAAGATAGATTTTTGAACGACAAGGGACTCAAGAGTTATGGAGAGCGGGCAAGGAAGTGGAGCTGAGTCCATGATCAGATCAGCCATGATCTTATTAAATGGCGGAGCAGGCTCGAGAGGCCAAATGGCCTACGCCTGCTTCTATTTCTTATGTTCATATGAACTACCTAAGGTGTGAGAGGCAAGTTAAGGTGCTGTGAGTCATTAGTTGCAGAATTGTATACCACCACAATCTGTAACCTCATGGCTCAGCACATCTCTCACTCTTTGATCATCATCAAGCAGGAGACAAGGAAAATGATCAAAGCTGAGTTTCAGTCATAAAGCATAATATACCAATTCACGTTTCAATGCTGTACGAGACACTAAATTGTCATGCCTAAATGATTTGTTACTAATTCCTGACTCCTATTCCCTTAGTCCCTTTGGAAAGCCAATACAACTTGCAAATATTATTCCTACTTCTGTTTTCCTGATCCTCAATAATTGTTGGTAGCCATTTTACAAGTCATTAAAGGTAAATCAATTGTTGATCTATTTCTAATTGTAGATCCTCAAATTTTTGCTGATGCTTTTCAATTTTTTGTTCACATTGCTCTGAACCATTCTGCATGTATCCTATCTGTTATATATGTAAACCTGTAAATACTTTGTTTAATCTCCAGAGGGCTCATCCCCTGCAGGGCCTCACCTGTATCAACACGCACAAAGGTCTCTTCATTTACAACGGATGCCCGTTTGGGATTCGATCAGCCGTGGCGATATTCCAGAGGAACATGGAAAACTTGCTGAAGTCGGTCCCGCGCACCGTGGTCTTCCAGGACGACATCTTGGTTACAGGTCGGGACACCGTTGAGCACCTGTTGAACCTGGAGGAGGTTCTTAGTCAGCTTAATCGTGTGGGGCTCAGGTTAAAACGTTTGAAGTGCGTTTTCCTGGCGCCTGAAGTGGAGTTCCTGGGGCGAAGAATCGCGGCGGACGGCATCAGGCCCACCGATTCGAAGACGGAGGCAATCAAGAACGCACCGAGACCACAGAACGTGACGGAGCTGCGGTCGTTTCTAGGACTCCTAAACTACTTTGGTAACTTCTTACCTGGTTTTAGCACACTGGTAGAACCACTGCACTCTTTACTGCGTAAAGGAGATGAACGGGTATGGGGAAAAAGCCAAGAAAATGCCTTTGAGAAAGCTGGGAAACTGTTATGCTCAAACAAATTGCTTATATTGTATGATCCATGTAAGCGTTTGGTACCAGCATGTGATGCATCATCATACGGTGTTGGGTGTGTATTGCAACAAGCTAATGAATCTGGGAAATTGCAACCGGTTGCTTATGCATCCAGAAGGCTGTCTAAGGCTGAGAGGGCCAACAGCATAATCGAAAAAGAAACGTTAGCGTGTGTTTATGGGGTAAAGAAAATGCATCAATATCTGTTTGGGCTCAAATTTGAATTGGAAACCGACCATCAGCCACTTATATCCCTCTTTTCTGAAAGTAAGGGGATAAATACGAATGCATCAGCCCGCATCCAGAGATGGGCGCTCACGTTGTCCGCATACAACTACGCCATCCGCCACAGGCCAGGCACAGAAAACTGTGCCGATGCTCTCAGTAGGTTGCCATTGTTCACCACAGGGGTGGAGATGGCACAGCCTGCAGATTTAGTTATGGTAATGGAAGCATTCGAAAGTGAGCAATCACCTGTTACCACCTGACAGATTAGAACCTGGACGAGCCAGGACCCCTTACTGTCCTTAGTAAAAAACTGTGTGCTCCACGGGAGTTGATGCCATGTCCTGTTAGAGATGCAGGAAGAAATAAAGCTGTACCAGTGGCGCAGAGATTGAAATGTCTATACAGGCAGACTGCCTCCTATGGGGTAATCGGGTAGTGGTACCAAAAAAGGGCAGGGACACTTTCATTAGTGATCTCCACAGCACTCACCCAGGCATTGTAATGATGAAAGCAATAGCCAGATCCCATGTGTGGTGGCCCGGTATCGATGCAGACTTAGAGTCCAGTGTGCACAAATGTAACACATGTTCACAGTTAAGTAATGCATCCAGGGAGGCGCCACAAGGTTTATGGTCCTCCTCTAAACCGTGGTCCAGGGTCCATGTCGACTATGCAGGCCCGTTCTTGGGAAAAATGTTCCTTGTGGTTGTAGATGCTTACTCCAAATGGATTGAATGTGAGATAATGTCGGCAAGCATGTCCGCTGCCACCATTGAAAGCCTGCGGGCCATGTTTGCCATGCACGGCCTGCCTGATGTCCTTTTGAGTGACAATGGGCCATGCTGCACCAGTGCCGAGTTCAAAGAGTTCATGATCTGCAATGGGATCAAACATGTCACATCTGCCCCGTTTAAACCAGTGTCCAATGGTCAGACAGAGTGAGCAGTGCAAACAATCAAGCAGAGCTTGAAAAGTGTAACTGAAGGCTCATTGCAGACTCGCCTATCCTGAGTCCTGCTTAGTTATCGCACAAGACTCCACTCGCTCACTGGGGTTCCCCCCGCTGAACTGCTCATGAAAAGGGCACTTAAGACAAGGCCCTCGTTAGTCCACCCTGATCTACACAAACAGGTAGAGAGCAGGTGGTTTCAACAGAATACATTACATGATCGCGCAAATGTGTCATGTGAAATCGAGATTAATGATCCTGTATTTGTGTTGAACTATGGACAAAGTCCCAAGTGGCTTCCTGGCACTGTCGTGGCCAAAGAGGGGAGTAGGGTGTTTCTGGTCAAACTTTCAAATGGACTCACCTGCAGAAAACACTTGGACCAAACCAAACTCAGATTCACGGACTATCCAGAACAACCCACAATAGACTCTACCTTTTTTGACCCTCCAACACACACACAAGTGGCAACCAACCCAGCGGTTGATCACGAAGCAGAACCCATCACCCGCTGCAGCCCAGCAGGACTCGCCACACCCAGCAGCCCTGCAAGGCCAGCTGCACAACAACCCAGCGAGGGCCCAAGAAATCACTCACCAACACCAGCATTTGCACCGAGACGATCAACCAGGGAAAGGAAGGCCCCAGATTGACTCACATTGTAAATAGTTACACTACTGACTTTGGAGGGGGGGGGGGGGCGTCAGTGTTGTTATATATGTAAACCTGTAAATACCTTGTTTAACCACCAGAGGGCTCATCCCCTGGAGTCCCAAGGGATCCCACAATGCCTTGGGAGCACCTGTACATAAGGAGGCCTCACAGGCTGGAGAAGCACGCTGGAGACCTGTAATAAAGGACTACGGTCACACATTACTTTGAGTTTACAGTATCTGGTCAGATTCTTCATTCAAGACATAACAGTTACCTCCTCAAAAAATTCAATCAGGTTAGTCAAACACGATCTTCACGTAACAAATCCCTGCTGACTGTCCCTGATTAATCCTTGCCTTTCCAAATGTAGATTTATCCTCTCTTTTAGGATTTTTTCCAATAATTTTCACATCACTGAGGTTCGGCTGACAGGCCTGTAATTACTTGGCCTATCCCTTTCTCCCTTCTTAAACATTAGCAGTCCTCCAATCCTCCAGCACTATGCCCAGATCCAAAGAGGACTGGAAAATGATGGTCAAGGCCTCTGCTATTTCCTCTTTTACTTCGCACAACAGCCTGGGATGCATTTCATCCGGGCCTGGCGACTTATCTACTTTAAAAGCTGCTAAACCCCTTAATACTTCCTCTCTCACTATATTTATTTCATCCAGAATATCACACTCCTTCTCGATAGCAGTATCTGCATTGTCCCTTTCTGTTATGGTTGCAATTACCATTGAATAACTCCACGAGGCCTTATACTGTGAGTAAGAACTGTGTGACTTCAGTCCATTTAATATGACCGTAAAGTGAGGGGCAGCATGGCTGACCGCCTTTTATATGCCACTGCACACCTGGGCAGGTAACTCTTGGTGCCTCCAACTGCAGTGCCCTCAGGTGGTACATCATACATAGTTACATAGTGAATACAAAGAGTTTGCACACATGACATTATTCCCCACAAAGTCTTCGATGCGAGTTGATTACAGGTTAAGGCGACCCGGAGCCCTGCGCTCCCTGGTTGATGGTCTGAGTGTCGCTTCTGGCCTGGGTGAGTTGGTTGGGCCACTGGTGTCTTGCAGCGCGACTGGTTGGGCTAGACTGTTGGGGATGGTGGGATCATCCTCGTGGTTGGCAGCGAGGTCTGTTGTCGATTGGGCGTGTGTCGATGAGTCGCTAAAGATGAGGTCCTCTTCCGGTGGTCCCTGGTTATCTGTGAATCGTAATTTGGTTTGCTCCAAATGTTTTCTGCACAGTTGACCGTTAAGCAGTTTGACAACAAACACTCTATTCCCTTCCTTGGCTAATACAGTGCCTCGACCCATTTGGGGCCCGCACCGTAATTCAGCATAAACACAGGGTCATTTACAGTGATGTTGCGTGATACAGCCGCGCGATCATGGTATGTGTTTTGCTGATAACGCCTGGCTTCCACCTGATCAATGAGGTCAGGATGTACTAAGGAGAGCCTGGTTTTGAGTGCTCATTTCATTAGTAATTCTGCAGGGGGAACCCCGGTAAATGAGTGGGGTCGTGTCCTGTAGCTGAGTAGTACCCGGGACAGGCGGGTTTGTAAGGCGCCTTCCGTGACACATTTCAAGCTCTGCTTTATGGTTTGGACTGCCCCTCTGCTTGGCCGTTGGATACAGGCTTGAACGGGGCAGATCTGACAAGCTGGATGCCATTACGAGAGATGAATTCATTGAATTCCGAGCTGGTGAAGCATGGACCATTGTCGCTGACAAGAATGTCGGGTAAGCCATGGGTGGCACACATGGCTCTGAGGCTTTCAATGGTGGCTGCGGATGTGCTAGATGCCATTATTACACATTCAATGCATTTGGAGTTGGCGTCCACAACAACCAGGAACATCTTTCCCAGAAAAGGGCCCTCATAATCTACATGGATCCTGGACCATGGTTTTGAGAGCCAGGACCAGAGACTAAGTAGAGCCTCCCTGGGAGCATTGCTCAGTTGTGAGCATGTGTTACACTGGTGCACGCACGACTCCAGGTCTGAGTCAATGCCGGGTCACCAGACGTGGGACCTGGCGATAGCCTTCATCATAACTATGCCTGGGTGGGTGCTGTGTAGGTCACGTATGAAGGTTTCCCTGCCTTTCTTTGGCAAGATAACGTGGTTGCCCCATAAGAGGCAATCTGAATGGATTGACATTTCGTCTTTACGACGGTGAAACGGCTTGATCTCGTCTTGCATGTCGCTAGGGACCGCTGACCAGCTCCCATTGAGGACGCAACTTTTTACAAGGGATAGCAGAGGATCCTGGCTGGTCCAGGTCTTAATTTAGCGGGCTGTTACAGGTGACCCTTCGCTATCAGAAGTATCCATGGCTAGTAGCAGGTGTGCGGGCTGCTCCGTTTCCACCCGGTGGTGGGCAACGGTAGTCGGCTGAGAGCATCGGCACAGTTTTCAGTGCCTGGCCTGTGGCGGATCACATAGTTATAGGCATACAGTGTTAGCGCCCATCTTTGGATTCGAGATGAAGCATTGATGTTTATGCCTTTGCTTTCCGAAAACAGTGAGATTAGGGTCTTGTGGTCCGTCTCTAACTCGAACTTGAGTCCAAACAAATATTGGTGCATCTTTTTTACACCTAAACACAGGCTAAAGCCTCCTTTTCGACCATGCTGTAACCTCTTTCGGCCTTTGATAGGCTTCTGGACGCATATGCCCAACCGATTGGAGCATTGGCTTGCTGCAAAACACACCCGACACTGTACGAAGACGCATCAAATGCTAAAACTAGATGTTTACATGGGTAATATAATACCAGCAACTTATTCGAACACAGCAGTTTCTGGCCTTCTCAAAGGCGGTCTCTTAATTTTTACCCCAAGCCCAGTCGTCTCCCTTGTGTAACAGCTTGTGCAATGGTTCCAGCAAGGTGCTCAACCCTGGAAGAAAGTTACCGAAATAGTTGAGGAGTCCCAGGAACGAGCGCAGTTCTGTTACATTTCGTGGTGTGGATGCATTCTTGATGGCCTCTGTCTTCGAGTCCGTGGGTCTGATGCTGCCTGCCGCAATCTTCCTCCCCAGGAATTCTACCTCTGGCACTAGGAAGACACATTTGGATCATTTCAACCTGAGTCCAACTCTGTTTAGTCGACTTAAAACTTCTTCCAGGTTGTGCAGGTGTTCGGAGGTGTCGCGGCCAGTGACGAGGATGTTGTCCTGAAATACGACGGTGCGTGGAACCGATTTCAACAGGCTCTCCATGTTTCTTTGGAATATGGCTGCAGCCGAGCGAATCCCGAATGGGCACCTGTGGTATACGAACAGTCCTTTGTGCGTGTTAATGCAAGTTAATTTTTTCGCCGACTCAATCAGCTCCTGGGTCATGTAAGCGGAGGTTAGATCCAGCTTGGTGAATGCCTTTCTTCCTGCTAATGTCACGAAAAGGTCATCGGCTTTGGGTAGTGGGTACTGGTCGTGTAACGAGACTCGGTTGATAGTTACTTTGTAGTCGCCGCAGATTCTGACCGTGCCATCGCTCTTTAGTACTGGAACAATCGGGTTGGCCCACTCATTGAACTCAACTGGCGATATGATTCCCTCGCATTAAAATCTGTCCAATTTGATCTCCACTTTCTCCCTCATCACATAGGGGATAATTCGAGCCTTGTGATGAACGGGCCGTGCCTCAGGGACCAAGTGGATCTGTACTTTGGCGCCTGTGAAGTTGCCAATGCCTGGTTGAAATAAAGATGGGAACTTGCTCAGTACTTGAGCACAGGAAGCATTGTCCACTGACGATAATACTTTAACGTCTTCCCAGTTCCACCGAATCTTCCCCATCCAGCTTCTGCCAAGCAGCGTTGGCTCATCGCCTGGTACAATCCACAGTGGCAGCTCGTGTGCCTCTCCATCATAGGATACATTTACGTTCGCACTGCCAATAACTGGTATCAGTTCCTTGGTGTAAGTGCACAGCTTTATCTGAATTGGGCTCAGCTTGGGTCTTTGTGCTTTGTTGTTGCCTCACAGCCTTTCAAATGCCTTCTGGCTCATAATTGACTGACTCGCCCCCGTGTCCAGTTCCATGGATACAGGAATGCCATTTAATTTGACTTTTATCATCATGGGAGGACCTTTTGTGGAGAAGGTGTGCACCCCGCACACTGCTCCCTCAGGCTGAGTTGCCTCTCTAGCTTGTCCTTTGTGATCCACACTGGATCGGGACTCTTCTGCCGACTCCACTGCCACGTGGTGAGTCGCAGTACATTTGCACATTTGCTGGAGATGGCCCCTTGTTCTACAGCTTTTGCATGCATAGTCTTTAAATCGACATTGATGGGCCCCATGATTACCCCCACAACGCCAGCATTGTGTTAATGATTTTGCATTTACACCCCTTGGCGGCCTAGCAACAGCAGGCATGTAGGCTCTGCTCTGTACAGTTCTTATTAGTTCAACAGTTCTGCCTGCAATTGGCGTTATTTTACGTACAATACTTGTAGGAAGTCATCTGCATGGTATTGTGACTCGAGGACATGAATGCCTGGCTTATGCTGATGGCCTTCTTCAGGTCAACGGTTTCGGCAGCCAATAGCTTGCGAAGGATATCCTCGTGGCCTATGCCCATCACAAAAGCGTCTCGCAATGGATCGTTCAAAAATCCTGCAAATTCACACAGTCCCGCAAGCCATCTTAAGTCGGCGATATACTTCGCCACATCCTGACCCTCCGGGCGGCGGTGTGTGTAGAAGTGATACCTGGCCGTTAAGATGCTCTCCGTTGGTTTGAGGTGTTCCAGAATCAGCGTGTGCAGCTCTGTGTATGACTTCTTCGTTGGTTTCACTGGTGCAAGCAGACCCCTGAAGAGGCTGTAGACTGTGGACCCACAGCTGGTCAAAAGAATCACCCCGCGTTTTCCTTCCAGTGCCTCGCCATCCAGGTCGATGGCCACGAAGTGCTGGTCAAGCCGCTCGATAAAGGCTTCCCAATCTTCGCCCTCTGCATACTTTTCTAAAACACCAATGGCAGCCATGACTGCATAAGAGTTTGTGATCTGTAACTCGTCGCCAGTTGTTATGTCTGCAATTACCATCGAATAACTCCATGAGGCCTTGTACTGTGAGTAAGAGCTGTGTAACTTCAGTCCATTTAATACTACTGTAAAGTGAGGGGTAGTATGGCTGACTGCCTTTTATATGCCCCTGCACACCTGGTCAGGTAACCCCTGGGACCTCTAACCGCAGCATCCTCAGGTGGTACATCGTACATAGTTACATAGTGAATACAAAGAGTTTGCATACATGACACTTTCCTTTGGGAAACAGATGCAAAGTATTCGTTAAGAACCCTACCAACCTCTTCTGCCTCCACACAAAGATTACCTTCATGGTCTCTAATAGGCCCTACCCTTTCTTTAGTTACTCTCTTACTCTTAATATATTTATAGAATATATTAAGCATCTTAGCATCTTGGCAGATCTTTTTGAGGAATCACCCTGCCAAAGTACCGCCAGGTCTCTCGGCGGTCCTTTGGGCGGCACTTGGGCGGGCCTTAACTTTGATCAAGTTCGGGCCCATTAGGTCTGGCACGATGCCTCTGCCTTGCTCTGATTGCCGAGAGATGCTTCGGCGAATCTAAGTGAGTCTAAAAATCTCATCTGAGCTCTCAGTATTTATATTTTTCCCGGTTGTTTTTTTACTTTAGCTGCGAGCGCTCTTGTTGACCAAATTAATCAAAGTTAGTTATGATTTAGCTGACTGCTGTATTCAACTGACTACTGCATCAAGATATGTCGATTGTGAGAGGTTATTCAGCTATTTTTCCTGGTTGTGCTATCTTAGCTGCGAGCACTCTTATTGACCAAGTTAATCAAAGTTAGTTATGATTGAGCTAACTGCTGTTTCAACATATATCTTATTGTAAGAAGTTATGAAGTAATTATCTAGGGTCGGTACCCTTTGACCCCTCAAAACTAGATTCCTACACACCCTGAAGATTTAACAGTCTCAGACATTGCACTGAGCCGCATGGTTACAGACACAGAAATGGCTCCCTTGACCTTAACTGCAGCAGCAGCACCTAATTTTCCTCCTACCCCAGAAGTGGAGAATCCACAAAGAGCGCTAATAACACCAGGATTCCACCAGGAATATATAATGAAGGTTCACTGTGGAAAAATGAAATAGATATTACCTGCAATTTCTTGAGGATTACCTTGGAAATGTACAGGCATCAATTTAATCTTCTGTAAAATGGGCTCATTGAAGAGCACATTTCCTGACCTTTGGTAGTTACTGTATATTTAATGAATTAGTGCTCCAGGACAGAGCTTCACATGCTAGGAGTATATATTAGGAATTTGACCATGCACGATTTTCTGTCCCAATTTATATACACTCCTGTCACACAAAGTCTGTACTGGGAAAAATAATACATAAGCGCTAATTTACGATAGAATTTGAGGATCGAAATTCAGTCTCCCAATAAGGCCTGTTACCGCCGGAAAGCAGCGGCCACGCTGCGGTGTCGAATGGCCGCCGATTTGTAATCGAATAGCCGCCGTTCGCAAAATTCTCCCCGATGGTTTTTCTGGCGGTCCCCACTTCCGCCCCACTGTTGCCAAACCCTCCTAAGTGTGTCATCAAAGCGCACATCGCTGATGTCCCGCCCCGCAAGCAAAATTCACCTTAGAAAATCCAGCCGCCACTTGGTGCCCCCGACAGTTTTTTCTGTCAGTGCACTGTGTTTGCAGTGTGTGTAAAATGGTGGTGCGGCCTCCATCTTGTTTTATTTGTTGGTCGACTGCCAGGTTGGCCTGACAATTATGCACCCGGGTTCCGCAGGGCCGCCAACTTGGGTGCCAGGCCACTGGCCCAGCCGAAACCCTCCCTGGTGGCCTGGTGGACCAAACTTAAAAAGCTGCAGAACTCGCAGTGGCTCTGTCCGTCCCCACTTCCGCCCCTCTTATGACAGACACTCCGCTTCCGCTCCCACTTTCGCCCCCATTATGACCGACTTCCATCCCGCTCGAAAAAAAACGACAAAGAGCTGAAATTCGCAATAAAACACCTGAAAAACTGTACATACGGCCCGTTTCCGGTGGGGGTGAATTTTGGCCTCTGACTCTTTAGGGTTTATCTTGCTTTTTGTTTATTCCTTTTTAACATTAAAAAAAAATATTTTTGGCTTTTTGGTTTACTTGTTTTTTCACTCCATCATTTCAGGGAACTTAAAACTAATTTTAAGCACACTAAAGTGTAAGATGGGCATTCTCTAAAAATTCCTCATCCACAAGGAGCTTGGGGATGGAGTTTTGTTTCAGACCAATAGCCAGAGCAAGGTCTGCCTGTATCTGAGATGGGCTGAGTGGACCACCATTATCCAAATATATGGGTCTAAAAACAACACCAGAATCAGTTAGGCATGTAACAGGAGATCTGCCATTGCTGCCTATGTTTCACTAAGCACACAGTCTCTAAAATAATCCTTCTCCTCCAGTCTGACCTTCAAACTAAGTTGGAGTGATGAAAATGACTACTGCCGTGAACTTTTAATAGACTTATTTCAATATGCCTCAGGTGAGATGTGTAAACCGCCAGTCTGCAGTGCACCACAGCATACATCAGGACAAATAATTTCATCACATTTATTCCGTAAAGTCATCAATATGAGGAAAGGACACTGCACTTTTTCAGGGTAACTATGCTTCCCGAGAGTGGTGGGCCTGAGCAATGGAACCCATGTGGCTATTTCGACACCTATCAGCAATTCTATGGTCTTAATGACCAACTTCCAGGTGGTTTGTTGTCATCGGTACAAAATCATGCAGGTACATTTCTTATGTTTTTTATGCCAGGTACCCTAGAAACAGCCATTGGGCTGGATTTTTAGCTTTGCCGTTTTCGGAGCGAAAACAGAGGCGGGGCGGGAAAGTTACCGCCCAATTAATGTTTGCGCTGTGTGGAGTAATTTTTGTCATCTGGGCCCTGCACCAGAGGTGCAGCATAAAGGGAGGTGTTGTACGACTTTTGCAGCGCAAAAACGGGAACCTTGCCAACTAAAGTGGGGGACCGGGAGCGCTCCGAGAGAGGCCTTAGGAGGGGAAAAAAAATTCACAAAACCATTCAAAAAACATTGCCCACACCATTACAATGCAAATTGCTACAAAAAAAAATAAAGGAATAAAAACTGGAACGTACCTTTTTTGCAGTTTATCCACCTCACCACTGCCGGCAGAGCTGCACCACTGTGTTTTCCCTGGCGGTCATCGCGGGGCGCGTTTCGGGGCATACGGGTCGGGTGCGAGTCGAAATTTCTGCCGGTATTTCAAGGAGAGCCGTTGCACACCTGGCACAGCTCCCCCTGGTGGTGTTTCTAAGCGAGCCGCAAAACCCGACCAGAGGATCGCGCCCGGATGCAAAAGACCTCACCACCCCATTTTTCGCCACGGCGAAACCCGGAGCGCAAACGACCCGACAATCCAGCCCATTATATTTTCATTCTACAACAATTGTTATCATTATTTCAATGATGAAGCAAACATGGATGGTTCTCAGGGCACTAGGTATATCCTTACAAGCTGTGGTTAATGGTGTTCACTGCAAAACCCATGGACAGCAGTGGAAAGTAAATATGAGTCACTTCATCCCCCTACTCACTCATTTGCATACGGTGGCCATACTTTGGTGGCAGGTGCCGGCCACCTATTTTGTACTCTCAAGAATATAGCCACAGTTTTTTTTAACTGGTGAGGAGTTGGTGCCAATAGACCCATTTTCCTCTTCCAGCTTCCCTAAAACAACATGAACATGAGCAGTGAGCGTGAAGAAATTCTAAACCTTTCCGTGCAGTTTGTTGCTGCAATTGCTGTTGTCACCTCAATTTTTGATGTTACCAACCATGTTTGCCATCCATGGCAATGGGCACATTGCCAAAAACCCAGCAGAGAAATTAGCTTCAAGTTTTTTAATAAAGTATCCTTGAAACTTTGAGCTTCATTTCAAGTGTACATTATTTAAATATATAAATTAAAAACAAACCTATAGCTCTCATGCAAGCCAACTAGACCAGTGATTATAAAGTCAGTTGGAACACTTTAACCCCTAGGCTACTTAAAGTTTTTATGAAACAAGAAGGCTGGCACAGGCATCAAAAAAGATTCAGCATTAAGTATTCAACATTATTACGATGTGTAATGAATTCACCAGAAGGTAGTTGGCAAACAGCTCTGCTTCCAATTGAAAAAGTACTGAAAGGATATGTTTAGAAAAAGCTATAAAAATAGTTTTCAATTATTTCAAAACTGCAACTTGGACAAGTATCAAACCTTTCATGGTAGAACATAGGGAATCAGCAAACATGATTGATTCATTTTGTGATGCTGTTGACTTCAATTCTCCAGTAAGAATATTGTAGAGGAGACCTAATGTTTGTTGGTTGAGGAACCAACAATCTCATTCATACATAATATACCACTGTTCAGCTATAGATTGAGCCCTATTAAAATCTCACTTATCTGCAGTTTATTTTGTCTTTATAAAGTTATTCAGATATTTCCTCATGTTCCCAGGATTTTTTTTTGAAAAAAGTTTATCTTTCTGCGAACAAGTATTCAATCCATAGGAAATTGTTTCCTGAGTTCAGCCAATATATTGAGTCGATAGAGAGATGCTTGTAAAATCCCAACAATGGATCTTTTATTAGTGTGAGATTTGATTTGCTGTAAAACCACTCACACGTCTCTTTATTTGACTCGTTTCCTTTCTGCAATATAAAACTAAAGTAACTTTGAAGTCCTGGAAAATGTTATTGCAGCAATAAAGGATGAGTACTCTCACCGTTTCTATAGATATTTCTGTAGGATGCTGCTGTAAGTAGGAGTTTCCCATTTTCTTTCTGTCCCTGTTCATTCACATGCTACTATCTCACAAAGTAAAATTGGATAAATAATATATGAAGGAAAGTGGCCTGACTCCTTATTTTCCAGATTACTATTATTTTTGATGCGACTGTATGAATTCGGGTCTTCTGTAGATGTTTTCTGACGGGATTGGACAGGTTAGATGCAGGAAGAATGTTCCCGATATTGGGAAAGTCCAGAACCAGGGGTTGCAGTCTAAGGATAAGGGGTAAGCCATTTAGGACCAAGATGAGGAGAAACTTCTTCACCAGAGAGTGGTGAACCTGTGGAATTCTCTACCACAGAAAGTTGTTGAGGCCAGTTCATTAGATATATTCAAAAGGAAGTTAGATGTGGCCCTTATGGTTAAAGGGATCAAGGCATATGGAGAGAAAGCAGGAATGGGGTACTTAAGTTGCATGATCAGCCATGATCATATTGAATGGTGGTGCAGGCTTGAAGGGCTGAATGGCCTACTCCTACACCTATTTTCTATGTTTCTATATTTCTATGTTTCTCAAGTTCAGTCACTCCTGTAAGTGGATCCCATGGCTCTTACATGCTAGAGTTGGCTCATACTGCCCAATATCTACTTATATGAGTACATAAACATAGAGATGTAACAGTGCAATTTGACCGTGACATGCAAACTGGCAATCATAGCCTAGAAGTTAATTGGCGCCATACCCATTTTACAAGCGGAAAATGGGCGCCTGTACATCAAATATGGCAGTCGCCATGCACACTTGTCCTGCAACAGAAGTGTGCCTCCCGTCATCTTGGTTCAGGCTAACTTATAGGTGTCCAGTTTGCGCTCCGGAAGTATTCAACACATTAATTAAAATATTTAAATAAGGGTCCTTGTGAGACCCTTTTGTGAAATTAGGCTGCCTCAGCACCTGACTCGCCACGTGATAAACTCGCTCAACAACTTGTGATGCTAACAGGTAGGACAGACCCTTCAACAGCGCTATTTAAAGGGCTCACCCGCTACATACAGTCTAGGTGCTGGTTTGCCCTCTTAGGCTGCTGGTTAACCTTTGGTCATTTTTTGGTCTGTTTCCTCACTCATACACTGATTTCTGATGTCCGAGAAGAAGTTTTAGCTAGTGCTGCACCATTTTTGGCTGCTTACAAAACAGTTTTACTGCAGTCATGGGTGGTCTGGTAGGTCTGTCTTAGGGGCTGGAAGATGAGGGTGAGCAGCCGAGAAGACAAGAGAGAGCAGGCGCAGCTTGGAGAAGAGGGAGGAGGAGGGAATGCCTCTGTGCATTTAATATGACATTAAAATATGTGCCATTTTGCATGCTGGGATGGTGCTAACTGTAGTTACAGTGCAGTGACTTTGCAATGCTCCCATCCTGAAACCAATCTTTAGGTTGGGAGGTACTTTCATTGTTACACTCATGGGGATTTCCTGATCAGGGTGCTCACTATCAGAGAAATGAATGGACATCTATTACACTGCATCTCTGCCCACATTACATCACGTGTAATGTTGGAGGTGGAGAACGTTGGTGTTAGAAGTTCCGGCCTCAAATGGGTAGGAGCTTATTATAAATCTAAATCGTAAGAGGCAAGCAATGGCCTTGCCCCTTGCAAGTGCCCATAGAAATCTTGACATACTTGGGTACTCATGTAATTTCTGGAGTTTTGCTTGGACTGTTCTGGAAGGACTGTGAATTTCCAGCTCCACTGCTTTTTGGTCTTTAACTTGCTTTCTTCAATCAGGTGAGTGCATGCAGATTAAAATAATGGACTCAGATTTCTTTGCAGATTCTGATAGTTCCCAATGTAATTCTGGTGGGAGTCCCATGAGGGACAGGCAACATAAGAACAAAAGAAACAGGAGCAGGAGTAGGTCATTTGACCCCTCGAGCCTGCTCTGCCATTTAATAAGATCATGGCTGATCTGATCATGGACTCAGCTCCACTTCCCTGCCCACTCCCCATAACCCCTTATTCCCTTATCACTCAAAAATCTGTCTATTTCCGCCTTAAATATATTCAGTGACCCAGCCTCCACAGCTCTCTGGTGCAGAGAATTCCACAGATTTACAACCCTCTGAGAGAAGAAATTCCTCTTCATCTCAGTTTTAAATGGGCGGCCCCTTATTCTGAGACTATGGCTCCTAGTTTTAGTTTTCCCTATGAGTGGAAATATCCTCTCTGCATCCACCTTGTCGAGCCCCCTCAGTATCTTATATGTTTCGATAAGATCACCTCTCATTCTTCTAAACTCCAATGAGTATAGGCCCAACCTACTCAATCTATCTTCATCTCCGGAATCAACCTAGTGAACCTTCTGTGAACAGCCTCCAATGCAAGTATATCCTTCCTTAAATACCAAGAGACCATGGTTATGCCTACTTTGTACCACCATCCTTCCCTTTGGTTGCCAGTGTGTGAAATATAAACGCTTAAACCTAACCTGATGATACTTGATTGGCAGCAGTGTGTGAAGTGGCTGGCTGCTGTATACCAATAGTCCTGGGGAATCAGGTAGCCTTTATCTTATAGTAAGTCCTGAGATGGACCTGCTGCATGCTGCATTAGTTGTACTGCCACATGGGCAGCCTGGCTTGCCACATGTGTAGATATTGGAGGGGGTTGACCAGAGGGCACACGGATCATCATCACTAATTCTGTCATGGGGGCTTTTACCACAGATGACCATGGAGCTACCACATGGTGGCCTGCAATATTGTTCAATGTTCCTCAATCTGTCTTTCAGATCTGACGTTAAACCGAGGCCCCTTCTGTCCTTTCAGGTGGACGTAAAAAATCCAATGGCACTATTCGAAAAAGGGCAGGGAAGTTCTTCCAGGTCGCTTCCCTAATATTTATCCCTTAAGCAACATCATTGAAATGGATTTTCTGTCAAATATCTCATTGCTGTTTGAAGGAGCTTGCTATGTGCAAATTGGCTGCTGTGTTTCTTACATAACAATAGTGACTACACTTCAAAAGTACTTCATTAGCTGCAAAGCACTTTGGGACATCCTGTGGTCATGAAAGGCAAGTTGTTTCTTTCTCAGTGTATTGCCACAGGGGTTTCATGATGTGGTTCATTGATAATTAATGCCGAGCACAATAGAAAAATATAAAGAGAAGCAGAATAACATACATAGAAATTACAATATAGAAACATGCCATTTGGCCCAACGCATAAGGGGAAAAAGTCACTGGTGGGCGTAGTTTATATGCCCCCAAATAATAACTTCACGGTGGGGCGGACAATAATCAAGGGAATAATAGAGGCATGTGAAAAAGGAACGGCAGTAATCATGGGGGATTTTAATCTACATATCGATTGGTCAAATCAAATCGCACGGGGTAGCCTTGAGGAGGAATTCATAGAATGCATACGGGATTGTTTCTTAGAACAGTATGATACAGAACCTACAAGGGAGCAAGCTATCTTAGATCTGGTCCTGTGTAATGAGACAGGAATAATAAATGATCTCCTGGTAAAAGATCCTCTCGGAATGAGTGATCACAGTATGGTTGAATTTGTAATACAGATTGAGGGTGAGGAAGTAGTGTCTCAAACGAGCGTACTATGCTTAAACAAAGGGGACTACAGTGGGATGAGGGCAGAGTTAGCTAAAGTAGACTGGGAACACAGACTAAACGATGGCACAATTGAGGAACAGTGGAGGACTTTTAAGGAGCTCTTTCATAAAGCTCAACAAAAATATATTCCAGTGAAAAAGAAGGGCGGTAAGAGAAGGGATAACCAGCCATGGATAACCAAGGAAATAAAGGAGAGTGTCAAATTAAAAACCAATGCGTATAAGGTGGCCAAGGTTAGTGGGAAATTAGAAGATTGGGAAAATTTTAAACGACAGCAAATGACTAAGAAAGCAATAAAGAAAGGAAAGATAGATTACGAAAGTAAACTTGCGCAAAACATAAAAACAGATAGTAAAAGCTTTTACCGATATATAAAACGGAAGAGAGTGACTAAAGTAAATGTTGGTCCCTTAGAAGATGAGAAGGGGGATTTAATAATGGGAAATGTGGAAATGGCTGAGACCTTAAACAATTATTTTGCTTCGGTCTTCACAGTGGAAGACACAAAAACCATGCCAAAAATTAATGGTCACGGGAATGTGGGAAGGGAGGACCTTGAGACAATCACTATCACTAGGGAGGTAGTGCTGGACAGGCTAATGGGACTCAAGGTAGACAAGTCCCCTGGTCCTGATGAAATGCATCCCAGGGTATTAAAAGAGATGGCAGAAGTTATCGCAGATGCATTCGTTATAATCTACCAAAATTCTCTGGACTCTGGGGAGGTACCAGCGGATTGGAAAGCAGCTAATGTAACGCCTCTGTTTAAAAAAGGGGGCAGACAAAAGGCAGGTAACTGTAGGCCGGTTAGTTTAACATCTGTAGTGGGGAAAATGCTTGAAGCTATCATTAAGGAAGAAATAGCGGGACATCTAGATAGGAATAGTGCAATCAAGCAGACGCAACATGGATTCATGAAGGGGAAATCATGTTTAACTAATTTACTGGAATTCTTTGAGGATATAACGAGCATGATGGATAGAGGTGTACCGATGGATGTGGTGTATTTAGATTTCCAAAAGGCATTCGATAAGGTGCCACACAAAAGGTTACTGCAGAAGATAAAGGTACGTGGAGTCCGAGGAAATGTATTCGCATGGATCGAGAATTGGCGGGCTAACAGAAAGCAGAGAGTTGGGATAAATGGGTCCTTTTCGGGTTGGAAATCGGTGGTTAGTGGTGTGCCACAGGGATCGGTGCTGGGACCACAACTGTTTACAATATACATAGATGACCTGGAAGAGGGGACAGAGTGTAGTGTAACAAAATTTGCAGATGACACAAAGATTAGTGGGAAAGCGGGTTGTGTAGAGGACACAGAGAGGCTGCAAAGAGATTTAGATAGGTTAAGCGAATGGGCTAAGGTTTTGCAGATGGAATACAATGTCGGAAAATGTGAGGTCATCCACCTTGGAAAAAAAAACAGTAAAAGGGAATATTATTTGAATGGGGAGAAATTACAACATGCTACGGTGCAGAGGAGCCTGGGGGTCCTTGTGCATGAATCCCAAAAAGTTAGTTTTCAGGTGCAGCAGGTAATCAGGAAGGTGAATGGAATGTTGGCCTTCATTGTGAGAGGGATGGAATACAAAAGCAGGGAGGTCCTGCTGCAACTGTACAGGGTATTGGTGAGGCCGCATCTGGAGCACTGCGTGCAGTTTTGGTCACCTTACTTAAGGAAAGATATACTAGCCTTGGAGGGGGTACAGAGACGATTCACTAGGCTGATTCCGGAGATGAAGGGGTTACCTTATGATGATAGATTGAGTAGACTGGGTCTTTACTCGTTGGAGTTCAGAAGGATGACAGGTGATCTTATAGAAACATTTAAAATAATGAAAGGGATAGACAAGATAGAGGCAGAGAGGTTGTTTCCACTGGTCGGGGAGACTAGAACTAGGGGGCACAGCCTCAAAATACGGGGGAGCCAATTTAAAACCGAGTTGAGAAGGAATTTCTTCTCCCAGAGGGTTGTGAATCTGTGGAATTCTCTGCCCAAGGAAGCACTTGAGGCTAGCTCATTGAATGTATTCAAATCACAGATAGATAGATTTTTAACCAATAAGGGAATTAAGGGTTATGGGGAGCGAGCGGGTAAGTGGAGCTGAGTCCACAGCCAGATCAGCCATGATTTTGTTGAATGGCGGAGCAGGCTCGAGGGGCTAGATGGCCTACTCCTGTTCCTAATTCTTATGTTCTTATGTTCAGTCCATGATAGTGTTTATGATCCCATGTGTCCACCCTGTTCTAATATCCTTTTTTCCAGCATTGAAGCACTGACCACTCTTGATCAGCTCCGCTGGGCAGGCCACATAGTTCGCATGCCAGACATGAGATTCCCAAAGCAAGTGTTTTGTGCGGAGCTCCTTCATGGCAAATGAGCCAAAGGTGGGCAGCAGAAACGTTATAAGGACACCTTCAAAGCCTCCCTGATAAAGTGCGACATCCCCACTGACACCTGAGAGTCCCTGGCCAAAGACTGCCCCAAGTGGAGAAAGTGCATCCGGGAGTACGCTGAGCACTTCGAGTCTCAATGCCAAGAGCGTGCAGAGATCAAGTGCAGACAACGGAAAGAGCATGTGGCAAACCAGTCCCACCCACCCCTTCCCTCAATAACTATCTGTCCCACCTCTGACAGAGTCTGTGGCTCTCGTATTGGACTATTCAGCCATCAACGAACTCACTTCAGGAGTGGAAGCAAGTCTTCCTCGATTCCGAGGGACTACCTATGATGATGATGATGAATTTTAACCTCTTATGTGGGACTTTATCAAAGGCCTTCTGAAAATCCAAATACACTACATCTACTCGTTCTCCCTTATCTATTCTATCAGTTATATCCTCAAAAAACTCCAGTAGGTTTGTCAAACACGATTTTCTTTTCATAAATCCATGTTGACTTCGTCTAATCCCATTGATATTATCTAAGTGTCTCGTTATCTCATCCTTTATAATAGACTCTAGCATTTTCCCTACTACTGATGTTAGGCTAACTGGTCTGTCGTTCCCTGTTTTCTCTTTCTTAAATAGTGGGGTTTACATTTGCCTCCAATCTGCAGCAACTGTTCCATAATCTATAGAATTTTGGAAGATGACAACCAATGCATCCACTTTTTCCATGGTTACCTGTTTTAGTACTCTGGGATGCAGATTATCAGGCCCTGGGGATTTATCGGCCTTCAGTCCCATTAGTTTCTCCAGCACTATTTTCTTACTAATAATCATTTCCTTTAATTCCTTTTGCTCACTATACTCTTGGTTCCCTAGCATTTCTGGGACGTTATTTGTGTCCTCTTCCGTGAAGACAGAATCAAAGTATTTATTTAATTATTCTGCCATTTCCTTGTTCCACATTACAAATTCTCCTGTTTCTGTCTGTAAAGGACCTACATTTGTCTTCACTAATCTTTTTCTTTTAACGTACTTGTAGAAACTTTTGCAGTTGGTTTTTATGTTCCTTGCAAGTTTACTCTCATACTCTATTTTTCCCCTCTTAATCAATCTCTTGGTCCTTTTTTGCTGAATTCTAAACTTCTCCCAATCCTCAGGCTTGCTACTTTTTCTGGTAACTTTGTATGACTCCTCTTCTTTCTTTTTTTAGCCATGGTTGGGTCATTTTTCCTTTTGTGTTTTTACGCCAGAAAGGAATTCATAATTGTTGCAATTCATGCATTAATTCCTTAAATGTTAGCCATTGCCTATCCACCATTACGTTATGCCTTTTAATGAATCTTCCCAATCTATCATAGTCAATTCATTCCTCATACCTTCGTAGTTTTCTTTGTTTAGATTTAGGTCCCTAGTTTCAGATTAGACTACTTCACTTTCCATCTTAATAAAGAGTTCAATCATGTTATGGTCACTCTTCTCTAAAGGACCCCGCACATGATGTTACAGATTGTGATGGAATATAATTCTGGTGCTGCTGAATGGCCCACAACGCCTCATGGGTGCCCAGTTTTGAGTTGCTCGTTCTGCTCAGAATCTATCCCTTCTCGTAAGGCATTACAGGAAAAATAATACAAAAATGAAAATTACCTTTTGTTCCTATGACATGCAGTAAAATCCAGGTGTTAATATGCAGCCCATAATGGGTGTCATGTCAATAGAATGCAACAAGCAATTACATTTTATTTGTGGAGTCAATGCATGCAAGGATGTGTGTGAACGTGCAGGCTGCGATATAAATGGTAATGTGCTAAATCAAGGGTAATGACAGTAAGCAATTCAAGCAGTTTAACACAATATGATGGGCAGTTCATTGTAACTGGCAGGCATGCTTAGCACAGTGCATTCTTGGAAAGTGTGGCAGGCTCCTCTTACCTTGCCTGACCTGGTAAGATCGTTATAATTTTTCCAACATTGATTGGCTGTGCATGAGTGTTGAGTTGGCACAAACTCACCTGTTCACCTCCTTCCACTGGGCCTGAGCAGAGCTTTTAGGGATTCTGTTCCAAAGAGGGTCTCCCTCCTGTCCCTAGATTCTTGCAACAGCACTTCCACAACAGAATCCATAAAGTGAAGGTTGGGAGTGGTGGGTGGGGGAGGGTGCGGGGCGGGAGGTGGGGGGGGGGTGGGTGGGAGGGGTTGGGGGGGATGCAGGAAGCAGGTCACACTGAAAGAGTTCGCAAACATTTTTAGAGTAAGTTTATTTCCTGCAGGTAATGACTGAGATGATGGTTGGCCTTTTAAATTGCTGCAAGCCGTAACATCTTTATAACCCTCAATCCATCTTCCCAGCATATTTATTTTATGCCCAGTTTCAGTCAGTCAGTCTCAAATCTATGAACTGGGGCAAAGTAGCTTTAAAAATTAATTTAGACAGATTTAAGATTTTTTAAAATTTTCTCATTCCCGGGGTTCACTGAGCAGTTCTGAGTCAGTAAGCTGTGACATACATTTTGAAAATCCTAACAATAATGGAAATGGCACAAAGCATTGAGCCATTTGTGTAACATTTGAATGTTAATCAGGTATATGTTTGCATGTAAAGGATAAATTAGCATACAAAGTAGAGAACCGAGTTACCATTTCTCCAATGAATGAAGGATAATTCAAGTTCGAAGATTGTCTTTTTATTATCGAGCCATGAGTTCTGTTGGATTGTTTCAACGGACTGCCCTGGATATTGTACTGAAACTGCAGAAAGAAAGAAAGATGTGCATTTATATAACGCCTTTCATGACCCAAAGTGGTTTACAGCTAGTGAAATACTTTTTGAAGTGTAATCACTGTTGTAATGTAGGAAACGCGGCAGCCAATTTGCACACAGCAAGCTCCCACAAACAACAATGTGATAATGACCAGATGATCTGTTTTAGTGATGTTGGTTGAAGGATAAATATCGGCCAGGACACCAAGGATAACTCCCCTGCTCTTCTTCAAAATTGTGTCATGGGATCTTTCATGTCCACCTGAGAGAGCAGACGGAGCCTCGGTTTAACATCTCATCCGAAAGATGGCTCCTCCAACAGTGCAGCACTCCCTCAGTACTACACTGGACGCCAGCCAAGTCTCTGGAGTGGGACTTGAATTCACAACCTCTTGACTCAGAGGCAAGGATGCTGACACTATGAGAAAGGAATTGTAATACTAACATTTAGAATTGTAATATTAACATTTAGATCAAAAAGTTATATTATTGGAATGCAGCTTTAAATGGTGAAAGTGCTGTAACTGAAGTTATTCTGCAATCTGTACATTAACCCAGATGTGATACACTTATGACTTTATTGTTAGTTTGTTGGCTGTCAGAGGCAATCATTATATAAATATTGTATGACACTGGTATATCCTCTGTCTGTATATAGGATATCCTATATAGGACATCTGATATAGGATATTCTTTGTCTGTATCAAAATGCCATTTCTGAGTGGAGAATATGAAAGTAGCTGGTC
Source organism: Pristiophorus japonicus (assembly GCF_044704955.1). NCBI lineage: Eukaryota > Metazoa > Chordata > Chondrichthyes > Pristiophoridae > Pristiophorus > Pristiophorus japonicus. The sequence continues at coordinate 138,347,838 of NC_091978.1, read as the reverse complement.
TTTAAGAGGTAATGTTGTCTTCATTAAGAGTCATTCATGGTAGTTTAATGTGTTTACATACAGAGGAGGGGATGGTGATAATCATATTGCTCTTCGGGTCAGGACTATACATTTGTTATTTTGTACTTCATTTTCATAAAATCTAAGGTTAAAAGGTTGGAACTGTTTTATAAAAGTGGTATTATAGCTGATATAACAAATCCTGTAATATAAATGTGCTATGGGGTAAGGATAACATATGATGTAGGACCTGAATTACCAGAACTGAACTTATTTGAAAATTCCTACTGAGGTGATAATACCCTTTTTGCAGGTTGCTTTCCCAGTTGTTCTCAATAAATAGCATGCACATTGAGAGAACATGAGTAGGATATAGATTGTATTCCACAACACCTCATCATGCATGTGTTTTGTTTATACCACCCAACAGGAGCTAGATTTTCACTGTCAGCACTTTAGCATGGAGCTTCACATGCCATAGTGCACATAGGCAATTTGGGCGCATGCCCCCCTCCCACCCTCACCCCCGTGATTTTCTGTCCATTAAGACAAAGGTTTCTCCCGAGATAGATAATTAAAGCAACGAAGGCTGGGCTCTAGAATGGGCTGATTCATTATCAGCGGAGTTATGAATGTAGCCGAACACTGTACCTTATTATCAAATACAGAATAAACCTGTCAAAAAGCAAAGGAGGCTGAGTTTTCTCTTCTGTGTACCCAGGGAGCGATCATTTCTTCACCCCCGTTGCATTGCCCGGGCATTTCTTGGGGGTAGGGGTGAGCATTTATGCCTACAGCAGATGCATGCATGGAAATCCCTTGCTAATGAGGTGTGAGTGACATCATGGTATCTCCCACCTCATTTTCATTGGTCTATGCAAGGGATAACCCATTCAGTGGTGCACCAACAGCAAGTGCGCCTTGTACTAGCCCTGTTCAGGCAGCTATAAATGGGAGCCAAAAATATTTGTGTTTTTTTTCCCCCCAGCAGCACCTTGGATGCCTTGAAAGTCCCGAGCTCCTGTGACAATTTGTGTTACAAGATCCCTTTCCATGTTTGGACTCTTGAGATTGCATGGCATGCAGCTAAGCAGCTGACACAGACAAAAAATGCTTGACAATCTTTGGAGAAACCTTATTGATTACCTCATAGTGAATGGATGCTTTCAGTGGATAGTCAGGTGTCAGTTGTAGCTGCTTGTTATCAGTGTGCACTTCCTGTGTATACTGTTTAATTGTCAAAAGGGGACATAGTATTTAGCCAGCACTACCACTGCTTTACATGAATTGTTGGTTGCAGTAATTAATGAATCATGCGGAATGATATATTATATTGCTGCATTACACTTGTAACACATAACATAATTATTGTATAAAGATGAGGTGAGTTTCTGAAGTGCTGCATTAAAGTATCAACGTGCCTTAGTGGAAGCACTCCCATCACCAAGTCAGACAATTGTGGGTTCAAAGCCCAGTTCTCGACTTGAGCACATAATCGAGGCAGATATTTCAGTAGTGAGAAAGTGCTGCATTGTCAAAGTGCTGCCTTTCAGATAAAATGCTAAACCAAAGCACCATCTGCCTGCTCAGGTGAACATAAAAGATCCCATAGCATCATTTGGAGATTAGAGGAGGTGTCCTGATCAACATTTATCCTTATATCCTTACATTTATGGAGTTACACTAACTCCATCAAAAGCAGAGATTTTGGGGAGGGTGCAGGGTTGCAGGAGGTTATAGAATTAGGGAGGCATGAGGTGGAGGATTTGAACATTAGAATGACAAATTTAAATTTGAGGCATTGGTGGACCAGGAACCTACATAGGTTAGTGAGGACAGGGGAGATGGGTAAGTGTGACTTGGACACAAGCGGCAAAGTTTTGGATGAGCTGAAGTTCATGGAGGGTTGGAAAATGCAAAGCCAGCCAGAAGACCATTGGATTCAGAAGCTAACAAAGGCACAAGTGAGAGTTTAAATGGTAAATGGGCTAAGGTGGAGCAGAGGCGGGCCAAGCTACAGAGGTGGAAGTAGGTGTTCTTTGTGATGAAGAGGATATGGAGTCATAAGAACATAAAAACAAGAAATAGGAGCAGGAGTAGGTCAAACGGCCCCTCAAGTCTGCTCTGCCATTCAATAAGATCATGCTGATCTGATCATGGCCTCAACTCCACTTTCCTGCCTGTTCCCCATAACCCTTGACTCCCCTATAGTTCAAGATCTGTCTTGAACTAGTCAGATGCTCAGCTCAGGGTCAAACAGGTTGCAAACAGACTGGTTCAGCCTGAGTCAGTGGAGGTGGAGGATGTTATGTATGCAACACCTAGTAACCAGCATTCTACCGCCATCAGAGGGCACATCTGTTGGAGTCCCAAGGGAGCCCAGCATCCCTTGGGAGCACTGCATATAAGCAGGACTCCCATGCTGTGCCGGCACTTTGAAGTCAGAATAAAGAGACTAAGGTCACACTCACTCAGTCTACAGTACTCAGTCATATTGCTTTATTTGAGACATAACAACTGGCAACGAGTAATAGATAATGAACCATTGTGTAAAAATGCAGAGAACTGTTGGTATCCTGGAGAAATTCTCAGAAGGGGACGATTGGGAAGCCTTCGTGGAGCGACTTGACCAATACTTCGTGGCCAACGAGCTGAAAGGGAATGAGAACGCTACCAAACAAAGGGCGATCCTCCTCACCGTCTGCGGGGCAACAACCTACGGCTCATGACAAATCTTCTTGCTCTGGTGAAACCAACAACCAAATAGTATGAAGAACTGTGTACTCTGGTCTGGGAGCACCTAAATCTGAAGGAGAGCGTTCTGATGGCAAGGTATCGATTTTATACATGTCAACGGTCTGAAGGCCAGGAAGTGGCGAGCTACATCGCCGAACTAAGGCGCCTTGCAGGACATTGCGAATTCAGTGGATTCCTGGAGCAAATGCTAAGAGACATTTTTGTGCTTGGCATTGGCCATGAGGTTATCCTTCACAAACTATTGACTGTTGAAACACCAAACCTGAGCAAAGCCATAACGATAGCCCAGGCATTTATGTCCACCAGCGATAACACCAAACAAATTTTGCAGCATAAAGATGCATCGGCAAGTATTGTACACAAAGTAACGTCGTTTTCAGGCAGGAATGCATATGGCAGAACATACATGCCTGCAGCTGCACGAACTCAGATGACTCAGAGTCCGCCATCAAGTGTGATTGCGAGGCAATTAACACCTTGTTGGTGTTGCGGAGGTGATCATTGACCCCAAAATGCCGCATCAAACACTATGCGTGCAAAGACTGTGGAATAATGGGACACCTCCAGCTAATGTGCAGACGAGCTGCAAACCCTGCAAACCACCACATTGCAGAGGAAGACCAATCCATGGGGATCAAACTGAACTAGAGACTCGAATCGAGGAGACAGAGTGTACGGGGTACACACCTTCACTACGAAATGTCCACCGATCATGTTAAAAGTTGAACTGAACGGAATTCCAGTATCCATGGAATTGGACACGAGTGCGAGTCAGTCTATCATGAGCAAAAAGGCCTTTGAGAGGCTGTGGTGCAACAAGGCACAAAGGCCCAAGCTGAGCCCTATTCATACCAAGCTGAGGACTTACACTAAAGAGCTGATCCCTGTAATTGGCAGCGCAGCAGTAAAAGTCTCCTATGATGGAGCAGTGCACGAACTCCCACTATGGATTATACCAGGAGATGGCCCCACACTGTTCGGCGGAAGCTGGCTGGGAAAAATCCGCTGGAATTGGGACGACATCTGAGCAGTTTCGTCCGTCGACGACGCCTCATGTGCCCAGGTTTTGAACAAGTTGCTGTCGTTGTTTGAGCCAGACATCGGAAATTTCTCTGGGGCGAATGTGCAGAACCACTTAATTTCCGGTACACGACCCATCCACCACAAAGGCACGTGCGGTACCATACATGATGCGAGAGAAAGTGGAGATCGAGCTGGACAGGTTGCAACGAGAGGGCATCATCTTGCCGGTTGAGTTCAATGAGTGGGCCAGTCCGATTGTTCCGGTTCTCAAGGGCGATGGCACGTTCAGAATTTGTGGGACTATAAAGTAACGATTAACCGTTTTTCGCTGCAGGACCAGTACCCGCTACCCAAGGCAGACGATCTATTTGTGACGTTGGCAGGAGGGAAGACGTTCACCAAGTTGGACCTGACCTTGGCCTGCATGATGCAGAAGCTGGCGGAATCTTCAAAAGGCCTCACCTGCATCAACACGCACCAAGGTCTGTTCATCTACAATAGATGCCTGTTTGAGATTCGATCGGCCGTGGCTATTTTTCAAAGGAACATGGAGAGTCTGCTAACGTCGATTCTGAACACCGTGGTTTTCCAGGACGATTTATTGATCACAGGTCGGGACACCATTGAACACTTGCAGAACCTGGAAGAGGTTCTAAGTCAGCTAGATCGTGTGGGACTCAGGTTGAAATACTCGAAGCGTGTTTTCCTGGTGCCAGAGGTCGAGTTCTTAGGGAGAAGAATCGCGGCAGACGGCGTCAGACCCACCCACGCCAAGACGGAGGCCATCAAGAATGCGGCGAGACCACAGAACATGATGGAGCTGCGGTCGTTCCTGGGACTCCTCAATTATTTTGGTAATTTTCTACCCGGATTAAGCACCTTGCTAGAACCTCTACATAGCCATCCTAGACTGGGTGATGTGTAATGAGAAAGGACTAATTAGCAATCTTGTTGTGCGAGGCCCCTTGGGGAAGTGTGACTATAACATGGTATAATTCTTTATTAACATGGAGAGTGACACAGTTAATTCAGAGACTAGGGTCCTGAACTTAAGGAAAGGTAACTTCGATGATATGAGACGTGAATTGGCTAGAATAGATTGGCGAGTGATACTTAAAGGGTTGACAGTGGAGAGGCAATGGCAAACATTTAAAGATCACATGGATGAACTTCAACAATTGTACATCCCTGTCTGGAGTAAAAATAAAATAGGGAAGGTGGCTCAACCGTGGCTAACAAGGGAAATTAGGGATAGTGTTAAATCCAAGGAAGAGGCATATAAATTGGCCAGAAAAATCAGCAAACCTGAGGACTGGGAGAAGTTTAGAATTCGGCAGAGGAGGACAAAGGGTTTAATTGGAGGGGGAAAATAGAGTATGAGAGGAAGTTTGCTGGGAACATAAAAACTGACTGCAAAAGCTTCTATAGATATGTGAAGAGCAAAAGATTAGTGAAGACAAACATAGGTCCTTTGCAGTCAGATTCAGGTGAATTTATAATGGGGAACAAAGAAATGGCAGACCAATTGAACAAATACTTTGGTTCTGTCTTCATGAAGGAAGACACAAATAACCTTCCGGAAGTACTAGGGATCCGAGGGTCTAGTGAGAAAGAGGAACTGAAGGATATCCTTATTAGGCGGGAATTGTGTTAGGGAAATTGATGGGATTGAAGGCCGATAAATCCCCGGGGCCTGATAGTCTGCATCCCAGAGTACTTAAGGAAGCGGCCCTAGAAATAGTGGATGCATCGATGATCATTTTCCAACAGTCTATCGACTCTTGATCAATTCCTATGGACTGGAGGGTAGCTAATGTAACACCACTTTTTAAAAAGGAAGGGAGAGAGAAAACGGGTAATTATAGACCAGTTAGCTTGACATCAGTAGTGGCGAAAATGTTGGAATCAATTATTAAGGATGAAATAGCAGCGCATTTGGAAAACAGTGACAGGATCGGTCCAAGTCAGCATGGATTTATGAAAGGGAAATCATGCTTGACAAATCTTCTGGAATTTTTTGAGGATGTAACTAGTCGAGTGGACAAGTGAAAACCAGTGGATGTGGTGTATTTGGACTTTCAAAAGGCTTTTGACAAGGTCCCACACAAGAGATTGGTGTGCAAAATCAAAGCACATGGTATTGGGGGTAATGTACTGACGTGGATAGAGAACTGGTTGGCAGATAGGAAGCAGAGAGTCAGGATAACCGTTCTTTTTCAGAATGGCAGACAGTGACTAGTGGAGTGCCGCAGGGCTCAGTGCTGGGACCCCAGCTCTTTACAATATAGATTAATGATTTAGATGAAGGAATTGAGTGCAATATCTCCAAGTTTGCAGATGACACTAAACTGGATGGCGATGTGAGCTGTGAGGAGGACGCTAAGAGGCTGCAGGGTGACTTGGACAGGTTAGGTGAGTGGGCACATGCATGGCAGATGCAGTATAATGTGGATAAATGTGAGGTTATCCACTTAGGTGGCAAAAACATGAAGGCAGAATATTATCTGAATGGCGGCAGATTAGGAAAAGGGGAGGTGCAATGAGACTTGGGTGTCATGGTTCATTGAAAGTTGGCATACAGGTACAGCAGGTGGTGAAGAAGGCAAATGGTATGTTGACTTTCATAGCTCGGGGATTTGAGTATAGGAGCAGGGAAGTCTTACTGCAGTTGTACAGGGCCTCGATGAGTCCTCACCTGGAATATTGTGTTCAGTTTTGGTCTCTTAATCTGAGGAAGGACTTTCTTGCTTTTGAGGGAGTGCAGCGAAGGTTCACCAGACTGATTCCCAGGATGGCTGGACTGACATATGAGGAGAGACTGGATCAACTGGACCTTTATACATTGGAGTTTCGAAGGATGAGAGGGGATCTCATAGAAACATATAAGATTCTGACGGGACTGGACAAGTTAGATGCGGGAAGAATGTTCCCGTTGTTGGGGAAGTCCAGAACCAGGGGACACAGTCTTAGGATAAGGGGTAGGCCATTTAGGACTGAGATGAGGAGAAACTTCTTCACTCAGAGAGTTGTTAACCTGTGGAATTCCCTGCCGCCGAGAGTTGTTGATGCCAGTTCATTGGTTATATTCAAGAGAGAGTTAGATATGGCCCTTACGGCTTAGGAGATCTAGGGGTATGGAGAGAAAGCAGGAAAGGGGTACTGAGGGAGTGATCAGCCATGATCTTATTGAATGGTGGTGCAGGCTGGAAGGGCCGAATGGCCTACTCCTGCACCTATTTTCTATGTTTCTATGTGTTGCTATGTGGAGATGACTGGGTATGTGGGAAATCACAAGAGTCTGCTTTTGAGAAAGCCAGAAATCTGTTGTTCCAACAAACTGCTTGTTCTGTATGACCCATGTAAACGTTTAGTGCTAGTTTGCGATGCATCCTCGTATGGGGTCGGGTGTGTGTAACAACAAGCAAACGAATCGGGAACATTGTAACCGGTTGACTATGCGTCCAGGAGTTTGTCCAGGGCCGAAAGGGCTTACAGCATGATTGAAAAAGAAGCTGTGGCATGCGTTTACGGGGTGAAAAAAATGCACCAGTATCTGTTTGGGCTCAAGTTCGAGTTAGAAACTGACCATAAGCCGCTCATATCGTTATTCTCAGAGAGAAAAGGTATCAATACCAATACCTCTGCTCGCATCAAAAGATGGGCGCTCACGCTGTCTGCGTATAACTATGTAATTCGCCACAGGCCAGGCATAGGGAACTGTGCTGATGCTCTCAGTCGGCTACCATTACCCACCACCGGGGTGGAAATGGCACAGCCTGCAGACTTGCTCTTGGTGATGGATGCATTTGAAAACGAAAAGTCACCTGTTACAGCCTGCCAGATCAGGACCTGGACCAGCCATAATCCTTTACTGTCCCTTGTAAAAAGCTGTGTCCTCCATGGGAGCTGGTCCAGCATCCCAGCGGAGCTGCATGAAGAGATCAAGCCATTCCAGCGGGGCAAAGACGAAATGTGCATACAGGCGGACTGTCTTTTGTGGGGTAATCGCGTGGTTTTTCCTAAGAAAGGCAGGGAAACGTTCATACATGACCTACACAATACCCACCCAGGCATAGTAATGAGGAAAGCTTTCGCCAGATCCCATGTGTGGTGGCCCGGCATCGACTCAGATTTGGAGTCTTGCGTGCGCCAATGCAACACTTGCTCTCAACTGAGCAATGCACCCAGGGAGGCACCGCTAAGTTTTTGGTCATGGCCCTCCAAACCGTGGTCTAGGATCGACGTTGACTTCACTGGCCCGTTTCTAGGCAAAATGTTTTTGGTTGTTGTGGATGCTTATTCAAAATGGACTGAGTGTGTAATAATGTCTGTAAGCATGTCCACTGCCACCATCGAAAGTCTGCGAGCCATGTTTGCCACGCACGGCTTGCCTGATGTCCTTGTCAGCGACAATGGGCCGTGCTTCACCAGCGCTGAATTCAAGGAATTCATGACCCGCAATAGGATCAAGCACGTCACATCTGCCCCGTTCAAGCCCGCATCTAACGGCCAGGCAGAACGGGCAGTCCAAACCATCAAGCAAAGCTTGAAACGCGTGTCGGAAGGCTCCCTGCAGACCCGCCTGTCCCAAGTCCTGCTCAGCTACCGCACAAGAACCCACTCGCTCACGGGGTTCCCCCTGCCGAACTGCTCATGAAAAGGGCACTCAAAACAAGGCTCTCTCTAGTCCACCCTGATCTCCATGATCATGTTGAGGGTAGGCAGCATCAACAAAGCATGTACCATGATCGTGCAAATTTGTCACGCGATATTGAAATCAATGACCCTGTATTTGTACTCAACTATGGACATGGTCCCAAATGGCTTGCTGGCACTGTCGTAGCCAAAGAAGGGAGTAGGGTGTTTGAGGTCAAACCTGGAAATGGACTAACTTGCAGAAAACATTTGGACCAAACCAAACTGCGACTCATAGACAGCCATGAGCAATCTGAAGAGGACACCTCCAACTTTGACCCTCCGATACATACACAAGTGGCAACCGACATCACGATTGACCACGAAGCTGAATTCATCATCCCCAGCAGCCCAGCGAAGGCCCAACCAACTCACCTGCACGTGTTTGTACCGAGACCATCGACTAGGGAGCGGAAGCCCCAGATCATCTCACCCTGTAAATAAGTGTACTATTGACTTTGGGGGGGGGGGGGGAGTGATGTTATGTGTGCAACATCTTGTAACCAGCATTCTACCGCCACCAGAGGACGCATCTGTTGGAGTCCCAAGGTATCCCAGCATCCCTTGGGAGCACTGCATATAAGCAGGCCTCCTATGCTGTGCTGGCACTCTGGAGTCAGAACAAAGAGCCTAAGGTCACATTCACTCAAGTCTACAGTACTGTCACATTGCTTTATTTGAGACATAACAGAGGGCAAAGGTGTTGATGGTGAGGATATGAAGTCTGTGGTGGACCCTGAAAATAATGGGGATGAAATTGGATTAAGTCCGAAAATGGGTGTGGGTATCATGAAACAAGATCTGCTCGTGCCCCTTCAAAATTCGTGCTGCTATAATGATTGGAATGCTGAACTCAGCGCTAAACACGCTGCTGTTTGGCTCAGCGGTTAAGAGGGGAGTCAATATCAGGTGCAGTGTGCTCATCAATAACATTTTCCTAGCCTCGCTGCAGTTCTTAAAGGGGAGGTGCTTTTTTGCAGAAGTACCTCATTGTCACTGTGGATGTAACCATGATGCAACAACAGGGACGAGAAAGGGCACGGCGCTTCTCAGATGCAGCCCTGGAGGCCTTGATCCACAGATGAAAACAGGTTCTCTACTCACAGTGGGGAGGAGGGGGGGAGGGGCAGGAGGCCTTCCAGACAGAACACCAGAAGGCAGTAGGAGGAAATAGCACACGCCGTCAGTGCCACAAGTATTGTCCCCAGGACCTAGATTCAGCGCTGCAAGAAGTTTACTGACCTCACACGAGTGGTCAAGATGAGTAAATCATTTTCAAACGCCATATCCTATCAACTGTGCCAAGAGCCTCACAAACTGCTCAATGCACCACACCACCATCACTCACCTACCAACAATCTCTAACAATCACAACTCATACCTCACAGTCATAGTTTCTCCTCACTCTCACACACTTATCACTGCTGCAAGCCTCACACTCACCTCTCATACCTTGCACACAATGCCTGCTATTCAACCATGACAAGCACATCACCAAACACATTGAAGCACACTTACTGACACACTTCCTTTTCTCTTGCAGGCCAAGGTGGCTCACAACCAGTGTGAGCAGAAGCAGACAGGCAGGGGTGAAGCACATCTGCAGAACCTTACTGTGCTGGAAGAGACTGTGCTGGAGATAATTGGTGCAAGCATGCACATCTTGCTTCCCCACCCCTCCCCTCACCACACCCTGACTCCTGTTCCTTTCTCTTTTCAGATACCCAGGAATTGCCAGCAACCAAGCCAGTCCCCGACCAAGTAGACGAGGAGAGTGATGAAGAAGAAGATGCACCATGACACATCTGACACTCCAGGCACCAGCTCAGAAAATGACACTGTGCAAAATTTAGAGCGTAGCACAGGGAGGTGGGATCTGCATGTGGTGAGTCACCGGGCATGAGTAAGCTGCAGCCAGGCCAGGGGGAAAGGGTAGCTCGGGTGCCAGCTCGCCGGATGGCGAGTTCACACATTAATTCTGCTGCACAGGACTCAGTTGAGGACTTTAATGGAGCGGCCTCAGAAGAAGGATGATGGGCATGCACACAGAAATGCTTGATGCAATGGCAGGCCTGGCCAAAGAGCTTCTTGTCAGTGTCAAGGAGCATGAAGGGCTCTGGCTCCTACATTGCACGGGGCTTTGCACGGAGCTTGGAGCCCATGATTTTCAGGATGGAAATGATGGGCAACTTCATTAGATGCTGGGTGTGATGGGCGATGTCGCAATTTCCATTGCAGCACTAGCGGAAGTGACCCAACGTCTGAGTGGTGTAATGGAAGCTCACACTGCTCTCAGGCAGGCTCAGTTTGGTGCCACGCAAGCTCAAACTGATGCCATCGTTTATGAGTGTGGATAGGGGCTGACAGTGTCTCACAACAGTCCAGCAATCTGTCCTCCCAACAGATGTATAGGAATGCTATCTCCTTCTTAGGCAGTCTCTCGGAGTCGAGGATGACTTGCTTCCATACTAATATGAGTTCTCAGGTGACTGAGCAGACCAATGCAGGACCCACGGTCTCTGTTACAGGTAGGCTAGATGGTGGTTGAAGGGAAGGGTGGGTGGAGTGCTTGAGTTGTTGTGCGCTCCTTCTGCTGTTTGCGCTTGGCTTCCACGTGTTCCCGCGAAGAGACTCAAGGTGTTCGGTGCCTTCCTGGAATGCTATCTAGAGTGGCAGTGGCTCCATGGAGCAAGAACTTGCTGTCCTTTCTCAGCATCCCTACTCCCATCAGTGCTACTCCACCAGTGCCATTGCTGCTGCCTATAAGCCAGCCCAGACTGCTGCCGCCCATGCCAAGGCAGTGCAGTCTACAGCCTTTCCTTCTCGGCACAGATGCTTGAGGTTGTCCTGCAAGGCCACCTGCAGTGTCCCCTACGGAAAGTCAGCCACCTTCCACCAGCCATGTTGCAGCCACTGGGGTAGCACTGCGTAGGAGCACTAGAATAGGCAAAGGGGCATGAAAGACAGGCACTAAGGGTGATTAGTTGATTTTGTTATGTAGTATTGGATTGAATTATTTATAAATAATGTTTGGAATGTTTATTCAGTGGTGACTCTCATTTCAGCTTTGTGCCCAAGAGGACGCTGTGATCTTCCATGACAAAAGGATGGTAAGCAATGTTCTCTTTAATTTTTTTTTGGGTGCATGGCCTCTTTAAGGGCTGTGCAGCCTATTCAAAATACCGCACCTGCACGGTTTTTCCTATTTAAAAGCTGATGAGCTGGCTACGCGGGCCTGTAGAGTGACGCGCGGCTGTGAAGCTGTGCAGCTTAACGGGAACATTGATGGTAAAATGGGGAAGCATTGAACAACGGGAATCTGTTTCATTCATTGGAACCAGAGTATGATGAGGCACTCATGGACAGCCCATCCAGAATGGGGATCTGCTGCCTGCCTCCTCCCTCATCCTCCTCCTCATCATCCTCCTCCCCTTCCTCCACCTGAGGTGGTCACGGAACCCGTGGAGGCAAGGGCTGCACTCTCATTATGGCCAAGTTGTAGAGGATGCAACAGATCACCATGCAATGGGACATCAGCTGTGGCGTGTACTGGAGGGCTCCTCCCGAGTAGTCAAAGCAACGTAACTGTTGCTTGACCCTGATGGTCGTCTCAATGAGGTTTCTTATGGCAGCATGGCTGTCATTTTATGAGAGCTGGCCATGAGTGGTGGGGTTGTGGAGGGTAGTCAACAGCCAGGTAGAGAGCGGATAGCCCTTGTCTCCGAGCAACCACCCTCGGGTTCGACATGGTGGCTGGAAGATTGCTGGCACTGCGGACTGGCGCAGGATGATGGCATCATGACTGCTGCCAGGATACTGAGCATTCACCATCATGATGTGCTGGACGTGGGCGGACACCAACTTTACACTAAATGAATGGTAGCCTTTGCGGTTGCGCTACTGTGTTATTTTCTCTATGACATCATAAACACACACTTACAAGATGGCTTCCACTCAGGAACTTGTCAGGTGACCTGTCACCTGATGCTTTTATTGTATTTACAGCAATGGCTGCATTACCACAGCAGTCCACTATTCATCCCCTTAATGAAGAAGTAATTATAACAAAATAATCATCATACATAACTTGCATGGTTATACATAACAAAAGATATGGACTTATTTTGCCATATTTACAAATCAAACTTAACCACTGGTTTTCTGTTTCGCAGAGGATACCTTCGCTCTCGAACAGAACTTACCAAATGTGGTGTCAAACTTAGACTTATTCTAGGCTGAGCCCAAGGAGTGTTTTTCTCCAAGAGATACCCTTGATCTACATTTAGACTCTCTACAACTTCAGACTGCTGGTCTGCCTGACTCGGACTCAGACTTAAATTCTAACTTTCTCTTGGACTTGTTTCTATTACATCTGATGTAGGATTTGCTACTGGTACTCTACTTATAACAAAACTATCTGATGAGTCAGAAATAATCGAATCATTCCAACTTCTAACTCCTTCCACATCTGTCGGTATAATATGATCAATGTGAACAAACCTAACTTGTCCATGATCAAACATCTTGACCAAATATGTGCGAGGGCCACATATCTTCACCACTCTTCCTGGTAACCACTTTAATCATTTATGGTGATGGTTCTTCACTCTAATCTTCTGATTTTATTTCACACTTCTCTCTCTATTGGGTGTAACATGATGGGGAAGGCAATCTAGACATAACATCAGCATTACTGTGATCAACTGATCGTCAGTAATCAATGTCATATGTATATGCTGACAAAATCAAAGCCCATCTTTACAATTGGGCTGCAGCTAAGGTTGGAACTGGGGACTTTGGATGGAGGATTGCGGTCAGGGGCTTATAGTCCGTAACGATGGTAAACTTATGACCATACAAGTATTTGTGGACCTTCTTGACCCTAAACTTAATGCCAAAGCTTCCCTTTCGATCTGCGCATAATTACGCTCAAAGGCACTGAGAGTGCATGAAGCAAAAGCAATTGGTCTCTCCTCCCCACTATGTAGTACATGAAAGATCACTGCCCCAACTCCATACGAAGAGATGTCACATGCTCGCTTGATCTTCTTAGATACGTCATAGTGAACTAACATGGTGCTTTCTACCAATTTGCTTTTACACTCCTTGAATGCTGTGTCGTATTCTTCTGACCACTTCCAATGGACCTGTTTTTTCAATAGTTCATTCAGTGGATGTAACACTGTAGCCAAATTTGGTAGGAACTCCCATAATAGTTCAAAAGACCCAAAAATAATCGAAGTTCAGTGACATTCTTTGGAGTGGGTGCATTTCTAATTGCATCCAGCTTTCCCTTGGTTGGATGTAAACCATCTTTGTCTACACTGTGCCCTAATTATCTACTGAGTTTAGAAATAACTCACACTTGTGAACAGTCACTCATACTCTGTGCTTCTCTAGACGTTTGAGCACTGCATTCAACACGTTATTATTGATTTGCCTGTTGGATGCTGAAATTAGTATGTCATCTAAATAGCATAGTACCCCTTCAATGCCTTGCAAAATCTGGTTCATCACCCCTTGGAACATGGCAGAAGACACTCCATATGGTAGCCTATTAAATTGATATTGGCCTAGATGAGTATTTATAGTCAAGCATGACTTGGACTCCTCATCTGGTTCAAATTGTAAGTAGGCATTTGTGAGATCTAACTTTGAGAAGATCTGACCACCTGTCAGCATTGTGAACAAATCTACATTTGGCAATGTATTGGGGAGATTAACCTCTAGGACCTGGTTTACGGTTACTTTATACTCACCACACAACCTTACCTTACCATCTGACTTAGGTACAACAACAATGGGTGTAGCCAATTGCATAGATCTATCTTAGAGATAATGTTCTCATTTAGACTTTTGAGTTCTTGCTCAACTTTCTCCTTGAGTGCGTATGGTACGGGACGTGGCTTGCAGTAAACTGGTTTAGCATCCTTCTGTACTCTGACACTTGCCTTGAAACCTTGGATCGGACTGCCTGTTTCACAGAACACCTTCGGATACTTCTTGATGATATCACCCTTCGATGCAAATCTTGTTTCAACATGAAAAATCTCATTCCAATACAGATTCAGCGATCCCAACCAATTTCTACCTAGTAAGGCAGGCTTGTCTGCTGCCACTACTAAGAGAGGAAAGCTCTGAAATTGATCCTTGTATTATGGTGATACGTCCTACCACAAGGATTTTCTCTTCTGAGTAGCCTCGCAGTTCTATCTTCGACTTTTCCAGTGGAAAATCACTCAACTTGTCGAGATATATCGATTCCGGTAGTATGCTCATGGATGCACCAGTGTCGATTTTCATGGGTATCTTGGTTCCTGCAATATCTACTTGGATGTTGATACTTTTCGAATCACTGTTAGATACCCTCGTGCCCCTGGTGACGTGTATCTCTTCGTCCTGTTGCTTTTCTACCATGCTATGTAGCCTCTGGGGATTTCTACATATAGCCTTGAAAGTTGGTTTACTCTTCAGTCGGCATGCCTTCGCAAGATGCCCAGTTTTCTTGCAGAAGAAATATTCTGCCTTTGAGCAATGTGTTGTCCCAGGCACTGATAGCATGACTTCAATGCTCTTTTACCTTGGCCAGTTGCTGAGGCCTTAGGGCCCAACTACCTTTTACTTTTAACCTGCAGGCGTTTCACCTCGGTTGTCTGAACGACTGGAAATGGTACGAAATTCTCAGGAATATTGGTCGGCCATATCCATTGACATAGCTTTCTGACAAGCTATTTCAAAAGTCAAGTTAGGGATTGTCAACAACTTTCTTCCTACAAACAAAGTGGTCACGCAATGCTCGGTCCTGAAAGTTTCTGAAATGACAGTGATGCTACAATGCTACAATGTACTCAGTGATACTTTGTGTGAATTAATTGATCCCTTGTTCTAAAACAATAACTTTGAGCAATTTCCAGGGGCTCAATACAGTAGTGCAATCTCCATAAGTGATGTGTCCTTTGGCTTGACGGGACCAAACACAGTTTTCAGGGTTTCATACACCTCGGGGCCTGCTTTAGTCAGGAAAATAACCCATTTTCTTTCTAACACCACCCGGTTACAGTTTTCATCATAAGGGACTTCGATGATACTATTTGCGGTGGAAAACATTTTTTTGCTGCTCCACAGTCACATTAAAATGCACCCAAGTGCCCTATTATTGCCATAGGCGCGGCCATCTGGACTCTTCAGTTCAGCCAGGTGTGCTTGTAATTTATCTTGGATTTTTAGCTGTGCTGCAACACAAAGTATCTCTCTCGTCTGGCTGGAATCATCCAAATACAAAAATTTCAGCTAGGATATCCAGAAATCCAATCCTTCATCGCCAATGTGTTATTTTCTCTATGGCATCATAAATTCACGCTTACAAGATGGCTTCAACTCAGGAACTTGTCAAGTGACCTGTCACCTGATGCTTTTATTGTATTTACAGCAATGGCTGCATTACCACAATAGTCCACTAGATGGAGAAGTAGTCCACCATGTGCAGCTATATATTATAGCTACATCTCAGGATTGATATGCAGCACCTGCAAAGCCATGCATGTGCAGTCGATGACGCCCTGCAGATTGAGGAAGCCTGATATCCTGGCAAAGCCACATGCGAGTTCCTCCTGCTTCTCTTTGTTCAAATGAAAGGGAAATCATGTTTGACAAATTTGCTGGAGTTCTTTGAGGATGTAATGAGCAGGGTAGATAAGGGGGAACCAGTGGATGTGGTGTATTTGGATTTCCAGAAGTCATTCGATATGGTGCCACATAAAAGTTTACTGCACAAGATAAAAGTTCATGGGGTTGGGGGTAATATATTAGCATGGATAGAGGATTGGCTAACTAACAGAAAAAAAGAGAGTCAGGATAAATGGGTTATTTTATAGTTAACAAACAGTAACTAATGGGGTGCCGCAGGGATCAGTGCTGGGGCCTCAACTATTTACAATCTATATTAATGACTGGATGAAGGGACCAAGTGTAATGTAGCCAAGTTTGCTGATGATACAAAGATGGGTGGGAGAGTAAATTGTGAGGAGGACACAAAAAATCTGCAACGGGATCTAGCAGGCTAAGTGAGTGGCAAAAAATTGGCAAATGGAGTATAATGTGGGAAAATATGAGATTATCCACTTTGGCAGAAAAAAATAGAAAAGTAAATTATAATTTAAAAGGATAAAAATTGCAAAGTGCTGCAGTACAGAGGAACCTGGGAGTCCTTGTGCATGAAACACAAAAAGTTCATGTGCAAGTACAGCAAGTAATCAGGAAGGCAAATGGAAGGGGGATGGAGTAGAAAAGCATAGAAGTCCTGCTACAACTTTACAGGGTATTGATGAGGCCACACCTAGAGTACTGCAGACAGCTTTGGTCTCCGTATTTAAGGAAGGAAATACTTTCATTGGAAACAGTTCAGAGAAGGTTCACTAGGTTGATTCCGGAGATGAGGGGGTTGACTTCTGAAGATAGGTTGAGCAGTTTGGACCTATACACATTGGAGTTGATAAGAATGAGAGGTGATCTTATTGAAACTTATAAGATAATGAGGGGACTTGACAAGGTTGATGCAGAGAAGATATTTCCACTCATAGGGGAAACTAAAACTAGGGGATATAGTCTCAGAATAAGGGGCTGCCCATTTAAAACTGAGACGAGGAGGAATTTCTTCTCTCAGACGGTTGTAAATCTGTGCAATTCTCTGCCTCAGAGAGCTGTGAAGGCTGGTTAATTGAATATATTTAAGGCGGAGAGGGACAGATTTCTGAGCGATCAGGGAATAAAGGGTTATGGGGAGTGTGCAGGGAAGTGAAGCTGAGTCCATGATCAGATCAGCCATGATCTTATTGAATAGCGGAGCAGGCTTGAGGAGCCAGGTGGCCTACTCCTGCTCCTATTTCTTATGTTCTCATGTTCTTAGAAGACAATGAAGTCCGTTCTCCTGGAGAACAGAGCTTCTGTGTTGAATGGCAAACTGGGCGATGTTAGCTATGTTGCATGGAATGATCGGTGGCAAAAAAATCAGGGCCACAGTCACCTTGAGGGCCACTGGCAGAGCCATTATCGCTGTACTCTGAGGCAGCAGGTCTGGTTTGAAGAGGTGGCAGCGTTCTGCGACCACTTCCCTGTTGAAGTAGAGCCTCCAAATACACCTCCTCGCTTAAGTGCAGGTAGGAGAAGTGCTCTCTGAAGACCCTAGGTGGGTAAGGCCTCCTGCCCCTCCCCCTTCTCCCTCTGTGAACAGCTTGTCCTCTTCTTTGCTTCCTCTGCCCCATCTTCCTGTCGTGCTGCAGCATAAGGGGGACAGCAACTATAGTTCCCATGACTGGGAGCAAGTAGTTTGAGCAGAACCCTTGAAATCGGAAGTAAGACCTTCTCCACTTGCAGCACACTCCCTGTCACCTCACCGACTAATAACTGTGAAAAGCTCCAAACAGTTGCACCAATTACACAGAGGCAGTAGAAATCCAGAAGCAAGTTACCTGAAAGTTGTTGATGATCCTTTTAAATACCATTCTTGGGCGGTCCCTCATGCAGCTGAACACACCTTCAGTTGTGTGTGCTTTGGAGAGGGTGTGCAGTTGAGTGGTGACTTCCAAAATTGCATGTCGTGTGTCAAATCAGCATTGCATGCAACGAACTGCCCACAGTGGCAACCGCCGTGACCCATGCCGGAAGTGGCTGCAAGCGAGGCAGCCGTCATATTTCTGCCGAAACCGGCCGTAAATGCCGGTGCTAAGAGGAAGAATTTTGCAGCCAATGGCTTTGATCTTCCTAATGCTTAGCTGGAAGAAAGTTTTGCTCATCCAAGACTGAATATCAGACGTCAGTCTGACAACATAGAGGCAATGGAATTATTGAGAGAGGTGATAAATAGGGCATATCAAAATTGGACCCACCTATTCTGAGAAAGAATGTAACCAGTACAACATCCACCATGAAATAATGTATTTAGGTTGCTTCAAAATCTACTATCTGATTAAATTTAACGACTTGCTGACTGTCATGTAGTCTTTACCTAGATGGTTTGTTACGGCCTTGAACTCCACTGAATGTTTGTATTGTAAAAGCTCCTTTTTTATGTTCCCTATTTTTTCAGCTCCAGCTGCTCTCCTAGTCTTGTAAATGTTTCAATTGTAAATTAGGGGACAATTTGGCTATTTTAAGTTCCCATAAACATAATAGGCCTGATAATCTGCCAGTGTAGGTGCGATGGAATGGGCACCATTGGCCCCGATAACAACAGGAGGTGGGAAGTGAGTGGGGGTGTGATGGATTTAGCAGTTGGGAAACCCGGCCTTTAACAGCAAGCCCTGATTCCAATTTTTTCAATGGGTTTCCAGGCCGCAGCCAGCCAGATTGACAGGCTGTTTTGAAGGGTGGCAGCCAGGGAGCAGAGGTGAGTTGAACATGGAGGGGAGGGAGACGGACATTGGAGGGGTCGGACGTGGGGGGATGTGAGTCAGACATCAGGAGTCTGTCTGATCGTTGGCGGGATGGGTGGTGGGAGCGGTTAGCCAATTGAGGGAGGTCGGATAGTGGAGTGGTTTACAGGGTAGCTTGGGGGACTGGAAGCAAAGCACTTCTGCTCCTCCTGGCCCAAAAGCAGTGCTGGAAGAACACTTACCTGTTCCATCTAGCTGTTATTGTCTCCCTTCAGCTGCTGGGAGTTAAATGTGAAATAGAGGTTAAATTTAAGGCAAACAGACTCATTTAAATATTTGAGGGATGAAACCTCCTCCGGAGAGCAGATTAGTTGCCCGGCCCCCAACCTGCCTCCATTACAACCGTAAATGTTCCCGTTGGAGGTGGGTTGGGATCGTGTTTGCCATTTTTAAATTTTTAGTTTTAAATCCAGAGCATTCAGGGTCTACTCGTGGTCAGACATTTGCTCTCTCTTTGGTGGGTGCCTGTGCCAGTATGGGCAAATCTTGGATGCGCACTGTGAGGAGGGGCAGGAAATGTGGTGCACAATAGCCACTTGGTGAAGACTTCCCTGCTGATTAGTCCCCTTTATAGGAAGGCCAATTCTAACTTTGTGTGGCAGATTTTCCAGTGTTTTCCAAGCCTTGAGGATGAGGCCATTTACATACCTCGGGGCGGGTGCCCTGTGCCTGTAGTGGTGCAACAGAGGTGCCCGCCCCCAGGTGCTGTCACTGTGAAGGGCCGAGCCCAAGGCCCTTATCGGAATGAAGATTGAAGTGGAAAAAATGTTTTTATTCTCCCCAATGAACGGAAATATCAATTATCTTTGGTCCTTAACTTCATTGGTGTCTTTAGGAGGCCCACAACAATTGTACTGGGCCTAACAAGGGTGAGTTGAAGGGAATTCTTCTAAACCACTGCTGGAATCGTGAGGGGAAAGGTGGATGCAAGATGCATTCAATCCCCTGGACTGGGAATTGCTTGAGAAAGTAAGGCTGGAACCTGTTGGGTTCTGGTTCTGTTTTAAATGGTAACATTCCCCCCTCCCTCCATGACTCCTTTGCTGACATTTCCACCCTCCCGTGCCCCCTTGAATTTTGACCCCTTTGCATTTTCCCTTGACTCAATTGGAGAACTTATACCACGTATGGAAAAATACTTTCCTTGTTAATTTCCCCACCAATTATTTCCTCTCCACTCCTCTCTTAAACTCATTGGACTTCCAACAGAGGTCACTGGAGAAGAATCAGAAACGAGAACATTGACTGTTTTTCCTTCCCTATTTTTCTTTTTACAGCAGTTTGCTGTCAGGAGACACACTGATGTTCTCTCCAACAAGGATGTTATATAAAATGCAAAAGGTGCTTTGTGAGTCAACATGACCGAATGGTGATCAGACTGGCTCCATTAATCTAATCTCTATTGCTGTTCACTCAATCAGACTGTTGCTCAACTGGAGGGAATTATTTGCTGGATTGGTATTACTGCTAACTTGGCTCATTGTAGACCTTTGCCTGACTATTGCAATGCGCTTTAATCAGAACTCAATAAAACAGACTCCAGACTGTAATTGTGATTTAATTATGTTATAAATGGTGAAGTAGTCAAGGCCAACTTTTTATCTGGCATTAACTGTAATATCAGTAAGCATAAATTTAAAAAACAGATCAAACCAGGTGCAAGGTGCATTTACGAACTGAACTATTGGGGGAGTTCACTGGCAAGTCAGGAGTGGCGCTACAATACTGAATCATTCATCAATGACCACTTCATAGCCTTTGACAGAGTTTGGCCATGTGCATTTCCAAACAAGTTACCATCATATAGCATCCTACCAAACCTATGTTCCTGCCCACCTAGTTTCCTTCCAAATTGCATTATCTCTGGTGTAACTGTAGACTCATTCTTTGACTCTTTTCCCATTAACTCAAGGGTTATTAAGGCTCTGACCTCTCTTCTACTCGGTCCCTTCTTCTTCTTAATGATCTGCTCCACTTGCCATCAAACGCTGTTCACTATCTATGAATTGAAGCATGAACTTATGTGCAAAGTATCTGATAAAGTAATGCTAACGTTACTGATAACTCACTGGAAATAGTATGAAAGACCTCATACTGTCATGGTCTGTCTGACTGATGGGCAAATAATACTCTGACAAATAAGTCTAAACCCCAAATCAGTCTTAATAAAGAAGCAACATTGAGTAAAAGCAAGATCAAACATTGCAGATTTCTTTAGATTACAGCAAAACACTTGATTTCTCATCTGTACTTTAAATAATAATTCATTAATTCCTTAATTTCATAGATAATAACCATCTCAAAACTTTGATATTTTTTGTAACTTGGTGCACACACCTGTGGGAAAAACTTAATAGAGAACTGGAATATTCATGGAGTATTTCCACTCGCTCCAGCTAATCAACCGCTTGGAGAAGGAGAAAGTCGCCAGAAAATCACAAATGGGTTTAAAGTTATCAGTCTAACCGATAATTGTAAACATTATATCAGGAAAGACTATAAAGCAAAACATCTCTCATAAAAGCAAGATTAGTTTCCCCCTCCCACTGGTGAGCTGGCAAATGATTAGCTCGAGCTCCTTCTTGCAGTTAGATAGTCAATATTAAGTGTTTTTGTCACCAATGTGTATTTGTGAACTAGTGCTTTTTAAGCAGTGCATCTAGATAGAGGTAACTAACTTGCTGCTTTGAAGTATCTTTGGCACATGAGACAAATAAAGTGTACTTCGGGTAACGCACAGATCAAGAAACAAGCATAACCCGTCGAAACTTTGGTCAACAATCTGTAATGCTGGATCTCTTCCAACTTTGTGTATCACATGCAATTCTGGTGTTGAAAAAAACAGGAGCAAGAAGCTCTATCTGAAACAAATGGAGATTTACTGTGTTATTTAAATGTAGATTGGGTGACATAATTTTGACATGCATCAGATTTCCTAATATTCCAGCATGAATTATGTTGGCTGATCTTGTTACCCATTATTCAGGGTTGGTAATAATTGAGCTATATGTGGAAGTTTCAAAAGGCTTAGTAAGAGGATTCAGTGAATAACAGTGAGGCAACTTTTGTGTCAATTGTCTTGATTTTATTCCGCTGCCACCTTGGTTTTCCAGAGCCTTTGTGGCAATTGTTCTGCTGCCTTGCTTTTTCTACAGCCCAAAATGCCACAATGAGTTGCCTATGACCAGGAATGAATGCATGCAGCCAACTACCTACATTGATCAACTATTGTCTCAGTTTTTCTTTTCAACCTTGGTGCTATCCTGCACTATGGATATTAACCTTTAGCATTGGCTTGTCAGTAAATTCAATGATGGCTGTTGGATAATGGACATGGTGCATGTCGGGTAAGGATAGCTTTGAGCTTGGTGGTAATTCCCTTCATGGTCAAATAGCCTTCCGACACCCAAGCCCATAAAATTCATGGGCTTTCTGGTACACTCTCAGATGGTTTGGCAAATAGGCTGTGACCTGCATATTGTGGGTCCCGGTATTCGCTAGTAGCATCTGGACGAGCTAGTCTGGACCAGAACCTCCATCCATCCCAGTCATGGGACCCTGTGCCAACAGGGACAGGGTGGGACTTGCTCCACTGGGTGTTCCAGTTTTCTTGGCTTCAGTGGGATATGGAGGCCAGTACGCCCAGTATGAAAAATCCCCAAATTTGACGGGAATGATTGGGCACTTGACCTCAGATGGTTTCTGGCCCTGCGATGAGCCCATTGGGGTTTGGGCACCCACCAGACTCATGCTAATTAGATTCCCTTCCTCTAACCCATACTCACAATTTATATATAGAGGACTAGAATACAAGGGGGTAGAAGTTATGCAGCAGCTATACAAAACCTTGGTTAGACCACATCTGAAGTACTATGAGCAGTTCTGGGCATCACACCTTAGAAAGGATATATTGGCTTTGGAGTGAGTGCAGCGTAGGTTTACCAGAATGATATCCAGACTTTTAGGGTTAACATATAAGGTGAGATTACACAAATTAGGGTTGTATTCCCTAGAATTTAGACGGTTAAGGGGCTATCTGATAGAAGTTTTCAAGATAGTAAGGGGAACAGATAAGGTAGATGGAGAGAAACTATTTCCACTGGTTGGGGATTCTAGGACTTGGAGGCATAGTCTAAACATTAGAGCCAGATCTTTCAAGAGTGAAAATAGGAAACATTTCGACAATCAAAGTGTGGTAAAAGTTTGGAACTCTCTTCCGCAAATGGCAATTGATGCTAGACGAATTGTTAATTTTAAATTAGAGATTGATAACTTTCTGTTAACCAAAGGTATTAAGGGATATGGGCCAAAGATGGGTACATGGAGTTAGGTCGCAGATCAGCCATGATCTCATTGAATGGCGGAGCAAGCTTGAGGGGCTGAATAGTCAATTCCTGTTCCTATTCATTGAAAGTTTGCAGACGTATTTGTGTTGCCAACAATGCTTGGATGTACTTCTGGAGTTTTGATCACATGATACTTGATTGTATGACACTTTCCTGCAGTTTGCAAATGTAATTGCATTTACCGTATAAAGGTTGGATCCCCTGTAGTTGAGTGTATTAGATCCCCGTGAGCTTACCAAAAAATAGTTTTACTCACTGGCAGAGGCACTCTGGTATTGGGGAATTGGGAAATTTCCCAAGAGCCCCCATGAATGGTTTCCTACCAGCCATGGGAGGTGTGCTTTCTGATCTCCCTCTGCTCTGAGAGTTATGCTCTTTGATTCGTGATCAGCCCAAGAGGTCTGCTCTCTGAGCCCCCACTGTATGTGAGAAATAAAAGGTGGTCAATTCATTATAATATAAAACAAAAGCAGAAAATGCTGCAAATGCTCAACAAATGAAGCAGCAATCCGGGAGGGTTGGCAACCTTGCCACACACACAAACAGGCACTGGGATCTTGAATTTCAATACCATTTCACCCTTCACTCAATGAAAAATGATAGAGATATGTCATGTATGTACATGCTGTCTGTAGCCACCAGATGGTGCCATTGTTGGAGGCCACTGAGCAGTACGCACATCGTGCTGCTCTGGTATAAAAGGCCAGCCATTTTGTGAGTCAGGCACTTTGGGCCATAATAAAGCAGAAGCAAGGTTATACCTTGCTTAGTTAAACAGTAGTCAGTTTGTACCTTTATTGCATACATAACAAAATAGAAATGTATTTGTTGGAGGGGCGGGTGGGGAGGAAAGTTCAACAGTGTTTATTAACTATTTCAGTCCCAAAATGATCTGATAATTCCTCCACAGGTAGGTTACAGATGCAACGAAAGTGGGGAAAGGCAAATAGAAAAAGGAATTGTTATCATCATCATCATAGGTAGTCCTTCGGAATCGAGGAAGACTTGCTTCCACTCCTGAAATGAGTTCTTTGGTGGCTGAACAGTCCAATACGAGAGCCACAGACTCTGTCACAGGTGGGACAGACAGTCGTTGAGGAAAGGGGTGGGTGGGACAGGTTTGCCGCATACTCCTTCCACTGCCTGTGCCGGACATCTCCACACTCTCGGCATTGAGACTCGAAGTGCTCAACGCCTTCCCAGATGCATTTACTCCACTTAGGGCTGTTTTTGGCCAGGGACTCCCAAGTATCAGTGGTGATGTTGCACTTTATCAGGGAGACCTTGAGGGTGCCCTTGTAATGTTTCTGCTGCCCACCTTTGGCTCATTTGCCGTGAAGGAGCTCCGCATAGAGCACTTGTTTTAGGAGTCTCGTCTCTGGCATGGTAACTATGTGGCCTGCGCAGCGAAGCTGATCGAATGTAGTCAGTGCTTCAATGCTGGGGATATTAGCCTGGACGAGGACACTGATGTTGGTGCGCCTGTCCTCCCAGGGGATTTGCAGGATCTTGCGGAGACATCGTTGGTGATATAAGCTCCAACGATTTGAGGTGTAGAAACATAGAAACATAGAAAATAGGTGCAGGAGTAGGCCATTCGGCCCTTTGAGCCTGCACCGCCATTCAATGAGTTCATGGCTGAACATGCAACTTCAATACCCCATTCCTGCTTTCTCGCCATACCCCTTGATCCCCCTAGTAGTAAGGACTACATCCAACTCCTTTTTGAATATATTTAGTGAATTGGCCTCAACAACTTCCTGTGGTAGAGAATTCCACATGTTCACCACTCTCTGGGTGAAGAAGTTTCTCCTCATCTCGGTCCTAAATGGCTTACCCCTTATCCTTAGACTGTGACCCCTGGTTCTGGACTTCCCCAACATTGGGAACATTCTTCCTGCATCTAACCTGTCTAAACCTGTCAGAATTTTAAACGTTTCTATGAGATCCCCTCTCATTCTTCTGAACTCTAGTGAATACAAGACCAGTTGATCCAGTCTTTCTTGATAGGTCAGTCCCGCCATCCCGGGAATCAGTCTGGTGAACCTTCGCTGCACTCCCTCAATAGCCAGAATGTCCTTCCTCAAGTTAGGAGACCAAAACTGTACACAATACTTCAGGTGTGGCCTCACCAAGGCCCTGTACAACTGTAGTAACACCTCCCTGCCCCTGTACTCAAATCCCCTCGCTATGAAGGCCAACATGCCATTTGCTTTCTTAACCGCCTGCTGTACCTGCATGCCAACCTTCAATGACTGATGTACCATGACACCCAGGTCTCATTGCACCTCCCCTTTTCCTAATCTGTCACCATTCAGATAATAGTCTGTCTCTGTGTTTTTACCACCAAAGTGGATAACCTCACATTTATCCACATTATACTTCATCTGCCATGCATTTGCCCACTCACCTAACCTATCCAAGTCACTCTGCAGCCTCATAACATTCTCCTCGCAGCTCACACTGCCACCCAACTTAGTGTCATCCGCAAATTTAGAGATACTACATCTAATCCCCTCGTCTAAATCATTAAAGTATAATATAAACAGCTGAGGCCCCAGCACAGAAACTTGCGCTAACCCACCCACTAGTCACTGCCTGCCAATCTGAAAAGGGCCCATTTACTCCTACTCTTTGCTTCCTGTATGCCAACCAGTTCTCAGTCCGCGTCAGCACACTACCTCCAATCCCATGTGCTTTAACTTTGCACATTAATCTCTTTGTGTGGGACCTTGTCGAAAGCCTTCTGAAAGTCCAAATACACCACATCAACTGGTTCCCCCATGTCCACTCTACTGGAAAGAACCTCAAAAAATTCCAGAAGATTTGTCAAGCATGATTTCACTTTCACAAATCCATGCTGACTTGGACCTATCATGTCACCTCTTTCCAAATGTGCTGCTATGACATCCTTAATAGTTGATTCCATCATTTTACCCACTACCGATGTCAGGCTGACAGGTCTACAATCCCCTGTTTTCTCTCTCCCTCCTTTTTTAAAAAGTGGGGTTACATTGGCTACCCTCCACTCCATAGGAACTGATCCAGAGTCTATGGAATGTTGGAAAATGACTGTCAATGCATCCGCTATTTCCAAGGCCACCTCCTTAAGTACTCTGGGATGCAGACCATCAGGCCCTGGGGATTTATCGGCCTTCAATCCCATCAATTTCCCCAACACAATTTCCCGACTAATAAGGATTTCCCTCAGTTCCTCCTTCTTACTAGACTCTCTGACCCCTTTTATATCTGGAAGGTTGTTTTTGTCCTCCTTAATGAATACCGAACCAAAGTACTTGTTCAATTGGTCTGCCATTTCTTTGTTCCCCGTTATGACTTCCCCTGATTCTGACTGCAAGGGACCTACGTTTGTCTTTACTAACCTTTTTCTCTTTACATATCTATAGAAGCTTTTGCAATCCGTCTTAATGTTCCCTGCAAGCTTCCTCTCGTACTCTATTTTCCCTGCCCTAATCAAACCCTTTGTCCTCCTCTGCTGAGTTCTAAATTTCTCCCAGTCCCCGGGTTCACTGCTATTTCTGGCCAATTTGTATGCCACTTCCTTGGCTTTAATTCTATCCCTGATTTCCCTTGATAGCCACGGTTGAGCCACCTTCTCTTTTTTATTTTTACGCCAGACAGGGATGTACAATTGTTGTAGTTCATCCATGCGGTCTCTAAATGTCTGCCATTGCCCATCCACTGTCAACCCCTTAAGTATCATTCGCCAATCTTTCCTAGCCAATTCATGCCGCATACCTTCAAAGTTACCCTTCTTTAAGTTCTGGACCATGGTCTCTGAATTAACTATTTCATTCTCCATCCTAATGTAGAATTCCACCATATTATGGTCACTCTTCCCCAAAGGGCCTCGCACAACAAGATTGCTAATTAATCCTCTCTCATTACACAACACCCAGTCTAAGATGGCCTCCCCCCTAGTTGGGTCCTCGACATATTGGTCTAGAAAACCATCCCTTATGCACTCCAGGAAATCCTCCTCCACCGTATTGCTTCCAGTTTGGTTAGCCCAATCTATATGCATATTAAAGTCACCCATGATAACTGCTGCACCTTTATTGCATACACCCCTAATTTGCTGTTTGATGCCCCCCCCCAACATCACTACTACTGTTTGGAGGTCTGTCCACAACTCCCACTAACATCTTTTGCCCTTTGGTGTTCTGCAGCTCTACCCATATAGATTCCACATCATCTTCTGTACATGTCTTCTGTACATCGTCCATGCCTCTGAGCCATAAAAGGAGGGCAGGTATTACTACAGCCCTGTAGACCATGAGCTTGGTGGTAGATTTGAGGGCCTGGTCTTCGAAAACTCTTTTCCTCAGGTGGCCGAAGGCTGCACTGGCGTATTGGAGGCGATGTTGAATCTCCACTTCAATGTCTGCTTTTGTTGATAAGAGACTCCATAGGTATGGAAAATGGTCCACGTTGTTGAGGGCCACACTGAGGATCTTGATGACTGGGGGGCAGTGCTGTGCGGCGAGGACAGGCTGGTGGAGGACCTTTGTCTTATGGATGTTTAGCTTAAGGCCCATGCTTTCATATGTCTCATCGACTATATCCTGGAGTTCAGCATCAGAATGTGTGCAGACGGAGGCGTCGTCCGCGTATTGTAGCTCAATGACAGAGGTTGGTGTGATCTTGGACCTGGCCTGGAGGTGGCGTAGGTTAAACAGCTTCCCACTGGTTCTGTAGTTTAGTTCCACTCCAGTGGGGAGCTTGTTGACTGCGAGGTGGAGCTTGGCAGCGAGGAAGATTGAGAAGTGTGTTGGAGCGATGACCCAGCCCTATTTGACCCTGGTCCGGATGTGGATTGGGTCTGTAATGGATCCATTAGTAAGGATCACGGCCTGCATGTCATCATGGAGCAGGCGAAGGATGTTGACAGACTTTAGGGGGCATCCGAAACGGAGGAGGACGCTCCATAGACCCTTGCGGTTGACAGTGTCAAAGGCCTTTGTAAGATTGAAAAAGGCGCTGCTCTCTGCATTTTTCCTGCAGCTGTCACGCTGCAAAGATCATGTCCATTGTGCCCCGTAGGGGACGAAACCCACACTGTGACTCCGGGAGGAGCTCCTCGGCCACAGGGAGAAGACGGTAGAGGAGAACTCTAAGCGACGACTTTCCCAGTGGCTGACAGCAGGGAGATTCCCCTGTAGTTGTTGCAGTCGGACTTGTCCCCTTTTTTAAAGATGGTCACGATCACTGCATCTCTGAGATCTCCCGGCATACTCTCCTCCTTCCAGATGAGAGAGATGAGCTCATGTATCCGCGCCAACAGCGCCTCTCCGCCATACTTTAGCGCCTCAGCAGGGATTCCATCTGCTCCCGTAGCCTTGTTATTCTTGAGCTGTTTTGTGGCTTTTCCTTCCTCATGCAACGTTAGGGTTTCACTGAGGTGGTGGCGGGTCGCATGCTGCGGGATGGAGTTGAGAACACGCGAGTAAAAGGTAGAGGAGATCTTCAAGGTGCTCCTTCCAGCGGGCCCTGACAGCCTCGGTGTCCTTGATGAGTGTTTCCCCATTCTTGGCCAGCAGTGGGGTGGGGCCTTGGGAGTTTGGACCATAGGTTGCCTTGACTGTGTTGAAGAATCCTCGCATATCGTGGCTGTCGGCCACTTGTTGTATCTCCTGTGCATTCTGTGATGTATGTATGTAAACCTCACCAATATGTAAGTCTTGCCACCAGGGGGCACACCTGTGGGAGACCCAAGGGTCACCTGTGCACCCTGGGCAAGTAGGTATAAAAGGTAATCTACCATGCTGCTTCCTCACTCTGGAGTCACATTAAAGAGACCAAGGTCACAACAGTTTGAGCATACGATACAGTCTTGTGGAGTTATTCTGAACATAACACTTTCTCCATTCAGCACCTGTTCTTTAGGTCCCGGGTTTTTTGTTGGACCTCAGCCTTGAGCCGTCTGTAATGTTGCTTTGCTGCTCCCGACTTGGGTTGTTGCTTGAGGCTCAGAAATGCTATGCGCTTGCGATCTCCTGATCATTTTCATCAAACCAATCCTGATGTTTTCTGGTTGAGTGATCAAGTATCTCTTCACAGGCACTGGTTATGGAGGCCTGGTGGGCATTCAGCATCTCAGGGTCATCAAGGCATGCCAGGTTAGCTGTGAGGCACTGGCTGTATAGGGCTCTCTTAGCTGTGTCTTTAAGTGTCCCGGCATTAATTTTTTTTGCAGCACTGCTTCTGCTGTCCCCTCTGTTTTAGGGCTATGTTAATGTCGATGATGGATCGGATTAGGCGGTGGTCCGTCCAGCAGTCATCAGCTCCTGTCATGGCGCGGGTGATGCGCACATCCTTGTGATCCCTGGCTCGGACGATGACATAGTCAAGCAGGTGCCAGTGTTTGGAGCGAGGGTGTTGCCACGATGCCTTGTATTTGTCCCTCTGGCGGAACACGGTGTTGGTGATGAGAAGTTCATGTTCTAGACATTTTATCAGAAGTAGGGTACCGCTGGTGTTGGCTTTCCCGACCCCCTCTCTGCCAATCACACCTCTCCAGAGGGCTGTGTCTTTGCCGACCCTGGCATTGAAGTCACCTAGGAGGATCAATTTGTTGCCCGTAGGGACGCGGGACAGGGATGTCTCGAGGTTGGAATAAAAACCCTCTTTAGTCTCATCCGTTGCATCGAGTGTTGGGGCGTATGCACTGATGACTGTGGTGCATTGGTTCCGGGATAGGGCAAGGCGAAAAGTCATGAGGCGTTCGTTAATCCCGCAGGGGGAGTCTTTGAGGCGGTTGGCCAGCTTATTTTTGACGGCGAAGCCAACTCTGTGAAGGCAGCGTTCTTCCTCTGGTTTTCCTTTCCAGAAAAAGGTGTAACCTCCACCTTGTTCCTTGAGCTGGCCTTCCCTGCTCGCCAGGTCTCGCTTAGGGCGGCGATATCGATGTTAAAGCGTCTAAGTTCCCGGGCAACTATGGTGGTGCGGCGTTCTGGCCTGTCGCTGTTAGAGTTGTCCATGAGGGTCCTGATTAAAGAGGAACCCCATCTTATTAAATGCTTACTTTGTAGTGGTGTTAATAAGCACTGGCTTCAAATCATTGCTGATTTAGTCCAGCTCAATTAAAGGTAGACTGTTTCAAAAAGTTATTTGTATTAGTACTAGTCCCCATGGATAAAATGAGTCTGATTGATCTGAAGTGGAAATTGTAGTTGGGCATGTATATAGAATCATAGGCCTAGAAATTCCCTGGTATAGCGCCAGCTGTTAAGGCCGGTTTTGTTGAAAAAATGGCGGGCGTGTCGCTTCCGTCCGTTTCTGGAGCGGGACACAGTGGCCACCATTTTGGCGAGGGCCATAGCGCTGCCATTGACAACGTGGCCTCTCAAATTTAAATAAGCAGATCATGATGTCAATTGGCATGCAACATCTGATTTGACGCCATGACAGTTATTTTGGAGGTTCTTACACTCCATATTGCCATGTCCTGAATACTCACAGAAGTAGCCATGTAGAGATGCTGTCAGCGCTTCTTAAAGGGACATACACATTTTCAGGTAAGTTTGGATTTCAGCTTTTGGACTAAGTGGACATTTAAAAAGTTGTTAAAATGGGCAAGGAGTGCAGTGCTTGCAAGGCTTTGCCTCTGAGAAGACAGAAAATGCTGGAAATACTCAGCAGGTCAGGCAGTATCCGTGGCGAGAGAAACAGAGTTATCATCTCAGGTTGAGATGCTGCCTGACCTGCTGATAATTTCCAGCATTCTCTGCTTTTATTTCAGATTTCGAGCATTCGCAGCATTTTGCCTCTAAGAGGACTGCTCACAGTCCTGGGGGGCACATGGAGATGAAGCAGAGGCAGCAAAGGGGATAAGCTGCTCGCAGAGAGAAGAGGAAGCAGAAGAGGTGGAAGCAGAAGGAAGGATGCAACCTAGACAGCCTCTTTCTGTCTGGGATATCTGGGATAGAATCATGCACCTGCAGTACCAGTGACCACAACCCCAATTTGGTGCTACACCGGGGAATTTTTAGAACTGGATCTCTATGCGTAAAGACAAGGATCCCTTATGCCTTCTTAACAAACTTTTCAACATCCTGCCACCTTCAAAGACATGTGTACGTACACCCCAGGTCTCTCTATTCCTGCATCCCCATTAAAATTATACCAATTAGTTTATATTGCCTCTCCTCATTTTTCCTACAAAAATGAATCACTTCACACTTCTCTGCGTTGAATCTCATCTGTCTGCTCAGTTCACCAGTCTGTGTCCACCTGAAGTCTATTATTATCTGCCTCATTGTTCGCTCTATTTCTGAGTTTTGTGTCATCTGCAAACTTTGAAATGATGTCCTGTATACGCAAGTCCAGGTCATTAACATGTATCAAAATGAGCAGTGGTTCCTACATCGAGCCCTGGGGGACACTACTGCACATTTCCCTCCACTCTGAAAAACAACCATTTACTATTACTCTCTGCTGTCTGTCTCTTAGCCAATTTTGTATCCACACAGTCACTGCCCCTTTAATCCCCTGGGCTTCAATTTTGCTAACAAGTCTATTATGTGGTACTTTATCAAACGGCTTTTGAAACTGCACTATCTTCATCAACTCTTTCCATTAATTCATCAAAGAACTCAATCAAGTTAGTCAAACAAGATTTGCCTTTAACAAATCCGTGCTGGCTTTTATTTATTAACCCATATTTTTCTAAGTGCCAATTAACTTTGTCCCAGATTATTGTCTCTAAAAATGTCCCCACAATGTTAGGGTGACTGGCCTGTAATCACCGGGTTTATCCCTCTCCCCTTTTTTGAACATGTAACATTTGCAATCCTCCATTCCTCTGATACCACTCCCATATCTAAGTAGGATTGCAAGATTGTGGCCAGGATCTCCACAATTTCCACCCTTACTTCCCTCAGCAACCTCGGCTGCATCCTTTCCAGACTGGGTGTCTTTTCTACTTTGACCACTGCCAATCTTTTAAGTACTTTATCTATTTTCATCCTATCCAATTTCTCTACTACTTCCTTCTTTACTGCTACATTGGCAGCATCCTCTCCTTTAGTGAAGACAGATGCAAAATACTCATTTAATAGCTCAGTCATGCCCTCTGCCGCCACAAAAAGATCTCCTTTTTGATCCTTAAATAGCCCCACCCTTCCTTTGACAACCCTTTTACTATTTATATGCTTATAAAATACTTTTGTGTTCTGTTTTATGTTACCGCCCAATCTATTCTCATACACTCTACCACTTTTATTTCCTTTTTTAGTTCTCTCCTGTAATTTTGGTGTTCAGCTTGGTTCTATATTGAATTATCATAAGCTTCCTTTTTTGCTTCATTTTAATCTCTATTGCTTTAATCATCCAGGGAGCTCTAGCTGTGGATGCTCTTTCTTTCCTCTTTGTGGAAATGTGCTCAGTCTATACCCGAACGATCTCCTTTTTAAAGGCTTCTCATTGCTCATTTATTCTTTTACCTGCCAATCTTTGATTCCAATCCAGCTAGATTTTCAATTTACTGAAATTAGCCATCCTCCAGTTGAGTATTTTCACATTTGATTTATCCTGTTCTTTTCCATAACTACTGTAAATCTAAACCTAATGATATTCTGGCAGACATGTTTGAATAACTCTGTAAATAAACTGAGTATTCCAGACTAATTGAGTTGAAGAGATCAAATAATGTCAATGTGCACTTAATCATATTACAGAGCTATAATAATTAACAAGAAGGTTCAATTATTGACTAAGAATTTAAAGTTTCCTTTTCCCCCCGTAAATACAACATATTGGCCCCAATATTGACTGTGAAAGTGTTTTGGAGCAGGGTGAGGAATTATGGTTGGTTTTCCCAAATGCCATGGAGTTTTAATTCCATGGCTTGCGTGTTTTTTTAAAACAGATTCTCCACCCAGAAGCCAGCCTGATTGACAGGCTTGACTCCCTATCGGGCAGGGAACACTCTGCAAGAAGGCCGCAGTTAAGGATCAGATACGTTTTGTGGTTGTTGGGAGTAGAAATCGCGGGAGGGGGTGGCCGCTGGATAGAGCATGGTTGGAGGAGTCGAGGAAGATCGCAAAAGGGTTGGAGATTGGGGGTTGGTGATTGCAGGAGCAAGAGATGGGGGTCGGGGGGAGAGTTGGGGATTGCGGGGATAGTTGGAGAAGATTGGGGTTAGCGCTCACGGTTTGGAAGAGATGGTGGGGTCGGTGATCGTGCAAGGGTCAGGGGGAAATGTGAGGGTTTGTGAGGGAGATGGTGGAGGTGTGCAGAGTGGTGGTTTACAGGGTAGCTTATTGGGTGTGGAGGAAACAGTTCTACTCCTCCTGGCCCACAAGCACTCCTGTGAAGGCACTTACCTGATGGATCCAGCCCTTCTCACCTCGTTTTACCTGTCAGGTTTCCTGAGGCACGGGAAACCTAGCCAACATAGGTTAAAAATAGAAACCCTGTAAAAATGAAGGCTCACAACCTCCTTAAAAGGTTTCAACGACCAACTCACCTCCTGAGAATGGGTTGGTTGCCCACTCCTCGTCCGCTTATGTTAAAACTGGAAGTGGGCAGGTTCAAGGTGGGTTGGGTTCCTGTTTCAGATTTTTACCATTTTAACTTCCCACCCGAACCAAACCCATCAGTTTTAAGGAGTTAAAATTACCCACTTTATGTACAATTCTCTACATTATTCATATTATTCATATTTACTATCCAAATATAAGAAGGTGATTTGTTGCTGTTTTGTATCTTAATTCACCATTGCCACCAAGTTAAATTATCCAATGGAACATCAGGGCCCCAAATTTCCTCATGAGTTTCTTTGGACTCTTGTCGCAGCTCCAGCGAGACATACAGGAAAAAGGGAGGGACCACAATATGCTAGGTTACCGTTGACTCTGAAAGTTTCCGACTAGCCTTGTAAGGGAGTGTAACCTCTGCCAGCTCTTTGTAAGGCTAGTGGCACCAAGGGGTAGATCTAGGGGTGAGGATTCCCTCAGCTGGGAGATCCTACTTCCCCAGTCCAGTAGGAATCTGGCATAATGCTGGAGGCTAGTAAAGGGGAGAGAGATGAGTTACAACAACCCTCAGAAGGGCACAAATGAGCCCTACTTGGTCTGGGGAGAAGGCAGTCTGGAAATGCAGCTTATCATCCCAATTAGAAACTTCATGGAACAACCTGATTTATTGTTGAGTGCGTCATAGCGATTCTGAGGCAATGATTCCTTTGTTTCGACTGCTATTCTCTGCAGTCCATCCAAAGTCTCCAAAATGATTGCTGCCTACTGTATTCTGCATGATTTCACCATCCAAAGAGAAGTGAGCATGCAGCGGGAAGAGAAAGAGGATCATGGGGCAGCAAGCCCATTGGCCAAGGCTGATAAAAAGGAACCTGATGTGGAACTCTAGGATTACAAATTACTTCCCATATTGGATACATCCTATCACTGAATAACTGCATTCCAGGCTTGGTCCCCCCAAGAGAGCACCATTTCCACCATTGCATGGACCAGCAGCTTGCTTCCACTCAGTGTACCAGTTTATCGATGTCTCACCAGGCCAGCAATACAGCAACTCCTGGACTGGGGTCTCCATCCCTGGCCTTGCCCCCTCCCCTGCCAATAGCCTTGTAAAGATGGAATATTGGGTATATCTGCAGTTTAAGTCATGACATGTTCTTGTCCCAATGCACTCCTATTGTATCTACTTCTTTTCTTATGTCATACTTTAAGCCCTTAGATTTCAGTTTTTACAGAAAAACAAACTGAATTTGCAGAATGTGATCACAAAACATGAATTAAAAATTCTGAAAACCAATGTAATTAAAATAAATGTAATTTATTCAGTCGCTTTGAAGCAGTGGCTTTTATTCAGGGTTGTTTTTCAGTTGTATGTTATTTTTTGAGTTATCAGCTTTTTGGGGGCTTTTCTCGCTTTTTGAAGCTGCTCATCAACTTTTATGAAACTGTTTGTTAGTTTTCCATGTTTTCTAGGTATTCATCCCATTGGCCCTGTGTCTGCTGATATCCACACCTCCCCTTCCGCAGCTTCATGTGGGCCGACTTCACTCTGACTGCTTGGCAACACTCACAAAGCAATAACTGAGTTGTGCCAGCAGCCAGACAGCTGTGGGTACAAATCAAAATCAATTTTCAAAAGGCATTCGATAAGGTGCCACACAAGAGTTGTTACACAGAATTAGGGCTCATAGGTTTGAGGGTAATAGATGAGCTAGGATTGAGGATTGGTTAACAGATAGAAAACAGAGACCAGTAATTGTCGGGTTGGCAGATTGTAACTAGTGGGGTGTTGCAAGGATCTGTGCTGGGGCTTCAGCTATTTACAATCTATATTAATTGCTTAGATGAGGAGATCAAGTGTAATGTATCCAAACTTGCTGACGATACAAAGCGAGGGAAAGCAAATTGTGAGGAGGATACAAAAAATCTGCAAAGGGATATAGACAGATTAAGTGAGTGGGCAAAAATTTGGTAGCTGGAGCATAATGTGGGAAAATGTGAGGATATCCACTTTGGCAGAAATAATAGAAAAGGAAATTATAATTTAAATGGAGAAAAATTGCAAAGTGCTGCAGTACAGAGGGACCTGGGGTCCTTGTGCATGAAACATAAAGAGTTAGTATACAGGTACAGCAAGTAATCAGGAAGGCAAATGGAATGTTGGCCTTTATCTGGGGATAGAGTATAAAAGCAGAGAAGTCCTGCTACAACTGTACAGGGCATTGGCGAGGCCACACCTGGAGTACTGCGTTCAGTTTTGGTCTCCGTATTTAAGGAAGGATATACTTGCATTGGATGCTGTTCAGAGAAGGTTCACTAGATTGATTCTGGAATTGAGGAGTTTATCTTATGAGGATAGGTTGAGTAGGTTGGGCCAATACACATTGGAGTTTAGAAGAATGAGAAGTGATCTTATTGAAACTTATAAAATAATGAGGGGGCTCGACAAGGTGGATGCAGAGAAGAGATTTCCACTCATAGGGGAAACTAAAACGAGGGGGCATAGTCTCAGAATAAGGGGCCACCCATTGAAAACTGAGATGAGGAGAAATTTCTTCTCTCAGAGGGTTGTAAAACTATGGAATTCTCTGCCCCAGAGAGCTGTGGAGGCTGGGGGACCGAAATTCACCGTCCCCGAAGGGACGGCACCGCAGAGTTTGGGTGGGTGACCGATAAAACCGATTGGCCGCGCAGTCGGATGATTTTCCCTCCCCGAGCCATATTCAGCTCGGGGGGGGGGATTTGAGTGGTGTGCACTCCTGCCGGAAATGGCACGGTGAAGCCGCTGTAAAGGAGACTTTCCAGCGGACAACTCTGCAGCATGCGGGACGCTGAAAAGCGGCAAGGACCGAGATTTTCAGCTGCAAAAACGTAAGCCTTTTCCCAGCAATGCCCCCGCGAGTTACTCGAGTCGGTGCTCGAACGGGACACTGCTGGAGTGTTGCCGCGATTGGGGCCCTTTGGTAGGGAAATCATTTTATTAATTTTAGTATTTTTGTTTTAGATTTCAGCAGCCCCTGTATTTATCTTTTAATAGTTTTATTAATTGTTTTGGCTCAATTCAACCTGCTGAGTGCTGCTCAGAGGTTTGCACATACTTTTGTACAACTTTCAGGTCTGACTCTTTAGTGGAATCCTGTGGGCTGCAGAGACCTGCTTGGCAGTGTTCACCCTGAGGATGGGAGGAGTGTTGGGAGGGCGTCACCTGGTCAGAAGCAGGGCAGCACGCAGGAGATGGCGTCGCTGTTCAGCACCATGCAGACAGGCAGCGGGCAAGGGAGGCAGCAGCCATGATTTGTTCATTTTGCGCCAGACCAGTGTGCCCGCTGTCGTCACTGGCCCGAATGAGGATTGCGGTTGGCTGTTTGGGGACAAGGGATATCCTCTGTCCACTTGGCTGCTCACTCCTCTGCGGAACCTCAGGACAGCGCCAGAGCATGCATACAATGATGCTCATTGTGCCATCAGGTGCATCATTGAGCAGTGCATAGGCGTCCTTAAGCAGAGATTCCGGTGCCTAGACTGCTCTGATGGCACCTTGCAGTACTCTCCTCAACGGGTCTCCATAATTGTCGTGGTCTGCTGCATGCTGCATAACCAGGCCATGATGAGGGAACAGCCGCTGGAGGTCGAGCCAGCAGTACCACCTGAGGAGAAGGAGGTGCAGGAGGAGGAGGTGCAGGAGGAGGAGGCGCAGGAGGATCCCCATCGCCCCAA
Source organism: Pristiophorus japonicus (assembly GCF_044704955.1). NCBI lineage: Eukaryota > Metazoa > Chordata > Chondrichthyes > Pristiophoridae > Pristiophorus > Pristiophorus japonicus. Next base: position 138,310,371 of record NC_091978.1, on the reverse strand, counting down.
AGCTAGGAGGCGTCGACCCTCCGCCACCTTAGAAGGGCTGGGTGCAGACTGGCCAGCACCTTGCTGGGTGGGTGCATCCTCACATATATAGGGGTGCCTGACACCTCCCCTGCAATCTCCCTCCATGCATTATGTACTGCCTGTCTGCCAGGTCTCCCCACATCAGGAAACAGTAATCTTCTTCTGTCCTCCACACCATCCATCAGTGTCTCCAACTCCATATCAGTGAACCTGTTGGCTCTCCTTGCACCTCTTACACCAGCCATCCTTCCAAACTCCTTCCCACTCAGGGCATTGCTGCAAACCTTAGCCTTTAAAAAGGCCAGGGGACAGCTGGCTCATTAGAAACCGTTACCTGCATGCTGAATTTCTCAGTGGTGATAACACTCAAATTAAGACAGCCACACCACTGAAAAATCCACTTTGGATGGGTTCATTAGCGCTGGAACCCATTTGTTCACATTTAGAGCTGAATATGGGGTGGTCCAGCCACTCAAAAATTTCGGCGCTAATGGCCACAAAAAGGTGGGGTGGGAGCACCAGCTTTCCAGCGGTACTGAATTTTGGGCCCTGGGTCATTGAATATAATTAAGGCGGAGATGGACAGACTTTTGAGCGATAAGGGAATAAAGAGTTATGGAGAGCGGGTCGGGAAGTGGCGCTGAATCCATGATCAGGTCAGCCATGATCTTATTGAATGGCGGAGCAGGCTCGAGGGGCCAAATGGCCTACTCCTGCTCCTGCTCCTATTTCTTATATTCTTATGTTCTTATGTAGGTGGGAAAGTAAGCTGCGAGGAAGACATGAGAGTGGGCAAGAAGCTGGCAGATGGAGTATAATGTGGGGAATTGTGAATTTATCCATTTTGGTAGGAAGAATAGAAAAGCATAATATTTTTTTTTAAAAGTGAAAAACTTGTAAATGTTGGTATGCATGGGGTTTTTGGGTGTCCTTGTACACAAATCACAAAGCCATTAGGAAGGCAACTGTTATGTTAGCCTTTATTGCAAGCGGGTTGGAGTGTAAGAGCAAGGAACTCTTGCTGCACTTATATAGGGCTTTGGTGAGATCAGACCTGGAGTACCGTGTACAGGTTTGGACTCCTTACCTAAAGAAGGATATATTTGCCTTAGAGGTGGTGCAACGTGGGTTCAAGTTCCATTCCATCGGCTTGAGCAAAAAAATCTAGGCTGATACTCTAGTGCAGTACTGAGGGAATGTCATATCAGACATTAAACCGAGGCCCCATCTGCTCTCTCAGATGGATATTAAAGATACCAGGACACTATTTCAAAGAAGAGCAGGGGAGTTATCCCTGGTGTCCTGGCCAATATTTATCCCTCAATCAACATCACTAAAACAGATTATCTGATCATTATCACATTGCTGTTTGTGGGAGCTTGCTGTGCGCAAATTGTCTGCACTTCAAAAGTATTTCATTGGCTGTAAAGCGCTTTAGAACATCCTGAGGTCATGAAAGGTGCTATATAAATGCAAGTCTTTCCTTTTTTTTAATGTAGGTTCACTAGATTGATTTTTGGGATAAAAATGCTGTCCTGTGAGGAGATATTAAGTAGAATGTGCTTATATTCTCTGGTATTTAGGAGAATGAGAGGTGATCTCATTCAAACATATAACATTTTTAAAAGGTAGATACTGAGAGGCTGGTTCCCCTGGCTGGAGAATCTAGATCTAAGGGTCATCGTCTCCACATAAGGGGTCAGCCATTTAACAATGAGAGATTTCTTCACTCAGAGAGTTGTGAATCTTTGGAATTTTCTATTCTAGAGGCCTGTGAATGCACAGTCGTTGAGTATATTCAAGACGGAGATCGATATATTTTTGAGGACTAAGGGAATCAAGGGATATGGGGATAGGGTGAGAAAAGCACAAGAAATCCAGCAGCTAGCCGACAATCACAACGTGCGCAATCAAGTTGACCTACGGCCCAATCACCCAAGACCCTAACCCACTGTTGGCCAAGAACGGAGAGGTGCTCATCAAGGACAGAGAGGCAATCAGTGCCCGCACTTCGAGGATCTCCTTAACCGAGACTCTGGGCTAGAACCTCAAAAAGCCTACTAAGCACCAAGAACATAGTTGGCACCGAGTTTTTGTCCAACAAATAAGATATAACATGGAAGGGATGGAGGAGGCCCTGGAGGTGATAGCCAGGAACACTGGTGGCAGAGGGCTCCCAGTGGTCCCGGAGCACAGCACTGCACCCCAAGGTGCTGCACCCCCATTGCCAACCACACGAAAGCCAGGAGGAAGATTTTGCTTCTGGCTCGGAGCACATTCCCACCTCGGAACCGTCCTCTCCCGTATCCGTCCAAGCAGCGTTTCGGTCATCACCTCCCCCCTGCAATGAAGCATCGCCTGAGGAGTTCCTCGGCCAGGCAGCTTGGAGTTAGGAGGGGAAGGGGAAAGGGTAGAGGTGGGGAGGAGAAGCGAGGGGGGGATTGGGGGGGGGGGGTTGGGTTGGGGGGAAGGGTTGGTTTGTACAGAAATACTGATGATTTCAGACTAATGTTCGGTTTAAATGTTTTTTATTGAACAAAACCTTGTAGTGCATTCGCTCAGATAGCTGCACTGTTACATGCTGGTGATTCCTTATCAAAGGGTATAATTACACTTAGTTTCAATCAATTTAAACTTTAACTGTCACCAAGATGGTGCCCACCATTAATGTATGACCTGCACACCCAGCAGTATGTCAGCCTTGTAAATAACACCAACGTTCTTTCAGGCAAAGCGATCATTGATGAGCTCCTGATGTAAGGCTTTTGCAGCTATCATGCCACCACGGGCCCTTTCATGCAGTCTACAGGGCGGCGGGGGCATGGCCTCAGCATCTGCCTGATTGTCTGGGCCGATGTCAGCGTCCGTCTCCTCGTCCTCTTCCTCTCTCTGGTGAGGTGGACTGTCAGACTCATGGTTTTCTCCACGATATTGCGAATTGCTCTGTGGCTTTCGTTGTATCGCCTTTCGACTTCGGTGTGGGTGTCATGCAGTGGGGTCATCAGCCAGGTGGCGAGGCTATATCCTTTGTCACCAAGCATCCAGCATTGACCTTGTGGCTGATTGTTAAACAAGACAAATACAGTGCTCTTATGCAGGATGTGAGCATCATGGATGCTGCCCGGAAATTTAGCATTCACTGCCATTATAATTTGCTGGTGGTTGACAACCAGTTGGACATTCAGAGAATGGAATCCCTTGCGGTTCCTGAAAGCCTCAGCATCCTGAAAATGTGCCCGCATCACGATGTCCATACAGTCTATTGCTCCCTGCACATAGAAACATAGAAACATAGAAAATAGGTGCAGGAGTAGGCCATTCGGCCCTTCGAGCCTGCACCGCGATTCAATGAGTTCATGGTTGAACATGCAACTTCAATACACAATTCCTGCTTTCTCGCCATACCCCTTGATCCTCCGAGTAGTAAGGACTACATCTAACTCCTTTTTGAATATACTTAGTGAATTGGCCTCAACAACTTTCTGTGGTAGAGAATTCTACATGTTCACCACTCTCTGGGTGAAGAAGTTTCTCCTCATCTCGGTCCAAAATGGCTTACCCCTTATTCTTAGAGGAAGGATTGGGGAAGTTTGCAATTCTGGAGAATCCTAGAGCCCTCTCACTCTGTGCCTTCCTGGTTATAGGGAAGCTGATTAAATCCCTCCTGCGTGAGTACAGGGCTTCAGTGACCTGTTTAATGCAGCGATGTGTGGCATGTGAGACAGTCTGCAAATGTCTCCAGCTGTGGCCTGAAAAGAACCCGAGGCATAGAACGACAGGGCTGCGGTGACTTTGACCTCGACGGACAGTGCAGTACTGATGGTGCTGGCAAGCTGCAGATCTGCCCTTATCAGCTGGCATACCTCAGTGATAACCTCTTTGTGGAAACGCAGTCTCCGAAGGCAGGTGATGTCGGGTAAGTTAAGATAAGAGTGCTTCTCCTTGTACTTGCGGGGGGTGTAACTTCTGGTCCTCCTCATCAGTCTGTCACGTCTTACATTGGGCACATAATGCAGTGGAGCGTACCTTCGGTGATCTCGAGTCTGCTGCATGTAATTGGTTACCAAGAGAAGGTGAGAAAGGACAGGCTCCATTGCAGTAGCTCTCTGTTTTCCACCGATTGGTCACAAACAAGAAATGTCCCGAAGAAGACACCTATTCAATTCCAATTGGTCACAGTATGGTCAAGATGTTTGTCGAGATGTTCACATAAACTCCAATGACCGGCAGAATACATCCGAACTCCGCCGAGGTTGAAGCACAGCAGCCTTTGAATGAAGCGACCTGCGATTTAAAAAAAAGCAGCCACACCGCTAGCTTTAGTTCAAAACAGTTCCACTTTTTCTGGGCGTATTTTTGGGCGAGCGATATTGTGGGTGATGTGTGCGAGGTGGTGAAAGTGATGGTGGGCGATCTCCTGGGCGTTAGTTTCACCAAATGTGCTCTTATGACAAAAAAAACGGGCGGGCGGTATTATTGAATCTCGGCATTAATTCCATGCAGAAATAACGCTGGCCGATATTATGGGCGTTAATTTTGCCCATTCTGATGATTCCGCCCCCAAAAAATGGGCGGGCGGTAATATTTTTTCCCGCCATTAAGCACATGGGGAAAGTAACGCTCGCCGATAAGTTTCCGAAAAATGCCTGTCAGTTTCCATTTGTGGCTAAATGGGCGATATATGGGCGTTATACGTCATTTCAGCGGTAAAATAAACGTTAAGTGGGTATTAAGCATGCAAAAAAAGTCGAGGTTCTAGCCCTCTGTCTTCGATGTGGGTGTTCTCGACTCCATCCCACAGCATGCTACCCGCCACCATCTCAGCACAACCCCAGCCTGGCACAAGGTTGAAAAGGCCATCCGACAACTGACGAACAACAAGGAATCAAGGGCAGATGGAATCTCCGCAGAAGCACTAAAACATGGCAGAGAAGCACTACTGGCGTGGCTCCATGAACTCATCTCACTTATCTGGAAAGAGGAGATCATGCCAGGAGGTCTCAGAGGTGTTGTAATCGTGACCATCTTCAAGAAAGGCGACAAGTCCAACTGCAGTAACTACAGAGGAATCACCATGCTGTCGACCACCGGGAACGTCATCACAAGAATCCTCCTCAATTGCCTTCTCCCTGTTCCTGAAGAGCTCCTCCCAGAGTCGCAATGCAGATTCCGCCCATTAAGGGGCACAATGGACATGATCTTCAATGCGTGGCAGGTATGAGAAATGCAGGGCACAGCACCAACTGCTGTACATGGCCTTCTTTGACCTCACAAAAGCCTACGACACTGTCAACTGTGAGGGATTATGGAGCGTCCTCCTCAGATTCGGCTACCCTCAAAAGTTTGTCACCATCCTCTGCCTGCTCCACGATGACATGCAAGCCCTTATCCTGACCAACGGATCCATCACAGACCTGTTCCACGTTCGAACCGAGGTCAAGCAAGGCTGCGTCATTGCACCAACACTCTTCTCGCTATTCTTGCTGCAATGTTCCATCTTATCCTCAGCAAGCTCCCCGCTGGAATGCAGCTAAATTACAGGACAAACGGGAATCTGTTCAACCTCTGCCACCTCCAGGCCAGATCCAAGGTTGTCTCATCCTCCATCATCGAATTGCAGTTATGCAGATGATGCTTGCATCTGCGCACACTCAAAGGCCGAATTGCAAGCTATTGTCAACACCTTCACCGAGCTGTACGAGAACATGGGCCTTATAATAAACATCTGTAAGACAAAGGTCCTCTACCAACCTGTCCTCATCACACAGCACTGCCCCCCATTATCAAAATCCATAATGAGGCCTTGGACAAAGTGGACCATTTTCCATACCTCGGGAGCCTACTGTCAACAAGGGCAGACATCGACGATGCGATCCAACATTGCCTTCAATGTGCCAGTGCAAACTTCGGTCTCCTGAGGAAGAGGTGGTTGAAGACCAGGACCTCAAACCCTGCAGCAAACTCATGGTCTACAGAGCAGTGGTGATACCCGCCCTCCTACATGGCTCAGAGACATGGACTATGTACAGCAGGCACCTCAAAACACTGGAGAAGTACCACCAATGTTGCCTTTGCAAAATCTTGCAAATCTATTGGCAGAATAGGTGCACCAACATCAATGTTCTCGCTCAGGCCAACATCCCAGCATCGAAGCATTGACCACGCTCGATCAGCTCCACTGGAGAGGCCATATCGTCCGCATACTTGACATGAGACTCCCAAAACAAACGCTCTACTCGGAGCTCCGACATGCCAAGCAAGCCCCAGGTGGGCAGAGGAAATATTTCAAGGGCACCCTCAAAGCCTCCTTGAAAAAGTGCAATATCCTCATCGACACCTGGGAAGCCCTGGCCCAAGACCGCCCAACATGGAGGAAAGCATCTGGGAGGGCGCTGAGCACTTTGAGTCTTTTTGCCGAGAGCAAGCGTCTACTGCGGAAGGAGCGTGTGGGAACCCAGGTACCCCAACCTCCCATTCCTTCAACCACCGTCTGCCCCACCTGTGACAGAGACTGTAGGTCCCGCATTGGATGCTTCAGTCACCTGAGAACTCATTTTTAGTGTGGAAACAAGTCATCCTCGACTCCGAGGGACTGCCTATGATGATAAGTCTGTGAGATAAATGTTAAAAGTCATGGAAGCATACATAGATGCAAATGGTACTCACCCAGATGAGCCTCGTAAGGTGGTTGAACTTTTTGCATCACTATGTGCCAGTCCTGGGCAGAGTTGTCTGCAGCAGACATCTCCTGCGCTATTTCCCTCCATATTCTCTTAAACACAGGAGAGAGTGGTCTGGCTCCCCCAGCAAGATGGAGTGAGACCCTCCTCCTCTCCACTGTGTGGACTAAAGCTTCACTTGCCTCATGGCTGAAGCACCTGGCATGCTTCCTTCCCTCCTGATCCTCCATCTCAGCAGAAGTGGCTGAAGTAGGTGGGTTTTATGCGCATGTGTACAGGAAGCTGCCACGCCCTGCATCAGCATTTGCGACCGAAAAAAAAAAAATTCAATGCGCATGCACAAAGTGGCCGCCTCCTTTAACACCAAAAGTTCTCGGCTCAGGCGCACAAGGTCAGTCGTGCAATACTGACTTAACGCCAATGCTCCTCCAGATGATTTTTCTTTCGAAACTTCCAGACGAAAACGCAAACTATTTTCAGACGTAAAATTTGATGTTCCGCCGGAATTAACGCCTTGAAATCCAAAAAAACAAAACTCCTGCCCTTGGTCTTCTACTTTCCAACATCACCAAAACTGGTCAATCTCATTATTTCTGAATGCATTTATCCTCCTCTCCGCAATGTTCAACACAGTTAACCATTTCATCCTCCTCCAATGCCTTTCCGTCTTACTGTCCACACTTGGTTCCATTTTTATGTCTCTCCATCTAGTCAGCACATATCTAGCAATAGTTTTTCCTCCACCTTCGCAGTATCCTAAGGTTCCAGCCTTGAATCCCTCCTTTTCCCTGTTGACACATTCCCTCTCAGCAACATTATTTGCAGGCACAGGGTCAGCTTGCATCATCATCATCATCATTATAGGCAGTCCCTCGGAATCGAGGAAGACTTGCTTCCACTCGTAATATGAGTTCTTAGGTGGCTGAACAGTCCAATACGAGAACCACAGACCCTGTCACAGGTGGGATAGATAGTCGTTGAGGGAAGGGGTGGGTGGGATTGGTTTGGCGCATGCTCTTTCCACTGCCTGCGCTTGATTTCTGCATACTCTCGGCGACAATACTCGAGGAGCTCAGTGCCCTGCCGGTTGCACTTCCTCCACTTAGGGCGGTCTTTGGCCAGAGACTCCGGCTCGTTTGCCGTGAAGGAGTTCCGAGGAGAGCGCTTGCTTTAGGAGTCTCGTGTCAGGCATGCGAACTATGTGACCTGCCCAGTTAGGCTGATCAAGTGTGGTTAGTGCTTCAATGCTGGGGATGTTGGCCTGGTCGAGGACACTAATGTTGGTGCGTCTGTCTTCCCAGGGGATTTGCAGCATCTTGCGCAGACATCGTTGGTGGTATTTCTCCAGCGACTTGAGGTGTCTACTGTACATGGTCCATGTTTCTGAGCCATACAGGAGGGCAGGTATTACTTCAGCCCTGTAAACCATGTAGGAAATGAAAGCAATAGTAAGGAAGGACATTAGCTTGGATGATGTGGAATCTGTATGGGTAGAGCTGCGGAACATCAAAGGGCAGAAAATGCTAGTGGGAGTTGTGTACAGACCATCAAACAGTAGTAGTGAGGTTGGGGACAGCATCAAACAAGAAATTAGGGATGTGTGCAATAAAGGTACAGCAGTTATCATGGGCGACTTTAATCTACATATAGATTGGGCTAACCAAACTGTTAGCAATGCGGCGGAGGAGGATTTCCTGGAGTGTATTAGCGATGATTTTCTAGACCAATATGTCGAGGAACCAACTAGAGGACTGGCCATCCTAGACTAGGTGATGTGTAATGAGAAAGGACTAATTAGCAATCTTCCCTTGGGGAAGAGTGACCATAATATGGTAGAATTCTTTATTAAGATGGAGAGTGACACAGTTAATTCAGAAACTAGGGTCCTGAACTTAAAGAAAGGTAACTTCGATGGTATGAGACATGAATTGGCTAGAATAGACTGGCAAATGATATTTAACGGTTTGACGGTGGAGAGGCAATGGCAAACATTTAAAGATCACATGGATGAACTTCAACAATTGTACATCCCTGTCTGGAGTAAAAATAAAACGGGGAAGATGGCTTAACCGTGGCTAACAACAGAAATTAAGGATAGTGTTAAATCCAAGGAAGAGGCATATAAATTGGCCAGAAAAAGCAGCAAACCTGAGGACTGGGAGAAATTTAGAATTCAGCAGAGGAGGACAAAGCATTTAATTAGGAGGGGGAAAATAGAGTACGAGAGGAAGCTTGCTGGGAACATAAAAACTGACTGCAAAAGCTTCTATAGATATGTGAAGAGAAAAAGATGAGTGAAGACAAAGGTAGGTCGTTTGCAGTCAGAATCAAGTGAATTTATAATGGGGAACAAAGAAATGGCAGACCAGTTGAACAAATACTTTGGTTCGGTCTTCATGAAGGAAGAAAAAATAACCTTCAGGAAATACTAGGGAACCGAGGGTCTAGTGAGAAGGAGGAACTGAAGGAAATCCTTATTAGTCGGGAAATTGTGTTAGGGAAATTGATGGGATTGAAGGCCGATAAGTCTGCATCCCAGAGTACTTAAGAAAATGGCCCTAGAAATAATGAATGCATTGGTGATCATTTTCCAACAGTCTATCGACTCTGGATCAGTTCCGATGGACGGAAGGGTAGCTAATGTAACATCACTTTTTAAAAAAAGAAGGGGAGAGAAAACGGATAATTATAGACCGGTTAGCCTGACATCAGTAGTGGGGAAAATATTGGAATCAATTATTAAAGATGAAATCGCAGCACATTTGGAAAGCAGTGACAGGATCAGTCCAAGTCAGCATGGATTTATGAGAGGGAAATCATGCTTGACAAATCTTCTAGAATTTTTTGAGGATGTAACTAGTAGAGTGGACAAGGGAGAACCAGTGGATGTGGTGTATTTGGACTTTCAAAAGATTCTTGACAAGGTCCCACACAAGAGATTGGTGTGCAAAATTAAAGCACATGGTATTGGAGGTAATGTATTGACGTGGATAGAGAACTGGTTGGCAGACAGGAAGCAGAGTCGGGATAAACGGGTCCTTTTCAGAATGGCAGGCAGTGACTAGTGGGGTGCCGCAGGACTCAGTGCTGGGACCCCAGCTATTTACAATATAGATCAATGATTTAGATGAAGGAATTGAGTGTAATATCTCCAAGTTTGTTGATAACACTAAGCTGGGTGGGGTGTGAGCTGTGAGGAGGATGCTAAGAGGCTGCAGGGTGACTTGGATAGGTTAGGTGAGTGGGAAAATGCATGGCAGATGCAGTATAATGTGGATAAATGTGAGGTTATCCACTTTGGTGGCAAAAACACGAAGCCAGAATATTATCTGAATGGCGGCAGATTAGGAAAAGGAGAGGTGCAACGAGACCTAGGTGTCATGGTACATCAGTCATTGAAAGTTGGCATGCAGGTACAGCAGGCAGTGAAGAAGGCAAATGGGCATGTTGGCCTTTATAGCTAGGGGATTTGAGTATAGGAGCAGGGAGGTTTTACTGCAGTTGTACATGGCCTTGGTGAGGCCTCACCTGGAATATTGTGATCAGCTTTGGTCTCCTAATCTGAGGAAGGACGTTCTTGCTATTGAGGGAGTGCAGCGAAGGTTCACCAGACTGATTCCCGGGATGGCAGAACTGACATATGAGGAGAGACTGGATCAACTGGGCCTGTATTCACTGGAGTTTAGAAGGATGAGAGGGGATCTCATAGAAACATATAAAATTCTGACAGGACTGGACAGGTTAGATGCAGGGAGAATGTTCCTGATGTTGGGGAAGTCCAGAACCAGGGGACACAGTCTTAGGATAAGGGGTAAGCCATTTAGATGAGGAGAAACGTCTTCACTCAGAGAGTTGTTAACTGTGGAATTCTCTACCGCTGAGAGTTGTTGATGCCAGTTCGTTGGATATATTCAAGAGGCAGTTAGATATGGCACTTACGGCTAACGGGATAAAAGGGTGTGGAGAGAAAGCAGGAAAGGGGTACTGAGGTAAATGAGCAGCCATGATCTTATTGAATGGCGGTGCAGGCTCGATTGGCCGAATGGCCGACTCCTGCACCTATTTTCTATGTTTCTATGTTTCTATGAGCTTGGTGACAGTTTTGAGGGCCTGGTCTTCAAACTCTTTTCATCAGTTGGGCGAAGGCTGCAGTGGAGCACTGGAGGCGGTGTTGGATCTCGTCGTCAATGCCTGTTCTTGTTGATAGTAGGCTCCCGAGATAAGGGAAGTGGTCCACGTTGTCCAGGGCCGTGCCGTGGATCTTGATGATTGGGGGGCAGTGCTGTGTAGCTAGGACAGGCTGGTGGAGGACCTTTGTCTTACTGATGTTTAGCGTCGTAAGCCCCATGCTTTCGTATGCCTCAGTAAATACTTCAACTCTGTCCTGGAGTTCAGCCTCCATGTGTGCGCAGACGCAGGCATCGTCCGTGTACTGTAGCTCGACGACAGAGGTTGGGGTGGTCTTGGATCCGGCTTGGAGATGGCAAAGGTTGAACAGGTTACCACTGGTTCTGTAGTTTAGTTCCACTCCAGCGGGGAGCTTGTTGACTGTGTGCACGTGTGTGCTGACAAGGTCCCACACAAGTGATTGGTGTGCAAAATTAAATCACATTGTATTGGGGGTAATGTACTGACGTGGATAGAGAACTGTTGGCAGACAGGAAGCAGAGAGTAGGGATAAACAGGTCCTTTTCAGAATGGCAGGCAGTGACTAATGGGGTGCCGCGGGGCTCAGTGCTGGGACTTCAGCTATTTACAATATACATTAATGATTTAGATGAAGGAATTGAGTATAATATCTCCAAGTTTGCAGATGACATTAAGCTGGGTGGCAGTGTGAGCTGTGAGGAGGACGCTAAGAGGCTCCAGGGTGACTTGGACAGATGAGTGGACAAATGCATAGCAGATGCAGTATAATGTGGATAAATGTGAGGTTATCCACTTTGGTGGAAAAACATGAAGGCAGAATATTTTCTGAATGGCAGCAGATTAGGAAAAGAGGAGGTGCAACGAGACCTAGGTGTCATGGTACATCAGTCATTGAAAGTTGGCATGCAGGTACAGCAGGCAGTGAAGCAGGCAAATGGTATGTTGGCCTTCATAGCAAGGGGATTTGAGTATCGGAGCAGGGTGGTCTTACTGCAGTTGTACAGGGCCTTAGTGAGGCCTCACCTGGAATATTGTGTTCAGTTTTGGTCTCCTAATCTGAGGAAGGACGTTCTTGCTATTGAGGGAGTGCAGCGAAGGTTCACCAGACTGATTCCCGGGATGGCAGAACTGACATATGAGGAGAGACTGCATCGACTGGGCCTGTATTCACTGGAGTTTAGAAGGATGAGAGGGGATCTCATAGAAACATATAAAATTCTGATGGGACTGGACAGGTTAGATGCAGGAAGAATGTTCCCGATGTTGGGGAAGTCCAGAACCAGGCGACACAGTCTAAGGATAAGGGGGTAAGCCATTTAGGACCAAGAGGAGGAGAAACTTCTTCACTCAGAGAGTTGTTAACCTGTGGAATTCCCTGCCGCAGAGATTTGTTGATGCCAGTTCATTGGATATATTCAAGAGGGAATTCGATATGGCCCTTACGGCTAAAGGGATCAAGGGGTCTGGAGAGAAAGCAGGAAAGGGGTACTGAGGGAATGATCAGCCCTGATCCTATTGAATGGTGGTGCAGACTCGAAGGGCCGAATGGCCTACTCCTGCACCTATTTTCTATGTTTCTATGTTTCTCGCTTTACCACTTCACCGCCACCTTCGACAACCTCTTTTTTATTGTCAGATTGCTTGTGTGGATCCACATCAAATTGTGGATGAGCAAGAACAGTGGGAAGACCAAGGCCATCCTATTTAGCTCCTGTCAAAAATGTCCATACTGTTGCCTTCAACTGCATCTCTCTCTTGGCTGCTCACAAAGGCTGAACTATATTGTGTGCAACCTCAGTGTTCTGTTTGATCCCAATATGAGCTGCAAACCCCATATTTCAGCTATCGTCAAGACCACTTACTTCCACCGCCCCCCCCCTCGACCACATCACCTGTCTCCAGTCTAGCCTCATTCCCACCCCAGCTGAAAACCTTATTTATGCTTTTGTTCCCTCCAATTCAGATTCAATTTCTCCATCAGTCAGGCCTCCCGAGCTCTACCTTACACAAGCTCCAAATTTTCCAAAATGTTATCTGCATCCTGCCCTGCACTAAATCCCATTCACTTATCTTTCCTCTCTGAATTTCTTTGGTTGCCTCTCACCTCTCCTCTCTTCAGTATTTGATATAACTCAACACACCGTCTTCCTCAATCATTTCTACTCTGCAATTCAGTTCTGTGGGATTGACCTTTCCCTTTTCCACTGAATGAAGCCAATGCTTCTTCTCAGGACAATTTGGGATGGGCAATAAATGCTGGCCTTGCCCAAAATGCCCACATCCCATGAATAAAAAAAAATTCAATGCAGCAAATTGGCATCTCCATGAAATCTGCAGAAATCAAGTACTAAAACTGTAAGGGCTAGAACCTCCACTTTTGAGGTTATTGCCCAAAAATGGGCGTTATTTCCGGCATGGGCAGTAAAAAAGGGTTTTCAGATCGCCGGCTTCTCGCCCATTCTCAAAAAACTAGATTACATTTTTGAAAATGGGCGTTACCGTGAGCGATATAAAATGGGCGGTAGAATTAAATTTTTTTCACCTTCTTCCGTAAAGTGTGCACGTCCTTAGCAACGGCATGGCAACACTCGATTCCCGCGATTCTGGAGGTCAAGGGTCACCTTGACATGTGCAGAAGAGGAGACAGAGAGGGAGCTCAGAGGCACTGAAGGCATGGCTGGGTGTGGTGTGGCTGCTTTGGGCGGAAGGAGGGAGACTTTAGAGCTTCACAGCAAGTAGGCAAACAAAAATAGCTGTTACCTGCCACATATTTGACCGAATTTCCCCTATAATGGAGGGAGAGGAGGAGGCATCACAGCATGCTGTGGGGACTGATGCTGGAGAGAGCAGTGAGGTTGGAGAGTTGCACATTGGAGGCCGCAAAAGAGCTAGGAGGATCTCGGTCGAGGCAAATGCCTCCCTCCTGCAGGAGGTCGAGTCACACTGGGATGATTTGACACAGGGAGGGCGTGGAAAGCCCACCCCAAAGGCCTACCAGAGGATATGGACCGAGATAGCAGAGGTGGTCTCGTCGGCGACCAACAAGGTGCGTGAGGGCAACCAATGCCGCAAACGATGTAACGACCTTGTGGGATCCGCAAGAGTAAGTATTACATTGATTTACATGCACTTATCTGTTTATATAATTTGATTTGTAACAGTCATAGAAACATAGAAACATAGAAAATAGGTGCAGGAGCAGGCCATTCAGCCCTTCTAGCCTGCACCGCCATTCAATGAGTTCATGGCTGAACATGAAACTTCAGTACCCCCTTCCTGCTTTCTCGCCATAACCCTTGATCCCCCGAGTAGTAAGGACTTCATCTAACTCCCTTTTGAATATATTTAGTGAATTGGCCTCAACTACTTTCTGTGGTAGAGAATTCCACAGGTTCACCACTCTCTGGGTGAAGAAGTTTCTCCTCATCTCGGTCCTAAATGGCTTACCCCTTATCCTCAGACTGTGACCCCTGGTTCTGGACTTCCCCAACATTGGGAACATTCTTTCTGCATCTAACCTGTCTAAACCCGTCAGAATTTTAAACGTTTCTATGAGGTCCCCTCTCATTCTTCTGAACTCCAGTGAATACAAGCCCAATTGATCCAATCTTTCTTGATAGGTCAGTCCCGCCATCCCGGGAATCAGTCTGGTGAACCTTCGCTGCACTCCCTCAATAGCAAGAATGTCCTTCCTCAAGTTAGGAGACCAAAACTGTACACAATACTCCAGGTGTGGCCTCACCAAGGCCCTGTACAACTGTAGCAACACCTCCCTGCCCCTGTATTCAAATCCCCTCGCTATGAAGGCCAACATGCCATTTGCTTTCTTAACCGCCTGCTGTACCTGCATGCCAACCTTCAATGACTGATGTACCATGACACCCAGGTCTCGTTGCACCTTCCCTTTTCCTAATCTGTCACCATTCAGATAATAGTCTGTCTCTCTGTTTTTACCACCAAAGCCTGTGGTCATGAGTGACTATCAGCAGATGTGAGGTCTTGCACTTTTACCGGGAATGTTTTACTCAAAGCCTGTGGTCACGGTGTACGTCTTTAGGTAAAGAATAATAATAATCATAATAATCACGATTACATCTGTCGTTTATGTGTTGGATCAGTCTCTGTGACAGAATCTAGCAATGATATCATGCAATGCTCTCATGACATCTCGTCCTGTCACCTTTTACAGAAGAAGCTATCGACGATAAGGTCCGTGCAGAGGCGAACGGGTGGGGGGCCACCAGTCCCCAGCGACATCACTGAGATGGAGGAGCGAGTGCTCGCACTCTTGAGGAAGCACCCCCGGACAGCCACGCGCATCTGCAGACCCTGAAGTGATGCCACGTGAGTAAAGCTTACACCATTGCGTGATGTAAAGTCAATAGATGCCACACCAACTCATATCCGAACAATCATATATGATCGATGATTTCTAAAAATGTCACAGAAATTATGCTGGCCTAATGAAAATCATTGCAATGCACAATGTGTTGATGGTGATGAAATGTGATGTCTGTGATGATTTTGAGAGCATTGGTGCTTTTGTTGTGCATATGCTGTGTGTAGCGCTGGACTCACCTCGTCACCCTCGCACCCCCGTCTCCTCTAACAACCTCATTTATGTCTTGCAGCTCAGCCAGCAGCGTGGCCTCAGGCAGGGCCACAGAGGCCGGAAGGTGAGGATGCGGGGCAGGAGTCGGTGGACGATCCTACTACATCTGCTGCTGAGGAGCTCCGACTGTCACCCATCAATCCGCTGGGTCTGTTCTCGACGGATGAGAGCGCGGACTTCGAAGAACCTGCATCGCCACGTTCCAGAACCCATTCCACCCCAAGGCCATCTATTGGTCCTCTGGCCATTCCCGCCTCCACTCTGGAGGTGCCGGCCCCAAGCACCTCTTCACAGGGCACCCCATTTGTCCCCAGGACGGCGCTGACCCCACGGAGGTCTCGTGGACGCGGCAGCTCTGTTCCACGAGCGCAACATGACAGCGGACAGATGGTAGAGTGATCCAGGAGGACTGTAGACATTGGTGACCAGCTCATCGAAGCTTTGAGGGGCATATCCCGTCACCTGGCCACCATGACCGAGTACATTCCGCGCATGGCGGAGTCCCTGGATGCGAAAGCCAGGAACACTGCTGCCACAGCCCTCCCAGTGGTCCCAGAGCGCGGCACTCCACCCCTAGGTCCTGCACCATCACTGCAAATGACAGATGCGAGTAAGGACCAAGATCCTGCTTCTGCATCAGAGAATGTTGCCCCCTCGGTATCCCCCGCTCCCGTACCTGTCGAACCAACGCATCTGCCTTCATCCCTCCACAATGAGGTACCGCCTGGGGAGTTCCTCAGCTAGGCGCTGTGGAGCAAGGAGGGGAAGAGGTAGAGGTGGGGAGAAGGAGAGGGGGGAGGGATCGTGAGGTGTATATGCAGGTGATGGCTGTGTTATATCTCTATCTGGGTGTTTGCAATTTGTTGCAATGTATGGGGGCTGGGGACCATGCTCCTGCTTTGCCTTGTATTCTGTGTTGGTGGGCATGTTGAACATGTGATTGATGTCAATGGTGGAAAAAGTGGGATGTGGGCGGGGATTGGGTGTTATTGACTGTGATACTTATGATTTCAGACCAATGTTAGTATTAAACTTTTGTTATTGAACATAACCTTGCTGCTCATTGTCTCAGATAGCAGGACCATTACACACTGGTGATTCCTTAACATGAAAGGGTTAAATACAACTTAACATCAATCAACATAAACTTTAACTGGCACCAAGGTGATGGGCACCATTGATGTCTGAGCTGCACACACACAGCAGTGTGTCAGCGTTGTCACTCACATCAGCGCTCTTTCAGGCAAATCTTTCCGATATCAGCTCCTCAAGAAAGAGTGGGATTTAACAAATGCCAGCCACACCGTTGCCATTCGTTCTGGTTAGTTCCACTTTTTGCGGGTTCTTTTTTGAGCAAGCAATATTCTGGGCGATATGTGTGCGAGGTGGTGAAATTGGCGATCTCCATGGCCGCTAGTTTGAGTAAATATGCTCTTTACGACAAAAAACAGTCGCCGGGCGTTCATATTGAATCTCGCCGTTAATTCCGTGCGGAAAGTAACGCTGGGTGATATTATGGGCGTTGAATTCACCCATTCTGCTGATTCTGCCTCAAAAAAGGGGGTGGGTAGTAATATTTTTTCTCGGTGTTAAGCCCATTGGGAAAATAACGCTCGGCGATAAGTCTCCTAAAAAAACCTGTCAGTTTCCATTTTCTGCCAGAATGGGCGATATATGGGCGTTATACTTTCATTTCAGCAGTAAAATGGGAGTTAAGTGGTCGTTATGCATGCAAAAAAATGTGTAGGTTCTAGCCCTAACACCTAAACTGTTAAAAATGGCTAAATGTTGCAGTGGAAACCCTCTCAGTTAAGCACGAATAGAATTGGGCAAAAGTTGTTGACTTAGCGAGATGGTTGACCTATAGAGGTACGTAGTCCTGGGTATTCCATGGGCAACATTGATACAAGTATGCTCCACTGCAGTCGGTGTGGAGGCCCCGACCTGCGAGGGAACATCAGTGGCAGGTCGGGGCCATAAAAGGAGCGGCGAGTGACGGCCATGAGCAGCGTGGAGGCATGCCACTGCAAGGTACAGCGCGAGCTGGTGCAGGAGAGCGACGGCTGTGAAGAGTGACATCATCAAAGTCCAGGTCGGTGATTGGAGCGTGGGCAGACACAGCAGGAGCGGCGAGGTCGGGGCGAAGGAGAGGTGAGTGATTGTAGAGGGACGTGATCGGGGCCCAGGGGAGGCGCGAGTTCGGGGCCAGGGGCCCAGGGGCAGCACGGGCCAGCCCACACTGCGATACGTGTGCGCACTAGGTCCGTGCAACAGAGCTGGTCTCCAGTCGCCTTAGGTAATCCTTGCCACTGGACCAAGACCTAGCTCTGTCAAGCCTGTGTGGTGGCTAGTGCGCAACGGCCACCCCACAGACATCTTCCACCCTTTAGGATGTAGTTCGGGTCCTTCATTGAAACACCTGTGAACTCGTCGTTTTTTCTTGGCGTGGAAGCAAGTCATCCTCGTTTCGAGGGACTGCCTATGATGATGACTGCAGTGCTGTGTTACTTAAATTACAACTCTCCCTCCTGACTCCATGCTTTAGTCCAGGCTGCTGATTTTAAATTGTAGAGTTGTCATTTAAATATAACAGTCCTGGAGACCTGGAATGTATTCCCATCATCAGTTGTTCCACTCCGTTGGCCCACTAGTATAAAATAAGAGATTATAAACTGTGCTGGAGGGTGTGGGGTGGATCAACAATTCACAACAAAAGCTGATAAAGATGCAATTCTGTCCTTTTGTGCTATTACACACTATAAATGGCAATCTTATCTCAATCTCCTGACTTCTGATGGCTGATAGAGAGGTGAAAAAAATGCTCAATTTAGCTGAGTTGGTCTAATTTGTGGTATATTATTCACAAGCAGTTGGCTTCTAGTATACATTAAATGTTTGAATATCGGAGTTGATTCAACCATTTACTCACAGAAATGTTAAAGAACAGGATGTGAGGAAGCACATTCGGCATGGCACTCAGTCAAAATGGAAGTCCTGAAATCCACAATGGAGCTAATAAACCAATTAAATGGCTATTATTGATGGCACCAGAATGTCTGGAATTTGTAAGGGCTGTTGAAGAAGAAAACCATTTTATGGACTGTCCTGGTCGAACTTGATTAACAATATGCTACGCAAATACAAATTAAATTCCTCACTCAATCTCTACCTTTCTCTGTTGGGTGATTCTGTATCAACTCCAGGTGAAGAACTGAAGATGTAATCGCTACAAAATTCAGTTTTGATTTGATTTGATTTATGTGCTTTACGTCTTGACTAAAAGCTTAAATCAAGTGCAATCTGGTACCATGACAGTTGACTTGCCATTCTGACTGTTTTAGTTTGTCTTAATCATGTCTGGCAGTCAATATAAATTTGAATAATGGATCAGAATGTGTCCAGAGAGAATGGGGCTACAAGGCTGTGGCATCTTTGTTACAACTACATTGATTTAGCAGAAAAGGCTTAAGGAAACCCAGTGAAATGTAACAATTTCATCAACTAGTTTGAATAATGCAGAATCTTTCCAAAAGATATGTTCTACTTGTTATCGCTGAATGTCTCCTTTGTTTGATAATCAGTCGTTTTTAAATATTGGTAAAAAATGTTTATAAAATGTTATAGTTGGACAAATAAAATGAAATTAGTAATGCAAACAGAAATAAAGAGTATTTGCATTTGGTAAGCTGTTTACTCACACCTGTTTATGATGAAATAGTTTAGACATCCCTTAGAAAACAGCCATTGGATATACTGGAAAGCCAGGAGGGTTGATATTTGTGCAAGACAGACAAATGGGGCTAAAAATTCGATTGCGTAGCATCCGTTGTTTGGGCCCTATGGGTACCGTTTTGGGTCAAAAATTGTGTTCAAGCTGCGTGTGCACAATTCTGATGCAGGCGGAGCCGGGCGCTATCTTGGTGAGGGTGGTAGCGTTGGCGCTGGGAGCGTGCGCTAGAAGTATGTAGAGTAGGCAGATCATGATGTCAATCAGCGTGTAATGCTGATTTGACGCTGTAATATATGTGGTTAGAACAAATGAAGGACAGAGACACGATGAATTGCTACTCCATGTGCTTGCTTTATTAGGCCAGAGTGAACTGAGCATGATTATACCTAACCATGTGATAATACATTACATTTTCTTAAGGGGGAAAGCAGTGTATGTATTCCCCTCTCAATTCCCCACCGACACCTGAGAGTCCCTGGCCAAAGACCGCCCAAAGTGGAGGAAGTGCATCCGAGAGGGCGCTGAGCACCTTGAGTCTCATCGCTGAGAGCATGCAGAAATCAAGTGCAGGCAGCGGAAAGAACGTGCGGTAAACCAGTCCCACCCTACCTTTCCCTCAACGACTATCTGCCCCACCTGTGACAGGGACTGTGGTTCTTGTATTGGACTGTTCAGACACCTAAGGACTCATTTTTAGAATGGAAGCAAGTCTTCCTCGATTCCGAGGGTCTGCCTATATTGATGATGACAATAAAATTATGGTCAAACCTTTACCAGCATTATATGTACAGGTTGAACCTCTCAAATCTGGCACTCTTTGGTCCAGCAACCTCCCTTGTCTGGCATAATTCCTGGTGAGGGGTCGCGACCCATGCTGAGTTCATCAAGTTAAGTAATTTTTAAGATTACGGATAGTAAGAAAATCATCATAGGCAGTCCCTCAATTCGAGGATGACTTGCTTCCGTGTCAAAAAGTTCACAGGTGTTTCAATGAAGGACCTAAAATTCCAGGTCCCGAACTAAGATTCCAAATTTCCCCATGAGTTGCACCGTTTTTAGGTGTAACTTGATTTTTCTGGTGTATCTTTTAAGTTGCAAATATGGGCATTTAATTTGCGCCAGTGTAAGTGAGTTAGTTAGGTTTTTTGTTAGGTCAGTTTTTTTTTCCAAAAGGGTATGTTCCCAGCCACTTACACCATTTATGCCAATTTGGCCAGAAAAAAGTTGTACTAAACTAACTTAAGGCAGCATATGTGTTCACTTTTGTCCGCACAGAAAGACCTTACTTACAGTTGAGGAATCGGTGCAAGTAACTACATTTAAAGCACCACCAAGCACCAAACAAAGCACAAAAAGTAATAAGCAATTAATTAACAAATTAAATAAAAGCAACCCTGCACCTAAAGCACCAAGACCAAAGTAATAAGCAATCAATAAATAAACAATAAAATAATAGAAGGAACCCTGCACCTAAACAACATTTCAAGCACCGCCAAGCACAAAACAAAGCACACAAGCAGTAATAACTATTCAATAAAAACTAAAGAACTGAAGTAAATAATTAAATTAACAAAGTTAACAAATAAAGAGCTGAAGTAAACCTACTTTCAGCCTGGGATAGGGGAGAGGGGAGGGAGAACACAGCTGCCGCCCCATCGACTTTCAACCCTTTTCGGGCGGGAATTTTTTCCCTTTTTGCCCACTGACATCTTCAAAGAGCTTCACACATAAATTATTTGTAATACAACCTAACTGCATGTTGCTGGTTATTTATTGACACACAATGTAAAGTCCTGTCCCCTCAGTACAGATTCACACGAGGCATGTAGTGAAGTCAAGGTCACGCTGGACCTGCACCTTTATTTCACAGCTCTGGAATGCTGCACTTGCCTGAGACCTGTCCTTATATACCTGTCTCTTGCAAGTGCACCCCTGGTGGTAAGGTATGCTGGTGGTTACAGGTCATATCTTATTACAGTCATGTATAGCATGTTAGGATACAGTTATATATAATAATGTAAGATACATGACATCACCCTCCCCCAAGGTCTTATTGTCTTTATAGGTTCAGTCTCTCAGGTGGTCTACGCTCTCGCATGGAGCGTCTGAGTTGTGGTTCAGTTGTTTGCCTTGGTGTCTGTTTTTCTTTGGGTGTGGTTGCTGGTATCTCGCCTGGGCTGTCTGTTTCGATTGGTGTGATTGTTGTTGACTCACCTGGGCTGTCTGTTGGGATTGCCCTTTCCTCAGGTTGTTCCCTCTGTCTGTCCACCAGGTGTGGTGCGAGTTCCACATTGTAGTCTGCCTCTGGTTCTGCAGTGTTGTTGGTAAATCTGCTTTTGACTTGGTCTACATGCCTCCGGCAGGTTTTGCCATTGTCCATTTGTGCTACCAGTAGCCTGTTTCCTTCCTTGCCCGTTACTGTCCCTGCAAGCCATTTGGGACTCCTGCCATAGTTTAGTACAAACGCTTTGTCCCCTATCTCATTCCATCTCCCCTTCGAATTTCTGTCATGGTACTCAGTCAGCTTACAGCGCTTTGCCTCAACGATTTCGTGCATGTCTGGGAGGATTAATGAGAGCCTTGTTTTTAAAGTCCTTTTCATCAACAGTTGCGCGGGGGGATCCCAGTCAGTGAGTGCGGACGAGATCTGTATGCCAGCAGCAGTCGCGACAGGCTACCCTGCAGCGTGGGACCTTGGATTTTAAGCATGCCTTGTTTAATGATTTGCACTGCTCTCTCTGCCTGGCCGTTGGAGGCCAGCTTGAACGGTGCCGTCTTGATGTGATTTATTTCGTGGTCAATTATAAAGTCTTGGAATTCTGCGCTGGTGAAGCACGGACCATTGTCACTGACCAATGTGTCAGGGATTCCGTGCGTTGCAAACATGGTTGCGAGGCTTTCCACAGTGGTGGAGGTTGTGCTCGAATTTAAAATGGTGCATTCGATCCACTTTGAAAATGCATCTACAACTACGAGGAATATTTTGCCCATGAATGGGCCCGCATAGTCTACGTGCACCCGCGACCACGGTTTGGTAGGCCAGGGGCTCAGTGGAGCCTCTCTGGGGGCATTGCTGAGTTGGGCACAAATGGTGCACCTTCGGACGCAGAGCTCCAAGTCCGCGTCAATACCAGGCCACCAGACATGGGATCTGGCTATGGCCTTCATGAGAACGATCCCCGGGTGCTCGCAGTGGAACTCCTGGACAAATGCCTCTCTGCCTCACAGAGGCATGACTACTTGGCTGCCCCACATCAGGCAGTCTGCTTGTAGTGATAGATCATGCAGCGCCTGTGAAAGGGTTTTAATTCCTCGGGGCAGACATCGTGAGCCTCTGCCCAGTCACCGGTTAGGACACATCTTTTTACTAAGGATAATGTGGGGTCGCTGGCCGTCCAGGCTCTGATTTGGCGAGCCGTCATGGGCGAACCTGTGGACTCAAAGACATTGATTGCCATGACTATCTCATAGTCCTGTTCGTCAGACCCTTCCGTGGTCGCCAGGGGTAGCCTGCTGGGCGTGTCGGCACAGTTGTCTGTGCCTGGTCTGTGCCTTATTGTGTAGTCGTAGGACGCCAGCATGAGTGCCCACCGTTGAATTCGTGCCGAGGCATTGCCGTTTATTGCCTTGCTCTCGGATAGGAGGGACGTGAGGGGCTTGTGGTTGGTTTCTAACGCGAACTTGGCCCCGAAAAGGTATAGGTGCATCTTTTTGACACCGTACACGCGCGCGAGCGCCTCCTTCTCTACCATTCCGTGCCCGCGAAAGTAACCTGGAGGCATAAGCTATGGGTTGTAATTTGCCCTCACTATTGACATGTTGCAAAACGCACCCGACTCCATACGCTGACGCATCGCATGTGAGAACTAGCTTTTTACCTGGGTCAAAGAAAGTCAAAACACTGTTGGAACACAGAAGGTTGCGTTTCTTATTGAAGGCGCGTTCTTAGGCGTCCCCCCAAAACCAATCGCACCCCTTCCTAAGTAGCACGTGGAGAGGCTCCAGCAGCGTGCTTAAATTCTACATAAAGTTCCCAAAGTAATTGAGTAGCCCGAGAAAGGAGCACAGTTCGGAGACATTCCGGGGACTGGGTGCCAGGCGAAATGCTTCTGTCTTGGACTCTGTTGGGCGGATTCCATCAGCGGCAATCCTTCTGCCCAAAAATTCAACCTCGGGTGCGAGAAACAGGCACTTGGATTTCTTGACTCGTAGGCCTACCCGATCCAACCGCTTTAGTACTTCCTCCAAATTACGGAGATGGGAGTCGGTGTCCCTGCCCATAATAAGTATGTCGTCTTGAAATACAACTGTCCGCGGGATGGACTTGAGCAGACTCTCCATGTTGCGCTGGAATATGGTAGCTGCCGACCTGATGCCGAATGGGCATCGATTGTACATGAAAAGGCCTCGATGTGTGTTGATGATGGTGAGTAGCTTGGATTCCTCGGTCAATTCTTGCGTCATATACGCAGATGTGAGATCTAATTTTGAGAAAAGTTTACCTCCAGCCAATGTGGCAAATAAGTCCTCTGCTCTGGGCAGCGGGTACTGCTCCTGTCGGGAGACTCTGTTTATGGTAGATTTGTAGTCCCCACAGATTCGTACGGATCCATCAGGCTTCATGACTGGGACGATGGGACTTGCCCAGTCTCTAAATTCCACAGGTGATATAATGCCTTCCCGCAGAAGCCTGTCTAGTTCATGTTCAATCTTTTCCCTCATCACATAGGGTACAGCTCTGGCCTTGTGATGGACCGGTCTAGCATCCTGTGTGATGTAGATTTTGACTTTGGCCCCTTTGAAAGTGCCCACACCTGGCTGAAAGAGATGTTCAAATCACTTTATAACTGTTGAGCAGGAGGTCCATTCCCCTAATGACATGGCACGGGCATCATCCCATTTCCAGTTTAGTTTTGCCAGCCAGCTTCTCCGCAGCAGTGCTGCGGGGTCTCCGGGGACAATCCACAGGGGAAGTCGGTTCACTGTCCCTTTATGTGTGACAGAGAGCATGGCGCTGCCGAGGACTGGTACGATTTCTTTGGTATAGGTCCTTAGTGTGGTGTCGACCCTTGTGAGTTTTGGTCTGTCTCTTTTATGCGGCCATAGTTGTTCAAATTGTTGAGCGCCCATGAGAGATTGACTCGCTCCTGTATCCAGCTCCATGTTGACAGATATACCGTTGAGTAGGACCCTCATCATTATAGGAGACATCCTGTTGTAGGAGCAGCGGCCATTGATCGTGTTGACCCGCTGTACATTGGTGTCTCGGGTACTGTCCCCACCATCTTCTGGTCCGCTTTCCGACCCATCCGATTCGTATACCAGCCGAGCTGCCCTTTTTTTGCACATGCGGGCCAAATGCCCTGTATATTCACAATTTCTGCAAACAGCCTGCTGAAATCGACATCCCCTTGACGAGTGCCCACCCCCACACCTCCAGCACAGACCTGTTCTATTGTTTAAACTGTTCCCAAAGAATGAGCTGCGTCTGGCTGATCTCTCTTGAGCTTCTCTCAGTTTATAGTTGATTGCTCGCATTGTGGCTTCTGCCTGCTGTCGAGAGTTTTTTCTCCCAGTTTTGTCTGTGTGTGGGGGAAAGCAGCTTGTTTAGTGCTGTGAACTTCTTATTCCGATATTTCATTCGTTGTCGTATCTGCATTGTAAATCAACCTCGTTTCTTCTTCCCCTCCCAAGAATGTCTGTGCAACCAGTGCTGCTGCCTCTAAGGTCAGGTTCTTGGTCTCTATGAGCTTTCGGAATATGCCTGCATGGCCTATTCCTTCAATGAAAAAGTCTCTCAGCATTTCTCTCCTCAGTTCATCGGCGAACTCACATAAACTAGCCAACCTCCGAAGTTCCGCCACGAAGTCGGGTATGCTTTGGCCCACACAGCATCTGTAGTTGTAGAACCTGTGTCTGGCCATGTGTAGGCTGCTCGCTGGCTTCAGGTGGTCTCTTACCAGTGTGCTCAATTCTTCAAACGACTTGCTTGCTGGTTTCTCGAGTGCCAACAGATCCTTCATTAAAGCGTATGTTTTCGAGCCACAGCTGGTCAAGAGATGGGCTCTTCTATTGTCTGCCTTATCGTCGCCTAACCAGTCTTTGGTTACAAAGCTTTGCTGGAGCCTTTCTATAAAGTCCTCCGAATTGTCTCCCGCATTATACTTTTCATCGGATCCATTGTTTGCCATTCTGTGGATTCTGTAATCCCATAACTCGTTGCCACTGTAAAGTCCTGTCCCCTCAGTACAGATTCACACGAGGAATGTAGTGAAGTCAAGGTCACTCTGGACCTGCACCTTTATTTCACAGCTCTGGAATGCTGCACTTGCCTGAGACCTGTCCTTATATACCTGTCTCTTGCAAGTGCACCCCTGGTGGTAAGGTATGCTGGTGGTTACAGGTCATATCTTATTACAGTCATGTATAGCATGTTGGGATACAGTTATATATAATAATGTAAGATACATGACACACAGGATGGGATGTAAGTTAAGCACAAGGCTGTCACTGTACATGTGCTTCTTTAACATGACAAGACCACCACCCAACCAAACGAACACAAAGCCAGCCAGCATGGCAAGCGACGTTGCTACACGACAAGCTATCCTTGGTCCAAACCACTAGACTGTTGCCAAAGACAACCAACGTCTCCCCCCTCTCTCGCCCCGATGAAAACTCAGTCGCACCAACCTATTTCTTGCAGCCCGCTGTGGCCGGCTTGTGCGGCAGGCCATTCGGCCTGGGATAGGGGCTGGACGCGTTCTACAGGCATCATCATCACAATCATGGGATGGAGCTACTGCGCATGCGCGACCGTTCTACTGCGCACGCGCGCAGCTGCTGTCACTGTTTTCGGCGCTGGGCTTTAGCTCCGCCCCCCACTCCACGAGGAGCGCTGCGCCAGGACCCGGGACACACAGCAGAGCGGCCAGAATCGTGAATACGTTTTTCGGCGCCGTTTCCAGTGCACAAAGTCGGCACATCTTGGGAGCGTGCGCCAAAAAAAGGGGTTGTGGAAATTTGGGCCCTAAATTTTGAAGGGTGGAAGATGCCTGTGCGTGGATTTTTTTAACGTGTGGTGACCATTGCATACCAGCCACCACACGGGCTTGACAGAGCTAGGTCTTGGTCCAGTAGCCAGGATTAACCAAGATGACTGGAGACCAGTTCTGCTACATGGACCTAATGCGCACACATATCACAGAGTGGGCTGGCACGTGCTGCCCCTGGGCCCTCGCCTCTTCTGGGCCCTGAACTCATGCCTCTCCTGGGCCCAGATCACTTCCCTCTACAATCTCTTGCCACTCCTTCACCCAGACCTCGCTGCTCCTGCTGTACCTGCCCACGCTCCAATCACCGACCTGGACCTTGGTGACGTCCCTTTTCACTGCGACAGAGACAGATCCCTATACGCGAAGCTGATTCCTCCAAATGGCGCAGAATCAACCAAAGCAAAACAGGTTGAAAACTGCCACAGATCTGGTGAACCGGTGAGCGGGCGGGCGTCCCTCAGGCCTAGTGACATCGTTGCTGCCCCCCCCAACAACACCCACCCCGAGCTGCCGCTCACCTTTTTGATGTCGGACTTGAAGGCCGGATAGAAATCACTTTTATACATGAAATTGGTGAATGATTTCCTCATGTTGACGGGAACTGCTTCACAGCTGTCACGTCTGAAAATGGGGTTGAGATCAGGAGGAGCCGCGGGTTCCCATAGGGACGGAACGAGGCACTACAGAGCGGGCGGGAGCACTGCCGGGTCAGAGAGGAGGTGAGGGCTCGACTGGGTGTCAGGTGAGGTGATCTTAGTATTTATTTAAACGGAGTACTGCTGACAATGACCCGGCCGGGTTAGGGTTATGGTCAGGGTCGGGGTAGTCATTGTCAGCAGCGTTGTCAGACCTCTGTGATGGAATCAGTCACCTCCACTACCAAAACTAAGAAATCAAATGCTGGCCTTTGGCACCTGGAGAAGCCGTCGTATTCCTACATAGCCCTGATTGTGATGGCTATTCAGAGCTCTCCCACCAAATGTCTGACTCTCAGCGAGATCTACCACTTCCTACAGAGCTGCTTCCCCTTTTTCCGAAGCTCCTACCAAGGCTGGAAGAACTCCGTGCGTCGCAACCTCTCCTTGAACGAGTGCTTCATCAAACTGCTCAAGGGCCTGGGCAGACCTGGCAAAGGCCATTATGGACCAGTGAGTTCATGTTTGAGGAGGGCTGCTTCAGGCGCAGACTGAGGGGCTTTCGCAGGAAAAGCCAAGCCCTTAAGCCCATGTACAGCATGATGAATGGATTGGGGTTCAACTATATCCCAGAAACCTATAACTTCCAAGGGTCAAGAGGACCCATCTCATGTGCCCTCAACGGCCTTTCTATAGATAGCAGCACTAGCATGATGAATGGACATTTGCCCAGCAACGTTTACAGGATGAGACATCCTGTCTCTCACCTCTCGGCCAACAATGGTCACTATATGGGAAGCTGTACAAGATCTTCGGTCGGAGGCTACCCCAACCATGCCGACAGCTCACTGCCCTCATCTCCCTTGCTGAACAATGGGGCTCCTTACATCAAACAGCAGCCCCCCTTGCTATGCAACCTGTTGGCGAATCTCACTTCCAACCTGCGAGCACACTCCCTAGATCAGTCCTATTCACATCAAAATAGCCACAACGTGGCCAATATACAAGGTACGGAGCCCATGGTACTACAGTTACAGATTAGCAAAATCAGCTTTTGTAGGAAGCAATTCTAAAACTTTGCTGACAGTAGGATTTTAAATTCTGGGGTCTGGGGTTGGCGTGACCTCCCGTGGTCCACTAAATTCTCTTGTCCGGCACAGACCAAGTCCCGAGGGTGTCGGATTAGAGAGGTTCAACCTGTACCACATAACAAAAACTCCTGGCTTTTTTTTATTTTAAATGAACTACAAATCCAGTTCAATAACAGGGTTGCAGAGCCTTCCTGATCTCCTTACAGAAGACTTTGGTGTTGAACCAATTTTTGGGCTGTTTTGTTTTGATATCGAACTCTGATCCTGTTTCTATTTCAGACTTGTTTGAACTTGGTATTTTAGTTACTGAAGTCTGAATTAAGTCAAACTCACGTATGTGTTCATGATCGAGTGGTTCACAATCATGTTTTAGTTCATCTCTAGCAGAGATCATTTGATCTACATGAACACTTCAGATTTTGTCACCAATTTCAACTAAGTATCTCTTGGTTCCACCACCCTCTACTGAGGTTCCTACATCCCACTTGTATGAACACGACTTGTGAGGGGAGCTGAGAATACAAACACACTCCTTTTGTTTGAAACTGTGTTCTTTCGAATTGGAGTCATAATAACGTTTCTGACTCAACTGTTTCTGTTCAACTCTTGAGGCCAAATTCGGTTGAACGACTGAATTGTGTTCCCAACCTCCTCTTCATCAAGAGTTCTGCTGTGGTATGTCTAGTTGTAGTGTGAGGAGTAGTACTGTAGAAATTTGCCAAACATTGTTTCATGCTGAGTCCCGAACAACCCTGCAACACTTGCTTTTAGGGAGCTTCTTGCACTATTCTGATTGACCTTTCAGCTCCTCCATTTGAACCTGGATGATATGGTGGAATGAGAGTGTGTTTGATACCATTCCATGAATTCTTGGAATAGAGCAGAATGGAACTGAGAGCTATTGTCAGAAACAAGCTCTTCAGGTATGCCATGACATGCAAAGATGGACCTCAAACTCATCTGTGGTACGTTCAGTTATCGTATTTGAACCCATGTGTTTCACTTTAATCCACTTTGAATGACTATCTACAAGCACCAGGAAATAATCATTTGCTTTTTCACTGAAGTCTACATGTACTTTCTGAAAAGGTCTACTTGGCCATGACCAGGGTTAATAAGAACATAAGAACATAAGAATTAGGGACAGGAGTAGGCCATATGGCCTCTCGAGCCTGCTTCGCCATTTAATATGATCATGGGTGATCTGATCATGGACTCAGGTCCACTTCCCTGCCCGTTTCCCATAACCCCTTAATCCCTTATCGGTTAAGAAACTGTCGATCTCGGTCTTAAATATATTCAATGTCCCAGCTTCCACAACTCTCTGAGGCAGCGAATTCCACAGATTTACAACTCTCAGAGAAGAAATTCCTCCTCATCTCAGTTTTAAATGGGTGGCCCCTTATTCTAAGATTATGCCTCTTCGTTCTTGTTCCCCCTATCAGTGGAAACATCCTCTCTGCATCCACCTTGTCAAACCCCCTCATAATCTTATACGTTTCGATAAGATCACCTTTCAATCTTCTGAATTCCAATGAGTAGAGGCCCAACCTATTCAACCTTTCCTCATAAGTCAACCCCCTCATCAATGAAATCAACCTAGTGAACCTTCTCTGAACTGCCTCCAAAGCAAGTATATCCTTTCGTAAATATGGAAACTAAAACTGCACGAGCAATATCCTGTACAACTGTAGCAAGACTTCCCTGCTTTTATGCTCCATCCCCTTTGCAAGAAAGACCAAGATTCCATTGGCCTTCCTGATCACTTGCCTTTACTAACCTTTTGTGTTTCATACACAAGTACCCCCATGTCCCACTGTACTGCAGCACTTTGCAATCTTTTCCCATTTAAAAACTAACTTGCTCTTTGATTTTTTTTTGCCAAAGTGCATGACTTCATACTTTCCAACATTATACTCCATCTGCCAAATTTTTGTCTACTCACTTAGCCTGTCAATGTCCTTTTGCAGATTTTTTGTGTCCTCCTCACACATTGCTTTTCCTCCCATATTTGTATCATCAGGAAACTTGGCTACGTTACACTCAGTCCCTTCTTTCAAGTCGTTAATATAGATTGTAAATAGTTGGGGTCCCAGCACTGATCCCTGTGGCACCCCACTAGTTACTGATGCAGTCACTTCGTAGGAGCACTGGACAGGCAAAGGCACACTGAAAACAGGCACTAAGGGAATGCACAAGGGTGATTAGTTGACTTTGTTAGGTTATATTGGATGGTTTGATAGATTCAGTTGGATTGGAATGTTTCTTTTGTGGTGGTTTTTATTTTAGCATAGTGGCCAAGAGGACAGTGTGTGATAGTCAGCAACAGAGGGAAGGTAAGGTGTGGGACTATTGTTGAATGGCAAATTAAGATGCGTTCACTCATTGGATGAGTTGATCACGGGTGGAAAGCGGCTGTCTGGGTTGCCCTCTACCTTCTGCATCAGCAGGTTCATGTTCCATGGAGCCACTGCCACTTCCTTGGGGCGGCATCTCAGCATTCCTAACCATCTGTTGGAGTACAGATTGCTGGACTGCTGTGACACACTACAAGCTGCTTTCCACACTCGTAAACTCATCCACGATGACAGCACATTGTGCTTGTGTGGCAGCAAGCTGAGCTTGCATGACTTCAGTCTGAGCTTGCATGACAGAGGTATGAGCTTCCATTGCAGCACTCCAATGTTGGATGTCTTCTGCTTGTGCTACAATGGAAGCTAAGACATCAGCAATCAGGCTGCATGCTGGTTGGGTCCACAAATGTGCTAATGGATCTACCCACCACTTCCATGCTGGAAGTCATGGCTCCAAGCTCTGTGCAATGCCCTGTGTAATGTTGATGCTGGACTCGTTCATGCTCCTTGACATTGCACTCAGGCTTTCTGGCAGGGCTTCCAAGCATTTTGATGTGCATACCCTTCAGCGTTCTTCTGAAGGCCGCCCATCGAAGTGTTCATCTAAGTCCTCTGCAGCAAAACTCGTGTACATCCTCGCCCTCTGGGGAACTGGCACTTGTGTCACCCTTTCTCCCTACGCTGGCTGTAGCCCACTCGTGGCCGGTGACTCACCACTTGCAGATCCCGCATCTAACCTACCCTCTAAACTCCGTGCAGTGCCAGTATCTGAGCTTGTGGCTGTGAGTGTCAAATTGAGTGATGGTGTTTCTTTTCCTTCATCACTCTCCTCTCCTTCTTCTTCTTCTTCTACAAACTCTGGCCTTCATGAGGGGACAGCCGCTGGAGGTCAAGTCAGCAGTACTACCTGAGGAGGAGGAAGACAGGGAGGAGGAGGAAGATCCCCGTCGCCCCAGAGTTAGGAAACGTCAACCCATCGCCACCCTGGAAGGGCTGGGTGCAGTCTGGCCAGGTGCGTCCTCACATATATGGAGGTGCCTGACACCTCCCCTGCAATCTCCATTATATACTGTCTGTCTGCCAGGTCTCCCCATGTCAGGAAACAGTATTCTTCTTCTGTCCTTCACACTGTCCATCAGTGTCTCCAGCTCCATGGACTAGACTATCCACTTTTGTGCAAATCGGACAAAAATGGGCGTTATTTCTGGCGTGGGCGGTAAACATGGGTTTTGAGATCGATGGATTATTGTCCATTTCCAAAACCCTAACTTTGCATTTTTTTAAATGGGTGATACCGTGAGTGATCTGAAATGGGCGTTACCATGATCATTTTTTGATCTTCTGCCGTAAAATGTCGCCGACCATAGCAACGGCATGGCAACACTCGTTTCCCACGTTTCAAGAGGTCAGGGGTCATCATTACATGTGCAGAAGAGGAGACAGAGAGAGAGAGAGGGAGCAAAGAGGGACTGAAAGCGTGTGTGGTGTGTGCTTGTTTCACTGTTGTGGGAGGCATGAGTGAGATTCACCAGTAGTAAAAAGCCTACTAAGCACCAAGAAGGTAGTTGGCACCGAGTTTTTGTCCAACAAATAAGATATAACATGGAAGGGATAGAGGCGGCCCTGGAGCTGTTAGCCAGGAACACTGGCGGCAGATGGCTCCCAGAGGTCCAGGAGCGCGGCACTGCACCCCAAAGTGCCGCACCCCTATTGCCAATGACACATGAGAGCCAGGAGCAATATCTTGCTTCTGGCTCGGAGCACGTTCCCACCTCGGGACCATCCTCTCCCGAATCCGTTCAAGCAGCGGTTCTGCCGTCATGCCCCCCCAATGAAGCATCACCTGAGGAGCTTCTCGGCCAGGCGGCTTGGAGTGAGGAGGGGAAGGGGAAGGAGTAGAGGTGGGGAGGAGAAGTGGAGGGGTGGAGGAAAGTGAGGTGCATGGCCGCAGGTGTTGTCTGGGGCATATTTTTAGGTTGCTGCTGCTATTTTGGTGCGAGGGTCGGGGCAAGGGGGCTACCTAGTCGGTTTGCATTTGTGTTCTGTTTGCTGGAAATGGGGACTATTGTAATGATGCAAATGTAATAAATTTGTTGTGGGATGAGGCAGGGGTGGGGTGTGGTGTTTTTTTATTTTACAGATATACTTATGATTTCAGACAAATGATTAAATGTTTTTTATTTAACATAACCTTGTTGTGCATTGTCTCAGATAGCTGCACTGTTATACACTCGTGATTCCTTAACACGAAAGGGGATTAATTCAACGTCACTTGAATCAACTTAAACTTTAACTGTCACCAAGGTGATGCACACCATTGATGTATGACCTGCACACCCAGCAGTGTTGCAGCTTTGTAAATAACAACAACATTCTTTCAAGCAAAGTGCGCATTTATGAGCTGTTGACGTAAGAGTCTTGCAGCTATGTAGCCACCACTGGCCCTTTCCTGTGGTATAGAGGCGGGTGGGGGCATGGTTTTAGTGTCAGCCTGATTGTCTGGCCCGAGGTCTGTGTCCACCTCCTCATCTTCCTCTTCCTCTCTCTCCTGAGGTGGACCGTCAGTCCCTTCTGGCAATTCTTGTCCCCTCCTGATAGCCAAGTTGTGCAACATGGGGCACACCACCACGAATTGAGCTACATGCTCAGGGTAGTATTGGAGCTCACCTCCTGAGTGGTCCAGGCATCTAAAGCGCTGCTTAAGCACTCCAATGGTTTTCTCGATGATATTGCAAGTGAATCTGTGGCTCTCGTTGTATCGCTGCTTGGCTTCGGTGGGGGTGACATGCAGGGGGGTCAGCAGCCAGGTGGCGAGACCATAACCTTTATCATCAAGCATCCAGCATTGACCTTGTGGCTGACTGGTAAACATGTGAGCATCATGGATGCTGCCCGGAAATTTTGCATTCACGGCTATAATAATTTGCTGGAGGTCGACAACGAGTTGCACATTCAGGGAGTGGATTCCCTTGCGGTTCCTAAAAATCTCTACATCCTGAAAATGTGCCCGCATCGTGATGTGTGTACAGTCTCTATTGCTCCCTGCACATTGGGAAGTTAGCAATTCAGTAGAATCCTAAAGCCCTCTCAGTCTGAGCCTCCCTGGTCATAGGGAAGCTGATAAAGTCCATCCTGCGTGCGTAAAGGGCTTCAGTGACCTGTCTAATGCAGCAATGTGTGGCATGCTGAGATATAGCGCAAATGTCACCAGCTAAGGCCTGATAGGAACCCGACACATAGAACGAAAGTGCCGTGGTGACCTTGACCTCTACGGACAGTGCGGTCCTGATGGTGCTGGCAGGCTGCAGATCTCCCCTGATAAGCTGGCATATCTCACTGATAACCTCCTTGTGGAAGCAGAGTCTCCTAAAGCAGATGGTGTCGGACAAGTTGAGGTAAGACTGCTTCTCCCTGTAAGTGCGGGGGGTGCAACGTCTGGTCCTCCTCATCAGTCTGGCACGTCTTACATTGGACACATAATGCTGTCGAATATATCTTCTGCCATCTCAAGTCTGCAGCATGTGCGTGTCATCAAGACAGGCTGAGAAATGACAGGCCCCATTCCATCAGCTATCAGTATTACACCGATTGTTCACAAACAATAAATGTTCCCACTAAGACACCTAAAGTAAATTCCAATCGTCCAAAGTATGAAAAGATGTTTGTTCAGATGTTCTCATCACCTAAAAAGACCAACAGAGTACATCCAAACTCCTCCGAAGTTGAAGAAGAGCAGCCTTTTAAATGATGCGACCTGCGACTTAGAAAATAGCGTCCATATTGCTGTGATTATTTCAGGTCAGTTCAACTTTTTCATAGCGGATTTTTCGGTGAGCGATATCGTCGGCGAGATGTGTGCGAGGTGCCGAAAGTAAGGTTGGCCGATTTTCTGGGCGTTAGTTTCGGCTAATGTGATCTTTACGAATAAAAACAGTGGCCAGGCGATATTATTAAATCTTGGCGTTAATTATGCACAGAAAATAACGCTGTGTGATATTATGGGTATTGGTTTTGCCCATTCTGATCTTTCCACCCAAACAAAGTGGCCGGGCGGCATTATTCTTTATCGCTGTTACGTACATGCTGAAAGTAACCCTCGGCGATAAGTGACCGAGAAATGGGTGTTACTTTCAATTTTGTGGCTAACGGAATGATATATGGCCATAACAGCTCATTTCAGCATTAAAATCGATGTTAAGTGGGCGGTATGCATGCAAAAATAATGGAAAATCTAGCCCCATATCAGTGAACCTGTTGGCTCTACTTGCAACTCTTACACCAGTCATCCTTCCAAACTCCTTCTCCCGTCAGAGCCTTGCTGCAAACCCTGGCCTTTCTGGCTCATTAGAAACCCTTACCTGCATGCTGAATTTCTCAGTGGTGATAATGCTCAAACTAAGACAGCCACACCGCTGAAAAATACATTTTAGAAAGGTTCGTTAGCACTGGAACCCATTTGTTCACTTTTTGGACCTGAATATGGGGTGGCCCAGCCACGAAAAAATGTTGGCGCTAATGGCTACAAAAAGGTAGGGGGAGAACCAGTTTTCCAGTGGTTCTGAATTTCAGGCCCATCCTCTCTGCATCTACTTTGTCGAGCCCCCTCAGTATCATATGTTTCAATAAGATCACCTCTCATTATTCTGAACTCCAATGTGTATAGGCCCAACCTACTCAACCTTTCTTCATAAGTCAACCCCTTCACCTCAGGAATCGACTGAGTGAACCTTCTCTGAACTGCCTCCATTGCAAAACTGTATGCAGTGTTCTAGGTGTGACCTCACCAATACTCTGTACAGTTGTAGCAGGACTTCTCTGCTTTTATACTCCACCACCTTTGCAATAAAGGTCAACATTCCATTTGCCTTCCTGATTATTTGCTGTACCTGCATACTAGCTTTTTGTGTTTCATGCACAAGGACCCCCAGATCTCTCTTTAGTGCAGCATTTTGTAATTTTTCTCCATTTAAATAATAATTTGCTTTTTTATTTTTTCTGCCAAAGTGGATAACCTCACACTTTCCCACATTATACTCCTTCTGCCAAAATTTTGCCCACTCACTTAGCCTGTCTATATCTATTTGCAGATTTTTTGTGTCATCCTCACAATTTGCTTTCCCACCCATCTTTGTATCATCAGCAAACTTGGCTACATTACACTCGATCCCTTCATTCAAATCATTAATATAGATTGTAAATAGTTGAGGCCCCACCACTGATCCCTGTGGCACCCAACTTGTTATGTCTTGGATAAAGGGTCAGACTAGATACTGCAAGCTCAAACTAAGTGTGACCGTAGTCCTTTATTACAGATCTCAGAATGCCTCTCCAGCCTGTGAGGCCTCCTTATATACAGGTGCTCTCAAGGGATTGTGAGATCCCTTGGGATTCCAGGGGATAAGCCCTCTGGTGGTTAGACATGGTAATCACAGGTTTACATACATAACAACATTCCTGCCCACCCCGCCCCGCCCCGCCGCCAAAGTCAATAGTGTAACTCTTTACAAGGTGAGTCGATCTGGGCCTTCCTTTCCCTGGTTGATCGTCTCGGTGCAAATGCCGGTGTTGGTGAGTCGTTTGTTGGGCCCTCGCTGGGCTGTTGCGTAGCTGGCCTTGCTGGGCTGCTACGGGTGATGGGTCTGCTTCGTGGTCAACCACTGGGTTGGTTGCCACTGGTGTGTGTGTAGGAGGGTCGAAAAAGGTAGAGTCTACGTGGGTTGTTCTGGATAGTCCGTAAATCTGAGTTTGGTTTGGTCTAAGTGTTTTCTGCAGGTGAGCCCATTTGAGAGTTTGAGCACAAACACCCTACACTCCCCTCTTTGGCTAAAACAGTGCCAGCAAGCTACTTGGGACCTTGTCCATAGTTCAACACAAATACAGGATCATTTACTTCAATCTCGTGTGACACATTTGCGCGATCATGATATGTATTCTGTTGAAGCCGCCTGCTCTCTACCTGTTTGTGAAGATCAGGGTGGACTAACGAGAGCCTTGTCTTAAGTGTCCTTTTCATGAGCAGTTCAGCGGGAGGGACCCCGGTGAGTGAGTGGGGTCTTGTGCAGTAACTAAGCAGCACTCGGGATTACCGAGCCTGCAGTGAGCCTTCAGTTACCTTTTTCAAGCTCTACTTGATTGTTTGAACTGCTCGTCCCGCCTGACCGTCGGATGCTGGCTTAAACATAGAAACATAGAAACATAGAAAATAGGTGCAGGAGTAGGCCATTCGGCCCTTTGAGCCTGCACCACCATTCAATAAGATCATGGCTGAACTTTCACCTCAGTACCCCTTTCCTGCTTTCTTTCCATACCCCTTGATCCCTTTAGCCATAAGGGCCATATCTAACTCCCTCTTGAATATATCCAATGAACTGGCATCAACAACTCAGTGGCAGGGAATTCCACAGGTTAACAACTCTCTGAGTGAAGAAGTTTCTCCTCATCTCAGTCCTAAGTGGCTTACCCCTGATCCTTAGACTATGTCCCCTGGTTCTGGGCTTCCCCAATATCAGGAACATTCTTCCTGTATCTAACTTGTCCAGTCCCGTCAGATTTTATATGTTTCTATGAGATCTCCTCTCATCCTTCTAAACTCCAGTGAATACAGGCCCAGTCGATTCAGTCTCCACTCATATGTCAGTCCTGCCATCCCGGGAATCAGTCTGGTGAACCTTCGCTGCACTGCCTCAATAGCAAGAACATCCTTCCTCAGATTAGGAGACCAAAACTGAACACAATATTCCAGGTGAGGCCTCACTAAAGCCCTATACAACTGCAGTGAGACTTCCCTGCTCCTATACTCAAATCCCCTAGCTATGAAGGCCAACATACCATTTGTCTTCTTCACCGCCTGCTGTACCAGCATGCCAACTTTCAATGACTGATGCACCATGACACCCAGGTCTCGTTGCACTTCCCCTTTTCCTAATCTGCCACCATTCAGATAATATTTTTCCTTCGTGTTTTTGCCACCAAAGTGGATAACCTCACATTTATCCACATTATACTGCATCTGCCATGCGTTTGCCCACTCACCTAACCTGTCCAACTCACCCTGCAGCCTTTTAGCGTCCTCCTCATAGCTCACACCACCACCCAGCTTAGTGTCATCTGCAAACTTGGAGATATTACACTCAATTCCCTCATCCAAATCATCAATATATATTGTAAATAACTGGGGTCCCAGCACTGAGCCCTGCGGCACTCCACTAGTCACTGCCTGCCATTCTGAAAATAACCTGTTTATCCCGACTCTCTGCTTCCTGTCTGCCAACCAATTCTCTATCCACGTCAGTACATTACCCCCAATACCATGTGCTTTGATTTTGCACACCAATCTCTTGTGTGGGACCTTGTCAAAAGCCTTTTGAAAGTCCAAATGCACCACATCAACTGGTTCTCCCTTGTCCACTCTACTAGTTACATCCTCAAAAAGTTCTAAAAGATTTGTCAAATCGGATTTCCCTTTCATAAATCTATGCTGACTTGGACCGATCCCGTCACTGGGATGGGATCAGTCCAAGTGTGCTGCTATTTCATCTTTAATAATTGATTCCAACATTTTCCCCACTACTGATGTCAGGCTAACCGATCTATAATTACCCGTTTTCTCTCTCCCTCCTTTTTTAATAAAGTGGTGTTACATTAGCTACCCTCCAGTCCATAGGAACTGATCCAGAGTCGATAGACTGTTGGAAAATGATCACCATTGCATCCACTATTTCTCGGGCTACTTCCTTAAATACTCTGGGATGCAGACTATCAGGCCCCAGGGATTTATCGGCCTTCAATCCCATCAATTTCCCTAACACAATTTCCCATCTAATAAGGATTTCCTTCAGTTGATCCTTCTCACTAGACCTTTGTTACCCTAGTATTTATGCAAGGTTATTTGTGTCTTCCTTCGTGAAGTCAGAACCAAAGTATTTGTTTAACTGGTCCACGATTTCTTTGTTCCCCATTAGAAATTCACCTGAATCTGACTGCAAGGGACCTACGTTTGTTTTCACTAATCTTTTTCTCTTCACATATCTATAGAAGCTTTTGCAGTCAGTTTTTCTGTTCCCAGCAAGCTTCCTCTCGCACTCAATTTTCCCCCTCCTAATTAAACCCTTTGTCCTCCTCTGCTGTATTACAAAATTCTCCCAGTCCTTGGGTTTGCTGCTTTTTCTGGCCAATTTATCTGCCTCTTCCTTGGATTTAACACTATCCTTAATTTCTCTTGTTAGCCACGGTTGAGCCACCTTCCCCATTTTATTTTTACTCCAGACAGGGATGTACAATTGTTGAAGTTCATCCATGTGATCTTTAAATGTTTGCCATTGTTTATCCACCGTCAACCCTCCAAGCATCACTCACCAGTCCAATGTAGCCAATTCACGTCTCATACCATTGAAGTTACCTTTCCCCAAGTTCAGGAACTAGTCTCTGAACTCTCCATCTTAATAAAGAATTCTACCATGTTATGGTCACTCTTCCCCAAGGGGCCTCGCACAACAAGATTGCCAATCAGTCCTTTCTCATTGCACATCACCCAGTCTAGGATGGCCAGTCCTCCAGTTGGTTCCTCGACATATTGGTCTAGAAAACCATCCCGAATACACTCCAGGAATTCTTCCTCCACCGCATTGCTACCAGTTTGGTTAGCCTAATCAATATGTAGATTAAAGTCGCCCATGATAACTGCTGTACCTTTATTGCACGCATCCCTAATTTCTTGTTTGATGCTGTCCCCAACCTCACTACTACTGTTTGGTGGTCTGTGCACAACTCCCACTAGCGTTTTCTGCCCTTTGGTATTCCTTGGCTCCACCCATACAGATTCCACATCTTCCAAGCTAATGTGCTTCCTTACTATTGCATTAATTTCCTCTTTAACCAGCAACGCCACCCCATCTCCTTTTCCTTTCTGACTATCCTTCCTAAATGTTGAATTCCCCTGGATGTTGAGTTCCCAGCCTTGTTCACCCTGTAGCCATGTCTCCATGATGAAAATTACATCATATCCGTTAACTGCTATCTGCATAGTTAATTCGTCCACCTTATTCCGAATACTCCTCGCATTGAGGCACAGAGCCTTCAGGCTTGTTTTTAACACACTTTGCCCTTTTAGAATTTTGCTGTAATGTGGCCCGTTTTGCTTTTTGCCTTGGGTTTCTTTGCCCTCCACTTTTAATTTTCTTCTTTCTATCTTTTGCTTCTGCCCCCATTCTACTTCCCTCTGTCTCCCTGCATAGGTTCCCAGCCCCTGCCATATTAGTTTAACCCCTTCCCAACTGCACTAGCAAACACTCCCCGTAGGACATTGGTTCCGATCCTGCCCAGGTGCAGTCCGTCCGGTTTGTACTGGTCCCACCTCCCACAGAACCGGTTCCAATGTCCCAGGAATCTGAATCCCTCCCTTCTGCACCACTCCTCAAGCCATGTATTCATCTGTGCTATCCTGCGATTCCTACTCTGACTAACAAGTGGCACTGGTAGCAATCCTGAGATTACTACTTTTGAGGCCCTACTTTTTAATTTAGCTCCTAGCTCCCTAAATTCAACTTGTAGAACCTCATCCCATTTTTTAGCTATATAGTTGGTACCTATATGTACCACGACAACTGGCTGTTCACTCTCCCTTTTCAAAATGTCCTGCACCCGCTCCAAGACATCCTTGACCCTTGCACCGGAGGCAACATACCATCCTGGAGTCTCGGGTGCGGCTGCAGAAACATCTATCTATTCCCCTTACAATAGAATCCCCTATCACTATAGCTCTCCCACTCCTTTTCCTGCCCTCCTGTGCAGCAGAGCCACCCATGGTGCCATGAACTTGGCTGCTGCTGCTCTCCCCTGATGAGTTATCACCCCCAACAGTCCCCAAAGTGGTGTATCTGTTTTGCAGGGGGATGACCGCAGGGGACCCCTGCACTACCTTCCTTCCACTGCTCTTCCTGTGGTCACCCATCCCCTATCTGGCTATGTACCCGTTATCTGCGGTGTGACCAACTCACTAAACGTGCTATTCACGACATCCTCAGCTTTGCGGATGCTCCAGAATAAATCCACCCGCAGCTCCAGTGCCGCAACGCAGTCTGTCAGGTGCTGCAGGCGGATGCACTTCCCGCAAATGTAGTCGTCAGGGACACGGGAAGCGTCCCTGCCTTCCCACATAGCACAGGAGGAGCCTAACACGTGCCCGAGCTCTCCTACCATGACTTAACCCTTAGATTAACTTAATTTGGCAACAACAATGCTAAAAGGTTACTTACTGATAAAGAAAAGAAAAAGAAATCTACTCACCAATCACCAGCCAGCCAATCACTTACCCCCTTGGCTGTGACGTCACCCTTCGATTTCTTTCTACTTCTTTTTTGCCTCCCTGCTGCAGCTGCACCAGCTGGCCTCTTGTAAGCCTCCCCACACTGCCGCTCCATCACTCCGACTTCCCGCTGGCTCCCGACGCCTGTTGGGCCTTATGTAGGCCTCCCCACACTGCCGCTCCATCACTCCGACTTCCCGCTGGCTCCCGACGCCTGTTGGGCCTTATGTAGGCCTCCCCACACTGCCGCTCCATCACTCCGACGTCCTGCTGGCTCCTGACGCCTGTTGGGCCTTATGTAGGCCTCCCCACACTGCCGCTCCATCACTCCGATGTCCCGTTGGCTCCTGACGCCTGTTGGGCCTTATGTAGGCCTCCCCACACTGCCGCTCCGTCACTCCGATTCCCGTTGGCTCCTGACGCCTGTTGGGCCTTATGTAGGCCTCCGCACGCTGCTGCTCCGCCTCTCCGACGTCCCCTTGTTTTCAGAAAAGAGGGATTTAAGCGGCTTATGGTCGGTTTCCAATTTAAATTTGAACCCGAACAGATATTGATGCATTTTCTTTACCCCGTAAACACACACCGACGCTTCTTTTTCGATCACACTGTAGGCCCTCTCAGCATTAGACAGACTTCTGGATACATAAGCAACCGGTTGAAATTTCCCAAATTCATTAGCTTGTTGCAATACAATATGCTTATGCACCCAGAAGTCTGTCTAAGGCCGAGAGGGCCGATAGTATGACGATGCATCACATGCTAGTGCCAAACGTTTACATGGATCATACAACACATGCAATTTGTTTGAACATAACAGCTTCCTAGCTTTCTCAAAGGCATTTTCTTAGCTTTTATCGCATATCCATTCATCCCCTTTACTCAGTAGAGATTGCAGGGGTTCGAACAATGTGCTGAGATCCGATAAGAAGTTACCAAAATAGTTCAGGAGTCCTAGAAACGACTGCAGCTCCATAACATTCTGTGGCCTCGGTGCGTTCTCGATTGCCTCCGTCTTCGAATCGGTGGCCTGATGCCATCCGCCGCAATTCTTCTCCCCAGGAACTCCACTTCAGGCACCAGGAAAATGCACTTCGAGGGTTTTAGCCTGAGCCCCACACGATTAAGCCGACTAAGAACCTCCTCCAGGTTCTGCAGATCGACGGTGTCCCGACCTATAACCAAGATGTCGTCCTGGAAGACCACGGTGCGCAGGACCGACTTCAGCAGGCTTTCCATGTTCCTCTGGAATATCGCTGCGGCCGATTGAATCCCAAACGGGCATCTGTTGTAAACTAAAAGACCTTTGTGCATGTTGATGCAGTTGAGGCCTCTCGATGATTCCTCCAGCTCCTGCGTCATGTAGACTGAGGTCAAGTCCAGCTTCGTGAATGTTTTCCCTTCCGCCAGCGTTGCAAATAAGTCCTCTGCCTTCGGTAGCAGGTATTGATCCTGC
Organism: Pristiophorus japonicus; assembly: GCF_044704955.1. NCBI lineage: Eukaryota > Metazoa > Chordata > Chondrichthyes > Pristiophoridae > Pristiophorus > Pristiophorus japonicus. Next base: position 138,268,288 of record NC_091978.1, on the reverse strand, counting down.
AGTGAGAAATGATTGAAAGTTACTTTGTAATCACCACAGATTCTGATGGGGCCGCCTCCCTTGAGAACTGGAACAATCGGACTGGTCCACTCATTGAATTCGATCGGTGAAATGATGCTCTCTCATTGCAGCCTGTTCAGCTCGATCTCCACCCTCTCTCTCATCATGTAAGGTACCGCTCTCACCTTGTGATGGATGGGTCGTGCCCCTGGAATCAAATGGATCAGCACTTTTGCTCTTTGGAACTTCCCGATGCCTGGTTCGAACAGTGCGGGGAACTTGCTTAGGACTTGGGCACATGAGGTGTCGTCAACAACGTCCCAGTTCCAGCATATCTTTCTCAGCCAGCTCCTGCCGAACAGCTTGGGACCATCGCCCGGTACCACCCAGTGTGTTAAATTGTGCACTGCTCCATCGTAGGAGACCTTTACGGTAGCACTGTCAATTACTGGAATCAGTTCCTTTGTGTACGTTCTAAGTTTGGTACGAATGGGAGTCAGGACTGGCCTTGAAGCCTTGTTGCACCACAACTTATCAAAAGTCTTTTTACTCATTATGGACTGGCTTGCGCCTGTGTCCAGCTCCATGGACACCGGGAGTCCATTTAATTCAACCTTCAGCATTATCGGGGGACACTTTGTGGTAAATGTGTGCACCTCATATACCTCTGCCTCCTCGGTCTGAGACTCTGGTTCATCATGATCCACCGTGGATCTGTCCTCCTCTGCAACATGGTGGTTTGCAGGATTAGCGGGGTTTGCAGCTCGCCTGCACATACGTTGGAGGTGTGCCATTGTTCCACAGCCCTTGCAAACGTATCCTTTGAAGCAGCATGAATGGAATCGATGATCACCCCTGCAGTGCCAACAAGGTGTTAATTGCCTTGTATTCACCACCCTTGATGGCGGACTCTGAGTCATCTGTGGACGTGCAGCTTCAGGCGTGTAAGTCCTGCCCTGTACATTTCGATTCAAAAATAACATTACTTTGTTCACAGTACTTGCAGCAGCATTAGTGTGCTGGGAAATTTGATTGGTATTGTCACTGGTGGAGATAAACGCCTGGGCTATCACTATGGCTTTACTCAAGTTTGGGGTCTCTACAGTCAAAAGTTTGCCAAGTATTACTTCATGGCCAATGCCAAGTACAAAGAAGTCCCTGAGCATATGCTCCAAGTGTCCTTCAAATTCGCAATGTCCTGCAAGACGCCTTAGATCGGCGACGTAGCTCGCCACTTCCTGGCCTTCAGACCTCTTGTATGTGTAGAACCGATACCTCGCCATCAGAACGTTTTCCTTCAGGTTTAAATGCTCCCGGACCAGTGTGCACAACTCATCGTTCGACTTGTCTGTGGTTTTTGCTGGAGCAAGTAGGTTTTTCATGAGGCCATACGTTGGTGCCCCGCAAACGGTGAGGAGGATCGCCCTTCGTTTGGCAGCGTTCCCTTCTCCTTCCAGCTCGTTGGCCATGAAGTATTGGTCGAGTCACTGCACGAAGGTTTCCCAATCATCTCCCTCCGAAAATTTCTCCAGGATGCCCACAGTTCTCTGCATTGTTGCATTGGGGTTTGTCTTCTGTATCTCGTCGCCAGTTGTTATGTCTTGGATAAAGGGTCAGACTAGATACTGCAAGCTCAAAGTAAGTGTGACCGTAGTCCTTTATTACAGATCTCAGAGTGCCTCACCAGCCTGTGAGGCCTCCTTATATACAGCTGCTCCCAACGGATTGTGGGATCCCTTGGGACTCCAGGGGATAAGGCCTCTGGTGGTTAGACATGGTAATTACGGTTTACATACATAGCACAACTAGTTATTGTTTTCCAGCCAGAAAATTACCCATTTATTCCGACTCTCTGTTTTCTGTTACTTAACCAATCCTCTATCCATGCTAATATATTACCCCCAACCCAGGGAGCTCTTATCTTGTGTAGTAGCCTTTTATGTGGCAACTTATAGAATGCCTTCTGGAAATCCAAATACATTACGTCCAATTGTTCCCCCTTATCCACCCTGCTTGTCGCTTCCTCAAAGGACTCCAGCAAATTTGTCAAACATGATTTCACTTTCATAAAACCATGCTGACTCATGCTTGATTGAATTATGCTTTTCCAAATGTCCTGCTACTGCTTCCTTAATAACGGACTATTATTGGACTCCAGCATTTTCCCAATGGCAGATGTTAGGCTAACTCGTCCAAAGTTTCCTGCTTTCTGTCTGCCTCCTTTTTTAAATAAGGGTGTTACATTTCCAGTTTTTCAATCCGCTGGGACCGCCCCAGAATCCAGGGAATTTTGGTGGATTACAACCAATGCATCCACTTTCACTGCAACCACTTCTTTTAAGACCCTTGGATGCAAGCCATCAGGCCCAGGGGACTTATCCAGTTTTTGTCGCATTATTTTACTGAGTACATCTTCTTTAGTGATAGTGATTTTTTTTAAGTTCCTATCTCCCTATAGCCCCTTGATTATCTATTATTGGGATGTTTTTAGGGTCTTCTACCGTGAAGACCGATACAAAATATTTGTTCAAAGACTCTGCCAGTTCCCTGTTCCCCATTATTAATTCCCCAGTCTCATCCTCTAAGGGACCAACATTTACTTTAGCCACTCTCTTCCTTTTTATATACCTGTAGAAACTCTTACTATCTGTTTTTATATCTCTTGCTAGTTTACTTTCATAATCTATCTTCTCTCTCTATTATTTTTTAGTCGTTCTTTGCTGGCTTTTAAAAGTTTCTGAATCCTCAGGCCTCCCACTAATCTTGGCCACTTTATATGTCATTGTTTTCAATTTGACACCATCCTTTATTTCCTTAGTTAGCCACGGATGTCTTTCCTTCTCATTGGAATATATTTTTGTTGACAGTTATAAAATATCTCCTTAAATGTCCGCCACTGCTCATCAACCGTCTTACACTTTAAGCTATTTTCCCAATCCACTTTAGCCAACTCTGCCTTCATACCTTTGTAGGCTCCTTTATTTAAGCTTAGGCCACTGGTTTGAGATCCTGCAACTGAATTTGAAATTCAACTATGCTATGATCACTCTTTCCTATAGGATCCATTATTAGAAGATCTTTTATTAATCCTCTTATTACACAGTGCCAGATCTATGATAGCCTGCCCATGGTTGGTTCCGCAATGTACAGTTCAAGGAAATTATCCCAGATACATTCGATGAACTCTTCCTCAAGACTACCTTGTTCAATTTGCTTTGTCCGATCAATATGAAGATTAAAATCGCCCATGATTATTGCCATTCCTTTTTTACAAGCCTCCATTATTTCTTGATTTATACTCCGTCCAACAGTGTAGCTATTGTTAGGGGGCCTATAGACTATGCCCACCAGTGACTTCTTCCCATTATTATTCCTTATCTCCACCCAAACTAATTTTACAACTTGATCTGAGCCAATATCATTTCTCACTACTGCACGGATCTCATCCTTTATTAACAGAGCTACCCCCCACCTCTTTTGCCTTTCTGTCTATCCTTCTGAATTGTCAAATACCCCTGAATATTCAGTTCCCAGCCTTGGTCACCTTGCAACTACATCTCTGTAATGGCTATCAAACCATACCCATTTATATCTATTTGTGCCGTGAACTCATCTATTTTGTTACGAATGCTGCATGCATTCAGATAAAGAGCTTTTAATTTGATTTTTTACCATTTTTCCCTGCTTTGACCCCACTTTCTGATACACTCTTATATTTATACATTCTGTCCCTTCCTGTCATGCTCTAGTTACCTGGTTTACATGCATTTATTTAGCGTCTTTCATGACCTCAGGATGTTCCAAAGCGCTTTACAACCAATTAAGTACTTTTGAAATGTAGGCAGTGTTGTAATGTAGGAATGAAGGCCACCAATTTTTCGCACATCAAAGTCTCACAATGAGATAATGACCAGATTATTTGCTTTTTGGTGATGTTGGTTGAGGGACAAATATTGGCCAGGACATGGAAAGAAGTCCTCTGCACTTCCAGGAATATTGTCATGGGATTTTTTGCGTCCACCTAGGAGGAATGATGGGGGCTCAATTTAATCTCTTACCTGAAAGACGGCACCTCTGACAGTCCAGTGTTCACTTGGTACCGTACTGATGTGTCAGCCTAGATTATGTGCTCAAGTCTCTGGAGTGGGACTTGAACCCACAACCTTCTGACCCAGGCACATGAGTGCTACGAACTGAGTCACAGCTGATGCCATTCAATTTGTACTCAGCCAGATTCCACAAACTGTAACAAGATAAATGTCCAATTAATCTGTTGGTGTTAGTTGAGGGATAAACGTTGGCCAGGATACCAGAGGAACTCCACTGATCTACTTTGAATTATGCCATGGGATCTTTTCACCTGAAAAGGCAGACAGTTTAATGTCTCATCTGAAAACATAGAAACATAGAAAATAGGTGCAGGAGTAAGACATTCGGCCCTTCGAGCCTGCACCACTATTCAATAAGATCATGGCTGATCATTCCCTCAGTACCCCTTTCCTGCTTTCTCTCCATACCCCTTGATCCCTTTAGCCGTAAGGGCCATATCTAACTCCTTCTTGAATATATCCAATGAACTGGCATCAACAACTCTCTACGGCAGGGAATTCCACAGGTTAACAACTCTCTTAGTGAAGACGTTTCTCCCCATCTCAGTCCTAAATGGCCTACCCCTTATCCTAAGACTGTGTCCCCTGGTTCTGGACTTCCCCATCATCGGGAACATTCTTTCCGCATCTAACCTGTCCAGTCCCGTTAGAATCTTGTAAGTTTCTATGAGATCCCCTCTCATCCTTCTAAACTCCAGTGTATAAAAGCCCAGTTGATCCAGTCTCTCCTCATATGTCAGTCCCGCCATCCCGGGAATCAGTCTGGTGAACCTTCACTGCACTCCCTCAATAGCAAGAACATCCTTCCTCAGATTAGGAGACCAAAACTGAACAAAATATTCCAGGTGAGGCCTCACCAAGGTCCTGTACAACTGCAGTAAGACCTCCCTGCTCCTATACTCAAATCCCCTAGCTATGAAGGTCAACATACCATTTGCCTTCTTCACCGCCTGCTGTACCTGCATGCCAACTTTCAATGATAGATGAACCATGACACCCAGGTCTCATTGCACCTCCCCTTTACCTAATCTGCCGCCATTCAGATAATATTCTGCCTTCGTGTTTTTGCCCCCAAAGTGGATAACCTCACATTTATCCACATTATACTGCATCTGCCATGCATTTGCCTACAAACCTAACCTGTCCAAATCACCCTGCAGCCTTTTAGTATCCTCCTCACAGCTCACACCACCACCCAGCTTAGTGTCATCTGCAAACTTGGAGATATTACACTCAATTCCTTCATTTAAATCATTAATGTATATTGTAAATAGCTGGGGTCCCAGCAGTGAGCCCTGCGGTACTTCACTAGTCACTGCCTGCCATTCTGAAAAGGACCCATTTATTCCTGTCTGCCAACCAGTTCTCTATCCACGTCAGCACATTACCCCCAATACCATGTGCTTTGATTTTGCACATCAGTCTCTTGTGTGGGACCTTGTCAAAAGCCTTTTGAAAGTCCAAATACACCACATCCACTGGTTCTCCCTTGTCCACTCTACTAGTTACATCCTCAAAAAATTCCTGAAGATTTGTCAAGCATGATTTCCCTTTCATAAATCCATGCTGACTTGGACCGATCCTGTCACTGCTTTCCAAATGTGCTGCTATTACATATATAATAATTGATTCCAACATTTTCCCCACTACTGATGTCAGGCTAACCGGTCTATAATTACCCGCTTTCTCTCTCCCTCCTTTTTTAATAAAGTGGTGTTACATTAGCTACCCTCCAGTCCAGAGGAACTGATCACAGTCGACAGATTGTTGGAAAATGATCAACAATGCATCCACTATTTCTATGGCCACTTCCTTAAGTACTCTGGGATGCAAAGGTATTTTACTGAGAAAAAGATGGTTTAGTTGAGGAAAAGCAGCACTTGTGACAATGCAGTTGTCCCCCAGTCGTGGAGTTAATGTAATATAGAATGTTAATTAACACGATAATCTTTATACACATAAAGTCATTGAAAGCTCAGAAAACCAAATTATAGTGGAACTCCCAAAATCACCAGCAGTTTCTCATCTTATTTAATTTTTAGTCAAGTTTTTTTTACATGAAGCAATGTAATTAAATGCCAAGCATATTTTTCTCCAAAAATCTAGTGACAAATAAAACTATGATATTCTGCTGAGTTAAAATGTTATCCTCAGAAGGTCCTCTGCTGAATCCATAATCTCTGAAACATGAAGGTCCAAAACAACTGACTTTTCATTTGTTGAATTTTGTACCCATTAAGGTGAAGGAAGGTGTACAATGTGCCGAAGCATATTTCTACTGAGAATACCAAGTGCCAGCAACTAAGCACTTCCAGACTGCAGAGTAAAATTTATCTATCCTACCCAGGCAAAATGCTGGAACTTTGACTTTAGAAGGTCGCTATGTACAGCTGCAGTATTTTTTGTTAAAGGTATTTTATTGAGAAAAAGATGGTTTATTGGAGGAAAATGTTTTGCAATATGTGAAGGCATCACATTTTTGAGATGTCTAACCTACGGAGGGCAGCCAGCCAGGGTTGAATAATGTGGAGTTTGCCTAAGTTTGTGGATCAGATCATTTTTAGCAGATCTTTCTCTCAGGACTAAATAGGTAGCAGTCCATAATCGAGTAGATTGGACCTGTCCTGTAAAAGGAAAGGACCTTACTGGTTGAAGAACCTGTATTTGTTCCATGATTTCTTATGCTCTTGTCAGAATCATTAACATCTCTCAACATCTACTGCACAACTTTGGAACTGCTCAGCATTCATCTATCTATCTTGAATTTCCTCACCCTTGAAAAGTGTAGCTTGTACACAATAAGAAAAAGCTTAGCATTTATGATAAGTCCACCCTGAATAGTTCACAATGAATTTCATGCTATTATTCTTGAGCTGCACATTTGCAGATGCCTAAGACATTGTGACATTGTGGCTCAGACTCTCGGAATTCAGCTAGCCCATTAGCAGCCTGCATTACCTTATGTTGCTGTTGGCAGTCATTGGGAATCTAATATATTTAACTGTCAATGTGACTAAATTAGCTGTCATTTGTGTGCTGTACTTGACATGGACTGAGAGGTCCCTACAGTACATACTTTTTAATGCTGCAATTGCTTTCCTTGATATGGAATGCTTAATTTCTATGAAGTAGAATTCCACGAGGGTTCTTCTGATTTCCCACTAATAACTTGGGTGACAACCCTGGAGAAATGAGGTAAATGGTTGATTATACTGTTTCTCTGGGGTTTTTGCTGATCTTCCGTTAAAGTTACGGAACCCCTGGAGTAATTCCAGGCACTCATTCTTTACCTCAAATTATGGTGCTGTCTTATGGTTGAGTGAATAATTGCACCATAATGTTTGCCACTGAGTCCAATAAACCAGGTACATCAAAGTTTCAATCTCATGTCTCTGCTAAGTTTGCTGATCTTAATCAGAGCAGTGTAAGGATGCTACAATTGATTTCAGTGTCTCCCAGACTAAGGAAGGGAAAACCAGCTTGGGTTCTGCTACCTGTATCCGAACTGCAGATGACACAAAACTCGGAAGTATAGTGATCAGTGAGGATAGTGATAGACTTCAAGAGGAAATAGACAGGCTGGTGGAATGGTCGGACATGTGGGAGATGAAATTTAAATGGAGAAAAGTGTGGTGATACATTTTGATAGGAAGAACAAGGAAAGGCAATATAAACAAAAGGCAGTGCATGAACAGAGGGACCTGGTAGTATATGTGCACAAATTGTTGAAGGTGGCAGGGCAGGTTGAGAAAATGGTTAAAAAAGCATACGGGATCTTGGGCTTCATAAATAGAGCATTGAGTACAAAAGCAAAGAAGTTATGATGAACCTTTATAAACCACTGGTTCGACCTCAACTAGAGTATTGTGTCCAATTCTGGGCCCCGCACTTTAGGACGAATGTGAATGCCTTAGGGAGGGTACTGAAAAGATTTACAAGAATGGTTCCAGGGATGAGGGACTTCAGTTGCATGGATAGACTGGAGAAGCTGAGTTTCGATCTCATGTCTCTGCTAAGTTTGCTGATCTTAATCAGGGCAGTGTAAGGATGCTACAATTGGTTTCAATGTCTCCTAGACTAAGGAAGGGAAAACCAGCTTGGGTTCTGCTACCTGTATCCTAACTGCAGATGACACAAAACTCGGAAGTATAGTGATCAGTGAGGATAGTGATAGACTTCAAGAGGACATAGACATGCTGGTGGAATGGTCTGACATTCTGAAGAAACTTTATTAACCCTCTCCAAACTTGTACAAAGTTGGGCAGATTTCTCAATTGGAGAAAAGCTGAGGTTGTTCTCCTTGCAGCAGAGAAGGTTGAGAGGAGATTTGATAGAGGTGTTCAAAATCATGAGGACCCTTGACAGTAGATAGAGAGAAATTGTTCCCATTGGCAGAAGGGTTGAGAACCAGAGGACACAGATTTAAGGTGAATGGCAGAAGAACCAAAGGTGACATGAGGAAAAACTTTTTTACGCAGCGAGTGGTTAGGATCTGGAATTCACTGCCTGGCAGGGTGTTGGAGAAAGAGTCAATCATGGCTTTCAAAAGGGAGTTGGATAATTACCTGAAGGAAAATAAATTGCAGGGCTACAGGGAAAGGGTGGGGGAGTGGGACTAGCTGAAGTGCCCTTGCAGAAAGCCGGCATGGGCTCAACGGGCTGAATGGACTCCTTCTGTGCTGTAACCATTCCATGATTCTAATTCACAGCAAGTCTCGTTCACCCATGACCCCTGTGCTCACTGACCGACATTGGCTCCCAGCCCAGCAATGCCTCGATTTTACAATTCTCATCCTTGTTTTCAAATCCCTTCATGACCTTGGTTCTCCCTATCTCTTTAAATTCCTCGAAGCCTGCAACCCTCCAATATCTCTGAGCTCCTCCAATTTTGGTCTCTTGCGCATCCCCGACTTTCGTCGCTCCATGCCTTGGCCCTAAGCTTTGGAGTATTGTGTCCAATTCTGGGCACCACACTTTAGAAAGGGCGTGAAGGCTTTGGAGAGAGTATAGAGGAGATTTACTAGAATGGTTCCAGGGATGAGGGATTATAGTTATGTGGATAAACTGGAGAAGCTGGCCTTGTACTCTTTAGGGCAGAGAAAGCTATGAGGAGATTTGATCGAGGTGTTTTAAATCTTGAAGGTTTAGATAGAAACAGTTTCTCTTTATTAACTCTAACAGCTAAGGGTTGATAACCAGAGGACACAGGTTTAAGGTGATTGGCAAAAGAATCGGAGGCGATATGAGGAAAAATTTAATACACAACAAATATAAAGATTTGGAATACACTGCCTGATAGGGTGGTGGAAACAGAATCAATAGTAACGTTCAAAAGCAATTTGGAACAAAACTTGAAGGAGAAAACATTTTAGGGATATGGGGAAGGAGCAACGCAATGGGACTAACTGGATTGCTCTTCAAAAGAGCTGGCGCAGACCTGATTGGCTGAATGGCCCCTTCTCTGCTGTACCATTCTATTGATGCTATGAATTTAGTGATGTATGTATGTAAACTTCACCAATATGTAAGACTTGCCACCAGGGGGCACACCTGTGGGAGACCTAAGGGTCACCTGTGCACCCTAGGCAAGCAGGTATAAAAGGTAATCTACCATGCTGCTTCCTCACTCTGGAGTCACATTAAAGAGACCAAGGTCACAACAGTTTGAGCTTATGATACAGTCTTGTGGAGTTATTCTGAACATAACAATTGGCGACGAGTATCGGATTATGAACTTTCGCGCGGTAATGGCTGCCTTGGTACTCTTGAGAGATTTGTTGAGGGCGATGATTGGGAAGCCTTCGTTGAGCATCTTGACCAGTGCTTCGTGGCATACGAACTGGACAAGGCTGAGATAGCGGTCAAGCGCAGGGCGATTCTCCTCACCATATGTGGGTCTTCATTATATGGCCTCCTCAAAAATCTGCTGGCATGGACAAACCAACGGACAAGACTTACACAGAGCTGTGCATGCTGGTTCAGGAACACCTTAAGCCGAAGGAGAGTATCTTAATGGCCAGGTAGTGCTTTTACACGCACCATCGCTCCGAGGGCTATAGTGATAGGAGATTCAATAGTTAGGGGAGCAGATAGGCGCTTCTGTGGCAGCAAAAGTGACATCAGGATGGTGTGTTGCCTCCCTGGTGCAAGGGTCAATGATGTCACTGAGCGACTGCAGGGCATTCTGGGGAGGGAAGGGGAACAGCCAATGGTTGTGGTCCACATTGGTACCAACGACATAGATAGAAAGAGGGGTGAGGTCCTGAAAGCTGAGTTTAGGGAGCTAGGAGTAACATTGAAAGCCAGGACCTCAAAGGTGGTAATCTCGGGATTACTGCCAGTGCCACGTACTAGTGAGGATAGAAATAGGAAGGCTAGTCAGATAAATATGTGGCTGGGGCATTGGTGTAGGAGGGAGGGCTTTAGTTTCCTGAACAATTGGGACCGCTTCTGGGGTAGGTGGGACCTGTACAAGTCGGACAGGTTACACCTCAAATGAGACGGGACCAATGTTCTCGTGGGTGGTTTTGATAGTGCGGTTGGGAGGGCTTTAAACTATCTTGCCAGGTGGATGGGAACCCAGGAGAGGGCTCTGAGCTAGTTAGAGTGGGTGAGAGCTCAGATGAACAGAATCCCAAGAAAGGATGCAAAAGGCAGGAGGCAACAGAGCAGAGTAGCACTGGGGTAAGTGTAAACCACAAGGTGATAGGAAGGGACAATATGTTTGAATATAAAGGGGCTGCAGGAGGGGTCAAAACTAAAAATCATGGTTTAAAAACAAGTATTAAAACACTTTACCTAAACGCATGCAGCATTCGAAACAAAGTAAATGAGTTGACGGCACAAATCATTACAAATGGGTCTGATTTGGTGGCCATTACAGAAACATGGTTGCAGGGGGGCCAAGACTGGGAATTAAACATACAGGGGTATCTGACAATTCGGAAAGATAGACAAGAAGGGAAAGGAGGTGGGGTAGCTCTGTTAATAAAGGATGATATCAGGGCAGTTGTGAGAGACGATATTGGCTCTAATGAACAAAATGTTGAATCATTGTGGGTGGAGATTAGAGATAGTAAGGGGAAAAAGTCACTGGTGGGCATAGTTTATAGGCTCACAAATAATAACTTCACGGTGGGGCGGACAATAATCAAGGGAATAATGGAGGCATGTGAAAAAGGAATGGCAGTAATCATGGGGGATTTTAACCTACATATCGATTGGTCAAATCAAATCACATGGGGTAGCCTTGAGGAGGAATTCATAGAATGCATACGGGATTGTTTCTTAGAACAGTATGTTACAGAACCTACAAGGGAGCAAGCTATCTTAGATCTGGTCCTGTGTAAGGAGACAGCAATAATAAACGATCTCCTGGTAAAAGATGCTCTCGGAATGAGTGATCACAATATGGTTAAATTTGTAATACAGATTGAGGGTGAGGAAGTAGTGTCTCAAATGAGCATACTATGCTTAAACAAAGGGGACTACAGTGGGATGAGGGCAGAGTTGGCTACAGTAGACTGGGAACACGGACTAAACGGTAGCACAATTGAGGAACAGTGGAGGACTTTTAAGGAGCTCTTTCATAGTGCTCAACAAAAATATATTCCAGTGAAAAAGAAGGGCGGTAAGAGAAGGGATAACCAGCCGTAGATAACCAAGGAAATAAAGGAGAGTATCAAATTAAAAACCAATGCGTATAAGGTGGCCAAGGTTAGTGGGAAACTAGAAGATTGGGAAAATTTTAAACGATAGCAAAGAATGAATAAGAAAGCAATAAAGAAAGGAAAGATAGATTACGAAAGTAAACTTGCGCAAAACATAAAAACAGATAGTAAAAGCTTTTACCGATATATAAATCGGAAAAGAGTGACTAAAGTAAATGTTGGTCCCTTAGAAGATGAGAAGAGGGATTTAATAATGAGAAATATGGAAATGGCTGAGACCTTAAACAATTATTTTGCTTCGGTCTTCACAGTGGAAGACACAAAAACCATGCCAAAAATTGCTGGTCACGGGAATGTGGGAAGGGAGGACCTTGAGACAATCACTATCACTAGGGAGGTAGTGCTGGACAGGCTAATGGATCTCAAGGTAGACAAGTCCCCTGGTCCTGATGAAATGCATCCCAGGGTATTAAAAGAGATGGCATTCATTATAATCTACCAAAATTCTCTGGACTCTGGGGAGGTACCAACGGATTGGAAAGCAGCTAATGTAACGCCTCTGTTGAAAAAAGGGGGCAGGCAAAAGGCAGGTAACTATAGGCCGGTTAGTTTAACATCTGTAGTGGGGAAAATGCTTGAAATTATTAAGGAAGAAATAGCGGGACATCTAGATAGGAATAGTGCAATCAAGCAGACGCAACATGGATTCATGAAGGGGAAATCATGTTTCACTAATTTACTGAAATTCTTTGAGGATATAACGAGCATGGTGGATAGAGGTGTACCGATGGATGTGGTGTACTTAGATTTCCAAAAGGCATTCGATAAGGTGCCACACAAAAGGCTACTGCAGAAGATAAAGGTACGCGGAGTCAGAGGAAATGTATTAGCATGGATAGAGAATTGGCTGGCTAACAGAAAGCAGAGAGTCGGGACAAATGGGTCCTTTTTGGGTTGGAAATCGGTGGTTAGTGGTGTGCCACAGGGATCGGTGCTGGGACCACAACTGTTTACAATATACATAGATGACCTGAAAGAGGGGACAGACTGTATTGTAACAAAATTTGCAGATGACACAAAGATTAGTGGGAAAGCGGGTTGTGTAGAGGACACAGAGAGGCTGCAAAGAGATTTAGATAGGTTAAGCGAATGGGCTAAGGTTTGGCAGATGGAATACAATGTCGGAAAGTGTGAGGTCATCCACCTTGGAAAAAGAAACAGTAAAAGGGAATATTATTTGAATGGGGAGAAATTACAACATGCTGCGGTGCAGAGGGACCTGGGGGTCCTTGTGCATGAAACTCTTTTAGAGAAATTTTTTTTTTTTTTTTTAAATTCGTAGCCAATCGTTCCAATTCTTTGTCAAATCACAAACGCCAGAGGTCACCTTGCACATGCCAAGGATCACTCTGCGCCAATGCTCTTAGCCAAAAGGCCTAGAGCCACTGCACCGTTCCTGGAAGTACTGCAATACCAGGTTCGTGCCATGGAGGTGGATGGGTCAGGTCCCCCACACACCTCCGTGGAGGTGGATGGGTCAAACCTAATCCCAAAAAGTTAGTTTGCAGGTGCAGCAGGTAATCAGGAAGGCGAATGGAATGTTGGCCTTCATTGAGAGAGGGATGGAGTACAAAAGCAGGGAGGTCCTGCTGCAACTGTCCAGGGTATTGGTGAGGCCGCACCTGGAGTACTGCGTGCAGTTTTGGTCACCTTACTTAAGGAAGGATATACGAGCTTTAGAGGGAGTACAGAGACGATTCACTAGGCTGATTCCGGAGATGAGGGGTTTACCTTATGATGATAGATTGAGTAGACTGGGTCTTTACTCGTTGGATTTCAGAAGGATGAGGGGAGATCGAATAGAAACATTTAAAATAATGAAAGGGATAGACAAGATAGAGGCGGAGAGATTGTTTCCACTGGTCGGGGAGACTCGAACTAGGGGGCACAGCCTCAAAATACGGGGGAGCCAATTTAAAACCGAGTTGAGAAGGAATTTCTTCTCCCAGAGGGTTGTGAATCTGTGGAATTCTCTGCCCAGGAAAGCAGTTGAGGCTAGCTCATTGAATGTATTCAAATCACAGATAGATAGATTTTTAACCAATAAGGGAATTAAGGATTATGGGGAGCGGGCGGGTAAGTGGAGCTGAGTCCACGGCCAGATTAGCCATGATCTTGTTGAGTGGCGGAGCAGGCTCGAGGGGCTAGATGGCCTACTCCTGTTCCTAATTCTTATGTTCTTATGTTCTTATGAGGGCCAGAACATGGCGAGCTGTGTCGCCGACCAAAGACACCTTGTGGTACAGTGCGAATTTGCTGGATTTTTGAGTGAAATGTTGCGGGACTTTTTCGTGCTTGGAATCGGTCACGAGGTCATTCTTAGCAAACTGCTGTCTGCCGAATCCCTAGATCTGAGCAAGGTTATCACGATAGTCCAGGCTTTCATATCCACGAGCGACAACACGAAACAGATATCTTCACAGAACCGAAGCTCACTGGCAAGTATTGTGCATAAAATAATGCTTTCAGCAGGCAGAACTGTACATGGCAGGGCCTACACGACTGCAGAGGCCAGACCTAAGCCTAGGGTGACTCAGAGTCCACCGTGGGGCGTGAATGCGTATCCATTAACACCATGTTGGCACTGCAGGGGCAGTCATAGAGCCCATCAATGTCGATTCAAGCACTATGTGTGCAAGGGCTGTGGAACAATGGGGAACCTCCATTGAATGTGCAAACGTGCTGTGACTCACCACGTAGCAGAGTCAGGAGAGGACGACCGATCCAGTGAGGATCACGCTGAACGAGCAGGAGAGGCAACTCAACCTGAGGATGAAGAGGAATTATAGGGGATACACACCTTCACCATCAAAAGCCCTCTGATAATGTTAAAAGTTAAACTCAAAGGCACTCCAGTCTCCATGGAATTGGATACGGGGGCAAATCAATCAATAATGAGCCAGAAGGCATTCGAGAGGCTGTGGGGCAACAGAACACAACGACCCAAGCTGATCCCGAGTCAGGCAAAGCTGCACACCTACATCAAGGAACTGATACGAGTTACTGGTAGTGCGGACATAAGAGTATCCCATGAGGGAGCGGTGCATGATTTACCACCGTGGATTGTTTCAGGTGATGGGCCAACGCTGCTTGGTCGAAGGTGGATGGGGAAGATTCGATGGAACTGGGAAGACCTCTGTGTACCTTCTCTGGCGAATGACGTCTCCCTTCCTCAAAGGCTGAGCAAGCCCCAGCTGAACCAGGCATCAAGTGCAGATCCATTTGCAGATCTCCGAGGCACAGGCCGTTCATCACGACCACGAGGAGGTAAAGATCAACCGAGCAGCGGTACAGGCGCGGTGCCCACCACCCAAAGCCGAAGACCTCTTCGCAACGATGGAAGAGGCTCCAGGTCGACCACGCAGAGTGGGATTCTGGCCAAAATGATCCGAATGCATCTTCCTGACGCCGGAGGCAAAATCCCTGAGGAGGAAGATTGCGGCAGTCGGCATCACGGACATGGACGAGAGTGCGTCCAGATCACGGAATGAAAGAGCATCCAGACCACGAGACGAAAGTGCGTCCAGACCACGGGACGAGAGAGTGTCCAGACCACGGGACGGAAGTGCGTCCAGACCACGGGATGAAAGTGCGTCCAGACCACGGGACGAAAGTGCATCAGATCACGGGACGTCGCCGCAACGAAACAAGGAACGTCGACGCAAGGAAGATGACTGGGCTTGGGGCAAAGGTAAAGGGGCGGCCCCTGAGAAGGCCAGGAACTCAGCACATTCCAATAAGTTGTTTGCACTGTGTAACCCATGTGTACGCTCTTTCGTGGCTAATGATGCATTATCACACTGGGTCCGGCATGTTGTACAGCAAGCCAAAGTCGCGGGCGAACCCCAACCAGTTGTATATGTATCTAACAAAGTATTTGTAGCAAGTGATGTGTTATCACACGAAGTCGGGCATGTTGTACAGCGAGCCCCAACCAGTTGTACATGTATCCAATAAGTTAACCAAGGTAGTAGCCTGCGTTCACAGGACAAAAGAGACATACCAAAGAGTGTCCCAAAATTTGCTCGAGTCAGACAAGCTGCCAATCTCACAGTTTTTGGAAAGCAGAGGCACTATTATCAATGCTTTGTTTCGAATATGTCTAACACTGTCTGTGCACTGTAACATGATCCGCCATGGGCCAGGCACTGAAAATGGCGCTGATGCCCTCAGTTGGTTACCGTTGCCCACCACCGGGGTGGAAACATCGCAGCCCACAGACCTGCTCGTTGTTATGGAAGTGCTAGAGAGTGAGGGGTCAACCGTAACGGCTCCCCAGTTTAGGACCTGGACCAAACAGGATCCCATGTTACCGTCTGCCAACGGTGAACTGTTAGATGGGATGTTGCAGCTTATCCGTCGCAAAGACGAAATGCTCATTCCATCAGATTGCCCCTACCCTGCAATGTTACAAAGAAAGGCAGGGAGGCTACACACAGTCGGTGGTCCGGGGCCTCCATACCATGGCTCAGGATCCAGGGGACCACGCGACCTCCCGCCACTACTGAAAGTATCAAGGCGATATCGGCCATCCTTGGCTTGCCAGACTTTAGGGTCAGCGACAATAGTCCGGAGCGGGCAGCTCAAATCATAAAGCCAAGCACCACAAGTATTACAGTAGACTCCCTACAGACCCGGCTATCCCGGGTGCTACGCAGTCACTGGACAGAATCACTCAGAACCGAGCCTTCCGTATGCTATCGGCAGAGAATGTACCATGATCGCACGGCTCCTCAACGCGACATCAGAATAAATGCTATAGACCATGTTCATGGCCCCAGATGGGCTGCTAGCACTGTATTAGCCAAAGAGGAGAATGGAGTGTTTTTGATGAAAATGAAATGTTTGTTGTGAAACCACGTAATGGGCAAACACAGAAAGCATTTGGACCAGACCAAACTGCGAACTACAGATAACCAGGAACCACTGTGAAAGGACCTGGCCCCCAGTGACCCACTAACACAATTGACCTTGCTGTCAACCATGAAGATGAACCCACCATGTCCGACAGTCCGATCAGACCAGCCAGTGGCCGTGCAGCAATGATCCGACCACTCACCCATGCCAGGACTTCAACTCAGGCGATCAACCCAGGAACGCAGAACGCCAGATCGCCTCAACTTGCAAATAATTTGTACAGAAGACTTTGGGGGGAATGATGTTATGTTATGTATGTAAACCTCACCAGTATATAAGACTTGCCACCAGGGCACAACTGTGGGAGACCTAAGGGTCACCTGTGCACCTTGGGCAAGCAGGTATAAAAGGTAATCTACCATGCTGCTTCCTCACTCTGAAGTTACATTAAAGAGACCAAGGTCACAACAGTTTGAGCTTACAATACAGTCTTGTGGAGTTATTCTGAACATAACAAATTCCTTCCCCAAACCTCTCCACATCTCGTTTTTACTACTTTAACGGTGCTATGTAAATTCAAGTTGTTGTTGCTGTTGTTCTTGCTCATGATTGTTATCTAGTGACTCTAGTTTGTGCATAGGTATTAGGTGAAGATAGTCTGCTGTAATGCCCTCCACAGTAGAATACTCTGATGAAACTTAGTACCTAGGCTCACATGTGAACAATGGTCACTTGGCCAAAGTACTGTAGGGCTATCAGCACCTGCAGTATATTGCGCCTTCAGGAGAGAAGGGGACATTTGAAAAAAAAATAGAAATAACCCTATTGTTTCCAAAAAGAACCAGAGCTCAGGGCTCTAAGCAGCTAAGCCATCCCATTACTTGATATACAGTATAGTAACACTTTCTTTTATCAACAATGTTTTATAAAGCTGCTGAAAACATGGATCATGCTGTAGCTAAGCGTAGTCAGTTCCATAAATCAAGCAGTATTTATTCGATTGCATTTGTGGTACATAGCTCTTTTAAGTATAACCCATCCCTTTATTGTAATATTCAAGTAAGCTAAAGTTATTATTCAGGCACATTATTCTTAATAGTGTTGAAATATTAAATTGCAGATGGAATTTTTTCTCTGTGATATGTTAGTATCCATGAAGCTAAACTGCTGCTTGTCTTTGACTTTGTGAATCTGCATTTAAATCATTTAACCAAGTACACCTGTCAGTGATTTACATTACATCTAATACTGCAGATTTTCAGGTAAACTCCAAAAGAGTTTCTAATACTGCAGACATTGCTATTTTGAATGGTTTTGGTGCAACGGCCACAAAAGACCTTGGTTTATATATCCTAAAGGGATAATTATGAAACAAATGGATCACAATTTTTTTCAATCAAAGATTGCATTTAAAATGGAATTTCTGGGACATCAATATTTTCAATCTTTTCAGTAGGCACATACCCAACGAGAGAGTCATAGGCACATGCCCAACTAGAGAGTCACAATGTACTACGTCTATCTGCATTAGCCGACATTCAAATTCTCCCAGGTCGTCTATTCTGTGTGGGCTTGCAGGTCGAATGCCATTGCTAACATTCTTTTATTTCTGAAGTGTCAAGGCCACACATCCTTCATAATTGTGCAACCTCAAAATCTGACAGACAGACATTTGTTACGTATAAACTGCCCTTGGAGGTCTTGGGCTTTTGACATTTTTGTTACAAATGTACATGGTTGACAATTCTCCTGAGTAATGAAACTCCAACACTAGATGGCATTCCTGATGTCTTCAATCAAATTTAAATTTTTAGTCCAAACCGCGAGGGATACGATAGGGAAAAAGGTGAAAACTGAAAATGTCATGTAATAATTGTTTGATTTTTCCCTTAGACAAGTAACCCCTCCTCCAATTTATTTTCAATAGCATAACCAAAATAACAGTTTTATAGTCTTAATATAGCCAGGTGGCCAGGTGCCAAGCTGGCATTCATACATAAAATGCTGCCAGTTGCTTTTTTATACGTAAATGACATTCAAATAGGTGTATAAAGTCAGCATATCGTATTAAACCAATCTACCATTACAAATGTGTCTTGTTAGTCACATAGCAGACTGGTTTTATCGTTAATCTAGTCTGGCAACATTTATTCTTTTTTGAAATGTTTATGTTCTTCATGCTCCAGATTTTATCACCTAAGATGCCATATGGCATATAAGACATCCAGCTGCTCTTTTGACTACCTGGGCAGCTTTCAGTAAAATGGTGTTGTTCTGATCATTATTATTATAGCTGTAGCATATGACAGACTGGAACAGAGACTTGGGGGTAGGTGTTGCTTAGACTTGGGGCACCATTAAACAGATTTCCTTTACGAGGCTTGTACTGATAAATGGTAGAAGTCATAGCTTCATTATATGTGTCAATGGATTGCTAACAATAAAAAATACAACAAAAGAAAAATACTGCAGATGCTGCAAATCTGAAATAAAAGCAAAAAGTGCTGGAAATACTCAGCAGGTCAGGCAGCATCTGTGGGGAGAGAAACAGAGTTAACATTTCAGGTCAATGACCTTTCATCAGAACTGAACACAAAATTATGCTTAAAGTTTGAGGCATAAGGGATAGTCACGGGACAATGAGGGGACAAGATGGCCATGTATATTGGATTTCTGGCGATTTGGTGTGTTTGACTATTTTGTCCTGGGAGGCGTCCTATTATCCCTCTTCTGTAGTGATTAATGTTTACAAATGTCCTTTGTCAAGAGAGGATATTAAAGGTATTACTGGTTAGTTTTATGATTTTCTGTGAGCACTGCAAGGGATCTAGAAGGAATTCACTTTGTCATGCCAATAGTGGGGGAGGGGGGGGGCGCAGTGGGGGGGGGGTTACTCCTTTTATTGGAAAAAGTCAGTGGTGTTCTCCTGCCCATTGGCTTGTGCCACAGGCAGTGGGGTATAATAACCCACCTTCTCTCTTTCCTGAATACTTCATTGTGAGCAGGGGATTGGTCTTTTTTTGAAATTCATTCATTGACGGGATGTGGGTGTCGCTGGCAATGCCAGCATTTATTGCCCATCCCTAATTACCCTTGAGAAGGTGGTGGTGAGCCGCCTTCTTGATCCGCTGTAGTCCGCATGTTGCTGACTTTGTTGTATTGGTTTGGTATAACTGAGTTGCTTGTTAGGCCATTTCAGAGGGCAGTTAAGAGTCAACCATATTGCTGTGGGTCACATATAGGCCAAACTGGGTAAGAATGGCAGATTTCCTTCCCGAAAGGACATTAGTGAACCAGTTGGGTTTTTACGACAATCCGGTAGTTTCTATGGGCTAGAACCTCCACTTTTGAGCTTATCGCCCAAAAATGGGCATTATTTCCAGCGTGGGCATTAAAAAAGGGGTTTCAGAAGACCAGCTTCTCGCCCATTCTCAAAACACCTAGTTTACATTTTTGAAAATGGGCGTTACCGCGAGCGATATCAAATGGCCGCAAGCGTAAAATTTTTTTGACCTTCTGCCGTAAAGTGTGGCCGTCCTTAGCAACGGCATGGCAACGCTCAATTCCCATGATTCAGGAGGTCAAGGGTCATCATGACTTGCGCAGAAGAGGAGACAGAGAGAGAGGGAGCTCAGAGGGACTGAAAGCGTGTGTGCTTGTTTGGCTGTTTTGGGAGGAACGACGGAGTATCACCAATAGCAAAAAGCCTACTAAGTACCAAGAACACAGTTGGCACTGAGTTTTTGTCCAACAAATAAGATATAACATGGAAGGGAAGGAGGAGGCCCTGGAGCTGGTAGTCAGGAACACTGGTGGCAGAGGGCTCCCAGTGGTCCCGGAGCGCCGCACTGCACCCCAAGGTGACGCACCCCTATTGCCAACCACACGAGAGCCAGCAGCGACATCTTGCTATGGCTCGGAGCACGCTCCCACCTTGCGACCGTCCTCTCCCGTATCTGTCCAAGCAGCACTTCGGCCGTCATCGCCCCCTCGCCCCGCCCCCCGCAATGAAGCATCGCCTGAGGACCTCCTCGGCCAGGCGGCTTGGAGTCAGGAGGGTATAAGGGGAAGGGGTAGAGGTGGAGAGAAGACGTGGCGGGGGGTGGGGGGGGGTTATTGGTTTGTACAGAAATAATGATTTCAGACTAATGTTCTGTTTAAATATTTTTTATTTAACAAAACCTTGTAGCACATTGGCTCAGATAGCTGCACCATTACACTCTGATGATTCCTTATCAAAGGGTATTGATATGTCCTTACTATACAGTATAAATGCACACGAGGCCCATACTTGAGAGAAGGTCACTCTGTGACCAGTCACCTTTATTACCAAGACCTCTCAAGTGATGAAGGTGGGTGGAGCTTCCACTTTTATACCTGAAAGTCCAGGTTAGGAGTGTCTCCCACAAGTTCACCCGCTTATGGTCAATGTTCTCGTTTTGAGTACTGTTGAGGAGAATGACTCATCAGGGGAGGGCAGCAGCAGCCAAGTTCATGGCACCGTGGCTGGCTCAGCTGCACAGGAGGGCAAGAAAAAGAGTGGGACAGCAATAGTGATAGGGGATTCAATGGCGAGGGGAATAGATAGGCGTTTCTGCGGCCGCGACCGAGACTCCAGGATGGTATGTTGCCTCCCTGGTGCAAGGGTCAAGGATGTCTCGGAGCGGGTGCAGGACATTCTGAAATGGGAGGGAGAACAGCCAGTTGTCGTGGTGCACATTGGTACCAACGACATAGGTAAAAAAAGGGATGAGGTCCTACGAAACGAATTTAAGGAGCTAGGAGCTAAATTAAAAAGTAGGACCTCAAAAGTAGTAATCTCGGGATTGCTACCAGTGCCACGTGATAATCAGAGTAGGAATCGCAGGATAGCACAGATGAATACGTGGCTTGAGCAGTGGTGCAGCAGGGAGGGATTCAAATTCCTGGGGCATTGGGACCGGTTCTGGGGGAGGTGGGACCAGTACAAACCGGACGGTCTGCACCTGGGCAGGACTGGAACCAATGTCCTAGGGGGAGTGTTTGCCAGTGCTGTTGGGGAGGATTTAAACTAATATGGCAGGGGGATGGGAACTAATGCAAGGAGACAGAGGGAAACAAAAAGGAGGCAAAAGCAAAAGACAGAAAGGAGATGAGGTAAAGTGGAGGGCAGAGAAACCCAAGGCAAAGAACAAAAAGGGCCACTGTACAGCAAAATTCTAAAAGGACAAAGGGTGTTAAAAAAACAAGCCTGAAGGCTTTGTGTCTTAATGCAAGGAGTATCTGCAATAAGGTGGATGAATTAATTGTGCAAATAGATGTTAACAAATATGATGTGATTGGGATCACGGAGACGTGGCTCCAGGATGATCAGGGCTGGGAACTCAACATTCAGGGGTATTCAACATTCGGGAAGGATAGAATAAAAGGAAAAGGAGGTGGGGTAGCATTGCTGGTTAAAGAGGAGATTAATGCAATAGTTAGGAAAGACATTAGCTTGGATGATGTGGAATCTATATGGGTAGAGCTGCAGAACACCAAAGGGCAAAAAACGTTAGTAGGAGTTGTGTACAGACCTCCAAACAGTAATAGGGATGTTGGGGAGGGCATCAAACAGGAAATTAGGGGTGCATGCAATAAAGGTGTAGCAGTTATAATGGGTGACTTTAATATGCACATAGATTGGGCTAGCCAAACTGGAAGCAATACGGTGGAGGAGGATTTCCTGGAGTGCATAAGGGATGGTTTTCTAGACCAATATATTGAGGAACCAACTAGGGGGGAGGCCATCTTAGACTGGGTGTTGTGTAATGAGAGAGGATTAATTAGCAATCTCATTGTGCGAGGCCCCTTGGGGAAGAGTGACCATAATATGGTGGAATTCTGCATTAGGATGGAGAATGAAACAGTAAATTCAGAGACCATGGTCCAGAACTTAAAGAAGGGTAACTTTGAAGGTATGAGGCGTGAATTGGCTAGGATAGGTTGGCGAATGATACTTAGGGGGTTGACTGTGGATGGGCAATGGCAGACATTTAGAGACCGCATGGATGAATTACAACAATTGTACATTCCTGTCTGGCGTAAAAATAAAAAAGGGAAGGTGGCTCAACCGTGGCTATCTAGGGAAATCAGGGATAGTATTAAAGCCAAGGAAGTGGCATACAAATTGGCCAGAAATAGCAGCGAACCTGGGGACTGGGAGAAATTTAGAACTCAGCAGAGGAGGACAAAGGGTTTGATTAGGGCAGGGAAAATGGAGTATGAGAAGAAGCTTGCAGGGAACATTAAGGCGGATTGCAAAAGTTTCTATAGGTATGTAAAGAGAAAAAGGTTAGTAAAGACAAATGTAGGTCCCCTGCAGTCAGAATCAGGGGAAGTCATAACGGGGAACAAAGAAATGGCAGACCAATTGAACAAGTACTTTGGTTCGGTATTCACTAAGGAGGATACAAACAACCTTCCGGATATAAAAGGGGTCAGAGGGTCTAGTAAGGAGGGGGAACTGAGGGAAATCTTTATTAGTCGGGAAACTGTGTTGGGGAAATTGATGGGATTGAAGGCTGATAAATCCCCAGGGCCTGATGGACTGCATCCCAGAGTACTTAAGGAGGTGGCCTTGGAAATAGCGGATGCATTGACAGTCATTTTCCAACATTCCATTGACTCTGGATCAGTTCCTATGGAGTGGAGGGTAGCCAATGTAACCCCACTTTTTAAAAAAGGAGGGAAAGAGAAAACACGGAATTATAGACCTGTCAGCCTGACATCGGTAGTGGGTAAAAGGATGGAATCAATTATTAAGGATGTCATAGCAGTGCATCTGGAAAATGGTTACATGATAGGTCCAAGTCAGCATGGATTTGTGAAAGGGAAATCATGCTTGACAAATCTTCTGGAATTTTTTGAGGATGTTTCCAGTAAAGTGGACAAAGGAGAACCAGTTGATGTGGTATATTTGGACTTTCAGAAGGCTTTCGACAAGATCCCACACAAGAGATTAATGTGCAAAGTTAAAGCACATGGGATTGGGGGTAGTGTGCTGACGTGGATTGAGAACTGGTTGGCAGTGACTAGTGGGGTGCCGCAAGGTTATGTGCTGGGGCCCCAGCTGTTTACATTGTACATTAATGATTTAGATGAGGGGATTAAATGCAGTATCTCCAAATTTGCGGATGACACTAAGTTGGGTGGCAGTGTGAGCTGCGAGGAGGATGCTATTAGGCTGCAGAGTGACTTGGATAGGTTAGGTGAGTGGGCAAATGCATGGCAGATGAAGTATAATGTGGATAAATGAGAGGTTATCCACTTTGGTGGTAAAAACACAGAGACAGATTATTATCTGAATGGTGACAGATTAGGAAAAGGGAAGGTGCAACGAGACCTGGGTGTCATGGTACATCAGTCATTGAAGGTTAGCATGCAGGTACAGCAGGCGGTTAAGAAAGCAAATGGCATGTTGGCCTTCATAGCGAGGGGATTTGAATACAGGGGCAGGGAGGTGTTGCTACAGTTGTACAGGGCCTTGGTGAGGCCACACCTGGAGTATTGTGTACAGTTTTGGTCTCCTAACTTGAGGAAGGATATTCTTGCTATTGAGGGAGTGCAGCGAAGATTCACCAGACTGATTCCCGGGATGGCAGGACTGACCTATCAAGAAAGACTGGATCAACTGGGCTTGTATTCACTGGAGTTCAGAAGAATGAGAGGGGACCTCATGGAAACGTTTAAAATTCTGACGGGTTTAGACAGGTTAGATGCAGGAAGAATGTTCCCAATGTTGGGGAAGTCCAGAACCAGGGGTCACAGTCTGAGGATAAGGGGTAAGCCATTTAGGACCGAGATGAGGAGAAACTTCTTCACCCAGAGAGTGGTGAACCTGTGGAATTCTCTACCACAGAAAGTAGTTGAGGCCAATTCACTAAATATATTCAAAAGGGAGTTAGATGAAGTCCTTACTACTCGGGGGATCAAGGGTTATGGCGAGAAAGCAGGAATGGGGTACTGAAGTTTCATGTTCAGCCATGAACTCATTGAATGGCGGTGCAGGCTGGAAGGGCTGAGTGGCCTGCTCCTGCACCTATTTTCTATGTTTCTATGTTTCTCAAGGTGTACAACTTAGGTCAGCTTATACATGGGTTACAATGATATTTGAATAAATGACATCACCTCTCCCCCAAAGTCTTATTGGGATCACAGGTTAAGTCTCTCTGGTGGTTTACGCTCCCTTGCAGAGCGCCTGAGTTGAGGCTCCGGTGGTTTAGCGCTGGCCTGAGTGTCTGCTGTTTGCGGTGCCTCAGGCCTGTCCGGACTGCCCACAGTGACTGGGCTCTCCTCCAGTTGGTTCCAGTGTTCGGTCACCTGTGGTGGAGTAAACTCTCCGTCATGTTCTTCCTCTGCTTCTTCTATGGGTTGCTGAACCTCCTTTTAGTTTGATCCACGTGTTTGCGGCAGATTTGTCCATTGGTAACTTTATCTACCAAAACCCCATTCCCCTCTTTGGCAATCACAGTGCCCGCAAGCCATTTGGGCTCTGCAGCGTAATTAGGAACAAAAATAGGGTCATTGACATCAATACATCACGCCCTCGCATTCCTGTCATGGTAGTCACATTGTGACTGATGCCTGCTCTCAATAATTTCTTTCATAGTAGGGTGCATGAGGGATAACCTGGTTTTGAGCGTCCTTTTCATTAGCAGCTCTGCGAGCGAGCATGGTTTGGATCTATTGGCCAACAGGAGGCGTGATAAGCGGCTTTGTAGGGAACCCCCTTGGAATCTGAGCATCCCCTGTTTGATTATCTGCACTGCTCGTTCCGCCTGGCCGTTTGAGGCCAGCTTGAACGGTGCCATTCTGACATGATTGATTCCATTGCCTGCCATGAAGTCTTGGAATTCAGTGCTTGTGAAGCACGGGCCATTGTCGCTGACCAAGACATCCGGTAGACCAGGGGCAGCGAACATTGCCCGTAGATTTTCTACCGTGGCAGAGGATGTGCTTGAATTTAAAATGGCACACTCAATCCATTTGGAGTAGGTGTCTACAACAACCAAAAACATTTTTCCCATGAAAGGAACTGCGTAGTCCACATGGATGTGTGACCATGGCTTGGCGGGCCAGGACCAAGGGCTAAGGGGGGCTTCCCTACGTGCGTTGCCCAGCTGAGCACACGTGT
Organism: Pristiophorus japonicus; assembly: GCF_044704955.1. NCBI lineage: Eukaryota > Metazoa > Chordata > Chondrichthyes > Pristiophoridae > Pristiophorus > Pristiophorus japonicus. The sequence continues at coordinate 138,242,438 of NC_091978.1, read as the reverse complement.
TGCACCTGCGAACACAAAGTTCCAGGTCTGCATCTATCCCTGGCCACCAAACGTGTGACCTGGCAATTGCCTTTATCATGACAATGCCTGGGTGCTCATTGTGAAGTTCTCTGATAAACACCTCTCTGCCCATCTGGGGCATAACTACTCGATTTCCCCACAGTAGACAATTGGCCTGAATCGAGAGTTCATCCTTGCGCCTATGAAACGGTTTAAATTCCTCAGGGCAGCCAGTCCCCATTCAAGACACATTTCTTAACTAAAGACAATAGCGGGTCTTTATTTGTCCAGACTTTAATCTGACGGGCTGTCACAGGTGAGCCTTCGCTTTCGCTTTCGTAAGCTTCAACAGCCATGACCATCTCAGCATCATTCTCAGTTGCCACCTTAGTGGTGGCTCGTGGGAGCCTGCTGAGTGCATCGCCGCAGTTATCAGTGCCCGGTCTGTGCCGAATTGTGTAGTCTGTAGGGGAGGATGAAAACCCCCTCATTTTACCCAGAAGGAAAAGGGCTGTGGGATCAGTCTGTGCTGTGAATTGAAACCGATGGAAGGAAAACTTTGGGACACAAATGAATTTTATAGGGGCAGACGAGGCCTGCAGGGGATAAAAGGGGGTGCATTCATGGAGACCCCCCCCCAGTGTTTGGACTCATAGGAAATGGAATTTAATTTGGAACTATCTACCAGAAAGTTTGAAATCCTAAAGTGCACATGGAAGAAACTACGAACTTTAATCAAATTTGGGATTTTTAAAAGGTGTATGTTGGGTCTGCAAGAAAAGGGGTGGAGTCAATATCAAAAGGGCCAGTTTGGACATTGGAACTAATCAAATTGTCTGGGAACTGTATACCCTCGAAGCTTGCCCCTTGAAAACATTAGCATTTAAACAATGCCACATACATATTCCAACACCTTTTTCATCAGGCATAGAAATATTTGGCTCAGGCCAGACTAGCACAATGGCTACAGGAGGCCAATGCAATCAACACGCACTCAAATCTTGAGTAGGTTATCAGTGGAAAAAAAAAACCCAATCTAAAGCTGCTGCATTTTTCAAAATCAAAAATCCACCAATAAAAAAGGGGTTTCTGACGTAGTGAAAAGGAAGTGATGATTTTCCCTGCCCTCGTCATCCAACAACCACAACCAGCAAGCCTCTCGACACTGAAGGAAAACCAGTGTCCGAAGACACCAAAGATAGAAGAAACAAACCACCAGACTGCGGAAGGCACAGTAGTGAGTATAACCTCTGGTCCCCAGAACTCCCAACTCAGTTAGGCCAGGAAAGGTGGGAGGTTGGGCATTGTACTGCTAAACTGGTGTAAAGATTTTCAATTGGGTCCGTTTTAGTGGGATTTAGGGGGATTGTTTTGTTGGTGTATTGCTGTTTGTTGAGTTACACCTTGTCAAATAAATTGGAAGCCTAAAGTTCCTCTTGGAATCACCTTGTCTCAGTTCTATTGTATTACATCTCCCGATCGTGAGTCTTATGTCAGAATCGTGTAAGGGAAGCTAGGAGCGCCTCGAAAATGCTCAACTGTGTGTCACAGGCTAGGGAAGAAGGAGTTAGGAGTGTTTGACACTCACAGGTGCCTCACAGGCTAGGCATAAGCTGCGGGGACGCACGAGTCTCAAAACCCCCTTCATAAGCTGTGGACACAGTCTCTCCAGGGGTGCTCTTGCAGCATTCAGGGTACCTCACAGGCCAGGCATAAGCTGTGAGGGCAGAAGCCCAGAGAGAGACACCCAAGGCATAACAACAACCCTGTGAAAACCCCTTACAGTCATAGACGGCTAACGTAAGTGCCCACCTCTGTATGCGGGCCGATGCATTCGCATTTATGGCCTTGTTGTCGGCCAAAAGGGACGTTAGGAGTTTGTGATCTGTCTCCAGCTCAAACTTCCTGCCAAACAGGTACTGGTGCATTTTTTTTACTGCATATACACATGCTAGCACTTCCTTTTCTACCATCCCGTAGCCCCTTTCTGCCTAGGACAGACTTCTGGAGGCATAAGCTACCAGCTGTAACTGACCATTGGCATTCACATGCTGCAACACACACCCGGCCCCATAGGACGACGCATCGCACATTAAAACAAGTTTCTTAAACAGGTCATATCACGTTAACAGTTTGTTGGAGCATAACAAATTGCGTGCTCTATCAAAAGCCCTTTCCTGGCTGTCTCCCCAGACCCAATCGCGACCTTTGCATAGGAGCACATGTAGCGGCTCTAACAGCGTGCTCAATTTGGGAAGAAAGTTACCAAAATAGTTCAGGAGCCCCAGGAACGAACGCAGCTCCGTCGTGTTATGGGGTCTGGGTGCTCTCTGGATCGCTTCCGTTTTGGATGCAATAGGTCTGATCCCGTCTGCTGCTACCCTCCTCCCCAGTAATTCTACCTCTGGAGCTAAGAAGACGCACTTCGCCTTTTTCAGTCGCAGCCCTACCCAGTCCAGTCTGCGTAGCACGTCCTCCAGGTTGTGGAGGTGTTCTTCAGTATCGCGACCCGTGATGAGGATGTCTTCTTGAAAAACCACTGTCCTTGGAATCGACTTGAGGAGGCTTTCCATATTTCACTGAAAGATCGCGGCGTCCGAACGAATCCCGAACGGACATCTGTCATACTCAAACAACCCCTTGTGTGTCGTGATGGTGGTCAGCTTCTTCGACTCACTCGCCAGCTCCTGGGTCATATAAGCTGAGGTTAGGTCCAATTTTGAAAAAAGTTTGCCACCGGATAGCATCGCAAAGAGGTCCTCTGCTCTCAGTAGCGGGTACTGGTCTTGGAGCGACACCCGATTGATGGTGGCCTTGTATTCGCCACATATCCTGATGACCCATCCGCCTTGAGCACCGGCACAATTGGGCTTGCCCAGTCACTGAATTCGACAGGCGAGATGATGCCTTCCCTCAGTAGGCGGTCCAATTCGCCTTCTATCTTTTCTCGCATCACATACGGCACCGCTCTGGCCTTGTGGTGTACTGGCCTAGCATCCGGGTTTATGTGAATCACTACCTTGGCCCCCATGGAAGTGCCGATGCCGGGTTGAAATAATGAGTCAAATTTGTCCAGGACCTGTGAGCATGATACTCGCTCCACAAAGGAAATTGCATTGACATCGCCCCATTTCCAGTTCATGACAGCAAGCCAACTCCTCCCCAGTAGTGCGGGACCGTCCCCCGGGACAATCCAGAGTGGCAACCTGTTCTCCAAATCTTTGTGGGTCATGACTACCGTGGCGCTGCCTCGCACCGGAATGATCTCCTTTGTATATGTCTGTAGCTGTGCGTCAATCTGCAATAACTTTGGCCTCCTGGCCTTGGACACCCACAACCTTTCGAACTCATTAGGGACTGGCTGGCCCGCGTGTCTAGTTCTATTACTACTGGGATGCCATTGAGGAGCACTTTCATCATTATCGGTGGTGTCCTGGTATATGAACTATAGAGGTGCTCCACATGAACTCGCTGAACTTCAGCTTCCAGCGGTTTCCCCCAGTATTCATTTGGCCTCGTAGGGCTTACATCGGGTCTGTCCTCTTTGTACATCAACCTGGCTGCAGGCTTCCTGCACATACGCGCCAAGTGACTGCTGACGTTGCAGTTTCTGCAGGTATATTGCTGCAAGCTCTGGCTGGGTGTTTGCCTCCACACCTCCAGCATGAGCTGGGAAACAAAAGGCCCATTACCAGTCGATCGTCTCTGACTGTCTCTGTAACTGTCCTTAAGCGCACCATTAACAGGTGTTGATGGCCCCATTACTGGCCGCATTGTCCATTGCGATGGCATGAATCGCCGTTCAGCTAGCCATTGTCTCTGCTGAATTCTCCCTTTGGGTTCGACTGCATGCTGGGGCATGTCCGATTGCCCTTGTCTGCCTGGAGAACTGTGTGCCGTGTTAACAATGTTGACTCCTTGGTCGTTTGTCACATTTGAGCCAAGATTTTTGTCATACATCATTCTGGTCTCTTCCTCCCCTGAGATAAATGTCTGGGCTATCAGAGCCGCCACTTCCAAGGTCAAATCTTTGGTCTCAATCAGTTTCCTGAAAACCCCAGCGTGCCCGATGCCCTCAATAAAAAAGTCTCGCAGCCTCTCTGCTCTGCATGCATCTGGGAACTTACATAGGCTTGCCAGTCGCCGGAGATCTGCCACAAAGTCTGGAACGCTTTGCCCTTGTCGCTGCCAGTGCGTGTAAAACCGGTGTCTCACCATGTGCATGCTGCTTGCCAGTTTAAGGCGTTCCCCGATCAACTTACTGAGCTCTTCGAACGTCTTGTCCGCCGGCTTCTCTGGCACTAGAAGGTTCTTCATCAGGGAGTACGTTCTGAATCCACAAACTGTCAGGAGATGAGCCCTGGGTTCGTCGTCCAAATCCTGTCCCAACCATTCCTTAGTGACAAAACTTTGCTGTAGTCTCTCACCAACACAATACCTCTCTTCTGTGCTGCTAGTGGCCATGCTCACGTGGTTTAAATCCCAGTTTCTCATCGTCAATGATATGTCCTTACTGAACAGTATAAATGCACACGAGGCCCGTACTTGAGAGAAGGTCACTCTGTGACCAGTCACCTTTATTACCAAGACCTCAAGTGATGAAGGTGGGTTGAACTCCCCCTTTTATACCTGAAAGTCCAGGTTGGGAGTGTCTCCCAAATTCACCCTCTTGTGGTCAATATTCTCAAAGTGTACAACTTAGGTCAGCTTATACATGGGTTCCAATGATAGTTGAATACATGACAGGTATAATCACACTTAACTTCAATCAGCTTAAACTTTAACTGCCACCAAGGTGATGCCCACTATTGATGTATGACCTGCACACCCAGCAGTGCGTCAGCCTTGTAAATAACACCAACGTTCTTTCAGGCGAAGCGATCATTGATGAGCTCCTGACGTAAGGCTCTTACAGCTATCATGCTACCACAGGCCCTTTCATGTGGTCTACAGGGGGGCGGGTGTATGACTTCAGCATCAGCCTGATTGTCTGGCCCGATGTCAGCATCCGCCTCCTTGTCCTCCTCTTCCTCTCTCTGGTGAGGTGGACTGTCAGGCTAATCAGGCAATTCTTGTCCCCTCATGATAGCCATGTTGTGTAGCATGGAGCACACCACCACGAATTGAGCTACCTGTTCAGGGTGGTATTGGAGCTCGCCTCCTGAGTGGTCCAGGCATCGAAAGTGCTGCTTCAGCACTCCAATGATTTTCTCCATGATATTGCAAGTTGTTCTGTGGCTCTCATTGTATCGCCTCTTGGCCTCGGTGTGGGCGTCATGCAGGGGGCTGATCAGCCAGGTGGTGAGGCCATATCCTTTGTCCCCAAGCATCCAGCATTGACCTCGTGGCTCATTGTTAAACAAGTCAGATACAGTGCTCTTACGCAGGATGTGAGCATCATGGATGCTGCCCGGAAATTGAGCATTCACTGCCAGTATAATTTGCTGGTGGTCAACAACCAGCTGGACATTCAGAGAGTGGAATCCCTTTTGGTTCCTGAAAACCTCAGCATCCGGAAAAGGTGCCCGCATCGCGATGTGCGTGCAGTCTATTGCTCCCTGCACCTTGGCGAAGTTTGCAGTTCTGGAGAATCCTAGAGCCCTCTCACTCTGTGCCTCCCTGGTCATAGGGAAGCTGATCCAGTCCCTCCTGCGTGTATACAGGGCTTCAGTGACTTGTCTAATGCAGTGACGTATGGCATGCTGAGAATGTCTGTGAATGTTGCCAGCTATGGCCTGAAAGGCACCCGAGGCATAATGCCGTTTCGTACATTGCGCATATAATGCAGTGGAGTGTTGCTTCGGCGCTGTTGAGTCTGCTGCATGTATTTTGGTCACCAAGAGAGGTTGAGAAAGGACAGGCCCCATTGCAGTAGCTCTCTGTTTTCCATCGAGTGCTCACAAACAAAGAATATCCCGACAAACACACCAATTCCAATCGATCACAGTGTGGTCAAGATGTTTTTAGAGATGTTCACATCAACTCCAACGACCTGCAGAGTACATCCGAACTCCGCCGAGGTTGAAGCACAGCTGTCTTTTAATAGATGCGACATGTGATCTAGAACATGGCGTCCATAACGCTGTGATTCATCCCGGTTAGTTCCACTTTTTCTGGGCGTTTTTTTTGAGCGAGTGATATTGTGGGCGATATGTGTGCGAGGTGGTGAAATTGACAATGGGCGATCTCCATGGCCACTAGTTTTGGCTTCTTTACGACAAAAAAAATATTGAATCTTGCCGTTAATTCCGTGCGGAAAGTAAGGCTGGGCAATATTCTGGGTGTTGAATGCGCCCATTCTGCTGATTCCGCGCAAAAAAAGTGGGCGGGCTGTATTATTTTTTCTCGCCGTTAAGCACATGGGGAAAGTAATGCTCGGCGATAAATTTCCGAAAAATGTCCGTCAGTTTCTATTTTGTGCAAAAATGGGCAATATATGGGCGTTATACGCCATTTCAGTCGTAAAATGGGCAGTAAGTGGGTGTTAAGCATGCAAAAAAAGTGATCACCATTACTGACAGTAGCTTTTTTTAAATTCCAGATTTATTTAATGAACTGAATTTAAAATTCCCCAAGCTGTCGTGGTGGGATTTGAACTCACATCTCCAGATTATTAGTCCAAGCCTCTGGATTACTAGTCCAGTAACATAACCACTATGCTACTGTACCCCATTGCAGCACTTTCATCATCTATGCTTGGAAGGCTCACTCCCTTTGCAAAGGCCAAATTATGGAGGATGTTGCAATTCTGGAAAACCTTGCTGGACCATAATGCAGGTTTCCCCTGACCTGTCCAAACACCAGATATTGGACTTGAAAATTCTGATGACCTTGTAGCACTCAAGGCCTCGTTGAATCTGTCTTGGGCCTCTGTGCCTGGATTCTGATAAGTTGTCGTCAGACAAGGCTGAAGCAGGTACCCCTGATCTCAGATCAGTCCTCCCCCTATCACGTTGCTGTGGATGAGCAGTGCCGATCTCCTGGATTGCCTGAGAATGAACAGGATAGCAGTAATGATATGCAAAATGAGGTGGCTAGCATCACTCACTATCTAGACATTGAGGGAATTAAATTCTTTCCTGTTCGTAACTTTGATGGGGCTTTCAGACAGAGCCTTTATAGCCACATGGGTGCCATTAACGAGGGAAATGTATAAGGTGCGGTTAATCTGCTATCGGTCATTTCACTATCATCAAAAGTTTAAATTACCCCTGTATATCAGTATGTAGTCAGCAAACAGCTGTTAAGCTGAGTCAGCAATGCTGCATAGAATCAGTGGGATGCTCATCCTCTTCTGTGCTGGTTTATTTTCTCAGCTGTCAATGTTTATAACATTCTGTACTGTTTGGCTGCTGCTGTGCACTGAATTTTAAAAATTTCATTGACATTGTGAGATCCACAGCCATGAAGGATGCTGATCTCTATTGACTCTAGGGATGATGCACCTGATGTTAATATCAGCTGAGTGTATTAGCTTTCTGTGAGGGGTCACTGGTTTGAAAGTAATGTCAGTATAGTATAAACAGAAGGTGATGTAGCCAGCATTGAGGTACAATAGACATTTCCATTGTCAGTTAGAGGAGGCTGGCCATAATCCACTTGAGGTTTTGTCACACATTAGAGATCGAGGGGGAGAAATACACTTGCACCAAAAAATAGGCGCAAAATGGGCGTAGCAACTGCTGCATGTGCTCAATGATGTCAGTGAGAAACCTGAGCCAAATGAGTGCTCGTGGCTCATTTGATTATGACTGGTGTGTTGCCAGCCTTAGTTGTTTTGTTTCTGGCAGCTTACCAATAGTGGAGGGGAAAATAGGGGGTGGAGGGGAGATGGGCGAGAAATTGGAAATTGGGATGGCAGCCGGCATCTCTTAAGGGTTTTGAATCATTGCTTTGAGTCATTGCCATTGTTGTGTATGTATAATATAAGTATACTCCTTGTACACTCAATGTACAGTTACATAAGACTACTGAATGTACCTTCACACTGTATATACTATGCTTGTACCACCAGAGGGTGCAACTGGTGGAGACCTAGGGGTGTCACCTGTACACGACAGGTAAACAGGTATAAAATGGAGCTCACCATAGTGTACCCTCACTCAGGAGCTGTAATAAATGGACTAAGGTCACCATAGTTCAGGTACAATACCTTGCCTCGTGGATTCATTACTAGATTGCTTACAGACACAATAACTGGTGACGAGATTACGAATCTCCATGCGAAAAATGGCTAACCTTGGCACGTTTCAACAATTTGCCGAAGGGGAAGATTGGGAGGCCTTTGTGAAAAGGCTCGAACACTTTTTCATTGCGAACGACCTGGCAGGAGACACACTGACCTCGCTGTGTGATAAGGGCAGAGCTATCCTGCTCAGCAGTTGTGGGCCCACCGTGTATGGCCTCATCAGGGACTTGCTAGCCCCAGAGAAGACAACAACCAAAACATACGCAGAGCTCGTAACGATGAAACAGGAACAGTTCAAACCTAAAGAGAGCATCCTCACAGCCAGACATCGGTTCTACACCCACCGGCGGCCCGAAGGCCAAGAAATCGCGAAATATGCTGCAGACCTCAGACAATTGGCTGCACCGTGTGATTTTGGGCGACCACCTCATCGAAGTGCTGCAGGACATCTTTGTTATTAGAATCGGCCACGAGGGCCTTCTCAACAGGCTGCTTTCTGCAGACACCACGGTCACCCTGCAGAAGGCAATTAACGTGAGCCAGGCATTCATGGCCTCGGCCTGCGATTCCAAGCGGATGACTCACCCTCAGGACTCTAACCCGGCAAGTACTGTGAACTGACTGGCACCTTTCAGAGGCAAGGCTGCTGCAAGTGGTCTCTCTCAGGGTAGAGAGAACAGAACCCTGAGTCCCGCAACCCTGAGTTCACCACATGGGGCCAAGCGGCCAGCCCCATGCTGGCGCTGTGAAGGAAATCACAGGGCCCACCAGTGCCGCTACAAAGATTATACTTGCAAAGGCTGTAACACAAAGGGCCATCTCCAGCGAATGTGCAAGAGAAATTGTACTCACCGAGTCGATGAAGAGTTGGCCGATCATCTGGACTCCAGCGACGACGAAAAGAGAGTCCATGAGGCAGCTCAGCCCCACGAAGAGGTGTACGGAGTGTTTACCTGAATCACCGAGAGTTCTCCTTTGAAAATGGAAGTTGAAATCAACAGTGTTCCAGTCACGATGGAAGTGGACACAGGGGCAAGCTAATAGTTGATGAATCAGGCGATCTTTGAGAAACTCTGGGACAATCCAATTGAATGACCTAAAATGTTCCTGATCCTGCTCACCTACACAAACGACACCATCCCAGTCGTTGGCAGCGTGGATGTCCAGGTGTCCTATGGCGGCGCGATGCACAAGTTACCTTTGTGGATCGTTGCTGATGATGGTCCAACACTGCTAGGAAGAAGATGGATGAAACAAATCCATTGGAGCTGGGAAAACCTCCAGCCTCCAACGATTGACGTCCTACTTGGCCCCGAATTTGGATCCAGCACAACAGCTGAAAAACCAACCGCCCAACTCGACTGCATGGAGACGACACAGACCGCTCAACCCAAAGGCGAGACGATCCAGCCGAAAAGAACCCGACCTCACCTTCCTGGCTCCAGTGGCAGGATTCCGGAGGAAGAAAATCAGCGCAGAAGGCAACTTCCCTACTTCCGTGGCAGAACCTGGGGAAAAAAGGATCAGCGCAGCCTACCTCGTGGAGAGAAAAAAGATGGTGCCACACCACGAAGTGAAGCGCCTGAAGTAAAGATGGCGGCGGCCAGACGACGAGGGTCAGCGTTGATGGAGTAACACGTGATGCCGAGCAGCGAACTGGATTGGGGTAAAGATTGTAAGGCCGTCTTAAAGGAGACCGACAACCCATCACAATTAAAGGGACAGTTCCACTCTTTGTACAGCAATGCCGGTAATACACATGTAAAAGATGTAATTGACAAATGCAACCATGTAAATGTAACTAACCGTGTCGAGTTGGGCAATTGCGGTCGGAGCCAATGTATTACAACAATAAATGAAGAAATGATGTGCGATGCCGGGTTCCACATGTATGCCAACAAAATCAAGGACAACCTCCTGTCGGAAGCACCCAGGTCCAGCGGGCTACCCAATCATGTAACCTGCACCTCCAGGACCAATGTGATGCCCCAGGGAGCGTGGCCACACACAGAGGGAGCATACCAGCTGCAGGGCCAGCGATCAGCGGATGGCAAAGGTACCCTGCCCCAGATCAGCTCGATCTCTCTGGCCACCAGGGCCAGTACCGGGAGCAAGAGGCTAGCACCCTCCAGCCCTCCCAACGGGACCTGGGATGACCAGGCTCCCACTACCGCTGAAGGGCAGCAGGGAGACACTGCAGCCCTCAAAGGAGGACAGGGAGGCCACACACTCCTGTGGCTCTGCCCACCACTAGGCAACAGCAAAGGCCCTGAGACTCAGCCAGGTGAGCGATCCGAGCCCACCCAGATGGCAGGGGGCGCAGCACCGCCATCAAACAACCTGGACACGGTCCGGTCACTCTGGAATTAGCGTTCTCACCCACCTGCACCTACACCTGCACCCAGGGGCAAGACTGTGATACCACGTATGTACCTTACCTGAAAAATGTACTTGTTCCACTACTGCTAAACCCAAACAGTGATGTAATTGATCCTATGTTTTTTTTGTTCTTTCTTCATGTACATGTATGCACATGCAGGTGTTGAGCCACACACATGGTCTATGTATGGGGAGGGGGGAGGGGGGAATTGGATGTATGTAGCCATGGACACACATGGAGCACACCCAGAATCCACTCAACCCACACTGCAACCTCAAACCGTCCACTACTGATCATTTCCCAATGTTGTGGCAATTAGGACTTGGGGGTCAACAGGGAGAGAGCCAAGGCAAAGCATAGACAAGGTGCAAGGGCTTTGGGCACTCAAGTCTAGGGCCAGAGCACATAGTGCAAAGGCCAGTAGCACAAGACTTAGGGGAGAGTGATGTTGTGTATGTATAACATAAGTATATACCCTGTACGCTCAATGTACAGTTACATAAGACTACTGAATGTATCTTCACATTGTATACACTATGCTTGTTCCACCAGAGGGTGCAACTGGTGGAGACCTAGGGGTGTCACCTGTACACGACAGGTAACCAGGTATAAAATGGAGCTCACCATAATGTACCCTCACTCAGGAGCTGTAATAAATGGACTAAGGTCACCACAGTTCAAGTATAATGCCTTTGTTGTGTTCCTAACACAGATGAGACTGCACACAGGGAGGTTAAAGTAACAGTGACCTCAGTCTTTATTAAGACACTACAGAGTCCGTAACAGGCCTTACGGGCCAGCATATATACAGTGCTCCCAAGGGATGCTGGGATCCCTTGGGACTTCAGGGGATGCGCTCCCTGGTGGCGGAACATGGGAGTGCATGCTTTACAGATACACAACATCTCTTCCCCCCAAAGTCAAAGTGAAAACTATTTACAAGGTGAGGCGGTTGGGAGCCTTTCTTTTCCTGGTGGACCGCATCGGTACATATGTCTGCTCTGGTGTGTTGGCTGTGCCCTCGCTGGGCTGGCGTGTTGTTGGCCCTGCAGGGCTGCTGGATGAGCCTGGCCTTGCTGGGCTGTTGGGCGTGATGGGTTTGATTTCTTGGTCCGGCGTGGTGTCGTTGATCCTTTGGGTGTGTGTTGTGGGCTCGAAAAAGGTTGTGTCTGCTGTGGGTTGTTCAGGGCAGTCTGTGAACCGCAGCCTCGTTTGGTTCAGGTGCTTTCTGCAAATTTGTCCATTGTCTAGTTTGACTACAAACACCCTACTCCCTTCTTTAGCTATCACCTTGCCCGCGATCCACTTGGGACCATGTCCATAGTTTAGCACATACACAGGATCATTCACATCAATTTCCCGTGACACAGTGGCGCAACCATTGATTACATTTTGTTGCTTCCGTCTGCTCTCGACCTGATCATGCAGGTTGGGGTGAACCAGCGAGAGTCTGGTTTTAAGTGTCCTTTTCATGAGTATCTCAGCCGGGGGCACCCCTGTGAGCGAGTGGAGTCTTGTGCGGTAGCTGAGCAGTACTCGGGACAGGCGGATTTGGAGTGGGCCTTCTGTGACTCGTTTGAGGTTCTATTTGATTGTTTGTACTGCCCACTTTGCCTGCCCATTGGCGGCTGGTTTAAACGGGGCCGAGGTGACATGTTTGATCCCATTGCAGGTCATGAATTCTTTAAATTTGGCACTGGTGAAGCATGGCCCATTGTCACTGACCAGTATGTCAGGCAGGCCGTGGGTGGCAAACATGGCCCTCAGGCTTTCAATGATGGCGGTGACGGTGCTTCCCGACATTATTTCACATTCAATCCATTTTGAAAAAGCATCCACCACCACCAGGAACATTTTACCGAGAAACGGGCCCGCATAGTCGACATGGATCCTCGACCATGGTCTGGAGGGCCAGGACCACAAACTTAGTGGTGCCTCTCTGGGCGCATTGCTCAACAGAGCACACATGCTGCATTGGCGTACACAGGGCTCTAAGTCAGAGTCGATACCGGGCCACCACATGTGGGATCTGGCTATCGCTTTCATCATTACTACACCCAGGTGTGTGCTGTGGAGATCCGAGATGAACGTCTCACTGCCCTTTTTGGGTAGCACTACACGATTATCCCACAACAGGCAGTCTGCCTGAATGGACAGCTCGTCCTTTTGCTGCTGGAACGGCTTGATTAGCTCTTGCATTTCAATGGGGCTGCTGGCCCAGCTCCCATGCAGTACACAGTTTTTTACTAGGGACAGCAGAGGATCTTGGCTGGTCCAAGTCCTAATCTGGTGGGCCGTGACAGGTGATTTATCATTTTCAAATGCTTCCATGACCATCAACAAGTCTGCGGGCTGCGCCACCATCAACAAGTTTGCAGGCTGCGCCATTTCCACCCCTGTGGTGGGCAATGGTAGCCAACTGAGAGCATCTGCACAGTTTCTCGGTGCCTGGCCTGTGGCGGATGGTATAGTTATACACTGATAGTGCGAGTGCCCACCTTTGTATGCGGGCTGAGGCATTAGTATATTTATCCCCTTGTTTTCAGCGAACAGGGATATGAGGGGCTTGTGATTGGTTTCCAGCTCAAATTTGAGGCCAAACAGATACTGATGCATTTTCTTTACCCCAAACACACACGCTAATGCCTCTTTCTCAATCATGCTGTAGGCCCACTCGGCCTTAGACAAGCTCCTGGAAGCACAGGCGACAGGTTGCAACTTCCCCGCAACGTTCGCTTGTTGTAATACACTCCCGACTCTGTACGACGGCGCATCACATTCTAGCACGAGTCTTTTACACAGGTTATACAATACAAGCAGCTTGTTGGAGCATAAAATATTTCTTGCTTTCTCAAAGCAATTACTTCGTTTTTTTCCCCATACTCAGTGCTCACCTTTACGCAATAACACATGTAGGGGCTCGAAGAGGGTGCTTAACTCCTGCAGGAAGTTATCAAAATAGTTGAGGAGTCCCAGGAACGACCATAGCTCCGTGACATTCTGTGGCCTGGCAGATAGTCTCTGTCTTGGCGTCTGTGGGCCGAATGCCATCCGCCACGAACTTTCTCCTCAAAAACTTCACTTCTGTTGCCATGAAGATGCATTTCGACCTATTCAGCCGCAGCCCTACACGATCCAGTCACTGGAGGACTTCCTCCAGGTTTTGTAGGTGCTCGACGGTGTCCCAACCCGTGACCAATATGACCGCCTGAAAAACCACCGTGTGTGGTACCGTCTTGAGTAGGCTCTCCATGTTTCTCTGGAAGATCACTGCAGCCGACCGAATTCTAAATGGACATCTGTTATAGATGAACGGCCCCTTGTGCGTGTTCATGCAGGTGAGGCCCTTCGAAAACTCCTCCAGCTCCTGCATCAAATAGGCCGAAGTTAGGTCGAGCTTGGTGAACATCTTGCCTCCTGTCAGCGTCGCAAATAGGTCATCAACCTTAGGTAGCGGGTATTGGTCCTGTTGCGAGAAACGATTAATGGTTACTTTATAATCGCCGCAAATCCTGATCGTGCCATCACTTTTGAGTACTGGAACAATCGGGCTGGCCCACTCACTGAATTCCACTGGGGAGTTGATGCCCTCATGTTGCAGCCTGTCCAGCTCAATTTCCACTCTCTCCCTCATCATGTGAGGTAACGCCTTGTGGTGAATGGGTCATGCCTCTGGGACCAAGTGGATCCGCACCTTCGCCCCGGAAAAGTTTCTAATGCTTGGCTCAAAAAGGGAAGGAAATTTTCTCAGAACCTGGGTACATGAGGCCTCATCGACATGTGTTGGCTCTCGGATGTCATCCCAGTTCCAGCGGATTTTGCCCAGCCAGCTCCTTCCCGGGACAATCCAGAGTGGCAATTCATGCACCGTGCTCTCGTAGGTGACCTTAACCGTGGCGCTGCCTAGGACAGTGATAAGCGCTTTGGTGTACATTCTCAGTTTCGTGTGGATGGAGCTCAGGGCTGGTCTGAGTGCCTTGCTGCACCACAGTCTCGCAAACATCTTTTTACTCATGATGGATTGGCTAGCACCAGTGTCCAGTTCCATGGCTACGGGTAAGCCATTCAATTTTACATTTAGCATTATAGGTGGACATTTCATCGAAAATGTGTGCACCCCATGTACTTCAACATCTGCCTCCTCTCTCTGAGGCTTGAAATTACTTTGATCCACCATGGACCGATCTTCCTCTGCCACGTGGTGATTAGCAGTTTTTGCAGAGCTTGCAGCTCGTCTGCAAGCTCGTTGGCGGTGCCCCATTGTTCCACAGCTCTTGCAAACATACCCTTTGAAGCGGCATGAATAGGCTGAATGGAAGCCTCCACAACGCCAACAAGGTGTGAATTGCCTTGCATTCATCCTTTGTTGCGGATTCTGAGTCATTTGGGTCACCTGAGGCCTGCTGGCAGTTGCAGACTTGTGGTTTCTGCCCTGTACATTTCTGCTCGCAAACACAGTTCCAGTTAATTTATGAACACTTGTGTGCTGAGAGATTTGTTTGGTGTTATCACTGGTGGACATAAACGCCGTGCTGTCGCAATGGCCTTACTGAGGGTCGGTGTTTCTACAGTGAAAAGTTTTCATAGGGTGAGCTCGTGGCCAATGCCCAGTACAAAAAAGTCTCTGAACATTTGCTCCAGGTAGCCATCGAACTCACATTGTCCTGCAAGTCGCCTTAGCTCGGCGACGTAGCTCGCCACTTCCTGACCTTCAGATCGCTGATACGTATAGAACCGATACCTCGCCATCAACACGCTCTCCCTCGGGTTAAGATGCTCCTGAACCAGTGTACACAGCTCCTCATCTGACTTATCTGTGAGTTATACTGGAGCCAGAAGATTCTTTGAGGCTGCAGGTCGGTGCCCGGCAGACCGTGAGGAGGACCGCTCTCCTTTTTGCAACGCTTCCTTCTCCGTCCAGCTCGTTGGCTACAAAGTACTGGTCTTGCCGTTCGACATAGGCTTCCCAGTCCTCACCCTACGAGAACTTCTCCAGGATACCCACAGTTTGCTGCATCTTTGCGTTGGATTTGTGTACTCATTGCCAGTTGTTGTGTTCCTAACACAGATGAGACTGCACACAGGGAGGTTAAAGTAACAGTGACCTCAGTCTTTATTAAGACACTCCAGAGTGAGGAACAGGCCTTAAGGGTCGGCTTATATACAGTGCTCCCAAGGGATGCTGGGATCCCTTGGGACTTCAGGGAATGCACTCCCTGGTGGCGGAACATGGGAGTGCATGCTTTACAGATACACAACAATCTTGCCTCGTGGAGTCATTACTAGAGTGCTTACAGACAGAATAGCTGTAAAGTGAAGGTGGTGACTAGAACACGTTCTACAAGGGTGCCCTGATAGTCAGACACTGCTCTGGAGGTCCTCATGGAGGAGGTGCTCAGGAGGAGGGAGCTGTTCTTTCCTGCTGATGGGAGAAGAGTTACAGGTCAAATAGCCTAGCACCAGTTAGCAGAGGTGGCCGGATAAGTTAACACATGGATCACTGCATTAGTTAGTTCCCTGTACCTGAACAAATTTCTAGGCTGAAGTTCTTCCATGGCTGAAAGACTTGGCAATCTTTCGGAAGGACATGTTATGCTAATTAAACAGGTTTTAGGACTCCACTGATACAACTTTAATATTGCTTTGTAGAAATTTAGGAGATGTTGTGACAGAAGTATTTGGTGTTAAATGGAATTATCTGTATATTAGCAGTATTGACTTTAGGAAGACACTGCATATCACATTTGTCTAAGCAAAGAATTGTGAAATAATATATGTATTCCATTTTTTCCCTCTTAAAGCTACACATCTCTTTATTGTTAAAACATCTGTCTGCTGAATACAGTTCATCAGAGTAAAGGAACCGTCAGACTCCAAAGGAGTACACTTTTAGGAACAGGAGATGACCGATAGACTCATCAAGCCCATCCCTATGTCAAAGCCTAACCTAACCTGCCTGCAATATCATCAAGCACCCTTCTCTCTCCAGAAATATATCTCATTCTCGCTTGTCTGCTGAGAATTTGGTGGATGAAAATGGCACAAACACCACTTTTGCCATTTTTCACAGGGTTTGTGTGATTTTTTTCTGCCGGAGTTATGGCAGGCAAACAGTAGAAGCCCTGTGCAAATTCACCTCCTTTGTCCATTGAACCCATTATATTGTCCTCTCCAGTGGCCTTATACCATAGGTCTATTGATTGTTAAAAAAAATCGACCTCACTTCTGTTTTTATTAGTCTCTTCCCAGAGTATCGCCTGGCATTTTAGGAAGCCAAGAACAAAATAATTAGTTGCGGAGTCTAACGAGAGGAGCAACCCAGTGGCAGACCACAAAACAGCGTGAGACCAGACCTGAGCGGCACAATTTAAAACAGCGCGAGAGAAGCAGCCCAGTAGCAAACCACAAAACAATCAGCCCAAACAACACCAACTGACCTGGGAGGGTAAGAAGTAAAAAAGATTCATAATGTGATGTCACAGGAGAGCATGGAAATGATTGGTTGGTCAGTTATTCTCTTTTTTCTTGGGCATTGGTTTAAATTAAGAGCTGGGATTATAAACTAAACGTTCAAAACTTCAAAACTTAATTAATTAAATACATTAGCGATGACAAGGCAGGTGATGCATTACTGCTGTTGCATGTGGGAGCGGGTTGAGGCCATTGAGGTCAATGGCGACCACATCTGCAGCTCGGGGAACTTTGGTTCCGAGTTAATGAACTGGAGTCTGAGCTGCGGACACTGCAACACATCAGGGAGGGGGAGAGTTACCAGGACGCAGTGTTCCAGGAGGCAGTCACAACCCTTAGATTAATTAATTCAAATTCGGTCCGTGGTCAGAGACAGGAGGGTGTGACTCCGAACAAGGCAAGTATGGGGATCCAGGAGTTAGTGATGGAGGAGCCTCAGCCCTTGCTCTTGTCCAACAGGTACAAGATTCTTGCTCCCTGTTTGGATGAGGGCAGGGACTGCAGTGAGGATGAGCAAACTGACCACAGCACCGTGGTACAGAGGGCCATTCAAGTGGGGGAGTAAAAAGGAACGTTGTAGTGGTAGTATCATTAGGGGGATAGCTCCTGTTTTCTGCAGCCAAGAGTGTTAAGTATGGAAGAACTCCATAAGACTGAATACTGTAAGCAAAAGCTGATGTTACCTTAATCTCTTTAATACAACTCCAGAGTGCCTAAGAGAGCATGGCAGACAACCTTTTATACTCCCTTGCACGAGGTGTGCAGGTGACCCGTGGGCCTCCAACAGTTGCGCCCTCTGGTGACAAGTCTTACACAGTTACAATGTTTACATACATAACATCACTCCCCCCCAAAGTCTTTGATACAAATTATTTACAAGTTGAGACGATCCGGGCCCTATGCTCCCTGGTTGATCGTCTGAGTTCAAACTCTGGCATGGGTGAGTTGGTCGGACCATTGCTGCACTGCGGCGTGGCTGGTCTGACAGGACTGTTGGGTTCATCCTCTTGATTGACAGCGAGGTCGATTGCTGGTCAGGTCTGTGTTGGTGGATCGATGATGGTGATGTCCTCTTCAGGTTGTTCTTGGTTGTCGGTGAACCGCAGTTTGGGCTGATCCAAATGCTTTCTGCACGTTTGTCCATTCAATAGTTTGACTCTTATCACTCATTGGCCAAGACAGTGCCAGCAACCCATTTCGGACCATGACCGTAATTCAGGACAAACACAGGGTCGTTAACATCAATGTCACACGATACAGCTGCGTGATCGTAGTACATGTTCTGCCAGTGACGCCGGGTTTCCACATGATCATTTAGATCCGGGTGGACTCGGGGAGAGTCTGATTTTGAGTGTTCTCTTCATTAACAATTCTGCAGGGGGAACCGTAGTGAGCGAGTGGGGTCGGGTCCGGTAGCTGAGCAGAACCCGAGATAAGCGGGTCTGCAAGGAGCCTTTTGTCACGCGTTTCAAGCTCTGCTTGATAGTTTGGAATGCCCATTCTGCTTGACCGTTGGATGCGGGCTTAAACGGGGCAGACCTGACATGCTTGATGCCATTGCGGGTCATAAACTCGTTGAATTCCGAGCTGGAGAAACACGGTCCATTGTCACTGACAAGGATGTCGGGCAAGCCATAAATAACGAACATAGTCCGAAAGCTTTCAATGATGGCAGTGGATGTGCTGGATGACATGATTACGCATTCACTCCATTTAGAGTAAGCGTCTACTACAACTAAAATCATCTTTCCAAGAAAGGGGCCAGCAAAATCTACATGGATCCTGGATCACGGTTTGGAGGGCCATGACCACAGACTCAATGGAACCTCCCTTGGTGCATTGCTCAGTTGTGAGCACGTGTTGCACTGGTGTACGCATGACTCTAAGTCCGAGTCCATGTCGGGCCACCAAACATGCGACCTGGCTATAGCCTTCATCATGACTATGCCTGGGTGGGTACTGTGTAGGTCGTGTATAACCGCTACCCTGCCTTTTTTTGGCAAAACCATGCGATTACCCATAAGAGACAATCCGACTGGATGGACATTTCATCTTTGCGTCGGTGAAACAACTTAATTTCATCTTACATCTCTCCGGGAACGGCCGATCAGCTCCCATTTAGAACACAACTTTTTACTAGTGATAGCACAGGATCCTGACTGGTCCAGGTCCTGATCTGGTGAGCAGTGACGGGTGACCCCTCGTTCTCAAAAGCATACATGACCAGAAGCAAGTCTGCAGGCTGCAGTGGGTAATGGTAGCCGACTGAGGGCATCAGCACAGTTCTCCGTGCCTGGTCTGTGACGGATAACATAGTCATAGGCGGACAATGTTAGTGCCCATCTTTGGATACGGGACGAAGCATTAGTGTTTATACCTTTGCTTTCTGAAAACAGCGAAATGAGCGGTTTGTGGTCGCTTTCAAGCTCAAACCAAAGTCCAAATAGGTATTGATGCATTTTCTTAACCCCATTTACACATGCTAACGCCTCTTTCTCGAGCATACTGTAGGCTCTTTCAGCCTTAGACAAACTTCTGGACGCGTATGTAACCGGTTGAAGTTTGCCCGATACATTGGTTTGCTGTAACACACAGCCGACCCCATACGAAGATGCATCACAAGCTAGCACTAATTGTTTACACGGGTCATACAGTACAAGTAACTTATTAGAACAAAGTAGATTTCTGGCCTTCTCAAAAGTTGTCTCTTGAGATTTTCATTGTTATGTATACATGCCTGTTTACTGTGTGATGTCTGTAACACTGTTATGCCACATTGAATGTACCCTTATACTGTACACACCTTACCTGTACACCAGAGGGTGCTGCTGCTGGAGACCTAAGGGTTATCTGCACACTGCAGGTAACCCAGTATAAAAGGGAACTCACAGCTTGTTGTCCTCACTCAGGAGCTGCAAATAAAGAACTACAGGTCTATACACTTTAAATATCATACCCTGCTTCGTGGAGTCATTACTAAAGGTGCCTACATACACAACAACTGGCGATGGGAATACGAGGTCACGAGCTACACGCTCAACATGTCTAACCTCAGCAACTTCCAGCAATTTACAGAGGGGGGAGATTGGGACGCTTTTGTGGAAAAATGTAAACATTTCTTTATAGCCAACGACCTGGATGGGGACACACCGGCTACACGACCGAACAAACGCAGGGCCATCCTGCTTAGCAGTTGTGGGCCCACCATCTATTGTCTCATCAGGGACTTACTAGCCCCGGAGAAGACAACCACCAAGAGCTATGAGCAACTTGTAACAATCATACAGGAACAACTAAAACCGAAAGAAAGCATCCTCACAACCAGGCACCAGTTCTACACTTACCGGCGACCTGAGGGCCAAGAAATTGCTAAGTATGCTGCTGCACACTTAAGAAGACTAGCTGCTCCGTGTGATTTTGGCGACCACCTTAATGAAGCACTAAGGGATATATTTGTCATCGGAATCGGCCACGAGGGCCTCCTACACAAATTGCTCTCGGTTGAAATCACGGTCACCCTGCAGAAAGCAGTTCAAGTGAGCCAGGCCGACATGGTTTCGGCCAGCGACTCCAGGCGAAAACTGACCCAGGACTCTAAACTAGCAAGCGCAGTGCACCGCATGGATACTTCTAAAGGCAGAAATGCTGCCCCGAGTCCTGCAACCGTGAGTCTGCCACATGGGGCAAACCGGATGGCCCCGCGCTGGTGCTGTGGAGGAAACCACAAGGCCCACCAGTGCCGCTACAAAGACTATACATGCAAAGGCTGCAAAGAGAAAGGGTACCTCCAGAGAATGTGCAGAAAACGCTGTACTCACTGCGTCTCTGATGAGCTGGCTGATCAACCGGGCTCTGACACAGATGAAGAGGAAATTGCTCAACCCCTGGAAGAAGATTATGAAATCTTTACCTGCTGCACCGAAAGTTCTCCATGAACAATGGAAGTAGATATCGACGGGGTCCTAGTTTCCATGGAGATCGACACGGGCGAGCCAGTCCGTGATGAGCAAAATGACCTTTGAAAAAATTTGGATGAATCCCGTCACTCGACCAAAACTGTCTCCGGTCCAGGCAAAGCTGCTCACCTACAACAAGGGTAAAATCCAAATCGTTGGCAGTGTAGACTTCCAGGTCTCCCAGGACGGCGTGTTGAACAAACTCTCCCTGTGGATTGTAGCCGGTGACAGTCCCACGCTGCTGGGCAGGAAGTGGATGAAGCCGGTCCACAGCAGGCGAAGTGGCCCTGTGGAAGAAAAGACCACCACAGCCCACCTGTAGGAAATGGCTGCAGCACCAGCACCACGAGGAGAAAAACTTGTAATCAAAATGGCTTCCTTAAAGGAGACCGGTAACCAAATAAATTTAAAGGGGAAGTTTCAACTATTTGAGTACACGGACTTTAAAGCTAAAGATGCGATTAAAGGGTGCAAGTATGAAAATGTATGCAATGTAACAATGAATTGTGATGCTGGTTTAACTAATGTGACTAATAAGATGAATGCAGGTGTCAGTAAGGTTAAGAACAAGTTTATTATGCTTAACAATAATGATAGAAAATGAGAAATGCCTAATGTAACCATGTCTGTTGAAACCAGGACACCCAAAAGTGATGCAAATGCTAGAATGTATAATGCAGGCTCAACTATGTGTGATCAGAGCCAAGGTGTCACGTATACCGAAAGGACACTGCCAAAGAACATTGGGTCCTACAGGGAACATGCTGATGCCAATGGAATCCCCCCTGTGGGAGACCCCCAGGTTCAGCAGGCTACCTGACCATGTAGCCTGGACCTTTGGAACGAATGTGATGCCCCTTGCAGGACACACACACAGCCAGTGGGAGCAGATCCACTACAGGGACAAGGGTCAATGGGCAGCCCAGCCACCACCAATGGCAACCTGCACCAGACCAGCCCTACAACCCCTGGCCACCAGGGCCAGCACCAGGAGCATGAGGCCAATACCCTCCAGCTTCCCTGGCAAACCCTGGGATGACCTGACCCTCATCCCAATTGGTGGACAAGGAGCCCACGCTGTCTTGTGGCCCTGCCAACTACCCACATCACAGTGTATACACACCACCCACTGCTGCTGTGGCTACCCTCCGCCCCCCCCCCCCACCCCGCCCTGAGGGATCCCACAACAGTGACACCCACATGGTCTGTGTGTGAGGGAGGGGAAACATACGAGGCCAGCCTCAAGCACAGGGTTCACACCTAGCAACCGCACAACCCTCACCACAACCTCCCATAGCCCACCACTGATCACCTCCCCTGGTTATGACAATAAGGATATGAAAAATGCTTAGGGAGGAGTATTGTTGTGTATGCATGCCTGTTTACTGTGTGATGTCTGTAACAGTGCACACTGCAGGTAACCCAGTATAAAAAGGAACTCACAGCTTGTTGTCCTCACTTAGGAGCTGGAAATAAAGGCCTACAGGTCTATACAGTTTAAGTATCATACCCTGCCTTGTGGAGTCATTACTAAAGGTGCCCACATACACAACATAACCCAAATCCAGTCATCACCCTTACGTAACAATATGTGCAACAGTTCCAGCAAAGTGTTTAACCCGGGTAGAAAGTTACCAAAATAGTTGAGGAGTCCCAGGAAGGAACGCAGCTCCATCATATCCTGTGGTCTGGGTGCATTCTTGATGGCCTCTGTCTTTGAGTCCGTGGGTCTGATGCCGTCTGCCGCAATTTTTTCCCCAAAAAATTTGACCTCTGGCACCAGGAAAACACACTTGGAGCGTTTCAGCCTGAGTCCCACTCTGTCTAGTCAACTTAGAACCCCTTCCAGGTTGTGCAGGTGTTCGGTGGTGTCACGATCGGTGATCAGGATGCAGTCTTGAAACGCAATAGTGCGCAGAACCGATTTCAGCAGACTCTCTATGTTCTATAGTCGAGCGAATCCCAAAAGGGCACCTATGGTATATAAGCAGTCCTTTGTGCATATTGATGCACGTCAATCTTTTCGAAGATTCATCCAACTCCTATGTCATGTAGGCAGAGGTTAGGTCCAACTTGTGAACGACTTCCCCCCTGCTAACATTGCGAACAGGTCATCCACCTTGGGTAGCGGGTACTGGTCCTGTAACGAGACTCTGTTGATCGTTACCTTGTAGTCTCCACAGGTACTGACCATGCCATCACTATTCAACACCGGAACAATCGGACTGGCCCACTCATTGAACTCGACTGGCGATATGATTCCTTCTTTTTGAAGTCTGTCCAGTTCGATCTCGATTTTCTCCCTCATCATATATAGAACCGCTCGAGCTTGTGATGAACGGGCCTTGCATCGGAGACTAGTTGGATCTGCACCTTGGGGCCTGTGAAGTTGCCGGTGCATGGTTCAAATAGCGACGGAAACTTGCTCAGCACTTGGCCGCACGAGGTATCATCCACTGAAGATAGTGCTTTGATGTCGTCCCAGTTCCATCGAATCTTTCCCAGCCAGCTTCTGCCGAATAGCGTTGGGCCATCGCCTGGTACAATCCACAGTGATAAATCATGCACAGTTCCATCGTACGATACCTTAACTGCCACAATGCCAATGACTGCTATGAGCTCTTTGGTGTAGGTGCGCAGCTTTGTCTGAATCGAACTCAGTTTGGGCCTTTGTGCCTTGTTGCCCCACAGTTTCTCAAAAGCCTTCTGGCTCATAATTGACTGACTCGCCCCCATGTCCAACTCCATTGATACCGGAATACCGTTCAATTTGACTTTCAGCATAATGGAAGGGCTCTTGGTGGTGAAGATGTGTACACTTCTTCTTTGGGTTGAGTTGGCTCTCTAGTTTGTTCTGCGTGATCCATGCCGGATCGATCATTCTCTGCCGATTCTGCCACTTGGTGAGTCACAACACTCTTGCACATTCGCTGGAGGTACCCCATTGTTTCGCAGTCTTTGCACACATAGTGCTTGAATCGACATTGATGGGCTTGATGATTACCCCTGCAGCGCCAACATGGTGCTAATGGATTTGCATTCACGCCTGATGGCGGACTCTGAGTCATCCTCGGTTTTGCAGCTGCAGACATGTCGGCCCTGCCATATTTTATGCACAGTACTTGCCGGTGAGCTTCGATGCTGGGAAGATATCTGTCTGGTATTATCGCTCGTGGATATGAATGCCTGGGCTATCGTGATGGCCTTGCTCAGGTCTAGGGATTCGGCGGACAGCAGATTGCGAAGAATTACCTCGTGGCCGATGCCAAGCACAAAAAAGTCTCACAGCATTTCCCCCCAAAATCCAACAAATTCGCAAGTTCCCGCAAGGCGTCTCAGGTTGGTGACATAACTCGCCATGTCCAGGGGCAGGGAGGTGTTGCTGCAGTTGTACAGGGCCTTGGTGAGGCCACACCTGGAGTATTGTGTACAGTTTTGGTCTCCTAACTTGAGGAAGGACATTCTTGCTATTGAGGGAGTGCAGCGAAGGTTCACCAGACTGATTCCCGGGATGGCGGGACTGACCTATCAAGAAAGATTGGATCAACTGGGCTTGTATTCACTGGAGTTCAGAAGAATGAGAGGGGACCTCATAGAAACGTTTAAAATTCTGACGGGTTTAGACAGGTTAGATGCAGAAAGAATGTTCCCAATGTTGGGGAAGTCCAGAACCAGGGGTCACAGTCTGAGGATAAGGGATAAGCCATTTAGGACCGAGATGAGGAGAAACTTCTTCACCCAGAGAGTGGTGAACCTGTGGAATTCTCTACCACAGAAAGTAGTTGAGGCCAATTCACTAAATATATTCAAAAGGGAGTTAGATGAAGTCCTTACTACTCGGGGGATCAAGGGTTATGGCGAGAAAGCAGGAAGGGGGTACTGAAGTTTCATGTTCAGCCATGAACTCATTGAATGGCGGTGCAGGCTAGAAGGGCTGAATGGCCTGCTCCTGCACCTATTTTCTATGTTTCTATGTTTCTATGTCCTGGCCCTTGGAGCGGTGGTGCGTGTAGAAGTGATACCTGGCCAGTAAGACGCTCTCCTTCGGCTTGAGATAGTTCCGAACCAGCGTACACAACTCTGTATATATCTTCTCCGTTGGTTTCTCCGGTGCTAGCAGATTCTTGATGAGGCCATATATTGTGGACCCACACACGGTGAGGAGAATCGCCCTGCGCTTGATCGCTTTATCTTCCCCATCCAGCTTGTTGGCCATGAAGTACTGGTCAAGATGCTCAACGAAGGCTTCCCAATCATCACCCTCTACAAATTTCTCTAAAATACCAATGGCAGCCATGACCGCGTGAAAGTTCGTAATCTGTTACTCGACACCAATTGTTAAGTATGGAAGAACTCCACAAGACTGAGTACTGTGCTAAAACTGATGTGATCTTAGTCTCTTTAATACAACTCCAGAGTGCCTAAGCAGCATGGCAGACAACCTTTTATACTCCCTTGCACGAGGTGTGCAGGTGACCCGTGGGCCTCCAACAGTTGCGCCCTCTGGTGGCAAGTCTTAAACAATTACAATGTTTACATACATAACAAAGAGCGTGAGTCCCAAATGCTGTGTTGCCTTCCCGGTGCCATGGTTAAGGAGATCTCTTCTGGGCTGGAGGGAACTTGGAGTGGGAGGGGAAAGATCTAGTTGTTGTGGTCCACATAGGTACCAATGACATAGATAGGACACAGAAAGAGATTCTGCTGAGGGAGTATGAACAGCTAGGGGCTAAATTCAAAAGCAGAACCACAAAAGTAATAATCTCTGAATTACTACATAGAAACATATAGCGCAGAAGAAGGCCATTTCGGCCATTGTGTCCATGCCGGCCAACAAAGAGCCGCACGGCCCTTGGTCAGCAGCCCTGAAGGTTACATATAAACCTATGAACAATGACAGAAAGGCAAAGAGCACCCAGCCCAACCAATCCGCCTCACACAACTACCTGAGCCACGAGCAAATTTACATAGGGTAAATAAGATCAGAGAGATGAACGTATGGCCCAAAGATTGTTGTGGGAGAAATGAATTTCAATTCATAGGGCACTGGCACCAGTACTGGGGTAAGAGGGAGTTGTTCCATTGGAACAGGCTTCACTTGAAAAAGGCTGGGGCCCGAGTCCTGGTGAATCAAATAAATAGGGCTGTAGAGAGGGCTTTAAATTAAATAGTGGGGGGGGAGGGATGCAATGAGCGGAAATGTAAAAAGAGAAAGGAGAAGGCAAAAGTGCAGGGTAGCAATAGGGGTAATGATAACCGGAGTGTGACAGGAAGGGACAGAGCCTATATACGTAAGACAAAATTAAAAGCTCTATATCTGAATGCACATCGCATTTGTAACAAGATAGATGAGTTGGCGGCACAAGTAGAAATAAATGGATATGATCTGATTGCCATTACAGAGATGTGGTTGCAAGGTGACCAAGAATGGGAACTGAATATTCAGAGGTATTTGCCATTCTGTAAGGATAGGCAGAAAGGAAAAGGAGGTGGGGTAGCTCTGTTAATAAGGGATGAGATCAGTGCAGTAGTGAGAAATGATATTGGCTCAGAAGATCAAGATGTAGAATCAATTTGGGTGGAGATAAGAAATAATAAGGGGAGGAAGTCACTGGTGGGAGTGATCTACAGGCCCCCAAACAGTAGCCACACTGTAGGACAGAGAATAAATCAAGAAATAATAGAGGCTTGTAAGAAAGGTACGGCAATAATCATGGGCAATTTTAATCTTATATTGATTGGACAAATCAAATTGGCAAGTTAGCCTGGAAGAGGAGTTCATAGAGTGTATGCGGGATGGGTTCTTGGAACAATACATTGTGGAACCAACCAGGGAATAGGCTATCTTAGATCTGGTAATGTGCAACGAGTCTGGATTAATTAATGATCTCGTAGTAAAGGATCCTCGTGGGAAGAGTGATCATAGCATGGTAGAATTTCAGTGTGAGAAAGCTAGTTCTCAAATTAGTGTCCTGAACTTAAATAAAGACAAGTACAAAGGTATGAAGGTAGAGCTGGTTAAAGTGCACTGGGAAAATATATTAAAGGGTAAGACTGTAGAAAAACAATGGCAAACATTTAAGGAGATATTTCATAACTCTCAGCAAAGATATGTTCCAGTGAGAAAAAAAACTCTAAGAGAAAGATGAACCATCCCTGGCTAACTAAGGAAGTAAAGGATGGTATCAAATTGAAAACAAAGGCATACAATGTTGCGAAGAACAGTGGAAGGCCAGAGGATTGGGAAATTTTTATAAACCAGCAGACGATGACTATAAAAATGATAGAGAGAGAGAAGATAGCTTATGAGAGTAAACTAGCAAGAAATATAAAAACAGATATAAGAGTTTCTAGAGGTATATAAAAAGGAAGTGAGTAGCTAAAGTAAACATTGGTCCCTTAGTGGATGAAACTGGAAAATTAATAATGGGTAACGGAGAAATGGTGGAGACTTTGAACAAATATTTTGTATCAGTCTTCATGGTAGAAGACACTAAAGGCATCCCAATAATTGATAATCAAGGAGCTATTGGGGGGCGGCGGCAGGGAACTTAAAACAATCACTATCACTAGAGAAAAAGTACTAGGTAAACTAATCAGACTAAAGGTGGACAAGTCCCCTGGACCTGATGGCATGCATCCTAGTGTCCTAAAAGAGGTGGCTGCAGAGATAGTGGATGCATTCGTTGTAATCTACCAAAATTCGCTGGATTCTGGAGAGGTCCCAGCAGACTGGAAAACCGCAAATGTTATGCCCCTATTTAAGAAAGGAGGGAGAAAGAAAGCAGAAAATACAGACTAGCTAGCCTAATATCTGTCGGAAAATGCTGGAGTCCATCATTAAGGAAGTAGTAGCAGGGCATTTAGTAAATCATAATGGTTTTATGAAAGGGAAACACAGTGTGCTTCTGGTCAGGAAGGAGTCCACTTACTTCCTGGTCACAAAGTCCTAGCAGTGCTGAAGTGGGACCAGAAGCAGCCAGGCAGTTAGAAGGGCAGAAGTACTCCAAGATTGGAACAATTATATCCTCTCAGTGGGTTCCAGAATGGAGGGTGAAGAGGCCACAACAAGGCACTCTCCCTCCTTGGAACCCAGATTTGTTACTAATGCTTCCTGGGGCCTACAACCACTAAGTTTCCTATGATCACTCCAGGGAATGGCAAAAGCAGAAACTAAACTGGGAACCTGGCACTTGCCAACACCCAACCTCATTTGCATGCAGTGGGTGGGGAAGGAGCAGCCAGCACCAATCCTGGCAGAAGGGAAATCCCTGTTGGGGCAGTGAGGCAATAACAGGCCTCCACGTTCAAATTTTCCATCATTCTTCATCACAATCAGGTACGCAGAAGAGAATCCTGGCTCAAGTGTGGAGAGCTCAAACAGAAGTAGAATCAATAGCAATACATTAGTGTGACAATAATAGAATACTGGAAATAGGCTCAACAGGAAAGAGGTTACTGGAACTAGGTGTTATAATTACAAGAAATGCTGCATGTGCAAGACTTTAATTATAGATAGGGAAATATTACAATAAATGAAACCTTTGAGTGTGTCTTCGTTAGAAAAAAAAGCAATCTTTTTAAAAAAGTAAGTAATTTCGAATCTACGACAAACCTCCCCAGCAATCGAAAATAACTAACTGTCCGACCGCTCTCAGGAGTGACGATATGCTAAGTACAATTGGCTCCTAACTGACCGGAGGATGTTATAACAATTAGATCCAATGACCTTAAAGGGACAGGTTCCTTAAAAGTGAATATCTGTTATTACACAGTATAATGCTCAGGTTCTTATAAAACAGTATATCCTCCGACTCACTGTAAGCAATACCATGCAAGATCCAAAGGCAAAGTACTGCGGATGCTGGAATCTGAAATAAAAACAGAGAATGCTGGAAATCTCAACAGGTCAGCGAATCAACCCCAACTTAGGAAACTGGGTCAGGGTTGTAACAGTGATGGAGATGCAGCAAAAATCCTGCCCTGTTGGAACACTGGGAGATGAATGCCGACCTTGGTTTTCAATCTGGGGTTGCATTTTTGCTTACTTACCTGGGAGATCTACTATGTCCTTCTCCAATGCAGGTGGCCCTGACCTGCGTCAGAACATCAGCAGCAGGTCGGAGCCTTAAAAGGAGCGGCGAGCGGCAGCCTGGGAGCAGTGCGGTGACCCCGACCTTCATGGGAACATCAGCGGCAGGTTGGGGCCTTAAAGAGAGGGGCGGACGGCGGCCTGGGAGCAGCGTGGCGGCACACCACTACAGGGTACAGCGCGAGCCGGTCCGGGAGGTCGACGATATTGGGCGTCACCATAACCCAGGTCAGTGATTGGAGCTTGGGCAGGTACAGCAGGAGCGGCGAGGTCAGGGTGAAGGAGCAGTGAAAGATTGCAGAGCGATGTGATCGGGATCCAGGAGAGGCATGAGTTTGGGGCCCAGATGAGGTGTGGGCCCAGGGGCAGCACGAGCCTGCCCACACTGTGATATGTGTGCGCACTTGGTCCGTGCAGCAGAGCTGGTCTCCAGTGGCCTTGGTTAACCCTTGCCACT
Organism: Pristiophorus japonicus; assembly: GCF_044704955.1. Taxonomy (NCBI): domain Eukaryota; kingdom Metazoa; phylum Chordata; class Chondrichthyes; family Pristiophoridae; genus Pristiophorus; species Pristiophorus japonicus. The sequence goes on along the minus strand of NC_091978.1, from coordinate 138,212,894 downwards.
GGACTAAGACCAAGCTCTGTCAAGCCTGTGTGGTGGCTGGTGTGCAATGGCCACCACACATTAAAAAAATCCACGCACAGGCATCTTTCACCCTTCAATATGCAGTTCGGGATCTGGAATATTAGGTCCTTCATTGAAACACCTGAGAAATCATTGAAGTCATCCCTTTTTGGCGTGGAAGCAAGTCATCTTTTATTCGAGGGACCGCCTAAGAAGATGAAAGGGAAATCATGTTTGACAAATTTGCTCGAGTATTTTGAGGATGTAACAAGCAGGGTGGATAAAGGGGAACCAGTAGATATCATGTATTTGGATTTCCAGAAAGCATTCGATAAGATGCCACAAAAAAGGTTACTACATGAGATAAGTGCTCACAGGGTTGGAGATAATATATTAGCATAGATAGAGGATTGGATAACTAACAAAAAGCAGAGTGTTGGGATAAATGGGTCATTTTCAGGTTGCCAAACAGTAACTAGTGGGGTGCCACAGGGATCAGTGCTGGGGCCTCAACTATTTACAATTTATATGAATGACTTGGATGAAGGGACCGAGTGTAATGTAGCCAAGTTTGCTGATGATACAAAGATAGGTGGGAAAACAAGTTGTGAGGAGGACGCAAAGAATCTATAAAAGGTAGGAAAAATAAAAAAGCTAATTATTATTTAAATGGGGAGAGATTACAAAATACGATGGTACAGAGGGATCTGGGGGTCCTTGTACATGAAACACAAAAAGTTAGCATGCAGGCACAGCAAGTAATTAGGAAGGCAAATGGAATGTTGACCTTTATTGCAAGGGGGATGGAGTATAATAGTGGGGAAGTCCTCCTACTATTATAGGGCCACAGCTGGACCACACCTGGAGTTCTATGTACAGTTTTGGTCTTCTTATTTAAAGAGGGATATACTTGCACTGGAGCCAGTTCAGAGAAGGTTCACAAGGTTGATTCCTGAGATCAAGGGGTTGTCATATGAAGAAAAGTTTTGTAGGTTAGGCCTATAATCATTGGAGTTTAGAAGACTTATGGGTGATCTTATTGAAACATATAAGATTCTGAGGGACCTTGACAGGGTAGATGCAGAGAGGATGTTTCCCCTCGTGGGGGAATCTAGAACTAGGGGACATAGTTTCAGAATAAGCGATCGCCAATTTAAAACGGAAATGAGGAGGAAGTTCTTCTCTCAGATGGTCGTGAATCTTTGGAATTCTCTAACCCAAAGAGCTGTGGAGGCTGGGTCTTTGAATATATTTAAGTTGGAGATAGACAGATTTTTGAAAGATTAGGGAGTGAAGGGTTATGTGGAGCGGGCGGGGGAGTGGAGTTGAGGCCGGGAACAGATCAGCCATGATCTTATTAAATGGCGGAGCAGGCTCGCGGGGCCAGATAGCCTACTCCTGCTCCTATTTCTTATGTTCTTATTTCTATGTTCTAACTGGGGATAGCTGTGAAGAATTTCAAGATCTGACATTGCTGTCTTTCAATACAGTATCAGAGAGGCTGAATCAGCAAATACAATCAATTCTTTTTAAAAGGACATATTATTCATAAAACAAAGAATGTATTTTCTATTTAAATTCTTTGAATATTCAGAAAAAAAATGTTTTTGATGAATTTTGTGTTTAAGTGTCAATGCTGGAGAACATTGCCCTGTTTTTGGCATATTTTCAGTGCATAATTTTGGCATTTACACTTTTTCTGCCCCATAATCAATCCCACTTGTGCTGTTTGGCACTTCCTGTGCTCCACCCGTCGGGTCCCAAGTGACCTTATTGAAATAAGGTAAAATGGAGCCAGTGGTACTGCAGCTCCGGTATTCCTACTTTTACACGTGTGATGCACTTGGGACTAAGTTAGACTGGGAATTGTAAAGCGCAGCGGTTGCCAGATGAAAGTGAGGACTTTGTAAGCCTGAAGTGTGCGCACTTTCAGTAGCAATTTCTGCAGCTGGGACTTACGTCTTACAGCGATTGCTTTTTGGCATTCTGCTTAAGATCTGAACTTCTCACTGCTTCTGACAATGTGAAACCACTGGTAGATTTTCACTAAACCACCCTCCCTAAATCACACAAAGTGAGGGCTTCTCAGGAACAGGTATGGCATTTCCTATGGGAATACCTTGCATGGCATTATCATAATGGAGAGGAAGAGCAGCACAGAATGGAGAAAAGGAGAGTCAGACAGCATTAAGTACATAGGAACAGGAATAGGCCAATCAGCCCTTGAGCCTGTTCTGCCATTCAATTAGACCATAGCTGATCTGTATCTTAGCTTCATTTCCCCACCTTTGGTCCTTGTCCCTCAATAACCTTGCCTAATTAAAGGAGGATGCAGTCCACTAGATATGGGTAATTTTCCGCTTGGCAAACAGTTACTGCAGGGATCGGTGCCGGGTCCTCAACTATTTACAATTTATATTAATAGAAACATAGAAACATAAAAAATAGGTGCAGGAGTAGGCCATTCGGCCCTTCGAGCCTGCAATGCCATTCAATATGATCATGGCTGATCATTCACCTCAGTACCCCTTTCCTGCTTTCTCTCCATACCCCTTGATCCCTTTAGCCGTAAGGGCCATATCTAACTCCCTCTTGAATATATCCAATGAACTGGCATCAACAACTCTCTGTGATCGGGAAGTTCACAGGTTAATAACTCTCTGAGTGAAGAAGTTTCTCTCATCTCAGTCCTAAATGGCCTACCCCTTATCCTAAGACTGTGCCCCTGGTTCTAGACTTCCCCAAATCAGGAACATTCTTCCTGCATCTAACCTGTCCAGTCCCGTCAGAATTTTATATGTTTCTATGAGATCCCCTCTCATCCTTTAAAACTCCAGTGAATACAGGCCCAGTCGATCCAGTCTCTCCTCATATGTCAGTCCTGCCACCTTGGGAATCAGTCTGGTGAACCTTCGCTGCACTCCTTCAATAGCAAGAACGTCCTTCCTCAGATTAGGAGACCAAAACTGAACACAATATTCCAGGTGAGGCCTCACCAAGGCCTTGTACAAATGCAGTAAGACCTCCTTGCTCCTATACTCAAATCCCCTAGCTATGAAGGCTATATGCTTTTGCTGCCTAGCGGGATTGGTTCTACAGTATTCTGCAGCTCGTGTGTCATGCATAGTTGGAGCTTACTATGCGCTATGCAAATCAACCATACCAAAATGCCCAGACTTGGACATTGCTGATGAGGTGTCCCTAGCTGCTTTGGAGGAGAAACTAAATGGTGGAGAACATCACAATGATCTATAAGCAGAGTATTCCTTAGTGAATGTTGCAAGGGGCATATCTCATCACCGACATCTTCTCTTCTGTGAAAGGTAGTTGTACAGCTGTTAATTTTAGAGGATGAAGCTTGTGCTGGTGTCCAAGGAAGAAAACTGCAGAAGGCTGATGTGTTACCTTGCCAATACTGGTCAGGTCATTGAATTTTTTGTGATACTGGTCTGCAGTCCTGGTGGTGAGAAGGTAGGCACTCAATGCCAGCGCCACTTCCTTCCACATGGCATGACTGACTTTTTTTGTAGGTTTACTGTCAGTGGACACCCAGCACTTTGTCTCTCTGTGTTCTGTTTCATCGAGGGGGGTTTGTAGATTACGTTCCGTGAAATTGTGGCACCTTCTTTGTCTCGGTGTCATGCCCTTGTCCCTTCTTTGGTTGCCTCTTCCAGGTTGTCTGATGTTAGGCATCCTTGTAAAGCAGCACAAAAATAGTCATGAGATATCCAGTTGAGTTGGCTGACTGAAACTGAAACTGAAACTGCTGCCCTGTAAAGGTCAAATAGCCAGCTGATGAAGGATAGAACACTACAGCCCGATCTTTAGCTATTTACACCTTTTATATGTTGATTTCAGTGATTGATGGTTGGTGCCATCATCGATAAAAAAGGATGCAAGTGCCCCTTTTTAAAGAGTTACAACTAATAAACTATAAATTAAACCGAATTTAAATGAAACTTAACAAATGAGTTCCGAATTTGGTTCCTGGGAGTGATGAAGCACTCCGGTCTCTCCGATGCCCACCGCCTCAAGCTTACCGGCAGACACCGCGTGCTCCATTTCCATGGACACCCGGGTGTGAACATAGCCGCGGTAGAGAGGAAGGTCATTGGGTTGAACGACCCCTCGACCGCCCGCTGCCTGGATCTGTTAATGGTCACCTTAGCGAGGCCCAGGAGCAGTCTAATAAGGAGGTCCTCTAATCTGCCCACTCCCCTCCACACTGGGTGCCCAAGGATCAGGAGCCTGGGACTGAAGTGCAACCAAAAATTGAGGAGCAGCCCCATCAAAAATTGGAAAAGGGACTGCAATCTCTCACACACTTGTATACATGGTGGAACACGGACTCCTCTAGGCTGCAGAAATTGCAGGCAGCCTGGGAGTCCATAAACCTACTTAAAAATTTGTTGCACGGGACTACTCCATGCAACACCCTCCACGCCAATTCCCCAGTAGAAAAGGGAGGGAGGAATCCTGCGTAGAGAGCCGCTCCACTGGGGACCCCCGCCTCCTCCGAATGGTAAGATGGGGTCGGGACACCAGACGAGGAAGACAAAATGGAGAGTGTGCAAGAGCAGCCCATACAGGAAATTCTTCCATGTAGAGTGGAAAGGTTCGGAAGGGATCTCCAAGGGATGGCTCAAGTTGTGAGGCACCAGCTCCCGAGGGAGGTTTCAGGGCCTGGTGCTGATGAGAAATTCCATCTGAACAGGGGTCAGCTCGGACTGGATCGCTCCACATGCTTGAGTCTCCTTGACACACCTAGTGGAGTCAGGGCCGAGAGCCTCTTTTAGTATCTCAATGGCTTTGGTAGCGGAATAGATGTTGTGCCAGGACATGCGCTGTGCCAGACCCTCTGGTGACATCCAGCCCACTCCGCCACTATCCAGTATGTCCCTGGCTCTGATTACCTTGCCAACCAGGGCTCTCCCCTCCATCAGCCACCTGAAACCGCAGTCGTGGTGGTCCAGATTCCTGAGCCCTGGCTCCCAGTGGATAGACACCACTCCTGTCTGGGGAGAACACCGGCTATAGGCGACCATTTTCCAGATCCTGATCAGTTCTTGGTAAAAGACAGGCAGCTCTTGCAAGGAGGCATGGTTACTCGCCAGGTTCACAAAAAGGAGCTGCATGTCGTAATTGAGGCCGTGCAGCTGGTGGAAAAAATGCGTCGCCAGTGCACACCATCTGGGAGGATCCTCAGTGTACAGGTATCTCTGCAGGGTCTGAAGACAGAAAGTCATAGCCTGGGTATGCACACACACCAGTGCCTGATCGCCCTCCCTAAGCGGGAGACTCAGAACCGCAGCGGAGACCTAATGCTTCCTTTTGACCCAGAAGAAGTCAACAAGCTTTTTCTGTATCTTGGCGACAGACTCAGAGGGAGGGATCAAAGTAACCAACCGGTACCACAGCACAGCAGCCACCAGTTGATTTACACAGAGCAATCCTGTCCAGCACATGAGGCGAGTGGTGACTTTGGCCTCCAGCTTTTGCCAGTTTGCCGGCCAGGCTTCCTTGGTAGGCTCAGGTAGACTCCCAAGTAAAGGAGATGAGTAGTACTCCAGGCAAAAGGCCTGAGCTCCTCCGGCAGGGAGTCCACCCGCCATTGACCAACCAGGTGCCCAGAATAATTCTCCCAGTTGATCCTCACAGAGGACGCAGCCGAGTAGACCTGTTGGTAGTCATGTATCCTCCGCAGGTCAACGGGATCCGTGACCATGAGGAGCACGTCATCGGCATAAGCAGAGAGGACGACCTCCATGCCCGGCCCTTGCAAAGCCAATCCTGTCAACATCTTCCACAAAAGGCACAGGAAAGGCTTCACACAGATGGCCAGACATAGGGGATCCCTGATGTAACCCTCTCCCGAAGCAAAGGGGCGCCGTCAAAGACCCTTTAATCTTAATCAGACACTCCGCAGCGGCATTCAGAAGTCAGATCCGGGCAACAAAATGCCTCCCGAACCCAAATGCATGCACAGTCCCGAATAGGTATCCACCCTGTCGAACATCTTCTTCTGATCCAGGGAAAGGAAGGAGACTGACAAACCAGCCCTCTAGGAATGGTGGACCAAGTCCTGGACCAGATGGATGTTGTCGTGGATAGTCCGTCCCAGGACTGCGTAGGACTGGTCGGGGTGGATCATGTGGGCCAGCACGTTGCATAGGCGAGCAGACATTGCCCTGGCAAAGATATTGTAGTCTGTGCTGAGGAGGGAGACCGGGTGTCAGTTCTTAAATAGGCGGAGATTGTCCCACTTAGGCAGCAGGATGATGACTGCCCTGCGCCAAGAGAGAGGCATCTCCCCGGTCGCCAGACTTCCCCCGAGGATCCGCGTGTAGTCGCCCCCCAGGATGTCCCAGAATGTCCTGTGGAACTCCATGGTCAACCCATTCAGCCCCAGGGACTTGCCCCTCGAGAGCTGGCCGAGGGCACCGGACAGCTCCGCCAGGCTTAGCGGAGCATCCAACTGCTTGGCGCTCTCCGAGCAAACCTTTGGCAGTCCTCCCACAAAACTCTGCGACCATCCTCAATGGACAGATCTGGAGCGAACAGAGCTCTGTAATTGACATGGGCTTGGCACTGATGCCCTCTGGATACAAGGCCAGGGATCTGTTGTTGGCCAACAACCCCAAGAGCTGCTGCCTTTTTTCCAGTGAGTAGATCCACGACCTCACGGACGCGCTACAGGACCCAACGAGTTGCAGGTCTCAGTATGCCACTCTTCTCTTCATACAGCTTCTGCAAGGCCAGGCCTTCGAAGACTTGACTAAGACAAGACTCCAGGTCGAGCACCTCCTTCTCCACCGGTCAACCCCCTCACATACTCCTGACAGAAGAGACAGGCGTAAGCCTTGCACACGTTCCACCGTAGCCTCATGGAGGGGAAGCCCAACTGCTTCCTTCTCCAGTCGCCCCAGAATCGACGGAACGAATTCTGCAACCGCTCGTCCTCCAGCAGCAGGTTGTTAAAATGCCAGTAGGCGGACCCCCCCACATGCGGAGTGGAGTGAGCTCTACCCACACCGAATCATTGTCTTTCTACAAGAGGTCGTCGCCAATGGCTGACTCGTGCACCGCAAAGTGTGCAGCGAACGGCTTGACCGCACCAGCCAGTACCACCACTGTCACGATCCCACCCCCAGGATCGATGGCAAAGGAGTCCTTCATGGGCTCCTCCGGGGGACTTGGGTTGGAGGGTGGCAGCTCGCCCTCCCAGGCTCAGCCCGGGCTGTATGGTGAAACTTAGGGAAAAAACCATCCCAAGTTCCTCCAACACAAGGCACAAAAGTGAAAGACCAAGGAGGGGTGACCTCCCCTTCTCCGCTGCCACCCACTGACTCAGCGGGCAGGGGGTTTCTATTAAAATCGTCGACCAGGTCAAGCAACTCCTGGGAAATGTCAAGCTGTGGCTGGATGAGCTTAGCCTCATCGGCCCTGCCTGCCCCAGCCTCCAGGATGCCTAACCCGGCTACGAGTGATGGTATTATTTTGGGCAGATCCGCAGGCCTCCCCATGAGTAGGGATTCCTTCCCACCCCTGGGAGGCACAGGCTGGACAGACAGATCTGTGTCACCCTCCTGAGGGATGGGTGACTCCCACCAACTGTGCGAGGTGGTGGTGGTGGTGGAAGCTGTCTCCTCTTCCACAGATGGACATGGATCCTCCACAGCTTCCAACGAGCGGCACCTTCATCTCTTCCTCCCGGAGAGGTGCAGAGGATGGAAGACCTCCATGTCGGCAGAGGTCTCCAACGCCACATCCTCCTTCTGTTCCTAATTCCCGATCCCGAGCCCAACCGTGGGATGTAAGTTTTCCGCAGAATCGAGCATGATCGTAGGCTCGGGCACGGGATTTCTTGCAGGCACAGGATAGATCACGGGCACGGGGTCAGGTACCCGAATGAGCGCAGGTATGGGACTGTACACGCTGTATAGGGCACTCGACCCCAGGTGCTTAGTCTTCCTCCGCGCCATCCTTCCACGCGGAGACTCTCCCCCCTCCCCGCCGGAGCACGCAGTCACATTGGTTTCCAAAGTCAACTGAGCATTTAGTGCCACTGGAGGGGGGGGGGGGCGGGGATGGGGCAGTGGCCATGGCAGTGCCAACCTTGGCCTCCTTAATTGCTTTGGTGGCCTTGGAGGTGGTACAGTTTTTACGTACTTGCTCCACCTCCTTGCAGGCGTGGCATATTGTCTGGCGTCCAGAAGACGCGGCAGGGTATTTCCTGGTAGTTAACCATGAACCTACCCTCCGTGCCCTCCTCCCCAGCCAGTTGAAAGTAAAGCTGGAAGAAAAAGACATGACGGAGGCTGGCCTTCCGGAAGCCGAGCAGGATTGGCGCTATCCCCATCCTCACCTCCCCCAGTTGACGTAGGTGGGGAGTTGGAGCTCACTGGCGATAAAGGGTGGGACATTTGATAAAATAATTCGCTGTGCGGCAGCCTCGAGTGGATCCATCAGCAGGAAGGTTCCACCCATCATGAGCCCCTTATTAAGGGCCAGGAACGCTACCCACTCAGACCTCAGGAAGAATACAGCCTTCCTGTACATTTTCCACCCTTCCCCAACCTACTCCCATATATATGAGCACCAGATACAATTAATTCCCATTTGAGTTCAATTAACATGACCCTCCCCTCAGCCTGCTTATGGAATCTTACGACTATACTCTAATTGCCATACACCCCAGCAGATTACTTCCATTTTGCATGGGATTTACCCTAATAAATATTCAAATCGATATGCAAATAAAATGACCTGGGAAATTCTGAAATAAATACCTCTTCACACCATTGTCAGGGGCAACTCATTTTCATTGCCATAAATGTGGTGCTACTCACTGCATAGAATTTCTAGGCCTATAAATGCATAGGAAATTTTAGGAACAGAAGAATGCCTTTGGGTCCACTATGCCTACTTCTTTTGTATTTTAACTCAACTTATCTACCTCCTTATTGTTTCTCTTTCTGCAGAAACACATTAAGTGTTAGAATTTTCACCTTTTTTCAAAAAAGAACAGGGGAAATTAATCAGAATTCATTACTGTTGTATATGCAATAACTGTTAGACTGAGTACTGTTTAACTCCAAGAGGTATGACTTTGCCTCTGCTTTATTAAGGCCCAAAGTGCTTATATACAAAATGGCTGGCCTTTTATACTTGGGCTGCACACACGTGCGTGCAGTCCAATGGTCTCCAACAGTGATGCCATCTAGTGGCTAGTGATCCCAAAAGTGTATACATGACAATACCTCCCTCTGAGATATTAACACAGTCTTTTACAAATTGAGACGGTCCGGTGTTTTACGCTCCCGGGTTGACCGTCTCAGTTCAACTCCAGCGTTGGGTGAGTGTTCAGAGTCTGTTGTGACTGGTGGCTGGGTGGCTGACCTGGTGGGAGTGGCAATAGCCATGTCAAGGATTGAAAGTCCATTTTCATTGAACATGTCAGTGAATGACAGTCCCGATTCACTGATGACCACTGAGTCCTTTGATGACTGGGGTTGGTTGGTCGTCGATTGTCTCTTCCTCCGACTGTTCCGGTTCGTCTGTGTGCCGCAGCTTTGTCTGATCCATATGTTTCCTGCATGTTTACCCATTTTTGAGCTTGACAATAAATACTCTGTTGCCCTCCTGGGCCATGACAGTACCAGTGATCCACTTGGGACCCTGACCATAATTCAGAACATATACAGGATCATTTACAGAAATATCGCGTGACATAGCTGCGCGATCGTGATACTCTTGCTGACTTTGTCTTCCATAATCAACATGATTATTTAAGTCAGGGTGTACAAGAGATAGCTTGGTCTTTAGACCTATATTCATTATTAGTTCAACAGACGAGACCCTGGTAAGCATGTGTGGTCTTGTCCTGTAATAAAGCAGCATGCATGACAGGCGGGTCTGCAGTGATTCTCGGGTTACTTGCTTTACACTCTGCTTTATGATTTGGACAGCAAGTTCTGCTTGCCCATTGGATGCAGGTTTGAATGGTGCTGACCTTACATGTTTGATACCATTGAATTTCATGAACTCTTGAAACTCCTGACTGGTGAAGCACGATCCGATGTCGCTAATAACGATATCAGGCAGACCATGTGTCGCAAACATGACATTGAGATTCTCAATGGTTGCTGTGGATGTGCTGGATGACATGATTCTACACTCTATCCGAATATGCATCCACCACAACTAAAAACATCTTCCCTAGGAACGGACCTGCAAAATTTATGTGGATCCTGGACCATGGTTTGGACGGTCATGACCACAGACTCAGCGGCGATTCAGATGGTGCTTTGCTGAGCTGCATGCAAGTGTTGCACTGATGCACACATGATTCCAGCTCACAGTCAATTCCCAGCCACCATAAATGAGACCTGGCGATGGTATTCATCATTACAATGCTGGGATGTGTGCTATGTAGCTCACGTATAAATTTCTCTCTCCCTTTCTTGGGCATAACAACACGATTGCCTCACAGTATACAATCCGACTGAATAGACAGTTTGTCTTTGCGGCGATTGTAAGGTTTGGTCTCCTCGCACATTTGCTTGATTATGACAGACCGCTCACCTTTGAGGATGCAACTCTTCACCACTGATAAAATCGATCCTGGCTGGACCAGGTCTTAACTTGTTGAGCTGTGACACGGGTTCCTTCACTCTCAAAAGCACCCATAACTAACAATAGGTCCGCTGGTTGTGGCGTTTCCACCTCCGGTGTGGGCAACGGCAGACGGCTCAAAGCATTGGCACAATTCTCGGTGCCAGGTCCCTGTCGAATTATATAATCATAAGTGGATAATGTCAGCGCCCACCTCTGGATGCGGGATGAAGCATTGGTATTGATACCTTTGTTTTCAGAGAACAGTGAAATGAGCAGCTTGTGATCTGTCTCCAGTTCAAACCAAAGACCAAACAGGTACTGATGTATATTTTTAACCCCATACACACAGGCTAGTGCTTCTTTCTCTACCATGCTGTAGGCTCTTTCCGCTTTAGACAAACTTTTTGAAGCATATGTGACTGGTTGAAGTTTACCCGACTCATTAGCTTGTTGGAGTACGCAACCAATTCCATATGACGCAGCATCACAGGCCAATACTAAATGTTTACATGGGTCATAATGTACCAGCAGCCTGTTAGAGAAAAGCAGATTAGCGGCTTTCTCAAAAGCTCTGTCTTGAGACGCACCCCACACCTAGTTGTCGCCTTTTCTTAGCAGCAGTAGTTCTAATAAGATGCTCAATTTAGGTAGGAAGTTACAGAAGTAGTTGAGTAGACCCAGGAATGAACGCAGCTCCGTCACATTCTGCGGCTTGGGTGCATTCTTGATGGCCTTGGTTTTCGCGTCCGTGGCCTGATGCCGTCAGCAACAATTTTCCTCCCCAGGAATTCGACCTCTGGTGCCATGAAGACGCACTTCGAGCATTTCAGTCTGAGTCCCACTTTGTCCAGACGGTGTAGAACCTCTTCTAGGTTGTTGAGATGTTCCTCGGAGTCACGACCTGTGATCAGGATGTCATCTTGGAACATGACGGTTCTGGGAACAGGCTTCAGTAGACTCTCCATGTTCCTCTGAATTATTGCTATAGCTGAGTGAATTCCAAAAGGGCACCTGTGATAAATAAACAGTCCTTTATGCGTGTTAATGCACGTAAGCCTCTTCGACGTCTTGACCAGCTCCTGTGTCATGTCGGCCGACGTCAAGTCCAGTTTGGTGAATTACTTTCCCCCAGCTAGCATTACAAACAAGTCATCAGCCTTCGGTAATGGGGACTGATCCTGTTTCAAAACCCTGTTGATCATAGCCTTGTAGTCTCCACAGATTCTCACTGTGCCATCACTTTTCAGCACAGGAACAATGGGGCTGGCCCATTCATTAAATTTAACCAGTGATATGATCCCTTCATGCTGGAGTCTGTCCAGTTCGAGTTCAACTTTCTCCCTCATCATATATGGAACTGCCCGAGCTTTATGATGGATGGGTCTTGCATCTGTGGATCTGCACCTTGGCTCCCGTGAAGTTGCCGGTGCCTGGTTTCAACAGCAAGGGGAACTTGCTCAGTATTTGGGCACATGTATCTTTTACTCCGACGACAATGCCTTGATGTTGTTCCAATCGCATCTGATTTTTTTAAGGCAGTTTCTGCCGAACAGCAGTGGGCCATTGCCTGGGACAATCCATAGCGGTAACATGTGTACTGCACGTCATACGACACTTTAATTGTGGCAGTGCCAATCGCCGTTATGAGTTCTTTGGTGTATGTGCGCAACTTGGCATTGACTGGACTCAGCCTGGGCCTCACAGCCTTAGTATCCCACAGCTTGTCGAATGCTGTCTGGCTCATTATCGATTGACTCGCCCCCGTCTCCAGTTCCATCGATACCGGCACCCCATTAAATTTCACGTTGATCATTATCGGTTTGCTCTTAGTTAGGAACGAGTACAGTCCATACACTTCCTCCTCTGGTATCTCGGATTGTGTATCCGGATCCGCGCTAGTCTGGCCATCATCCTCCACGTGGTGTGTCACAGCACACTTGCTCATCTGCGGACACTTACACTGGAGATGCCTCACTCTCAGAGAGCCTTTGCAACCATATTGCTTAAATTGGCACTGCTGGTGCCGATGATTTCCCCCACAATGCCAACACGGAGAAATTGGATGCATTCCTGCTGGCAGACTTTGGGCAGCTACACGTTTCGCATACGGAGTCGGCTATGCCCTGCCATGTGCCGCTCTGCCGAACGCCAAATCAATCATATTTGCAGTACTTGCCGAGTTTCAATTTTTCACTGATATCTGCTGTAGACTTCTATCCATCGTCATGCATGACTATGCGATCGTGATGGCCTTGTTCAAGTCCAACGTCTCCACTGCCAGTAGTTTACGCAGGGTCACCTCATGGTTGATGCCGATTACAAAGAAGTCCCGCAGCATGTCTGCCAACACAGCCCCGAACTTACACGGTCCCGCTAGACGTCTCAATGCATTCCAGTTTGGGCCTGCTTGCTCTGTGTGGCCATAGTCTCTCAAATTGGTCGCCAAGGGTAGCCTACTAAGTGCATCGGCACAGTTGTCTGTGCCTGGTCTGTGCCTTATGGTGTAATCGTAAGACGCCAGCATGAGTGCCCACCGTTGAATGCGCGCCAAGGCGTTGGCGTTTATTGCCTTGCTCTCGGATAGTAGGGACGTGAGGGGCTTGTGGTCGGTTTCTAACGCGAACTTGGCCCCGAAAAGGTATTGGTGCATCTTTTTGACACCGTACACGCACGCGAGCGCCTCCTTCTCCACCATTCCATACCCGCGTTCCGCCCGCGAAAGTGACCTGGAGGCATAAGCTATGGGTTGTAATTTACCCGCACTATTGACATGTTGTAAAATGCACCCGACCCCGTACGCTGATGCATCACATGTAAGAACTAGCTTTTTACCTGGATCAAAGAAAGCCAAAACACAGAAGGTTGCGTGCCTTATTGAAGGCGTGTTCCTGGGCGTCCCCCTAAAACCAATCGCACTCCTTTCTGAGTAGCACGTGGAGAGGCTCCAGCAGTGTGCTTAAGTTCCTCATAAAGTTCCCAAAGTAGTTGAGTAGCCCGAGAAAGGCGCGCAGTTCTGAGACATTCCGGGGCCTGGGTGCCAGGCGAATTGCTTCTGTTTTGGACTCTGTTGGGCGGATTCCATCGGTGGCAATCCTTCTGCCCAAAAATTCAACCTCGGGTGCGAGAAACAGGCACTTGGATTTCTTAACTCTTAGGCCTACCCGATCTAACCGCTTTAGTACTTCCTCCAAATTGCAGAGATGTGAGTCGGTGTCCCTGCCCGTGATAAATATGTCGTCTTGAAATACAACCGTCCCCGGGATGGACTTGAGCAGACTCTCCATGTTGCGCTGGAATATAGCAGCTGTCGACCTGATGCCGAATGGGCATCGATTGTACATGAAAAGGCCTCGATGTGTGTTGATGGTGGTGAGTAGCTTGGATTCCTCGGTCAATTCTTGCGTCATATACGCAGATGTGAGATCTAGTTTTGAGAAAAGTTTTCCTCCAGCCAATGTGGCAAATAAGTCCTCCGCTCTGGGCAGTCGGGTATTGGTCCTGTAGGGAGACTCTGTTTATTGTAGATTTGTAGTCCCCACAGATTCGTACGGATCCATCAGGCTTCATGACTGGGACGATGGGACTTGCCCAGTCGCTAAATTCCACAGTGAGATAATGCCTTCCTGCAGGAGCCTGTCCAGTTCATGTTCAATCTTTTCCCTCATCACATAGGGCACAGCACTAGCCTTGTGATGGACCGGTCTAGCATCCTGTGTGTTGTAGATTTTGACTTTAGCCCCTTTGAAGTTGCCCACACCTGGCTGAAAGTGATGTTCAAATCGACTTAGAACTGTTGAGCTGGAGGTCTGTTCCTCTGACGACATAGTGTGAACATCATCCCATTTCCAGTTTAGTTTTGCCAGCCAGCTTCTCCCCAGCAGTGCTGGGAGATCTCTGGGGACAATCCACAGGGGAAGTCGGTTCACCGTCCCTTTGTGTGTAACTGAGAGCATGGCGCTGCCAAGGACTGGGACGATTTCTTTGGTATGAGTCCTTAGTCTGGTGTCGACCCTTGTGAGCTTTGGTCTGTCTCTTTTATGCGGCCACAGCTGTTCAAATTGTTGAGCGCTCATGAGAGATTGACTCGCTCCCGTATCCAGCTCCATGTTGACGGGTATCCCATTGAGTAGGACCCTCATCATTATTGGAGGTGTCCTGTTGTAAGAGCAGTGGCCATTGATCGTGTTGACCCGCTGTACCTCGGTGTCCCGGTTACTGTCCCCACCTTCTTCTGGTCCGCTTTCCGACCCATCCGATTTGTATACCAGCCGAGCTGCCATTTTTCTGCACATGCGGGCCAGATGCCCTGTATAGCCGCAGTTTCTGCAAACAGCATGCTGAAATCGACACCCCCTTGATGAGTGCCTTCTCCCAGATCTCCAGCACAGACCGCTTCCATTGTTTCCAAAGGATGAGCTGCGACTGGCTGATCTCTCTTGAGCTTCTCTCAGTTTGTAGTTGATTGCTCGCATTGTGGGTTGATGAGGTGTGAAAGGTTCATGTGGCCCTTGATGGCTTCTGGCGCCACTGCCTGCTGTTGAGGGCCTGCTCTCCTGCCTTTGTCTGTGTGTGGGGGGTAGCGGCTTGTTTCACGCTGTGAACCCCTTGTTCCGATGTTTCGTTAGTTGTCATACCCACAGTGTAGATCAACCTCGTTTCTTCTTCTCCTGCCACGAATGTCTGTGGAACCAGTGCTGCTGCTGCCTCTAGGGTCAAGTTCTTGGTCTCTATGAGCTTTCGGAATATTGCTGCGTGGCCTATTCCCTCAATAAAAAAGTCTCTCAGTACTTCTCTCCTTAGTTCATCGGAGAATTCACATAAGCTAGCCAACCTCCGAAGTTCCGCCACGAAGTCGGGTATGCTCTGGCCCACACAGCGTCTGCAGTTGTAGAACCTGTGTCTGGCCATGTGTAGGCTGCTCGCTGGCTTCAGGTGGACTCTTACCAATGTGCTCAATTCTTCAAACGACTTGCTGGCTGGTTTCTCGGGTGCCAACAGGTCCTTCATTAAGGCGTATGTTTTCGAGCCACATCTGGTCAAGAGATGGGCTCTTCTCTTGTCTGCCTTATCGTTGCCTAACCAGGCTTTGGTTACGAAGCTTTGCTGGAGCCTTTCTATAAAGTCCTCCCAATTATTTCCAACATTGTATTTTTCCTCTGAGCCATTGTTCGCCATTCTGTGGATTTTGTAATCCCGTAACTCGTCGCCACTGTAAAGTCCTGTCCCTGCAGTACAAACTCACACGAGGCACATGCTGAAGTCAAGGTCACTCAGGATCTGCACCTTTATTACACAGCTCTCGAATGGCACACTTGCCTGCGATCTGTCCTTAAATACCTGTCTGGGGCAGGTATCCAATGACTCCTACAAGTGCACCCCTGGTGGTAAGGTAAGCTAGTGGTTACAGGTCATCTTTAGTTACAGTCATGTATAGCATGGTAAGATACAGTTATGTACAGTGGTGTGAGATACATGACAGCCGCATTCTGTCCCTCTGAGCAAACGTGCGTGTAAAATCTGTATCTCGAGATGATGATGCCTTTGTCTGGCTTAAGGTGGTCCTGTACCAGTGTACACAATTCTTCAGATGTCTTCTCTGTTGGGCTCACAGGCAGGAGTAGATTCTTCATCAGACCATAAATTTTTGGACTGCAAACCATGAGGAACATTGCCCGGTGCCGATCTGCGTCACTGACCTCCTCCATTTTGTTGGCCATGAAGAACTGGCTCAAACGGCTCACAAAGTCTGCTCACTCTTCTCCTTCCACAATTCGCTCCAACAATCCAATTGTGCTCATTTTTGCATGCAAAGGTTCTCGTTGCCTCGTCGCCAAATGTTGTGTAAGCAATAACTGTTAGACTGAGTACTGTTTAACTCCAAGAAATATGACCTTGGCTCTGATTTATTAAGGCCCAAAGGGCCCAAGTTTCGAGCCGCGCCTAGAATGGCGCAGTCCCGACCTGGACGCCCGTTTTTCGCGCCACAAAGTGCGCCTAAAAAAAACTTCCGTATTCTCCACCTCCCTGCAGGTCCTCTGGCCCTCAGCGCAGCGCAGCAGGAGCTGTAGGGGGCGGAGCTAGGACACTGCGCCGAAAACAGTGCCGGGAGCTCTGCACATGCGCGCTACAGTGGGTACGCAAGTGCAGTAGCTCCAGGCGCCCGAAACTGTGTGGGAGGGGCCCGAAGCACGCAGCCCCTAGCCCTGGCCCAATGGCCTCACTGGGGCTGCGTGAATAAGGCTCCTCCCACGGCCAGCTCCTGCTTCCTCCCGACCCGACTCGACTCCCGCTTCCCGCCCCCCGCCCCCGGACCGGACCCGACACACGCTTCCCCCGCCCCCCCGCCCCCGGACCGGACCCGACACCCGCTCCTCCCCCCCGCCACCGGACCGGACCCGACACCCGCTCCTCCCCCCCCCCCACCCCGCCTCTGGACCGGCCCCGACACCCGCTCCCCCTTCTCCCCCCTGCCTCCTGACTGGATCCGAACTGACCTCCCTCCCCCCGACCTGACCTCCCGCTCCCTCCCTCCCTCCCCCCGACCCGAACCGAACCGACCTCCCTCCCACCACCCCCCCGACCCGACCCAATGCCACCTACCTGTAAATCTGGTGCTGGGGACGGGCACACTGTTGGAGGGCTCCCGGTGCTGCAGTCGGTAAGTAGAAAATGTTTTATTTATTGATTTAAAAAAAAAATTATTTCTTATTAATTTTTTGGATTGATTTATTGGTTGATTTATTGATGTATTTATCATTTATTATTGATGATGGCTCTTTATTTGTAAAACGGAAGTGTTTAATGTTTGTAAGCTTCCCTTTAAACACCCCCCCCACCATTCCCTACACCTGATTTGTAACCTATGCCTGATTTTCTAAAGTGTAGACAAGGTTTTTTCGAGCGTACAAAAGTCTTCACTTACTCCATTCTAAGTTAGTTTGGAGTAAGTTTTCACTCACGAAACTTTGAAATCAGGCGTAAGTGGCCGGACACGCCCCCTTTTGAAAAAAAAATTATTTTCCAAAGTGAAAGTGTTCTACCTGACTCGAACTGGAGCAAACTAAATGATGAGAATTCCGATTTCTAAGATACTCCATTCTACACCAGTTGCTCCTAAAAATCAGGAGCAAATCATGTGGAAACTTGGGGCCATAGTGTTTATATACAAAATGGCTAGACTTTTATACTTGGGCTGCACACACATGCGTGCAGCCCAATGGCCTTCAACTGTGATGCCATCTAGTGGCTAGTGATCCCAAAATACATACATGACAATTACCTGTGAATAAAATTGTACGAATCAATTTTGACTGCCTTTGTCTGCCTCAAAATGCAATCAGTAGCCTTACTGCCCCATTAACACCGGCAATGCAGCAGCCTTCACTTTGAAAGTAGCCAACCTCTGGATGTCCAAAGCGCTCACCTGTTTCAGACCATAGGCCCCTTTTAATATGGAAACTGGGTCTTATGATGTAAATAGGCCTCCAATTGTCTGCAGGTGATGGAATCAGGGAGGCTTGCCAAAGGTAAATACTGAATTATTTTTGTGGGCCACAGAGGAGCAGGAGTGCTTCTTCAGGGCCTACCAAATAATTTGAGCTGTTGTTGCCCTGGGACCCACACCATCTGCGATTACAACCCCACCCCCTGCAACATATCTTGCCGGCGGCACCAACAACCTGATTTTGGCACTCCGCAGCTTGACTGCCAGATTTAAATGAGGCCGCGACCTCAAAATCATAAGGGCTCTTCACTGCCGGAATGGATGATCAACCAGCATGCTCCGCTGGTCGGCCTCACAAAAGTCAAGATCAGCCCCACATTGTTTTCAAGCATATGCTTACTGAGAATGTTGTTTTCTTAGTGGTAAAGAGAAACTAACAGATAATTAGGACACAACTCCAATAATGATCCTTTAATGCTTCTGGATCAGTTAATGGGCCACTGAACTGATATAAATGTCCAAAGGTTCATTAATCCATCTGTAGAAAGGTAATTTTTCAGGAAAATAGCAATTGCGAAAGTCCAGATTTTTTGGTGAGGCGCAAGCCAATGAGTTTACAAGGACAAGGGGGAGTGTGGGAAGGAGGGGATGATGCCGATTTTGAAATGGAGAGAGATGATAGTTGAGGAGAAAGGGCCATTTATAATGTCAGTTAACCTGGGGCCCAAGAAGGGAAGTTAGGTAGTCAACACTTAATGGTAATGGGATCAAGGGAGCAAGAGGTAAGTCTCATGGATGAGGTGAGCTCAGAGAGGGTATAGATGGAGATTGGAAAGAAACTTGTGATGTGGGTTCAAGACTAGGGAAGGAGTGAGCCAGACAGATGGTTTTGCTTGGTTGGCAAGTGGGAAGTGGCAAATAACAGAGGTAGCTGAATGGATTGTCTCAATCTTGATGACAAAGAAGTCCTTGAGCTCCTTGCACTTGTTGTTGGAGATGAGGATGTTTGGGGCAGGGAAAGAAAGTTGAAGGAAATGGGTTGGCAGTAGAGAAAAGAAGATGCTCTCCAGGATTCTGGAGTAGGGGACAGCTTTGCAGAGGAGAACAAGGCCCAATAGCGCTGATCTGGTCCAGCCAGATCTGGTGATAGATAACTAACCAGATACATTCATGTCTACACCTGTTGGACTTGAGGGAGCGGCAATGGGGGCCATATCAAGGGGAATGAGCAGCCTGGGACAGAGTAAATGTTTGGCTGGGTACAAGGGCATCATAGGTTTGAGGTAAGGGGTGGTTAATCAAGTTGACAGCTGCAGAAGTATCAGGCCAAATTGCGGGAGAGGAGGGTGGGGGTAAAAATTAGGCAGTTAGGAGTTAGAAAGTGTAGTTGTAAGTATCAGTTATGGCTCCTGTATGGCTCAGAGACATGGACCATATACAGTAGACACCTCAAGTCGCTGGAGAAATACCACCAACGATGTCTCCGCAAGATCCTACAAATTCCCTGGGAGGACAGATTCACCAACATTAGTGTCCTCGACCAGGCCAACATCCCCAGCATTGAAGCACTGACCACACTTGATCAGCTCCGCTGGGCAGGCCACATTGTCCACATGCCAGACACGAGACTCCCAAAGCAAGCGCTCTACTCGGAACTCCTTCATGGCAAACAAGCCAAAGGTGGGCAGAGGAAACATTACAAGGACACCCTCAAAGCCTCCCTGATAAAGTGCAACATCTCCATCGACACCTGGGAGTCCCTGGCCAAAGGCCGCCCTAAGTGGAGTAAGTGCATCTGAGAGGGCGCTGAGCACCTTGAGTCTTATCGCCGAGAGCATGCAGAAATCAAGCGCAGATAGCGGAAAGAGCGTGCGGCAAATCTGTCCCACCCTCACTTACCCTCAACAACTATTTGTCCCATGTGACAGGGATTGTGGCTCTCGTATTGGACTGTATAGCCAATAAGTACTAATTTTAAGAGTGGAAGGAAGTCCTCCTCAATTCCGAGGGACTGCCTATGATGATGCTGAGGAGAAAAATGTATTTTCTGGAGTGGATGCAGATGGAAATGTAGTTGGAAAGGAGTGTGGGTGGTGAGGGATACAAGGAAATGGTTGGTGTTGGCTTTGTCAATGATTGAGATAATGGGAGTAGAGAGGTCACAGGGGAAGGCGAGGTTGAGGGGCTGACCGTGAATATGGATAGTTTATATAGAGGAACAGATTTTTGGAGGATAGGAGGGCAGTGAATTCAGAGGAGTCAGGTGCTCTTGCAGAGCGCCTTCTTCTGTACTGTACCCATTCTATGATTGTATGATTCTATGAAGGGGAGCTGAGATGGAGATTTAAATCAGTGAGGATGAGGAGTGGCTCTGTAGGGGTTGGGGGAGGAAAGGAAGGAAGATATTTTGGGTAGAAACTTGAGGAGGGATGGTGGACAACAAGGGTTTTAAAGAGATGAGAGGGCAGATCAAGATGAGCTGCTCAAAGGAGAAAGGCATGCATTTGAAGAGAACTAATTTGTAGGGTTATGAGGAAAAAGCTGGGCTGTGGGACTAAATTGGACAGCTGTTTCAAAGAGCTGGCACAGGCACAACAGGCTGAATGGCCCCTTTCTATGCTGTAAGATTCTATGATTCTATGTGTCAACTATGTGTCTTTGTGATAAAGGCCACACCCCACCACAGTGGTTTGGGTGGGGCAGTTACTGGAGAGTATAGTCAGGTGATGGGACTCTGTAAGTGGGAAAGGTGTCACCACCCACCGTGCGCCTAGTTTCAAAGCTAAGATGTCAATGCAATCATCCACAATAAGGGATGGATGGCAAGTGTCTTAAGGGCCTTGTTCGCAAGACATTCTGGAGGGAAATGCAGAGAGGGGCGGTGATTTTTGATCTGCTGGCAATGTCCAAGGGGGCAGTGCTGAGTGGGGTGAGTGAGATGAGAAAGATTAAGTTAGCCCCCAGTAGGTATGCTAGGCGGGAAGGTAGGTGAGAAGGGAGAATAGAGCAGTTGTGTCTACTGCTTGTAAGGAGGCAGTGACCAGTGCCTTTGGAGAATGTCAAAGGAGGCACAGAGGCTAACAGTAGGTCAACTTTGTAGTGGATATCATTATTGTGCTCAAAGGCAAGCATGTGCACATTTGTGTGTTTGCTCTAATTGATGCTCAACCATCAAAAACAAGGATAAAATAGGGCATAAGCATTAAAGTGTATTAAACTGGTTCAGACCTTAAGTAATTTTGAAACTGTGGACAAAAATACAATAACGCTATTACTGCACCAATGAACACACAATTAGTGCATGTTTGTTAACTATATTGTACGTATTATTTGCATCTCATAAAGCCATAATTTACTTCTTTTCATTGCAGTATAGTCTCAAAATAATGTGTTTTCAATTGTAAAATGACTACTTGGAAAGGCACCATATGTTCTTTCATTATTGTCCAGCACACTAGTCCAATTGCTCTGACGACTATGGGACCATTGCCAGCATTGTTGCCATGAACAGTAGTTTAAACACTGAGAGAATCATTCTTTTTATGCTATAAACAAACTCATTTTCTTTGTATTCTACAAATATTTTTGTTCCATACAACACAAGGCATAATTGTTACCCTTCTTTTTGGGGGATTTGTTGGCTTTTATTGAAACTGTCAGCTTTTCTGAGGTTTGGAGGTTGGAATGTATAGAGTCTGGTTCTGCAACAATTGAAATTTTCTGTCTCTCCACTTCTGTTGTCGTTCCACGATTGACCACCACTCAGGTTACTGCGGAGTGCAACTGGTAGTTGAAACAAATCCAGATTTTGCCCGGAATTTTCTCAGGGGTTCTCGCTATTCGCTGCTGTAGTATCGCCAGAAGATTGGTGGAAATGTCGTTTACGTGGCTATTTGCGTTTCGACCGACCTTCTGCCAAAGTTTTATTTTTATTCATTTACAGGAAGTTGGCGTCACTGTCAAGGTCAGCATTTATTGCCCATCCCGAATTGCCCTTGAGAAGGTGGTGGTGAGCTGTCTTCTAGACTTGCTAGGTCATTTCAGAAGGCAGTAAAGAGTCAACCACCTTGCTGTTAGTCTGGCGTGACATATAGACCAGACTGGGTAATGATGGCAGATTTCCTTCCTTAAAGGTCCTTAGTGAACCAAATGGGTTTTTACGACAATCTGGTAGCTTTATGGTCACCATTACTGATGCTAGCATTTTTTTTTATATTCCAGGTATTTAAAATGTTTTTTTAATTAACTGAATTTAAATTCTGTAGCTGCTATCGTGAGATTTGAACTCATGTCTCTAGATCTAGTCCAGGCCTCTGGATTACAACCACTATGCTACCATTCCTGGTTCTGGTGGCCAATGGGAAATTCCCTTTGTTTGACTGTTGTAAATTTTACTTTCTTCTCTCTGCCTTTAGGTTTGTTGGTTTGCCCATCCCATGGCTGTGAGGATCTACTTCCAGACTGCAAACTCTTCTTAGTGCTTCTTGCTGATCACAGGTCAGGTGCAGGATGAGTTCAATTTTAACTCTCTCTGTCCTGCGGGAATGTCCTGAAGATTGCGGGGATACACCTATTGCCCTTTACTTGCCATTGCCATTTTCAAGAGGACCTCTGCAGGGGTGGCCTGCCTGTTTCAGGTATTACCCTGCCTTTGGGACTGCATCCTGGCATGCTTCGAAAGCCCTTAGTGCTATGTTGGTGGGAGGTAACTCCTGGTACGGCCACCCAAGGCAGACGGGTCAAACAGTGGGAGCTAGAATAAAAGAAGCCTACCGGTTCTCCTGGTAGGGAGTTATGAGTCAGTTTAATGACTTGTCCATACAAAAATAACCTTTTGTTACAGTAACAGCTCAGAGATAACATGATAACAGAGTTTGTTACAGACTTGCAAATATAAACATGAACTGCGGATAGCCATTATTTGCTGGATGTGAGGCAAGGTGGACAGACATACATAAGACCCCGACGTAATTTTGAAGGAGCAATGGGCGGAGTGTGCATCGTATATGCTCCATCCAATGATATCAGATGTTGTGCAGCCTACTTCAGCAGTCCTTAAAGGGACTGAAGCGGAAATTAAAGAGTTAAACACGTTTTAGATTAGGAAGGCAAAAACACAATTTGCTGATGTGGTGAAATGAGCAGGTGCAACTGTAGGACAATGGTGCAATTCCTGTTATTTAGAGCTAATGTTGTAGGCCTACGAAGTGGCTTCCTGTTGTTATTCAGAACTAAGAAATAGATTCCTGTTGTTATTCAGAACTAAGAAATAGATTCCTGTTAGTGACAGGAGGCAGGATACAGGATACATATGTTCATACCCAAGGAGGATGTGAAACAATTAGCAAAGTTAAAATTGAACAATTTGTAACAAAGCAAAAAAAATTGTCATGCGGTAGAAAGACTGACTAATGATAATGTAAATGATGACTTTGCAAAGAATTCTGTATAAAAGAAGCAGCTCCTGAAGTGTTAGACGAGAACAGTTGGGAAGGTATCCAGTTAAGGAACTGGTGTAGACGTGTCTCCCTTGATCAAGCAATTAAACAATTCTTTTCTCCACAACAGGCCTGTGTTGAGTGTCTTTGTCATACTCCACATCAAATGGCGTAGTCTGACAGGACGCACCCGGGTGAAAGACAGATGGACGTTTGCAGACCATCACAAGTGAGTATATATTTTAAATACCACTCATAAATCCGATGTCATCTGCCGCGAAACGTGTCAGTCGCCTGGGGTGTCCGAACTTGTGAGAAAGGTGTGTAATGGTGTAAAAGACTTGAGGATAGTTAAGAGGTCACAATAGTAATTATCAAAGTAGGATCGGCTTTGTAGGTTTGTAATTGCAGACCCTAGGTTCAAGGAAACCAGGTTAAAGGGGACAACGAACCGATAGAGGGGTAGACGTACCAAACATAGATGGTGTGCAAAGATATGCTAGATTAGGGGCCGAGAGTTTCGTTGAGTAGGTATTTTGCCGACGACCATAAAAAATTGATAGTTTCTATGTTAAGTGACGGATGGGATCCCAAAGAAAACCCGCAAAACAAAAATTATGGTGGGAGAAAGGCAAATAAACAGACGGTCAAAACAGGTTTGATGGTGGGCAGTCAATGTTTGCAATATAAGGCCATGGCCAGGTCTCAATTAGAGGAATTGCACAAATTAAGATTAGGAGATAGAGTGGGTAGATCTAAGAAGAATAAACTCTGACACGGAAGCTTCAGCTTTTGTGTTGAGGAAGAGAAAGATAAGCTTGGTTGAATGAAAGTGGTTGCGTGGAAGTCTTCTTGACTGTAGAATATTTGTGGTGGGATTTGTGGAATTTTTCATTTGTCTGAAAGCCGGTCTTTTAAAAGAGAAATAGTGTTTCTGTATATTTGTTTTAGCTCTACTCCCCTTTTTCGGGCAGAGAGCTGAAAGTTTTTAACCTTTGTAGTGTTGTCCTAGATGTGGGAAGTTTAAGAAAATGTGAAGAAGTTGAATTGTGTATCTAGAATTGAATGACACTTTTAAGTTAGAAACACAAATGTGGATTTATTTTAATGATAAGTTACAGAGCTAGGAAATGCACAAAGGATAGGTTTGTTCAACAAAAGATAAAACTTCAATTAAAAATGTGTGGCTCATTTTAAATCAATTAGAATTGTAAACAAAGTGTTGTCTTTTCAATTTGGTTATTGCAGGCCAAGACGCCCAATTACTTGTGTAAAAAAAAACATGTAATCATTGATTACATTGGGTTGAAAGATAATAAATTGAGTCTATGAGTTAGATAAAGAAAGGAGAAGGGAAGAGTATAATGTCCTTTAAAAAAAAGCCTGCGTGGGTTTCTTGAGGCTACAGGCTGGGGAATCTCCGCCCTCGTTTCCTTTGTGTAGGATCTTATTTTAAATGACGTGAAAGCTTCTAGTTTAGTAAAAAGAGATTTAAATAAAAAGATTTGCAGTGCAGTGTTTGAATTGGGATTTTGAGATATTCTTCTTGATAAATATTTTTGTTGTATTGGAAAATCTTGGGTTTGAAAACCTTTGTAAAAGAAATAATACTGAACAGTTTAGGAAAAAAAATACTAAAAGTTTGGAAACAATCTAAAAATGCCATTTTCTCTGATGCGAGACAGAAATGCACGGGGACAGAATGAGACCCATCGCTTACTATTCAACCCAACAATCACCAGTAGCCGCGGGCTTGTCCAGATGCGTGGCTGCACTACACTGTGCCACATGGGCAGTCAAGGTCAGCGAACCTGTCGTGATGACGGGCAAAATTGTCACACACACCAAACACACTCTGGTAGAAATGTTGAATACTGGAAAGCTCTAGGCCGTTTCCAATGTCTGCCGAGCAAAGTGGGAAGCAGTTTTACTGCTGCACGATGAATCAGTAAAGATAGTCAGAGACACCGGGGAAAACCTGGCAGAAGGAATCCTCACTAGGGGGGAGTACCATGAGTGTAATGCATTAGAATGGGAAGATTCCCCAGGGAATGTAAGTGAGGTAGCTCTCAAAAACCCAGACCTCACATTGTATGTGGACGGATCTCGACGATATATCGATGGTCATCCATGTACAGGATGGGCGGTATTAAACCAGCTTCTTGAGGTAGTGATGCAGGGAGCGCTGTACAGAGGCCTTTCAGCCCAATTAGTAGAATTAACCGCACTAACAGAAGCCTTATTACTGGCAGAGGGAAAGACAGTGAATATATATATACAGACAGTCGGTATGCCTTTGGGGTAGTACATGACTACATGGTAGCATGGGGAAGGAGAGGGTTTGTTACCTCTGGCGGCAAGGCCATCAAACACGATGAACGTATAAAATTACTATTAGAAGCAGCCAGCAAACCCAGCTAAAGCAGCAGTGATAAAGGTAAAGGCCCATCAACGAGTAGTGGATCAGAGAGATGAACGTATGGCCCAAAGATTGTTGTGGGAGAAATGGATTTCAATTCATAGGGCACTGGCACCAGTACTGGGGTAAGAGGGAGCTGTTCCATTGGAACGGGCTTCACTTGAAAAAGGCTGGGGCCCCGAGTCCTGGCGAATCAAATAACTAGGGCTGTAGAGAGGGCTTTAAATTAAATAGTGGGGGGGGAGGGATGCGATGAGCGGAAATGTAAAAAGAGAAAGGAGAAGGCAAAAGTGCAGGGTAGCAATAGGGGTAATGATAACCGAAGTGTGACAGGAAGGGTCAGAGCCTATATACATAAGACAAAATTAAAAGCTCTATATCTGAGTGCACATCGCATTTATAACAAGATAGATGAGTTGACGACACAAGTAGAAATAAATGGATATGATCTGATTGCCATTACAGAGATGTGGTTGCAAGGTGACCAAGGATGGGAACTGAATATTCAGAGGTATTTGCCATTCTGTAAGGATAGGCAGAAAGGAAAAGGAGGTGGGGTAGCTCTGTTAATAAGGGATGAGATCAGTGCAGTAGTGACAATGCCGCCCGAGAAACAGCCACATCCGCAGACATAAAAATAGA
This sequence comes from Pristiophorus japonicus, assembly GCF_044704955.1. Lineage (NCBI taxonomy): Eukaryota > Metazoa > Chordata > Chondrichthyes > Pristiophoridae > Pristiophorus > Pristiophorus japonicus. Next base: position 138,186,334 of record NC_091978.1, on the reverse strand, counting down.
GTCAGTCTGTAGCATTACCACAGAGGAGGACATAAACATAGTTAAACTGCACGCAGATACGAATGAGGAAGAAAGAGCAGAATGGGAGAGGAGGGAAGGATCACCTGGTATAGACCCCATGTGGAGAAAGGACGGAAAGGTGTTGGCCCCTTCCTGCATTCGGCAAATCATCATGGAGTTACACCACGGCATTAATCATGCCGGGCATAACACCATGATATCCAATATCTCATGGGATTGGTGGTGGCCGGGAATTGGGCGCGATGTTGTTAAACATTGTGAGCACTGTGTTACGTGCGCCCAACTTAATCCGGGAAAAGCGATACAAATAAGGATGGCGCACCAACCCCGCCCACGGGGACCATGGGAAAACATACAGATTGATTTTACTGGGCCCCTAATAAACTCCAGGGGAAGGAAGTATTGCTTGGTGATGATTGACCAGTTTACAAGGTGGGTAGAAGCATTCACCACCCGCAATTGCATCACAACCACGGTAGCCCGTATACTAGTGGATGAGGTAATTCCTAGATGGGGGATTCCCATTCAGATAGATTCGGACCAAGGGACTCATTTCACAGGAAAGGTAATGAAGAAAACTTGTAAAATACTGAACATTAAGCAGAAATTCCACATCCCCTACCATCCCCAGAGTTCGGGAATGGTAGAAAGAATGAATAGAACCCTCAAAACCACCCTGAGTAAAGCAATCCAGGGAACCGGACAGGCATGGCCGGAACTCCAGCCCACCATATAGATGAGACTGCGTGCTGCACCGAACCGCACAACAGGACTCACCCCTTAAGAACTAATGACTGGACGAGCAATGAAACTCCCTGAGGGAATAGTTACAGGAGGAGTAGAGTTAGGACCTTTATGCGATAGAATTAGGAAGTATGTGATGGAACTGAGTCGGCAGTTGAAAGGTATGCGACAGGAAGTGCGAGATAAGCAGGAAGAGGAAGACAAGGATAAAGGAACAAAACCTCCGGTGGTAGTATCTGAGGTGGGAGTGAGGGTGATGGTTAGGGTATTACCAGAAAAATCTGGATTCGCCCCTCGACAGAGCAGACCCTATGAGGTACTGATTAGCGGAGACACGTGTGCATGTGTAAATATGAAAGGTGGGGGCCGATGGAAACATTGGTCCCAGCTGAAAAAATAAGGAGTGGAGGGATGCATTGATAGATGGACGTTTCAGGGGACTAGGATTAATATTTGCAATACTAGGGGTACTTGCCATAATAAAATGGACCTGGGAAAGGTCACATGCCTGGAGAAACGGTGTAAACAATCCGGAAAAATAGAAATGGTAAGAATCGAACTAAAAGCCTGGAATATCCAGGATGTGTTTTATCAACAGAATGCATGTAAACGTGATCACCACCACCCTTATAATTCTACAAGGACAAGGAAGAAGCTAGTATCCCATCACCCACCCCAGAGGGAAGTACAAGTTGTGACAATCATACAGGAGGAGGAACGATGTTCCTGTGTATGAGGAGAACGCCAAATAACAAAGGGAACCAAAGGGGGGTTAGTAATGAAATACACGAAGGAAAAAATACACTTTGTAATATGCCAGAAGATAATCACGATATTTCTAAATCTGACCGATCTAACGATCCCCAGTTCCTGCGGGTCAGAAACAATAAGCATGTATAAAGATCTGACACTGCGGGCCTTAGATAGACCCGAGTCTAAGACCCTGAGGTTTATCACATTAAAAGGGAAGGTTAGACAAAAAAGGGGGATATTAGAAATGATGGGCGCGGGATATGTGGTGGGCGTAGCCATGGTAAACGCTATAGATCACCAGATGGTAGAAGAGCAGGTTGACACACTCACCAAACCTTAAGAGGGTTGCTGGAAAGGGGAAATGATAATGAGAAAATACAGGCCTAATTGGGAGATGGGGCCAAACGAGAATTGTTACAAGTGGCCCACACACTAAGGGATCATGCCAAGACAATTAACTTAATAAACGCGAACCAAAAGTACAATAGCGAAAGCGGATGAAACGCTGCGGTATGCGCTGGGTATGGAGCATGGATGATAAGTACAGTAGAACATAACTTAGAACAACTACAAAATGGGAAGGTCCCAGATGGGATAACCAATGATGTATTCAGGGAATGGACCTTGAGAAAAAGGGAAACAGATGCCTGTGAAGTCAGGCGAAACAGCCATGCATGGGTTCCTAAAACTAAATGTGTAACTGGTCATCAGAATATAATTGGATTTGTACTGTCAATACCACAATACGATGTGACCAAGGGAAACCTCCTGTATAATGTTGACAGTATAGGAGAAATAAGAAACCAAACACGGGTCAGATACCACAAACTGCACCAATACGTTATTAAGAAGGGAGATGATACCAAGGGTGTGTGCATTAAAGATTGTTATAAGAATAACCAGGTTATTTTGTGCCGAGAACATCCCAAATTTGATACAGCCGCACAGAAGGATGCGTCCTGAGCATAACCCCACTAATGCTGGATTTCGAGACAACAGCAGCATCACGAAGTAACGGGCAATGGTGTGTCAGCACCACAGCCACTAACATGACTGGGAGGAGTAATGCACTGCCCCAGCACTACCACCGACTTTTGCTTCACGACCAGAGAAGAGGTTAATATTCAGGGACATATTATATACCCAGAATTAAAAAAAGAAGAAACTGTCAGTGGAACAGTGGTAGACATTATAAAGGTGGGGTACAAGAGCTTCGAAGAGCCTCAGGGAAAACCCATTCCCAAACTAAGTGAGGAACAGACAGCGTTGGAGAAGAGTGTCCATGAGCAACGACAAAAATACATCATCTTGATTAAAAGATTGTTAAGCTGCAAAAGGACACAAAGAAAGTGTTGGCCAATGGAATTTTGGACTTAATGTTCATGTACACCCTTGGATAAGAATTATGTCACATGTATTAGTGATAGTGCAGATGTTGGTTATACTTATGTTACTGTTTGAATGGTGCTTTAGATGTAGGAGGAGAAGGATGAAAGCGCTGGTAAAAACCACTCAGAAATACGAAATGAAGCCTTTGCTGAAAGTAAGTAACAGGGGAGACAAACGAAACCAACATGAATACCTGATATGAGTCGTGAGTGTCCCAATCCTATCACCTGATCAGCGAAATCGGGGTGGGAGACACACAAGTCTAGTAAGGTAAAAGAATTGGTCATGTTAGGTTAATAGAATAACCATGTGACCAAAGTGGGGATTGAAGCGGGAATTAAACACATTTTAGATTAGGAAGGCAAAAACACAATTTTCTGATGTGGTGAAATTAGCAGGTGCAACTGTAGGACAATGGTGCAATTCCTGTTATTCAGAGCTAATGTCATAGGCCTACGAAGTGGCTTCCTGTTGTTATTCAGAACTAAGAAATAGATTCCTGTTAGTGGCAGAAGGCAGGATATAGCATACATATGTTCATACCCAAGGAGGATGTGAAACAATTAGCAAAGTTAAAATTGAACAATTTGCAACAGTGAAAAAAATTGTCACGCGGTAGAAAAACTGACAAATGATAATGTAAATGATGACTTTGCAAAGAATTCTGTATAAAAGAAGCAGCTCCTGAAGTGTTAGACGAGAACGGTTGGGAAGGCATCCAGTTAAGGAACTGGTATAAACCGTGTCTCCCTTGATCAAGCAATTAAACAATTATTTTCTCCACAACAGGCCTGTGTTGAGTGTCTTTGTCATACTCCACTGCAGACCACTGCAGACCACTCCTGAAAAGGTAATTAAAAAAAAAGTTCTGTGTGGGGCCAGGAGAAACAAAATATCTTCCACTGCACTGCCGGCCCATCCACATTCACTTTCCTCCAATTACTGTCCTCCTCTTTAAGAATAAAACTGCTCTCTGAACAGTCATACTGAAATGAGAACCAGCCCTCAAGATGGTTTAAGCCGCGGCAGGGACTTTGAACAGTGGTGTACTTGCTACTTCTTCCACATGCCCGAAGTCCGCCCAATCCTGATGTGTGGGATTTATACATTCGACAACCCTATGTCACTGTAACGTCTGTACAAAGCTCCTTTTAATTTCCTGTAGAAAAATATATTTTCCTTCTTGCAACAAAATATGAAATTATATTAACTGATGTGTTCACTAAGATAATGACAAATGGGAGTCAAATTGTCAAAAAGATATTTTTTAGATAATTTTGTTTATTTAAATTTTCTAAACACAGAAGAGTTCCCACTGATATATATTGTAATGAGCTGCATACTCAATTTAAGGTGATGACTTCACACGACATCTTACCTTGTCCCTTCTGTCTCAGCTGCTCTTTAAGATGTTTCACTGAGACTTGCCTTATTTGTGCATATTTGTGATATTGTCTTAAAAATCTGTGCAAACAGGAGTATCCCATAACGATTACTCCCTTTAAAACTGCAGAATGCAGGTGGGTTTACAGCAGCCATATTTTTCTCCATCCTACTGTCAACGCAATGGAGGAACTCATGAAAGAATATAACTTAACATTTGGTCCACAGAAACAAGGTGGGCTTCTTCAAACTGCACTGAACCCATGTCATCAGTCAAAGCTTTATAGTAAAATAATGGACCTCACAAAATTACAGTTAAATTCATCATATATCTGTAAACAAGTATGTAATGATAATAATGGAGCTAAAATTTCAGTCAGAGGCTTCCTTCGTACGAACGCCTCCAACCCGAAAAATATCTACGACTCTACCTGTTGGTCCCGGAGAAACGTCGGGTCCCAGTCAGAGGCCTTCATTTGCTGCACATTGCATGGGGGTCTGTCTTCGAGGTAGGTAAGTCCAAGCTGGAGTCATGTGGGCCTGGACAACCAATCACGATGCAGAATTCTCATTGATAATAATGGGAACTCTGTTTCTCCGAGTTCCCATTACTATCAATGAGAAAATAAAATACCCAAACACAACATAATAAATACATAAAACACCTCACATATTTAAAATTAATTGAAATTAGTTAGTTAATTGTTTCAGAGAAAAAATATTTTTTGTATTTTTTTTAATGTGGTTTAATACGGTTTAAAATCAACACCTTACCTAATGGATAGGGTTTTTAACGTAAAAATGTGTTTTTAAATGTAATTTTTATATGTTTTAAAACTCTTACGCTGGTAAAAGTAGGCGATGCGCCTGCTTTCACCAGGCATAAGAGCTTGAAAGATATTCGCTGGGCATGAGTTAAGCAAATAGCCCAATCTCAGTCATGCAAATGTCCTTCCTGCGGGGATGTGTTTGATCTGTCAAGAGAAATCTTGATAGATCGGAAAAGCCGGTTATCAGCATATGCCCCGAAAACTGGCGAGGCCGGAATTTCAGCCCCAATATGAGCATTTATAGAGTTCCTTTAATAAGTGTTAAAGTTTTATATCGGTTTGAGTACGTAAGTTAATGACAAAGGCCGAGGATTTCGCTTTTATGCTTGCCAGTCTGCGATTTTCCTCCCATTCATTTAACTGGACAGGAAATTTCCAACTGGTAAGAGCACAAGTGGAAATTTCCAGCCATTCCCTTAATAATCCAAATCTAACATTGTGTCATTTAGCTGAGAGGTTTGAAGCAGTCTGCTCCAGACAGAGAGGACTGCAGATGCAGAGTTATTTTGCAAGAGACTGAACTACTGAACGCTGTTGTGCTACATTGTTTAAAAACCTGAATAAAGTTATTCTCTTTTGCACAAATTTGAAATAGAAAAAAAATGAAACAGGTTAAAAACAACATTAATCAAGCAAAATATTCTTCATACCACAATCAACAACCTATTGGGGTGAAGTTGGGATCAGTAGCGCCCATTTTCTGGGGCTCTACTAGGTCACTTAGGGTTCAATAATGGCGTCCATGGCACACGTGCACAATTCTGACGCAAAGTGCGCCAGATGCCATATTGGTAAAGGGGTTAATGCGCGCATTTAATATCCACTGGACGTATGCAGAGCAGGCGGATCATGATGTCAATCAGCGTGCAATAGTGATTTGATGTCAGAGTGCCATTTTGTAGCTCCATGCTGCAGTCTATGCCCTTGCTTAATCTCACACAGCTGAACACGCATTCAATGGCATGAACAATCCCCTACCAGCGCTATTTAAAGTGATCATCAACTACTTACAGGTTAGTTGCTGGTTTATTTCTTCTGGCTGATGTTGCAATTCTATGAGTTTTGTGTTACGTATGTAGCTATATATAGTTGCCACCAGAGGGCGTGACTGCAGGAGTTCTATGGGTCACCCACACCTCGTGCTGTGCTGGTATAAAAGGCTTGCTACCTTGCAATTTTGGCACTTTGGAGTTTTATTAAAGAGACTAAGATCACAGCAGTTTGAGCATACAGTATACAGTCTTGTGGAGTTATTGTGAACATAACAATTGGCGACGAGTAACAGATCAGGAACTTTCATGCGGTTATGGCTGCCGTTGGTATTCTTGAGAGATTTGTTGAGGGTGATGATTGGGAAGCCTTCGTTGAGTATCTTGACCAGTACTTCATGGCCAATGAGTTGGATGAGGACAGTAAAGCGGTCAAACACAGGCCGATTTTCCTCACCGCTTGTGCGTCCACGATATATGGCCTCATCAAAAATCTGCTAGCACCGACGAAACCAACGGACAAGACATATGCACAGTTGTGCATGCTAGTTCAGAAACACCTCAAGCCGAAGGAGAGCATCTTAATGGCCAGGCATCGCTTTTACACGCACCATCGCTCCGAGGGCCAGGACATGGCGAGCTATGTCGCAGACCTAAGAGGCCTTGCGTGACTGTGCGAATTTGTTGGATTTTTGGGGGAAATGTTGCGGGACTTTTTCATGCTTGGAATCGGCTACGAGATCGTTCTTCGCAAGCTGCTGTCTGCCGAATCCCTAGATCTGAGCGAGGCCATCACGATAGCCCAGGCTTTCATGTCCATGAACAATAACACTCAACAGATATCTTCTCAGCATCGAAGCTCACCGGCAAGTACTGTGCATAAAATAACACCTTCAACAGACAGAACTGTACATGGCAGGGCCTTCACAGCTGCAGAGGCCAGACCTAGGATGACTCAGAGTCCGCCGTGGGGCGTGAATGCAGATCCAATAATACCATGTTGGCGCTGTGGGGGTAATCATCGTGCCCATCAATGTCGATTCAAGCACTACATGTGCAAAGGCTGCGGAACAATGGGGCACCTCCAGCGAATGTGCAAAGTTGCTGCGACTCACCGTATGGCAGATTCGGCAGAAGATGACCGATCCGACGCGGATCATGCTGAACGAGTAAGAGAGGCAACTCAACCCGAGGCTGAAGAGGAAGTATATGGGATACACACCTTCACCACCAAGAGCTCTCCGATAATGTTGAAAGTCAAATTAAACGGTATTCCAGTTTCCATGGAATTGGACACAGGGTCAAGTCAATCAATTATGAGCCAGGCGGCTTTTGAGAAATTGTGGGGCAACAAGGCAAAAAAGGCCAAAACTAAGCCCGATTTATACAAAGCTGCGCACGTACACCAAAGAGCTCATACCAATCATTGGCAGTGTGGCATTGAAGGTATCATACGATGGAGTTGTGCATGATTTATCACTATGGATTATACCAGGCGATGGCCCAACGCTGTTCGGCAGAAGCTGGTTAGGAAAGATCCGATGGAGCTGGGACAACATCAAAGCACTGTGTTCGGTGATGACGCCTGTACGCTCAAGTGCTAAACAAGTTTCCGTCGCTATTTGAACCAGGCATCGGCAACTTCACGGGAGCCAAGGTGCAAATCCACCTAATCCAGGATGCACGGCCTGCCCATCACAAGGCTCGGGCAGTACCTGATATGATGAGGGAAAAAGTCGAGATCGAGCTGGACCGACTTCAGCGTGAAGGAATCATTTCGCCTGTCGAGTTCAATGAATGGGCCAGTCCCATTGTCCTGGTGTTGAAAAGCGATGGCACGGTCCGAATTTGCAGGGACCACAAGGTGACAATCAACCAAGTCTCGCTACAGGACCAGTACCCACTACCGAAGGCAGACGACCTATTTGCAACGCTGGGGGGCGGTAAGTCATTTTCCAAGTTGGATCTGACCTCCGCCTACATGACTGAAGAGCTGGCTGAATCCTCGAAAAAGCTGATGTGCATTAACACGCACAAGGGACTGTTTATTTACCACCGATGCCCCTTTGGGATTCATGGAGAGCTTGCTAAAATCCATCCCGAGGACTGTCGTGTTGCAAGACGACATCCTGATCACCGGTCGTGACACCACAGAACACCTACACGACCTGGAAAAAGTCCTGTGTTGCCTGGACAGTGTGGGACTCAGGCTGAAATGCTCCAAGTTTGTTTTCCTGGTGCCAGAGGTTCAATTTTTGGGGAGGAAGATCGCAGCTGATGGCATTAGACCCACGGACTCCAAGATGGAGGCCATCAAGAATGCACCGAGACCCCAAAATGTGATGGAGTTGCGTTTGTTCCTGGGACTCCTCAATTAATTTGGTAACTTTCTACCTGGGTTGAGCACGTTGTTAGAACCTTTGCACATGTTGCTACATCAGGGTAATGACTGGGTTTGGGGTAAATCTCAAGAGACAGCCTTCGAGAAGGCTAGGAACCTGTTATGCTCTAATAAGTTACTTGTACTGTATGACCCATGCAAACGATTAGTGCTAGCTTGTGATGCCTCATCATATGGGATCGGTTGTGTGCTATAGCAAGCCAATGTATCGGGGAAGTTCCACCCGGTTGCATATGCGTCCAGGAGCCTTTAAAAGGCTGAAAGAGCCTATAGTATGGTTGAAAAAGAGGCCTTAGTGTGCGTGTATGCAGTTAAGAAAATGTACCAATACCTATTCGGCCTGCGATTTGAGATCGAAACTGATCACACGCCGCTCATTTCACTGTTCTCTGAAAGCAAAGGTATAAACACCAGTGCTCCAGTTCGCATCATAGAAACATAGAAACATAGAAAATAGGTGCAGGAGTAGGCCATTCGGCCCTTCGAGCCTGCACCGCCATCCAATGAGTTCATGGCTGAACATGCAACTTCAGTACCCCATTCCTGCTTTCTCGCCATACCCCTTGATCCCCCTAGTAGTAAGGACTACATCTAACTCCTTTTTGAATATATTCAGTGAATTGGCCTCAACAACTTTCTATGGTAGAGAATTCCACAGATTCACCACTCTCTGGGTGAAGAAGTTTCTCCTCATCTCCGTCCTAAATGGCTTACTCCTTATCCTTAGACTGTGACCCCTGGTTCTGTACTTCCCCAACATTGGGAACATTCTTCCTGCATCTAACCTGTCTAAACCCGTCAGAATTTTAAACGTTTCTATGAGATCCCCGCTCATTCTTCTGAACTCCAGTGAATACAAGCCCAGTTGATCCAGTCTTTCTTGATATGTCAGTCCCACCATCCCGGGAATCAGTCTGGTGAACCTTCGCTGCACTCCCTCAATAGCAAGAATGTCCTTCCTCAACTTAGGAGATCAAAACTGTACACAATACTCCAGGTGTGGCCTCACCAAGGCCCTGTACAACTGTAGTAACACCTCCCTGCCGCTGTACACAAATCCCCTCACTATGAAGGCCAACATGCCATTTGCTTTCTTAACCGCCTGCTGTACCTGCATGTCAACCTTCAATGACTGATGTACAATGACACCCAGGTCTCGTTGCACCTCCCCTTTTCCTAATCTGTCACCATTCAGATAATAGTCTGTCTCTCTGTTTTTACCACCAAAGTGGATAACCTCACATTTATCCACATTATACTTCATCTGCCATGCATTTGCCCACTCACCTAACCTATCCAAGTCACTCTGCAGCCTCATAGCATCCTCCTCGCAGCTCACACTGCCACCCAACTTAGTGTCATCCGCAAATTTGGAGATACTACATTTAATCCCCTCGTCTAAATCATTAATGTACAATGTAAACTGCTGGGGCCCCAGCACAGAACCTTGCGGTACCCCACTAGTCACTGCCTGCCATTCTGAAAAGTCCCCATTTACTCCTACTCTTTGCTTCCTGTCTGACAACCAGTTCTCAATCCACATCAGCACACTACCCCCAATCCCATGTGCTTTAACTTTGCACATTAATCTCTTGTGTGGGACCTTGTCGAAAGCCTTCTGAAAGTCTAAATACATCACATCAACTGGTTCTCCCTTGTCCACTCTACTGGAAACATTCTCAAAAAATTCCAGAAGATTTGTCAAGCATGATTTCCCTTTCACAAATCCATACTGACTTGGACCTATCATGTCACCTCTTTCCAAATGCGCTGCTATGACATCCTTAATAATTGATTCCATCATTTTACCCACTACCGATGTCAGGCTGACCGGTCTATAATTCCCTGTTTTCTCTCTCCCTCCTTTTTTAAAAAGTGGGGTTACATTGGCTACCCTCCACTCCATAGGAACTGATCCAGAGTCTATGGAATGTTGGAAAATGACTTTCAATGCATCTGCTATTTCCAAGGCCACCTCCTTAAGTACTCTGGGATGCAGTCCATCAGGCCCTGGGGATTTATCGGCCTTCAATCCCATCAATTTCCCCAACACAATTTCCCGACTAATAAGGATTTCCCTCAGTTCCTCCTTCTTACTAGACCTTCTGACCCCTTTTATATCCGGAAGGTTGTTTGTGTCCTTCTTAGTGAATACCGAACCAAAGTACTTGTTCAATTGGTCTGCCATTTCTTTGTTCCCCGTTATGACTTCCCCTGATTCTGACTGCAGGGGAGTTACATTTGTCTTTACTAACCTTTTTCTCTTTACATATCTATAGAAGCTTTTGCAGTCCGTCTTAATGTTCCCTGCAAGCTTCCTCTCGTACTCTATTTTCCCTGCCCTAATCAAATCCTTTGTCCTCCTCTGCTGAGTTCTAAATTTCTCCCAGTCCCCAGGTTCGTTGCTATTTCTGGCCAATTTGTATGCCACTTCCTTGGCTTTAATACTATCCCTGATTTCCCTTGATAGCCACGGTTGAGCCACCTTCCCTTTTTTATGCCAGACAGGGATGTACAATTGTTGTAGTTCATCCATGCGGTCTCTAAATGTTTGCCATTGCCCATCCACTGTCAAACCCTTAAGTATCATTCGTCAATCTATCCTAGCCAATTCACGCCTCATACCTTCAAAGTTACCCTTCTTTAAGTTCTGGACCATGGTCTTTGAATTAATTGTTTCATTCTCCATCCTAATGTGGAATTCCACCATATTATGGTCACTCTTCCCCAAGGGACCTCACACAGCAAGTTGCGAATTAATCCTCTCTCATTACACAACACCCAGTCTAAGATGGCCTCCCCCCTAGTTGGTTCCTCGACATATTGGTCTAGAAAACCATCCCTTATGCACACCAGGAAATCCTCCTTCACCGTATTGATTCCAGTTTGGTTAGCGCAATCTATATGCATATTAAAGACACCCATGATAACTGCTGCACCTTTATTGAATGCGCCCCTAATTTCCTGTTTGATGCCCTCCCTGACATCACTACGACTGTTTGGAGGTCTGTACACAACTCCCACTAACGTTTTTTGCCCTTTGGTGTTCTGCAGCTCTACCCATTTCGATTCCACATCATCCAAGCTAATGTCCTTCCTAACTATTGCATTAATCTCCTCTTTAACCAGCAATGCTACCCCACCTCCTTTTCCTTTTATTCTATCCTTCCTGAATATTGAATACCCTTGGATGTTGAGTTCCCAGCCCTGATCATCCTGGAGCCACGTCTCTGTAATCCCAATCACATCATATCTGTTAACATCTATTTGCACAGTTAATTCATCCACCTTATTACGGATACTCCTTGCATTAAGACACAAAGCCTTCATGCTTGTTTTTTTAACACCCTTTGTCCTTTTAGAATTATGATGTAGTGTGGCCATTTTTGTTTCTTGCCTTTGTTTACTCGGCCTTCCACTATTGCTTTTTACCTTTCTACCATCTGTTTCTGACTCCATATTACTTCGCCCTGTCACGCTGCATAGGTTCCCATCCCCCTGCCATATTAGTTTAAACACTCCCGAACTGCATTAGCAAATGTTACCCCTAGGACATCAGTTCCAGTCCTGCCCAAGTGCAGACCGACCAAAGATGGACACCGACACTATCCGTGTATGACTATGTTATTCACCACAGACCTGGCACTAACAACTGTGCTGATGCACTCAGCCGGCTCCCACTACCCACCACCAGACTTGGTAATGATCATGGAGGTTTTTGAGAGTGAGGGGTCAGCTGTCACGGCTCACCAGATCAAAATCTGGACCAGCCAGGACCCGGTGCTATCTCAAGCAAAGAGTTGTGTCCTAAACGGGAACTGGTCAGCCATTCATGGGGAAATGCAGGACGAATTTAAGCCTTTTCACCACCGCAAAGATGAAATGTCTATTCAGTCTGACTGCTTATTATGGGATAATCGCGTGGTTTTGCCAAAAAAGGCAGGAAGACCTTTATACGCAACCTCCACAGTACATACCCAGGCATAGTCATGATGAAGGCCATTGCCAGATCGCATGTGTGTTGGTCCAGCATCGACTTAGATCTTGAATCATGCGTGCACCAATGCTACAGTTGCTCACAACTGAGCAATGCACCCGGGAGGCTCCCTGAGCCTGTGGTCATGGCTCTCCAAACCATGGTCCAGGATTCATGTGGATTATGCCGATCCTTTCCTCGGGACAACGTTTCCCATAGTTGTGGATACCTACTCTAAATGGATTGCATGTGTGATAATGTCATCCAGCACGTCCACAGCCACCATTGAAAACCTCAGGGCAATGTTTGCCACCCATGGCCTGCCTGACGTCCTTGTCAGTGACAATGGACCCTGTTTCACTAGCTCCGAGTTCAGCGAGTTCATGACCCGCAACGGCATCAAGCATATCAGGTCTGCTCCTTTCAAGCCCACCTCCAACGGCCAAGCGGAGCGGGCAGTCCAAATGATTAAGCAGAGCCTGAAATGAGTGACGGATGGCTCTTTGCAGACCCGCTTGTCTTGCATTCTGCTCGCTTATCGGATATGACTCCACTCGCTCACAGGGGTCCCGCCCTCCGAACTTCTCATGAAGAGGGCCCTCAAGACAAGACTCTCCCTAGTCCACCCAGACCCCAATGAGTATGTGGAAACCCGGCGACAAAAGCAGAGCATGTATCATGACCGTGCGGCTGTAACTCGTGATATTGATGTGAATAATCCGGTGTTTGTGCTCAACTATGGTCCAGGTCCTAAGTGGGTTGCTGGCACTGTTTTGGCCAAGGAGGGGAGTAGGGTGTTTGTAGTCAAATTGACAAATAGCCAAATGTGCAGAAAGCATATGATCAGACCAGGTTGTGTTTTACTGACAATCAGGAACAAACGGAAGAAGACATCAACATTGATGACCCACCACAACACACACAACCAGCAATCGACCCTGCTGCCAACCATGAAGAAGAACCTGTCTCCTGGGACAGTCCGGCCAGACCCACTGCACCGCAGTGCAGCGATGCTCTGACTGGCTCACCCATGCCCAGCTTCGAACTGAGACGATCAACCCATGAGTGAAGGGCCCCCAACCGTCTCAACCTGTAAATAGTTGTATCAAAGGCTTTGGAGGGAGTGATGTTATCTTTGTAGCTATATATAGTTACCACCAGAGGGTGTGACTGCGGGAGTCCTACGAGTCACCCACACCTCGTGCTGAGCTGGTATAAAAGGCTTGCTATCTGTTATGTCCATAATAAAGTAAAGTGATTGAGCACTGTAGACGTGAGTAAGTGTGACCTTAGTCTCTTTATTCTAACTCCAGAGTGTTGGTACAGCATGGGAGGCCTGCTTATATACAGTGCTCCCAAGGGATGCTGGGATCCCTTGGGACTCCAACAGATATGCTCTCTAGTGGCGGTAGAATGCTGGTTACATAGGGTTTAGGGTTGCATTCATAACATCAATCCTTCCCAAAGTCAATTGTACACTTATTTACAGGGTGAGACGATCTGGGGCTTTTCGCTCCCTAGCCAATCGTCTCTGTACAACTGCAGGTGTGGGTGAGTTGGTTGCTTCTTTGCTGGGCTGCTGTGCAGCTGGTCTTGCTGGGTTGCTGGGGGTGATGAGTTCAGCTTCGTGGTCAACCGTGATGTCGGTTGCCACTTGTGTGTGTGTGTCGGAGGATCGAAGTTGGTGGTGTCCTCTTCAGGTTGCTCATGGCTGTCTGTGAATCACAGTTTGGTTTGGTCCAAATGCTTTCTGCAAGTTAGTCCATTTGCGAGTTTGACCTGAAACACCATACTCCCTTCTTTGGCTATGACAGTGCCAGCAAGCCATTTGGGACCATATCCATAGTTGAGTACAAATACCAGGGTTATTGACTTCAATATCGCGTGACAAATTTGCACGATCATGGTACATGCTTTTTTGATGCCGCCTGCCCTCAACGTGATCATGATCAGGGTGGACGAGAGAAAGCCTTGTTTTGAGCGCTCTTTTCATGAGCAGCTCGGCTGGGGGAACCCCGGTGAGTGAGTGGGGTCTGGTGCGGTAGCTGAGCAGGACTCGGGACAGGCAGGTCTGCAGGGAGCCAACTGACACTTTGCTTGATGGTTTGGACTGCCCGTTCTGTCTGGCCGTTGGATGCGGGCTTGAACGGGACAGATGTGACGTGCTTGATCCCATTGCGAGTCATGAATTCCTTGAATTCAGCGCTGGTGAAGCACGGCCCATTGTCGCTGACAAGGACAGCAGGCAGGCCGTGCGTGGCAAACATGGCTCGTAGGTTTTCGATGGTGGCAGTGGACGCGCTTACAGACATTATTACACACTCAATCCACTTAGAATAAGCATCCACAACAACCAAGAACATTTTGCCTAGAAATGGGCCAGCGAAGTCAACATTGATCCTGGACCACGGTTTGAAGGGCCATGACCACAAACTTAACGGTGCCTCCCTGGGTGCATTGCTCAGTTGAGAGCAAATGTTGCATTGGTGCACGCAAGACTCCAAGTCTGAGTCAATACTGGGCCACCACATGTGGGATCTGGCTATAGCTTTCATCATTACTATGCCTGGGTGGGTACTGTGTAGGTCGTGTATGAACGTTTCCCTGCCTTTCTTGGGCAAAACCACACGATTAACCCACAAAAGACAGTCCGCCTGTATGGACATTTCGTCTTTACGCCGCTGGAATGGCTTGATCTCTTCATGCATCTCCGCTGGGACGCTGGACCAGCTCTCATGGAGGACACAGTTTTTTTTACAAGGGACAGTAAAGGATCCTGGCTGGTCCAGGTCCTGATCTGGCGGGCCGTAACGGATGATTTTTCATTTTCAAATGCATCCATCACCAAGAGCAAGCTGTGCCATTTCCACCCCGGTGTGGGCAATGGTAGCTGACTGAGGGTGTCAGCGCAGTTCTCTCTGCCTGGCCTGTGCGAATTACATAGTTATATGCAAACAGCGTGAGCGCCCATCTTTGGATGCGAGCAGAGGCATTGGTATTGATATCTTTGCTCTCTGAGAATAGTGATATGAGCGGCTTATGGTCAGTTTTGAACTAGAACTTCAGCCCAAATAGATACTGATGCATTTTTTTTACCCCGTAAACGCTTGCCAGAGATTCTTTTTCAATCATGCTGTCGGCCCTTACAGCCTTGGACAAGCTCCTGGATGCATAAGTGATCGGTTGCAATGTTCCTGATTCGTTTCCTTGTTGTAACACACACACACAACCCCATACGAAGACGCATCGCAAGCTAGCACTAAATGTTTACAAGGATCATACAGGACAAGCAGTTTGTTGGAACATAACAGATTTCTGGCTTTCTCAAAAGCTGTCTCTTGTGATTTCCCCCATACCCAGTCATCTCCCTTGCGTAGCAACACGTGTAGGGGTTCTAGCAAGGTGCTTAACCCGGGTAGGAAATTACCAAAATAATTGAGGAGTCCTAGGAACGACCGCAGCTCTGTCACATTCTGTGGTCTCGGCGTGTTCTTGATGGCCTCCGTCTTGGTGTCGGTGGGTCTGATGCCGTCTGCCGCGATTCTTCTCCCTAAGAACGTGACCTCTGGCACCAGGAAAACACACTTTGAGCATTTCAACCAAAGTCCCACACGATCTAGCCGACTTAGAACCTCTTCCAGGTTCTGCAAGTGTTCGTTGGTGTCCCGACCTGTGACCAGTATGTCGTCCCAGAAAACCACGGTGCACAGAACCGACTTTAACAGACTCTCCATGTTCCTTTGAAAAATAGTCGCAGCCGATCGTATCTATTGTAGATGAACAGACCTTTGTGCATGTTTATGCAGGTGAGGCCCTTCGAAGATTCCGCCAGCTCCAGCGTCATGTAGGTCAAGGTCAGGGCCAACTTGGTGAACGTTTTTCCTCCTGCCAGCAAGGCAAATAGGTTGTCTGCCTTGGGTAGCGGGTCCTGCAGTGAAAAATGGTTAATCGTTACTTTATAGTCCACGCAAATTCTGACCGTGCCATCGCCCTTGAGAATCGGAACAATCGGACTGGCCCACTCGTTCATCTCCACCGGCGCGATGATGCCCTCTCATTGCAGCCTGTCCAGCTCGATCTCCGCTTTCTCTCGCATCATATATGGCACCGTCCGTGCCTTGTGGTGGATGGATCATGTACTGGGAATCACGTGGATCTGCACCTTTGCCCCCGAGAAACTTCCGATGCCTGGCTCAAACAACGATGGAAACTTGCTCAGAACCTGGGCACATGAAGTGCCGTCGAATGATGAAAGCGCTCGGATGTCATCCCAGTCCCCTCGGATTTTTCCCAGCCAGCTTCTGCCGAACAGTGTGAGGCCATCTCCTGGTACAATCCATAGTGGTAGTTCATGCACTGCTCCATCATAGGAGACTTTTACTGCTGCGCTGCCAATTACAGGGATCAGCTCTTTAGTGTAAGTCCTCAGCTTGATGTGAATGGGGCTCAGCTTGGGCCTTTGTGCCTTGTTGCACCACAGCCTGTCGAAGGCCTTTTTGCTCATGATGGACTGTCGCACCCATGTCCAATTCCATGGATACTGGAATTCCGTTTAGTTCAATTTTAAACATGATCGGTGGACATTTTGTGGTGAAGATGTGTACCCCGTACACTTCTGCCTCCTTGATTTGAATCTCTAATTCAGTTTGATCCGCCATGGATCGGTCTTCCTCTGCAACGTAGTGGTTTGCAGGGTTTGCAGCTTGTCTGCACATTAGCTGGAGGTGTCCCATTGTTCCACAGCCTTTACACGCATAGTGTTTGAAGCAACATTGATGGGCTCGATGATCACCTATGCAGCGCCAACAAGGTGTTAACTGCCTCGCATTCACGCCTGACGGCGGCCTCTGAGTCATCTGAAGTCATGCAGCTGCAGACGTGTCCGTTCTGCCATATGCATTCCTGCCTGAAACATAGAAACATATAAAATAGGTGCAGGAGTAGGCCATTCGGCCCTTCGAGCCTGCACCACCATTCAATGAGTTCATGGCTGAACATGCAACTTCAGTACCCCATTCCTGCTTTCTCGCCATACCCCTTGATCCCCCTAGTAGTAAGGACTTCATCTAACTCCATTTTGAATATATTTAGTGAATTGGCCTCAACAACTTTCTGTGGTAGAGAATTCCACAGGTTCACCACTCTCTGGGTGAAGAAGTTTCTCCTCATCTCGGTCCTAAATGGCTTACCCCTTATCCTTAGACTGTGACCCCTGGTTCTGGACTTCCCCAACATTGGGAACATTCTTCCTGCATCTAACCTGTCTGAACCCATCAGAATTTTAAACGTTTCTATGAGGCCCCCTCTCATTCTTCTGAACTCCAGTGAATACAAGCCCAGTTGATCCAGTCTTTCTTGATAGGTCAGTCCCACCATCCCGGGAATCAGTCTGGTGAACCTTCGCTGCACTCCCTCAATAGCAAGAATGTCCTTCCTCAAATTAGGAGACCAAAACTGTACACAATACTCCAGGTGTGGCCTCACCAAGGCCCTGTACAACTGTAGCAACACCTCCCTGCCGCTGTACTCAAATCCCCTCGCTATGAAGGCCAACATGCCATTTGCTTTCTTAACCGCCTGCTGTACCTGCATGCCAACCTTCAATGACTGATGTACCATGACACCCAGGTCTCGTTGCACCTCCCCTTTTCCTAATCTGTCACCATTCAGATAATAGTCTGTCTCTCTGTTTTTACCACCAAAGTGGATAACCTCACATTTAACCACATTATACTTCATCTGCCATGCATTTGCCCACTCACCTAACCTATCCAAGTCACTCTGCAGCCTCATAGCATCCTCCTCACTGTAACCCCACTTTTTAAAAAAGGAGGGAGAGAGAAAACAGGGAATTATAGACCGGTCAGCCTGACATCGGTAGTGGGTAAAATGATGGAATCAATTATTAAGGATGTCATAGCAGTGCATTTGGAAAGAGGTGACATGATAGGTCCAAGTCAGCATGGATTTGTGAAAGGGAAATCATGCTTGACAAATCTTCTGGAATTTTTTGAGGATGTTTCCAGCCGAGTGGACAAGGGAGAACCAGTTGATGTGGTATATTTGGACTTTCAGAAGGCTTTTGACAAGGTCCCACACAAGAGATTAATGTGCAAAGTTAAAGCACATGGGATTGGGGGTAGTGTGCTGACATGGATTGAGAACTGGTTGTCAGACAGGAACAAAGAGTAGGAGTAAATGGGGACTTTTCAGAATGGCAGGCAGTGACTAGTGGGGTACCGCAATGTTCTGTGCTGGGGCCCCAGCTATTTACACTGTACATTAATGATTTAGACGAGGGGATTAAATGTAGTATCTCCAAATTTGCGGATGACACTAAGTTGGGTGGCAGTGTGAGCTGCGAGGAGGATGCTATGAGGCTGCAGAGCGACTTGGATAGGTTAGGTTAATGGGCAAATGCATGGCAGATGATGTATAATGTGGATAAATGTAAGGTTATCCACTTTGGTGGTAAAAACAGAGAGACAGACTATTATCTGAATGGTGACAGATTAGGAAAAGGGGAGGTGTAACAAGACCTGGGTGTCATGGTACATCAGTCATTGAAGGTTGACATGCAGGTACAGCAGGCAGTTAAGAAAGCAAATGGCATGTTGGCCTTCATAGCGAGGGGATTTGAGTACAGGGGCAGAGAGGTGTTGCTACAGTTGTACAGGGCCTTGGTGAGGCCACACCTGGAGTATTGTGTACAGTTTTGGTCTCCTAACCTGAGGAAGGATATTCTTGCTATTGAGGGAGTTCAGCGAAGGTTCACCAGACTGATTCCCGGGATGGTGGGACTGACCTATCAAGAAAGACTGGATCAACTGGGCTTGTATTCATTGAAGTTCAGAAGAATGAGAGGGGACCTCATAGAAACGTTTAAAATTCTGATGGGTTTAGACAGGTTAGATGCAGGAAGAATGTTCCCAATGTTGGGGAAGTCCAGAACCAGGGGTCACAGTCTAAGGATAAGAGGTAAGCCATTTAGGACCGAGATGAGGAGAAACTCCTTCACCCAGAGAGTTGGAACCTGTGGAATTCTCTACCACAGAAAGTTGTTGAGGCGAATTCACTAAATATATTCAAAAAGGAGTTAGATGAAGTCCTCACTACTAGGGGGATCAAGGTGTATGGCGAGAAAGCAGGAATGGGGTACTGAAGTTGCATGTTCAGCCATGAACTCATTGAATGGCGGTGCAGGCTCGAAGGGCCGAATGGCCTACTCCTGCACCTATTTTCTATGTTTCTATGTTTCCTCGCAGCTCACACTGCCACCCAACTTAGTGTCATCCACAAATTTGGAGATACTACATTTAATTCCCTCGTCTAAATCATTAACGTACAGTGTAAACAGCTGGGGCCACAGCACAGAACCTTGCGGTACCCCCCTCGTCACTGCCTGCCATTCTGAAAAGTACCCATTTACTCCTACTCTTTGCTTCCTGTCTGACAACCAATTCTCAATCCATGTCAGCACACTACCCCCAATCCGATGTGCTTTAACTTTGCACATTAATCTCTTGTGTTACTTTGTGTACAGTACTTGCCGAAACATCTTTATGCTGTGAAATTTGTTTCTGTGTTATCGCTGGTGGACATAAATGCCTGGGCTATCCTAATGGCTTTGCTCAGGTTCGGTATTTCAACAGTCAATAGTTTGAGGAGGATAACCTCATGGCCAAAGCCAAGCACAAAAAAGTTTCTTAACATTTGCTCCAGGAATCCATCAAATTCGCAATGTCCTGCAAGGCGCCTTAGTTCGGCGACATAGCTCGCCACTTCCTGGCCTTCAGACCGTTGACATGTGTAAAATCGATACCTTGCCATCAGAACGCTCTCCATCAGATTTAGGTGCTCCCAGACCAGCGTACACAGTTCTTCATACGACTTGGTTGTTGGTTTCACCAGAGCAAGAAGATTCTTCATGAGGCCGTAGGTTGTTGCCCCGCAGACGGTGAGGAGGATCGCCCTTTGTTTGGCAGTGTTCTCATTCCCTTCCAGCTCGTTGGCCACGAAGTATTGGTCGAGTCGCTCCATGACAGCCTCCCAATCGTCCCCTTCTGAGAATTTCTTCAGGATACCAACTGTTCTCTGCATTTTCACGTGATGATTCGTTATCTCGTCGCCAGTTGTTACATCCATAATAAAGTAATGTGATTGAATACTGTAGACATGAGTAAGTGTGACCTTAGTCTCTTTATTCTAACTCCAGAGTGTTGGTACAGCATGGGAGGCCTGCTTATATACAGTGCTCCCAAGGGATGCTGGGATCCCTTGGGACTCCAACAGATACGCCCTCTGGTGGCAGTAGAATGCTGATTACAGAGGGTTGCATACATAACACTACCTTGTTGTTTTGGCACTCTGGAGTCTTATTAAAGATACTAAGGTCACTTCAGTTTCAGCTTACAGTATACAGTCGTGTGGAGTTATTCTTAACATAACATTTTGGGTACTTCCTATAATTGGTTAAAGTTTGATAGCAGTCTGATAGGTGCTGATGTTCTTTTTTGCTGACTTAAAGACTTCTGTATAGAACAATTGCAACAGATATGGGTTGACTAGTATGCCTTTCTCTTGGCATTGCATATGATTGGGAGAATGAGCAGAAGTCACGCTACGTAGGTCAAGCTGAGGGAAGAGGGGGAGAAGTTCTCTCAGCAGGAGACCATATCCGCAGAGGGTCTTTAACATAAGAACATAAGAACGTAATAAATAGAAGCGGGAGTTCAGAGGAGCGACCAAGCATCGCGAGACCTGACCAGAGTGGGGCTTTAAAAGGCGGCGGCGGCACAGAGTGGGAGAGCCTGAGTTCGGAGGAGCTATCTGTAGCTGCGCCAAATGAATCTGCAGAAATAAAAAGTAAAAAGATTCAAAGTGTGATGTCAGAGCCAAGCAGGTAATTGATTGGCTGGTTCATCGGTGAGTTTTTCTCTATTTCTCTTTTTTAAAACTTTGGGTATTGGTGTAAGTTAGGAGCCGCAATTATAAAAGTAAACATAGATAAATGATATTTCTAATCTCTAAAACCTCATTAATTAAATCACCTGATTGCTGAGTAGCTGCTGGGTGTATTTTGCTACGTTTTAGAGTTTATTTCTGCTCGATAGTTCCGAGTGTAACTAGGGGCATGGCAGCCTGGACGACCACATGTGCAGGAGGTGTCTCCAGCTGCAGAAACTCGAGCTCCGCGTTTCGGAGCTTGAGCAGCGGCTGGAGTCACTACGGTGCATCTGTGAGGCTGAGAGCTACATGGACAGCATGTTTCTAGAGGTGGTCACCCCACAGCTTAAGAGTGTGCAGCCAGAGAGGGAGTGGATGACCACAAGACAGAAGAGGAGGAGCAGGCAGGTAGTGCAGGAGTCCCCTGAGTCCATCTCACTCTCCAACCGGTATTCTCTTTGAGTACTGGTGAGGGCATTGATGCCTCTGGAAAGTGCAACCAGAGCCAAGTCCACGGTACTACGAGTGGCTCAGCTGCACAGGGGGGAGGAAAAAGAATGGAAGAGCTCTAGTGTAGGGGATTCAATAGTCAGGGGAGCACACAGGCGTTTCTGCGGCTGCAGGATGGTATGTTGCCTCCCTCGTGCCAGGGGCAAGGATGACACCAAGCGGCTGCAAGACATTCTGGGGGGAGAGGGTGAACAGCCAGAGGTCGTGGTCCATATCAGTACCAATGACATAGGTAGAAAGAGGGATGAGATCCTGCAGGCAGAGTTTAGGGAACTAAGAGAGAGATTAAAAAGCAGGACCTCAAAGATAGTAATCTCCAGATTACTCCTGGTGCCACGAGCTAGTGAGTACTGAAATAGGAGGATAGAGCAGATGAATGCATGGCTAGAGAGATAATGCATTGGGTCCGCTTCTGGAGGAGGTGGGACCTGAACAAGCCTGATGGGTTGCATCTCAACAGAGCTGGGACCAATATCCTCGTGGTTGGGTGGTGGGGTGCGGTGGGGGGGGGGGTTGCTGGTGCTGTTGGGGAGGATTTAAACTAGCTTAGCAGGGGGATGGGAACCTGAGAATAGATTCAGTAGGGAGGGAAGTAAAGCTGGAATTGGAAAGCAAAAATGTAGAAAGTGAACTTGAAGGACAGAGGAAACAAGGGCTAGAAAGAAGTCAACAAGGAGGTTTGGCTGTACAATACAAGGAGTATAGCGAATAAGGCAGATGAGCTGAGAGCACAGTTAGACACTCGTAGTATGATATTACAGCTATTACAGAGACATAGCTAAAAGAGGGGCAGGTATGGCAGCTCAACATTCCTGGTTACAAGATTTTCAGATGGGATGGAGAGAGGGGTAAAAAGGGAGCGGGGATCGTGGTATTGATTAAAGAAACTATTACAGCTGTGAGGAGGGATGATATAGTAGAGGGATCATCAAACGAGGCCATATGGGCCAATCTGAAAAAAAAAGGGGCGAAATAACTGCTGGGAGTGTACTATAGACAGTGAGAGGGCAATACAAGAGCAAATATGTCGGCAAATTTCTGAGAAGTGCAAAAACTAGAAGGCAGTAATAGTAGGGGATTTCAACTAGCCTAATATTAACTGGGTTAAAATTAGTGTGAAGGATATAGAGAGTGCGGAATTCCTAAAATGCTTTCAGGAGAACTTTTTTAGCCAGTATGTAGCAAGCCCAACAAGGGAGGGGATGGTTCTGGATGTAGTTTTAGGGAATGAAGCTGGGCAGGTGGAAGGGGTAACAGTGGGTTAGGTGCTAGTGACCATAATTCAGTTAGATTTAAGGTAGTTATGGAAAAGGACAAGGATAGACCAGGAATAAAAGTTCTAAACTGGGGAAAAGCCAATTTTGCTAAGCTGAGAGGTGATTTAGCCATAGTGGACTGGAAACAGCTACTTGAAGGTGGAGGCGGGAGACATGGGTATGGTTCTTAATGAATACTTCGTATCCGTTTTCACAAAAGAGAGGGGCAATGCAGACACTGCTATCGGGGAGGAGAAGTGTGAAATATTAGATGAAATAAACATAGTGAGAGAGGGGGTATTAAGGGGTTTAGCAGCTTTGAAAGTGGTTAAGTCCCCAGGCCCAGATGAAATGTATCCCAGGCTATTGAGCGAAGCAAAAGAGGAAATAGCAAAGGCTCTGACCATCGTTTTCCAATCCTCTCTGGCTTCAGGTGTGGTACCAGAGGACTGGAGGACTGCTAATGGGGTACCTTTGTTTAAGAAGGGAGAAAGGGATAGACTGAGTAATTACAGGTCAGTCAGCCTAACCTCGGTGGTGGGAAAATTATTGGAAAAAATTCTGAAGGACAGAATAAATCTTAATTTAGAAAGACACGGATATATCAAGGACAGTCTGCCCGGATTTGTAAAGGGAAGGTTGGGTCTGACTAACTTGATTGACTTTTTTAAGGAGGTAACAAGGAGGGTCGATGAGGATAGTGCATTTGATGTAGTGTATATGGGTTTTAGCAAGGCTTTTGATAAGGTCCCACATAGCAGACTGGTCACAAAAGTAAAAGCCCATGAGATCCAAGGCAAAGTGGGAAGTTGGATCCAAAATTGGCTCAAAGGCAGGAAGCAGAGGGTAACGGTTGATGGCTGTTTTTGTGACTGGAAAGCTGTTTTTAGTGGGGTTCCGCAGAGCTCAGTATCAGGTCCTTTGCTTTTTGTGGTATACATCAATGATCTAGACTTGAATATAGGGGGTATGATTAAGAAGTTTGCAGATGATACTAAAATAGACTGTGTAGTTGATAATGAAGATGAAAGCTGTAGATTGCAGGAAGATATCAATCAACTGGTCAGATGGGCAGAACTGTGGCAAATGGAATTCAATCCAGAGAAGTATGAGGTAATGCATTTGGGGAGGGCTAACAAGGAAAGGGAATACACATTAAATGGTAGGACATTGAAAAGTGTAGAGGAACAAAGGGCCCTTGGAGTTCATGTCCACAGATCCCTGAAGGTAGCAGGCTAGGTAGATAAGGTGGTTAAGAAGGCATACGGAATACTTGCCCTTATTAGCCGAGGCATAGAATACAAGAACATGGGAGGTTATGCTTGACCTGTATAAACACTAGTTAGGCCACAGCTAGAGTACTGTGTCGGGCCGCACACTGCTTCTTTGAAGTCCCTGACCTACTGATGGTCCTTGCAGGTCGGAGCCTTCAAAGGAGCATACAACTTCAAGGTACAGCGCGTACTGGAGAGCGACGGCTGTGAAGAGAGTGACTGGATTGGATGTCACCAAGGTCCAGATCGCTGATTGGAGCATGGGCAGGTACAGCAGGAGCGGTGAGGTTGGGGCGCAGGGACGGCGAGTGATCGTGGAGCGACATGATCGGGGCTCATGTGTGCAATATGTGTGCCTACTAGGTCCATGCAGCAGAGCTGGTCTCCAGTCGTCCTGGTTAATTCTTGCCACTAGACCAAGACCTAGCTCTGTCAAGCCCGTGTGGTAGCTGGTGTGCATCGGCCACCACATGTTAAAAAAATCCACACACAGGCATCTTCCACCCTCCAACATGTAGTTTGGGACCTGGAATATTAGATCCTTCATTGAAGCACCTGTGAACTCATCCCTTTTTGGCGTAGAAGCAAGTCATTCTTGATATGAGGGATCACATATGATGATGATGATGAAAATACTGCATGCAATTCTGGTCACTGCATTACAGGAAGGATGTGATTGCACTGGAGAGGGTACAGGGGAGATTTACAACGATGTTGCCGGGAGTGGAGAATCTTAGCTATGAGGACAGATTAGATAGGCTGGGTTTGTTTACCTTGGAACAGAGGAGGCTGAGGGGAGACCTCATTGAGGTGTATAAAATTATGAGGGGCCTAAATATAGTGGATAGAAAAGGCCTATTTCCCTTAGCAGAGGGGTCAACAACAAGGAGGCATAAATAGAAAGTAATTGATAGAAGGTTTAGAGGGGACTTGAGGGGAAATTTCTTCACTCAGAGGGTGGTGGGGGTCTGGAACTCACTGCCTGAAAGGATGGTAGAGGCATAAACCCTCACCACATTTAAAAAGTACTTGGATGTGCACTTGAAGTGCTGTAACCTGCAGGGCCTCGGAACTAGACCTGGAAAGTGGGATTAGGCTGGATAGCCTCTTGCTGGCCGGCACGGAGACAATGGGCCGAAATGGCCTCTTTCCGTGCTGTAAGATTCTATGATTCTTTGTATGAGTAGACCATTTGGCCCCTTGAACCTGCTCCGCCATTCAATAAGATCATGGCTGATCTGATCTTGGCCTCAACTCCACTTTGCTGCCCGTTCCCCATAACCCTTGACACCCATGTGATTCAAAATCTGTCCATCTCCACTTTAAATATATTGAATGACCCAGCCTCCAGAGCTCTCGGGGGGCAGAGAATTCCAAATATTCACGACCCTCTGAGAGAAGAAATTCCTCCTCATCTCCATTTTAAATGGGTGACCTCTTATTCTGAAACTATGCCCCCTAGTTCTAGATTCTCCCACGAGGGGAAACATCCTCTCTACATCTATCCTGCCAAGGACCTTCAGAATCTTATATGTTTCAATAAGATCACCTCTCATTCTTCGAAACTCCAATGAGTATAGGCCCAACCTGCTCAACCTTTCTTCATAAGACAACCCCTCCATCTCAGGAATCAACCTCATGAACCTTCTCTGAACTGCTTCCAATTCAAGTATATCCTTCCTTAAATAAAGAGACCAAAACTGCACAGTACTCCAGATGTGGTCTCACCAACACCCTGTATAGTTGTAGCAAGACTTCCCTACTTTTATACTCTTCCCCCTTGCAATAAAGGCCAACATTCCATTTGGCTTCTTAATTACTTGCTGTACCCGCTGCTTACTTTTTGTGTTTCATGTAAAAGGACCCCCAGATCCCTCTGTACTGCAGCATTTTGTAATCTCTCCCCATTTAAATAATAATTTGCTTTTTTATTCTTTCTACCAAAGTGGATAGCCTCATATTTTCCCACATTATATTCCAGCTGCCAAATTTTTACCCACTCACTTAACCTATCAATATCCCTTTGCAGATTCTTGGTGTCCTCTTCATGATTTACTTTCCCACATATCTTTTTATCATCAGTACATTACACTCTGTTCCTTGATCAGAATCATTAATTTAGATTGTACATAGTTGAGGCCCCAGCACTGGTCCCTGTGGCACCCCACTAGTCACTGTTTGCCAACCTGAAAATGACCCATTTATCCTGGCTCGCTGTTTCCTGTTAGTTAACCAATTCTCTATCCATGCTAATATATTACCCTCAATCCCGTGAGCTCTTATCTTGTGCAGTAAACTTTTATGTGGCACCTTGTCGAATGCCTTCTGGAAATCCAAATACACTACATTTACTGGTTCCCCTTCATCCACTCTACTTATTACATCATCAAAGAATTCTAGCAAATTTGTCAAATATGATTTCCCTTTCATAAAACCATGCTGACTTTGCTTGACTGTATTATGATTTTCTAAATGTCCTGTTTCTACTTCCTTAATAATAGACTCCAGCATTTTCCCAATGACAGAAATTAGGCTAACTGTTCAATAGTTTTCTGCTTTGTCTCCTTCCTTTCTTGAATATGGCTTTACATTTACAGTTTTCCAATCCGCTGGGTCCTCTCCATAATCCAGGGAATTTTGGTAGATTACAACCAATGCATCCACTATCTCTGCAGCCACTTCTTTTAAGACCCTAGGATGCAGGCCATCAGGTCGAGCGGACATATGAACAATTAGTCCCATTAGTTTGCCCAGTAATTTTTCTCGAGTGACAGTGATTATTTTAAGTTCCCCCATCCCCATAGCTCCTTGATTATCAATTATTGGGATGCTTTTATTATCTTCTACCGTGAAGACCGATACAAAATATTTGTTCAAAATCTCTGCCATTTCCCTGTTTCCCATTATTACTTCCCCAGTCTCATCCTCTTAGGGACCAATGTTTACTTTAGCTACTCTCTTTCATTTTATATACCTGAAGAAGCTCTTACTGTCTGTTTTTATATTTCTTACTAGTTTACTCTCATAAACTTTTCTCTCATTATTTTTTTCATCATCCTTTGCTGGTTTCTAAAACTTTCCCAATCCTCTGGCCTACTACTAAACTTTACAACATTGTATGCCTTTGTTTTCAATTTGATACCATCCTTAACTTCCTTAGTTAGCCACGGATAGGTTATTCTTCTCTTAGAGTCTTTCTTTCTCATTGGAATATATCTTTGCTGAGAGTTATGAAATGTCTCCTTAAATGGCTGGCACTGTTTAGCTACTGTCTTACCTTTTAATCTATTTTCCTAATCCACTTTAGCCAACTCTGCCTTCATACCTTTGTACTTGATTTTATTTAAGTTCAGGACACTAGTTTGAGACCTAAGTTTCTCTCCATCAAAGTGAATGTGAAGTTCCAACATGCTATGATCACGCTTCCTGAGAGGATCTTTTACTATGAGATCATTAATTAATCCTATCTCATTACACATTATCAGATCTAAAATAGCCTGCTCCCTGTTTGGTTCCAAAACATATTGTTCTAAGAAACCATCCCGAATGCGCTCTATGAACTCTTCCTGAAGTCTACCTTTGCTAATTTGATTTGTCCAATCTATATGAAGATTAAAATCACCCATGATTATTGTAGTACCGTTCTTACAAGCCTCCATTATTTCTTGATTTATACTCTGTGCTACAGTGTAGCTACTGTTAGGGGGCCTATAGATGACTCCCACCAGTGACTTCTTTCCAATATTATTTCTTATCTCCACCCAAACTAATTCTACATCTTGATCTTCTGAGCCAATATCATTTCTCACTACTGCATTGATCTCATCCTTTATTAATAGAGCTACCCCACATCCTTTTCCTTTCTGCCTATCCTTGCAAAATGTCAAATACCCCTGAATATTTAGTTCCCAGCTTTGGTTATCTTGCAACCATGTCTCTGTAATGGCTATCAGATCATACCCATTTATTGCTATTTGTGCCGTCAGCTCATCTATCTTGTTACGAATGCTGCGAGCATTCTGATAAAGAGCATTTCATTCTGTCTTTTTGCCATTTTTCCCAACTCTGACTCTAATTTCTGATGCACTCATATGTTTATATGCTCTATCCCTTCCTGCCACACTCTGGTTATCATTACCCCTACCGCTACCCTGCACTCTTGCCTTTTCCTTTCTCTTTGATTTTTTAAAATTTCCCTTCACCTGAACTCTTCCCCCCACTATTTAGTTTAAAGCTCTATCTACATACCTAGTTATTTGATTCGCCAGGACACTGAAGCCAGTCCTAATGGAACAGCTCCCTCTTATCCCAGTACTGGTGCGAGCACCCCATGAATCGAAACCTATTTCTCCCACACCAATCTTTGAGCCACGCATGCATGTCTCTGATCTTATTTACCCAATGCCAATTTGCTCGTGGCTCAGGTAGTAACCCAGAGATTATTACCTTTATGGTTCTGCTTGGACCTTGACAACTGGATCTTCCTCCTCCCACTCCAAGTTCCTCTGCAGCCCAGAGGAGATGTCCTTAACCCTGGCACTGGCCAGGCAACAGAGCCTTTTGAACTCACGCTCTCGGCTGCAGAGAACAGTATCTTTCCCCCAAACTATATTGTCCCCTACGACAACAACATTTCTTTTTACTCCCCCCAGTTCAATGGCCCCCTGCACCAAGGTGCTGTGGTCAGTTTGCTCATCCTCCCTGCAGTCCCTGCTCTTGTCCAACAGGGAGTAAGAACCATGAACCTGTTGGACAAGTGCAAGTGTTGAGGCTCCTCCAATGCTACTTTCTGGATCCTCATATCTGCCTCACTCATAGTCACACCCTCCTGTCCCTAACCACGGAACAAATTTGAATTATTTAACCTAAGGGGTGTGACTGCCTCCTGAAAGATAGCATCCAGGTAACTTTCCCCATCCCTGATGTATCATAATGCCTGAATCTCAGACTCCAGATCGTCAACTCTGAGCCGAAGTTCCTCGAGCCTCCAACACTTACTGCAGATGTGGTCGCCGTGGATCACACTGGTGTCCACCAGCTCCCACATGCAACAGCTGCAACACATCACCTTCCCTGCCATCTCTTTTATATCTTATTTAATTAATTAACTTTTGAAATATAAATGATCTATGTTTAGTTTTTTATCCCAGCTCTTAATTTAAACCAATGCCCAAGTTTAGAAAAAAAAAGAGAAAAGACAGAAATACTCACCAACCAATCACTTACCTGCTTTCCTGTGACGTCACACTTTGATTTCCCCCCTCCCTCAGGTCGGCTCGCGCTGCTCCGAGCTCCGAGCTAGCTGCTTTTATTCTCGCTGGTCTCGCTCCTCAGGTCCCACTCTCGCTTGAGGGAGCAGATCTGTTGGAGAACAAATTGCGGGCCTGCTGTGATGCCCTGGAAGCTGCTTTGCAACTTGCTGACCTGAGCTTCCATGGCAGCAAGCTGAGATTGCATGATAGCTGTCTGAGTTTTCACTGCAGTACTCAGATGTTGGTTGGATGTTGCTTGTGCTGCAATGGAAGCTGAGACAGCAGTCATCAGACACTGCATCATGGTTGGTTCCAGAGGTGTGCTGCTGGAGATAGCCACCCATTCTATGTTGGAAAGGATGGGCTCCAAGCTCTGCGAAGCCCTGTGCTAAGTTGTTTCTCGACTCCTCCATTCTCATTGACATTGGATGCAGGCTTTCTGGCAGGGTTCTCTGTTATGTATGTAAACCTGTAAATACCATGTCTAACCACCCCTGGAGTTCCAAGGGATCCCACAATCCCTTGGGAGCACCTGGATATAAGGAGGCCTCACAGGCTGGAGAGGCACTCTGAGATCTGTAATAAAGGACTACGGCCACACCTTACTTTGAGCTTGCAGTGTCTAGTCTGACTCTTTATTCAAGACATAACAACTGGCGCCGAAATACAGATGACGAACCCCACCGCAACAATGCAGAGAACCGTGGGCATTCTGGGGAAAGTTTTGGAGGGAGATGATTGGGAAACCTTCGTGGAGCGACTCGACCAATACTTCATGGCCAACGAACTGGAAGGAGCAGCGAATGCTGCCAAATGAAGGGTTATCCTCCTCACCGTTTGTGGGGCACCAATGTGTGGCCTCATGAAAAATCTGCTCGCTCCAGCGAAACCCACAGACAAGTCATACGATGAGTTGTGCACACTGGTCCGGGAGCATCTAAACCCGAAGGAAAGCGTTCTGATAGCGAGATATTGGTTCTACGCGTACAAGAGGTCTGAAGGCCAGGAAGTGGCGAGCTACGTCGCTGAGCTAAGACGCCTTGCAGGACATTGTGAATTTGAAGGACACTTGGAGCATATGCTCAGGGACTTCTTTGTACTCGGCATTGGCCATGAAGTAATACTTCACAAACTTTTGACTGTAGAGACCCCAACCTTGAGTAAAGCCATAGCGATATTCCATGCGTTTATCTCCACCAGTGACAATACCAAACAAATTTCTCAGCACACTAATGCTGCTGCAAGTGCTGTGAACAGAGTAACGTTGTTTTTGAATCGAAATGTACAGGGCAGAAATTACACGCCTGCAGCTGCACGTCCGCAGATGACTCAGAGTCCACCATCAAGGGTGGTGAATACAGGGCCATTAACACCTTGTTGGCGCTGCGGGGGTGATCATCATTTCCATTCACGCCACTTCAAAGGATACGTTTGCAAGGGCTGTGAAACAATGGGACACCTCCAACGCATGTGCAGGTAAGCTGTAAACCCTGCTAATCCTGCAAACCACCATGTTGCAGAGGAGGACAGATGCACGGTGGATCACAACGAACCAGAGCCTCAGACCAAGGAGGCAGAGGTATATGGGGTGCACACATTTACCACAAAGTGTCCCTCAATAATGCTGAAGGTTGAATTTAATGGACTCCCAGTGTCCATGGAGATGGACACGGGCGCAAGCCAGTCCCTAATGAGCAAAAAGACTTTCAATAAATTATGGTGCAGCAAGGCTTCAAGGCCAGTCCTGACTCCCATTCGCACTAAACTGAGAACATACACTGAAGGCTCTGTTTGATTGTTTGTACTGCCTGCTCTGCCTGTCCATTGGAGGCTGGTTTAAACGGGGCTGAGGTGACATGTTTGATCCCATTGTGCGTCATGAATTCTTTAAATTCGGCACTGGTGAAACATGGCCCGTTGTCACTGACCAGTATCTCAAGCAGGCCATGCGTGGCAAACATGGCCCTCAGGCTTTCAATGGTGGTGGTGGCGGTGCTTCCCGACATTATTTCACATTCAATCCATTTTGAAAAAGCATCCACCACCACCAGGAACATTTTACCGAGAAACGGGCCCGCATAGTCGACATGGATCCTCGACCATGGTCTGGAGGACCACAAACTTAGTAGTGCCTCTCTGGGTGCGTTGCTCAACTGAGCACACACGCTGCATTGCCGTACACAGGGCTCTAAGTCAGAGTCGATACCGGGCCACCACACGTGGGATCTGGCTATCGCTTTCATCATTACTATATCTGGGTGTGTGCTGTGGAGATCCAAGATGAATGTCTCCCTGCCCTTTTTTGTTAGCACTACGCGGTTACCTCACAACAGGCAGTCTGCCTGAATGGACAGCTCGTCCTTTCGCCACTGGAATGGCTTGATTGGCTCTTGCATTTCAACGGGAATGCTGGCCCAGCTCCCATGCAGTTTTTTACTAGGGACAGCAGAGGATCTTGGCTGGTCCAAGTCCTAATCTGGCGGGCTGTGACAGGTTATTTATCATTTTCAAACACTTCCATGACCATCAACAAGTCTGCGGGCTGCGCCATTTCCAGCCCCATGGTGGGCAATGGTAGCCGACTGAGAGCATCCGCACAGTTCTCGGTGCCTGGCCTGTGGCGGATGGTATAGTTATACGCTGATAGCGTGAGTGCCCACCTTTGTATGTGGGCTGAGGCATTAGTATTTATCCCCTTGTTTTCAGCAAACAGGGATGTGAGGGGCTTGTGATCGGTTTCCAGCTCAAATTTGAGGCCAAACAGGTACTGATGCATTTTCTTTACCCCGAACACACACACTAATGCCTCTTTCTCAATCATGCTGTAGGCCCTCTCGGCCTTAGCTTGTTGTAATATACAACCAACTCCATACGACGACGTGTCACATGCTAGCACAAGTCTGTTACACAGGTTATATAATACAAGCAGCTTGTTGGAGCATAAAATGTTTCTGGCTTTCTCAAAAGCAATTACTTGGTTTTTTCCCCATACCCAATTCTCACCTTTGCGCAATAACAGATGTAGGGGCTCTAAAAGGGTGCTTAACCCCGGTAGGAAGTTACCAAAATAGTTGAGGAATCCCAGGAACGACTGCAGCTCCGTGACCTTCTGTGGCCTGGGCGTGTTCCCGATAGCCTCTGTCTTGGCGTCTGTGGGCCGAATGCCGTCCGCCATGATCTTTCTCCCCAAAAACTCCACTTCTGTTGCCATGAAGATGCATTTCGACTTCTTCAGCCACAGCCCTACGCGATCCAGTCGCTGGAGGCCCTCCTCCAGGTTTTGTAGGTGCTCTGCAGTGTCCCGACTCCTGACCAATATGTCGTCCTGAAAGACCACCGTGCATGGTACCGACTTGAGTAGGCTCTCCATGTTTCTCTGGAAGATCGCTGCAACCGACCGAATTCCAAACGGGCATCTGTTGTAGATGAACAGTCCCTTGTGCATGTTGATGCAGGTGAGGCCCTTCGAAGACTCCTCCAGCTCCTGCGTCATGTAGGCCGAAGTCAGGTCGAGCTTGGTGA
Organism: Pristiophorus japonicus; assembly: GCF_044704955.1. Classification (NCBI taxonomy): domain Eukaryota; kingdom Metazoa; phylum Chordata; class Chondrichthyes; family Pristiophoridae; genus Pristiophorus; species Pristiophorus japonicus. The sequence continues at coordinate 138,153,088 of NC_091978.1, read as the reverse complement.
ACGTCTTGCCTCCTGCCAGCATCGCAAATAGGTCGTCTGCCTTAGGAAGCAGGTATTGGTCCTGTAGCGAGAAACGATTAATAGTTACTTTATAATCGCCATAAATCCTGACCGTGCCATCACTTTTGAGTACTGGATCAATCGGGCTGGCCCACTTCTGAATTCCACTGGGAAGATGATGCCCTCTCGTTGCAGCCTGTCCAGCTCGATTTCCACTCTCTCCCTCCCGAGGTACCGCTCGTGCCTTGTGGTGAATGGGTCATGCCTCTGGGACCAAGTGGATCCGCACCTTCGCCCCGGTAAAGTTTCCAATGCCTGGCTCAAAAAGGGAAGGAAATTTGTGAAGAACCTGGGTACATGAGGCCTCATCGACATGTGATAGCACTCGGATGTTATCCCGGTTCCAGCGGATTTTGCCCAGCCAGCTCCTTCCAAGCAGTGTGGGGCCATCGCCCAGGACAATCCAGAGTGGCAGTTTGTGCACCGTGCCCTCGTAGGTGACCTTGACCATGGCGCTGCCCAGGACAGTGATAAGCTCTTTGGTATATGTTTTCAGTTTCATGTGGATGGGGCTCAGGGCCGGTCTGAATGCCTTGTTGCACTGCAGTCTCTCAAACATCTTTTTACTCATGATGGATTGGCTAGCGCCAGTGTCCAGTTCCATGGCTATGGGTAAGCCATTCAATTTTACGTTTAGCATTATAGGTGGACATTTCGACGAAAATGTGTGCACCCCGTGTACTTCAGCATCTGCCTCCTCTTGCTGAGGCTCGAAATTGCTTTGATCCACCATGGACCGATCTTCCTTTGCCACGTGGTGGTTAGCAGGTTTTGCAGAGCTTGCAGGTCATTTGCAAGCTTGTTGAAGGTGCCCCATTGTTCCACAGCTCTTGCAAACATACCCTGTGAAGTGGCATGAATAGGCTGAATGGAAGCCTCCACAACACCAACAAGGTGTGAATTGCCTTGCATTCATCCTTTGTTGGGGACTCTGAGTTATCTGGGTCACCTGAGGCCTGCTGGCAGTTGCAGACTCGTGAGTTTTGCGCTGTACATTTCTGCTCGCAAACGCAGTTCCAGTTAATTTATGAACATTGCTAGCACTTGTGCGCTGAGAGATTTGTTTGGTGGACATAATCGCCTGTGCTATTGCAATGGCCTTACTGAGGCTCAGTGTCTCTACAGTCAAAAGTTTTCGTAGGATGGTCTTGTGGCCAATGCCCAGTACAAAAAAGTCTCTGAACATTTACTCCAGTTAGCCATCACACTCACATTGTCTTGCAAGTCGCCTTAGCTCGGTGACGGAGCTCATCACTTCTTGACCTTCAGATCGCTGGCACGTGTAGACCCGATACCTCGCCATCAGCATGCTCTCCCTCGGATTAAGATGCTACCGAACCAGTGTACACAGCTCCTCATGCAACTTATTTGTGGGTTTCACCGGTGTAATGTCTGTAAGCTTGTAATGTTTGTAGCTCCAGACTGTGGATGTGGACGTTCTGTGTACTGCAAGTACAGGGTTAATAATAAACAGAACTAGGTAGATTTCCGGAGACTTCCGAGAGAGCTGCCTGCAATGTTGAGAAGCTGTGTGTGCTTGTGCTCTGTGAATATATCACATTTGGTGATTAAGATGGGATTTTTCGGATGATTTAAAGCTTAAATTTTGTTGGTGAAGGATTCAGCCAGCCGACAGAGAGACTTTGGAAGTTTCTGTCTTTGGAAAAAAGCTACTTAATCCGAGGTAAAATACAGCACATGGCGTGGACAGCTAGAGATTAAAATGGCAGGTGTATTGGGACATTTGCGGGAATATAGACACGACCGGGAACGTTTTGAAGCTTATGTGGATCGGCTAGAAATGTATTTTACTGCAAATAACATAATCGAAGTTCCAGACAATGCAGTCCAGAACCGGGCTGTGTTGGAACGTAAGAAAGCGATCTTCTTATCGGAGGCAGGTCCGGCATTATATGACACTCTTGTAAATCTGCTTGTGCCTGATGAGCCAGAGGACACGATGCTTAAAGAGATTTTAATGAAGCTGGAGCAGCACTATAATCCCAAACCGTTAGAAATTGCTGAAAGCTATCGTTTCAGGATTCGGAATCAAAAGACTGATGAATGTATCAGTGATTACATTGTAGCATTAAAAAAGCTATCGCTGCACTGTAATTTTGGAAACTTTCAAAACCGAGCATTACGGGATCGTTTTGTTTGTGGGGTGAAAAATGATGTGATCAAAAGGAAGTTATTGACGACGGATGACTTGACTTTTGAGATTGCTTGTCAGACTGCGAGGTCGATGGGCATCACCGAACAATATTCCCGAGAATTAAATAATGATTACGGTTGTCAGTCAACCGAGGTAAATCACCTGCAGGTTCAAAGTAAAAGACGGTGGGGCCCAAAGTCTCAGGAACTGGAAATTCTAACAGAGCATCGAAGTCGTGCTATAGGTGCCTGGGACAACACATTGCTCAAAGTTGTCCATATGAGAAGGCAGAGTGTTTCTTCTGCAGAAAGACTGGGCATCTTGCGAAGGTATGCCGACTGAAGGGAAAACCAGTTTTTAAAGCTATGAGTCCAGCGTTCAAAGCTATGAGTAGAAATCCTAAGAGACTACATAGCATGGGAGAACAACAACAGGACGAGGAGATGTTAGAGTTACACGTCATCAGGAGCACAAGGTTAACGGACAGCGATTTGGAAAGCATCAAAATCCACATAGATGTTGCGGGATTCAAGATACCAATGGAAATTGACACGGGTGCATCTGTGAGTGTAGTACCGGAGTCACTGTACCTCGACAAATTGCGTGATTTCCAACTGGAAAAATCCAAGATAGAGCTGCGAGGCTACTCGGGTGAGAAAATTCTTGTGATAGGTCGTATCACTGTACAGGTGAAAAATAAAGATCAATTTCAGAACTTGCCTCTAATAGAAGTGAAAGGAGACAAGTCTGCCTTACTAGGAAGAAATTGGTTGAGCTCACTGAAGCTGGATTGGAGTAAGATTTTCTGTGTGGAAGCGAGATTTTCATCAACGGATGAGGTTATCAAGAAGTATCCGAAGGTGTTCTGCGAAACGGGCAATGCGATCCAAGGCTTCAAGGCAAGTGTCAGGGTACAGAAGGACACTAAATTGGTTTACTACAAGCCACGTTCCGTACCATATGCACTCCAGGAGAAAGTTGAGCAAGAACTCAAAAGACTAGAGACTGAGAACATTACTTGTAAAATAGATCGATGTAATTAGGCCACACCCATTGTTGTTGTACCTAAGTCCGATGGTAAAGTAAGATTGTGTGGTGATTATAAAGTAACCGTAAATCAGGTTCTGGAGGGTAATGTCCCCAATACATTGCCGAATATAGAAGATTTGTTCACAACACTGACAGGTGGTCAGATCTTCTCAAAACTGAATCTTACGAATGTCTACTTACAGCTTGAACTAGATGAGGAGTCCAAGTCATGTTTGACTATAAATACTCATCTCGGCCTATATCAATTTAATACGCTACCGTTTGGAGTATCTTCCGCCCCTGCCATATTCCATGGGGTGATGAACCAGATTTTGCAAGGTATTGAAGGGGTAGTATGTTATTTGGATGACATACTAATTTCAGCACCAAATAGGCAAATTCATAATAACATATTGAATGAAGTCCTCAAATGGCTAGAGAAGCACAGAGTACGAGTGTCTGCTCATAAGTGTGAGTTATTTAAAAACTTAGTAGAGTACTTAGGGTACAGAGTAGACAAAGATGGTTTACATCCAACCATGGAAAAATTGGATGCAATTAGAAATGCATCCACTCCCAGGAATGTCACTGAACTTCGTTCAATCTTGGTTCTTTTGAACTATTATGGGAAGTTCCTACCAAATTTGGCTACAGTATTACATCCACTGAATGAACTTTTGAAAAAACAGGTCCATTGGAAGTGGTCAAAAGAATGCGATACAGCATTCAAGGAGTGTAAAAGCAAATTGGTAGAGAGCACCATGTTAGTTCATTATGACATATCTAAGGAGATGAAGCTAGCATGTGATACCTCCCCGTATGGAGTTGGGGCAGTAATCTCTCATGTATTAAGTAGTGGGGAGGAGAGACCAATTGCTTTTGCTTCACGCACTCTCAGTGCCAGTGAGTGTAATTATGTGCAAATTGAAAGGGAAGCCTTGGCATTAATTTTTGGGGTCAAGAAGTTTCACAAATACTTGTATGGTCGTAAGTTTACCATCGTTACAGACCATAAGCCTCTAACAGCAATCCCCTATCTAAGGTCCCCAGTTCCAACATTAGCTGCAGCCCGAATGCAGAGATGGGCTTTGATTTTGTCAGCATATACATATGATATTGAATACAGACGATCAGCTGATCACAGTAATGCTGATGCAATGTCTAGATTGCCTTCCCCATCACAAGTTACACCCGATAGGGAAGAAGAGTTTTATTTTTTATACATTGATGAACTGCCAGTCACAGCTGAAGAGATTGGTAGAGCAACCAAACGTGACCCAGTGATGTCAAAGTTGTATGATTATATTGCAAATGGATGGCCAAACCAGGTAACAGACAAAGATACACATCCCTTCTTCATTCGTAGGAATGAATTATCAGTCGATAAAGATTGTACCATGTGAGGTGCAAGAGTGGTTATACCAAATAAATTCAGGTCCAAATTATTAGGAGACCTCCATGACCAGCACCTGGGAATGTGCTTGACCAAGAGTTTTGCATGCAGTTATTTATGGTGGCCAGGTCTTGATAAAGATATAGAGTACATCGTGAGTCAGTGTACGACATGTCAATCGGTAAGCAAGCAACCACCACCAGTACCATTACTGCCATGGAAATGGTCTCGCAGGGTGTGGCAAAGGCTGCATATTGATTTTGCTGAGTTAGAAGGACAACAATTGTTCATTGTGATTGATAGCCATTCGAAGTGGATTGAGGTGTTTCCAATGTGGAAAATAACAACAAGTAAAACATTGGGTTTTTTACAAAAATTATTTTCTTCATTTGGCCTCCCTGAAGAAATGGTTTCGGATAATGGACCACAATTTCATTCAGAAGAATTTGCACAATTCACGAGCAAAAATGGTGTGAAACATACCAAGGTTCCACCATACCATCCTGCTTCGAATGGTGCAGCAGAGCGCACTGTACAAATTGTAAAACATGCTCTCATAAAACAAATGTTATATCCAAATTCAAGGAAACGACAGTTGTCATTGGATCACAAATTGGCTAATTTTTTGATTACATATCGAAATACTCCTCATACAACTACTGGTAGAACACCAGCAGAGTTGTTTCTCAAACGACAGCCACGAACCAGATTCTCGTTGTTCAAACCAAATTTGGCACAGTCCGTAGAAGAGACATAATTAAGACAGAAAGAGAATCATGATAGAGGTAGAGTAAAAGAGAGAAGTATGAAATTAAACCAGAAGGTGAGAGTGAAGAACCATCACCATATATGGTTAAAGTGGTTACCAGGAAGAGTGGTGAAGATATGTGGTCCACGCACATATTTGGTAAAGATGTTTGATAATGAACAGGTTAGATTTGTTCATATTGATCATATTTAACCTACAGACATGGAAGGAGTTGAAGGTGGGAATGATTCAATTATTTCTGACTCATCAGATAGTTTTGATATACCAGAAGCACATCCTAAATCCAATGTACTGGAAACAAATCCAGGAGAGAATCAGAATGAAAATCTGTGTCCGAGTCAGGAAAACAAAGAGCCTGAAGTTAGAGTGAATTCAAATAAAAATCAAGGAAATTCCATGGAGGAAAACGTTCCTCAGGATGAGCCTCGAATGAGTGTGAAATCGACACCATGTTTGGAAGGTTCTGTTCGGGAGTGAAGGTATCCTCTTCGAAACAGAAAACAAGTGGTAAAATTAAATTTGTAAATATGGAAAAAAAAAGTTTATATCCTGTGTTATGTATAAACATGAAAGTTATGTATGATGTTTTTTATGATGGCTTTTTCATTAAGAAGGGAGAAGTGTAATGTCTGTAAGCTTGTAATGTTTGTAGCTCCACACTGTGGATGTGGACGTATTCTGTACTGCAAGTGCAGGGTTAATAATAAACAGAACCAGGCAGATTTCCGGAGGCTTCTGAGAGAGCTGCCTGCCATGTGGAGAAGCTGTGTTCTGTAAATGTATCACAACCAGAGCCAGAAGATTCTTCATGAGGCTGTAGGTTGGTGCCCCGCATACTGTGAGGAGGACCGCTCTCCTTTTTGCAGCTCTTCCTTCTCCGTCCAGCTCGTTGGCTACAAATTACTGGTCTAGCCGTTCGACATAGGCTTCCCAGTCCTCACCCTCTGAGAACTTCTCCAGGATGCCCACAGTTTGCTGCATCTTTGCATTGGATTCGTATTCTCGTCACCAGTTATTGTGTTCCTAACACAGATGAGGCTGCACACAGGGAGGTTAAAGTAACAGTGACCTCAGTCTTTAATAAGACACTCCAGAGTGAGGAACAGGCCTTAGGGGCCGGCTTATATACAGTGCTCCCAAGGGATGCTGGGATCCCTTGGGACTTCAGGGGATGAGCTCCCTGGTGGCGGAACATGGGACTGCATGCTTTACAGATACACAACCCTTCCCTTTGACCTCCTCCTCCATGCTGGCCTTAAATGCCAGACTCATGTGACGGAGCACATCGGCCTCCGTGTTCTGGAGATTCTCAAGGTCAAACCAGTTCTCGGACTTTACCCTAATCCGGGGCAAACTCTTCGACACTAGAGTCCTGAGCCAGTAGTTTCTTGGCTCCCCCTGCAACTGCGCTCGGTCCAGTACTCCATGACAGGCTTTATTATAGACCGGCCAGAGCCGGTCTGCAAAAGCCTGAGGTGCTTCCCCAGCCAGTTGCAGCGTCCTCTCTACCATGCAGAATGGACTACCTTGGGTGTAACCCATGGCTCTTAGGATTTCCTCCTTTAAGCCCTCTATTGTTCCCTGCCCCCTCTTGCTTGTGACAGATGGGGCCTGATACATTTTCCCCCCCAGGGAAAATAATAGCAGCTTGTGAACCTCTGCTTCGTTACATCCATTAATCCCTCCCACCTGTTCCACCTCCGTGAAGTGGACCGATGGGTCTCCTTTGTTGGTAAGCTTGGGCACTCCTGAAATCATATTTTGCAGCTGTGGGGTTGTGAATGGGACCACAAAATCGCTTTGCAGCGCCCCCTTGGCCATCTACGGGTGCACTCTATTTCTGCTGCTGTATGGGATGCATGGGTCCCTTTGGTGCTTCAAAGAGTGTTCGGACATCCCTACCCTGCCCCCAATCCTCGCTATCTTCTTCCTCTTCCCAGTCCACCTGAGCTTCCCCCGGGGCCATCAAGCAAACCATGCCTTTGGTTTTGACAAGAGCTTGAGTCAAGCTTTGGATTTTCTCTTGGCAGGGCCCATGATTCCCACTCTCAAACCCCCTACTGCTAGCTACCCTAGACGCTGTCTGAATATCCTTCAGTTGCCCCTCCAGCCCGTTTACTTTACCTGCTAGATGAGCAGTCTCCTCCCGTGCGGCCTGCTCATTGAGCTTGGCCTCTGTTACCTGACACTGCAGGTGCTCCCTTTTGTTACGGGAGGTTTCCTCCCGAGTGTGCTTCTCCTGCTTTTCTTCGCTCAACTCATCTAAAAGCCTCGTTCCTACCACGGCTCTTGCGCTGACTGCTCCTCGGACTCTTTGAGCTCTGCCTCATGACTACCAACCTGCTCCCTAAGCAGTTGGACTTGTTTCTGCAGACACAGGAGCCAGATGGCCTTTTCTTTTGCCTTTCTATGCCCCTTACTCCCCGTCCACTCAGTGGCCTTGTCCTCCAGACTCTCCGCCTGCAAAAGGTCTAGTACCTACTGTTGTGTTACGTTAACTTTCCCAAAGATATATGAGGAAATCCTAGTCTCCATTGCTGATCTCTTGGCCTTAATATCTTTCATAACTCTCTGTTAAGCACACCCAGCTCCTGCTGCAGTCACCAATTCTGTAAGTGGTTTCCCTTAGGTGTTTTCAACGCACCTCCACGTTACACTAGTTCCAGACCTGGGAGTGATTACTGTATTGAACAGATGAATGAGTCATGGACAAATACCTCGGTCTCAACTGGCAATGCACCCAGTAAAACCACACACACCCGCGTGTGTAAAACAAACAAATACAGTACAATACACAGTGTGGCCTGTCTAACAGGCCCCTAACGCAGAGTACCCACGTATAAAACACCTGCTTTGTTTCGAGGCTTCCTGTGTTTGAGTCCAGTGATGGGTTTTCGCTTTCAGGCAGTCTGGGCTTAATGGCTCACTATTGTTCTGGTAACTCATCCTGGTAATCACTAATTGATGAGGTCACCTTGTCTAACAATGGATTCCATTAGCCCACCTCCTGCCTCATGTTGGCCATTGTCATTCCAGACTCCCTGCCCATCATTCGAAGTCCAACATGGAGCCGCGCCTGGTGCTACTCCCACAAACAGCTTCTTTCTGTGGTGAGAAAAATATTAAATGCAATGTCCACACAATGTCCAATAAATCCTTCCAATCCTTACACCCTTTTGACTGCCCGCTGCCTGGACTGGTTGATGGTCTCTTTGGCCATGCCCAGGGGCAGTCCTACGAGAAGGCCTTCCGACCCAACAGCTCTACAACTCTTTTGGTTGTAACCAGTTAAATCAAGTGCCCCCTAATAAAAGGGGGGTGGGGGGTGGGGCACACCAAACATTTCCAAACAAGTGCCCCCTTATTTTTTTTGAGGGCACTGAAACACAAATTATACAAGTGTCCATTGGCTAAAAGGGGGGGTGGGGGTGCACTAAAACCCGGCACAATAAACAAATTAAACTTTAAACATATAAAATCAAATTAAAATTTGGTTGCCGGGGGTGATGATGCACTCCAGTCCCTCTGGTGCCCAACTCTCATGGAAGGCCGCGAGCGTACCGGTGGACACCGCATGCTTCATCTCCAGGGATACCCTGGCTCAGATGTAACTGTGAAAGAGAGGCAGGCAGTCGGGCTGAACGACCCCCTTGACCGCCCACTGCCTTGGAACGGCTGATGACTCCCTTGGCCATGCCCAGGAGCAGTCCCATGAGAAGGCCTTCCGACCTGCCCGCTCTCCTCCGCACAGGGTGCCCAAAGATCAGGAGTGTGGGACTGAAGTGCAACCAGAATTTGAGGCGCAGCCCCTTCAAATATTGGAACAGGGGCTGCAACCTCACACACTCAGTAAAAACATGGAACACGGACTCCTCCAGACCGCAGTAATTACAGGCGGCCTGGGAGCCCATGAACCGACTTAAAAATTTATTGCACCAACAGCTCCACTAGTCTTTTGGTTGAGAACAAATAAACAATTAAATCAAGTGCCCCCTGATTAAAGGGAGGGACACCACAAAAACTTTTCAATTGCCCCCTTTTTTTTTTAGGACACTCAACAGCTCTACAATTCTTTTTAGTTAAAGACAAATAAATCAATTAAATCAAGTGCTCCCCTTAAAGGGGGGGACACTCTAAACATTTTCAAACAAGTGTCCTCTTGTTTTTTTGCTTTTTTTTGTTTTTTTATCCGAGGGCACCAAAAAACAAATTATACAAGTGACCCCCGGCTAAAAGGAAGGGGGCACTAAAACTGGCAAATAAAACAAATTAAACTTTAGACAATAATAATCAAATTAAAATTTGGCTGCAGGGGTTGATGATGCACTCCAGTCCCTCCGGCGCCCACCTCTCGCGGAAGGCCGCGAGCGTACCGGTGGACACCACATGCTCCACCTCCAGGGAAACCCTGGCTCGGATGTAACCGCGGAAGAGAGGCAGGCAGTCGGGCTGAACGACCCCCTCGACCGCCCGCTGCCTGGACCGGCTGATGACCCCCTTGGCCGTGCCCAGGAGCAGTCCTACGAGGAGGCCTTCGGACCTACCTGCTCCCCTCCGCACAGGATGCCCAAAGATCAGGAGTGTGGGACTGAAGTGCAACCAGAATTTGAGGAGCAGCTCCTTCAAATAATGGAATAGGGGCTGCAACCTTGTGCACTCAGTAAAAACATGGAACACGGACTCCTCCAGACCGCAGAAATTACAGGCGGCCTGGGAGCCCGTGAACCGACTTAAAAACTTATTACACCAACAGCTCTACAACTCTTTTCGTTGCAAAACAATAAATAAACATTAAATCAAGTGCCCCTTATTAAAGCGGGGGGTGGGGGGGGGGGGAACACTCCAAACAGTTTACGTGGCTTTTTTTTGTTTTTGTTTTTTTTGTGGAGTTTTTTTGTGGGATTTTTTTGTGTTTTTTTTGGCACTAAAACCACAGATTATACACGTGCCCCCTATAAAAGGGGAGGGGGACTCTAAAACCCGGCAATAAAACAAATTAAACTTTAAAACATATAAAATCAAATTAAAATTTGGTTGCAGCGGTTGATAATGCACTCCAGTCCCTCCGGTGCCCACCTCTCGCGGAAGGCCGCGAGCGTACCGGTGGACACCGCGTGCTCCATCTCCAGGGACACCCTGGCTCAGATATAAGCGCGGAAGAGAGGCAGGCAGTCAGGCTGAACGACTCCCTCGACCGCCCGCTGCCTGGACCGACTAATGGCACCCTTGGCCATGCCCAGGAGCAGTCCTACAAGGAGGCCCTCGGACCTGCCTGCTCCCCTCTGCACAAGGTGCCTAAAAATCAGGAGTGTGGGACTGAAGTGCAGCCAGAATTTGAGGAGCAGCCCCTTTAAATAATGGAACAGGGGCTGCAACCTCGCAGATTCTATAAAAACATGGAACACGAACTCTTCCAGACCACAGAAATTACAGGCGGCCTGTGAGCCCGTGAACCGACTTAAAAACTTATTGCACCAACAGCTCTACAACTCTTTTTTTGGAGAACATAAATAAACAGTTAAATCAAGTGCCCCCCTGATCTGGGGGACACTCCAAACACTTTTCAAGTGCCCTTTTTTTGTGTTTTTTTGGGGGGGTTTTTTGGTGATTTTTGTGGGGTTTTTTGGGGTTTTTTGTCAGTAAAATCATAAATTTTACAAGTGCCCCCTATAAAAGGGGAGGGGGACACTAGAACCCGGCAATAAAAAACAAATTAAACTTTAAAATATATAAAATCAAATTAAAATTTGGTTGCCGGGGGTAATGATGCACTCCAGTCCCTCCGGCGCCCACCTCTCGCGGAAAGCCGCGAGCGTACCGGTGGACACCGCGTGCTCCATCTCCAAGGACACCCTGGACCGGATGTAAGAGCGGAAGAGAGGCAGGCAGTCAGGTTGAACGACCCCCTCGACCACCCGCTGCCTGGACCGGCTGATGGCACCCTTGGCCGTGCCCAGGAGCAGTCCTACGAGGAGGCCCTCGGACCTACCCGCTCCCCTCCGCACAGGGTGCCCAAAGATCAGGAGTGTGGGACTGAAGTGCAGCCAGAATTTGAGGAGCAGCCCCTTTAAATAATGGAACAGGGGCTGCAACCTCGCAGATTCAATAAAAACATGGAACACGGACTCTTCCAGACCGCAGAAATTGCAGGCTGCCTGGGAGCCCGTGAACCGACTTAAAAACGTATAATCTGTGAGCATACTCACAGGTGCATACATTACAGGTCAGTTGGAGGTGGGATCAGGTCGGGAATCCCCTTTTTAACAATTTAACTGCCCCTGTGCTCCATTATTTTAGGGGAAAATTCTGGCCAGTTGAATTTATGGTGTAAATGGAAACCATTCAGCTGATTATGTTAGTGCTGTCTATTCTAATTCCTTTTCCCTGTCCTTCCCCCACCCCAATTAATATTCTTCCTTTTTAAAATACTAATCCGCTTCTTTAAATAATATCATTGCGGTCGGAATTCTGATTGTACTCATAAATTACTGGAAAAGTATGCCATCTCAGAAGGATGTGATATTACCAAACTGTCATGTCAACACATTCTTATGAAATTCCTGCGGCCACTATTTAACAATGGCTTTAATCCGTTTATTTTGAATGGATTAATGTCTACATTAATCAGTGGCTTGAGGAATTTCATAAAATCACATTACTGCTGTCATGTATATATGCTTGGGTTTACTAGCCACCAGGTGGTGCCACTGTCGGAGTCATTGGGCTGTGCGCACGTGTGTGCAGCCCAGGTATAAAAGGCCAGCCATCTTGTAATGTAATCACTTTGGGCCCCAATAAAGTAGAGCCAGGTTTATACCTGTTCAGAGTTTACAGTATTCAGTCTATTGAGTTATTGTATACACAACATTTGGCGACGAGGTTGCAAAAATGAGCACAATTGGAATTCTGGAGCGATTCGTGGAGGGAGAAGATTGGGCAGACTTTGTAGCCCGCTTGAACCAGTACTTCGTGGCCAACAAAATGGAGAAAGAGGCAGACGCAGTTCGGCGCTGGACGGTCCTCCTCACGGCTTGCGGTCCGAAAATCTATGGACTTGTAAAGAATCTCCTCTCGCCCTTAAGTCCAACGGACAAGAACTATGAAACATTGTGTGCTCTGGTATGTGACCAACTCAAACCAGATGAAGGCATCATCATCTCAAGATATCGATTCTATATGCACGTTCGTTCTGAGGGTATCGGAATTTGTTGCCGACCTATGACGTCTAGTTGGACCGCGTGAGTTCGAAACTGCATTGGCAGACATGCTGCGGGACTTCTTTGTAATCGGCATCAACCATGAGGTGATCCTGTGTAAGTTACTGGCGGCAGAGACGCTGGATTTGAGCAAGGCCATCACAATTGCCCAATCATGTATGACGACGGACAAAAGCTTAAAGCAGATATCATTGAAAAATCGGAACTCGGCAAGTACTGTAAACAAGATAGTATCGTTGTTTGGTAGAGCTGCATATGGCAGGGCCTATCTGACTGCATACGCAAAATCTGTGGCTGCTCAAAGTCCGCCAATGGGAATGAATCCGATATCACCATGTTGGTGTTGTGGGGGAAGTCATCAGCATCATCAGTGTCGGTTTAAACAGTATATTTTTAAAGACTGTTCGAGAGTGGGGCATCTCCAGTGCATGCGTCCGCAACTGAGCAAGCATGCTGTGACACATCACATGGAGCATGATGACCAGTCTAGCGCGGATCCGGATATGAAATCTGAGGTACCAGAGGAGGAAGTGTATGGACTGTATTCGTTCCTAACAAAAAGCCAACTGATAATGATTAATGTAAAATTTAATGGTGTGCCAGTATCGATGGAATTGGACACGGGTGCGAGTCAATCAATAATGAGCCAGAGGACATTCGACAGGCTGTGGATACCAAGGCTGTGAGGCCTAAGCTGAGTCCAATCAATGCCAAGTTGCGTACACTAAAGAACTCATAAAGGTGATTGGCAGTGCAGTAATCAAGATGTCGTATGATGGTGCGGTTCTCGGTTTACCGTTATGGATTGTTCCAGACAATGGTCCACCGCTGTTTGGCAGGAACTGGTTAGAAAAAATCAAATGGAACTGGAACGAGATCAAAACGTTGTTGTCATCGGAGGATACTCCATCTGCTCAAGTGCTGAGCAAGTTCCCCTCGCTGTTTGAACCAGGCATCAGCAATTTCATGGGAGCCAAGATGCAGATCCACGTGTATCGGATGCAAGACCCATCCATCATAAAGCTCGGGCAGTTCCATACACGATGAGGGAGAAGGTCGAAATAGAACTGGACAGACTCCAGTGTGAAGGGATCATATCACCGGTCGAATTTAACGAATGGGACAGCCCCATTGTTTCCGTGTTGAAAAGTGATGGCTCTGTCAGGATTTGTGGAGACTACAAGGTTATGATCAACCGAGTTTTGAAACAGGATCAATACCCGTTACTGAAGGCTGATGACCTGTTTGCAATGCTAGCCGGGGGGAAGTCATTCACAAAACTGGACCTGACGTTGGCCTACATGACACAGGAGCTGGTCAACACATCGAAGAAACTTATGTGCATCAACACTCATAAAGGACTGTTTATCTGCAACAGGTGCCCTTTTAGAATTCGCTCGGCTGCAGCCATATTTCAGACGAACATGGAGAGTCTACTGAAGTCTGTCCCCAGAACCGTTTTGTTCCAAGATGACATACTGGTCACAGGTCATGACTCCGCCGAACATCTGAACAACCTGGAAGAGGTTCTATGTCGTCTGGACAAAGTGGGACTCACACTAAATGCTCGAAGTGCGTCTTCATGGCACCGGAATTCGAATTCCTAGGGAGGAAAATTGCTGCTGATAGCATCAAGCCTACGGACTCGAAAACCGAGACCATCAAAAATGCACCCAAGCCTCAGAATGTGATGGAGCTGCATTCGTATTTTTGGTCTACTACTTTGGTAATTTCTGACCGAGATTGAGCACCTTATTAGAGCCACTGCACATGCTACTAAGAAAAATCAACAACTGGGTTTGGGGTGTTTTTCAAGATAGAGCTTTTGAGAAAGCTACTAATCTACTTTGCTGTAACAAGCTGCTGGTACATTATGATCCATGTACTATGTAAGCGTCTAGTATTGGCCTGTGATGCTTCCTCATATGGAGTTGGTTGCGTGCTCCAACAAGCTAATGAGTCTGGCAAATTACAACCTGTTACCATATGCTTCAAAAAGTTTGTCAAAGGCGGAAAGAGTCTACAACATGGTAAAGAAAGAAGCACTAGCCTGTGTGTATGGGGTTAAAAAGATGCATCAGTACCTGTTTGATCTTCGGTTTGAACTGGAAACTGATCACAAGCCACTCATTTCATTGTTTTCCGAAAACAATGAAATATCAATACCAATGCATTGTCCCTCATCCAGAGGTGGGCGTTGACATTATCTGCCTATGATTATATCATTTGCCATAGACCTTGCACTGAGAATTGTGCCGATGCATTGAGCCGTCTGCCGTTGCCTACACCGTAGGTGGAAACGCCACAACCGGCAGACCTACTGTTAGTCATGGATGCTTTTGAAAGTGAAGGAACCCCTGTCACGGCCCAACAAGTTAAGACATGGATCAGCCAGGACCGATATTATTGGTTGTGAAACGTTGTATCCTTAGTGGTGATTGGTCTGCCATACCCAAGCAAATGTGTGAGGAGACCAAACCTTACATCCGTCGCAAGGACGAACTATCCATTCAATCAGATTGTATACTGTGGGGTAATTGTGTTTTTATGCCCAAGAAAGGCAGAGAGAAATTTGTGCATGATCTACATAGCACGCATCCCGGTATTGTCACGATGAAAGCCATTGCCAGGTCTCATGTATGGTGGCCTCGATTTGACTTTGATCTGGAATCATGTGTGCATCAGTGCAACACTTGCATGCAGCTTAGTAAAGCACCAGCGGAATCGCTGCTGAGTCTGTGGTCGTGGCCATCTAAACCATGGTCCAGGATCCACATCGACTTTGCAGGTCCCTTCCTGGGAAAGATATTCTTAGTTGTGGTGGATGCTTATTCCAAGTGGATAGAGTGTACAATCATGTCATCCAGCACATCCACAGCTACCATTGAGAGCTTTCGTGTCATGTTTGCTACTCATGGTCTGCCTGACATCGTTGTAAGTAACAACGGATCTTGCTTCACCAGTATAGAGTTTCAAGAGTTCATGAAACGCAATGGTATCAAACATGTGAGGTCAGCACCATTCAAACCCGCATCAATGGATAAGCAGAGCGGCGGTCCAAACCATCAAGCAGAGTATGAAACGTGTAACTCAAGGTTCACTGCAAACTCGCTTGTCACGCATATTGCTTAGTTACAGGACAAGAACCCATACGCTTACCGGGGTCTCCCCTGCTGAACTATTGATGGAGAGGTCTCAAGACCAGGCTCTCTCTTGTCCACCCTGACTTGAATAATCGTGTCGAATACAGACGTCAAAGTCAGCAAGGGTATCATGATCGCGCTACTGTGTCACGCGACATTTCTATCAATGATCCTGTGTATGTACTGAATTATGGTCAAGGTTCCAAATGGATCGCCGGTACTGTTACGGACAAGGAGGGTAACATAGTGTTTATCGTTAAGCTCAAGAATGGGCAAACATGCAGGAAACATGTTGATCAGATAAAGCTGCGGCACACGGATGAACCGGAACTGTCTGAGGAAGACACAATCAGTGACCAAACAATCTACCCTCAGTCATCAGAGGACTCCGCTGTCATCAATGAATCCGGACTTTCAATCACTGACATGTTCAATGAATCTGGACTTTCAATCCCTGACGAGGTCATTGCCACTCCCATCAGATCGGCTACCCAGCCCCCAGTCATAGCATACTCAGAACGCTCGCCCAATGCTGGAGTTGAACTGAGACATTCAACTCGGGAGCGGAAAGCCCCGGACCGTCTCAATTTGTAAAAAGACCGTTACTAATATCTTAAAGGGGGATATTGTCATGTATGTATGCTTGGATTTTTAAAAGCCACCAGGTGGCGCCACTGTCGGAGGTCATTGGGCTGTGCGCACGTGTGTGCAACCCAGATATAAAAGGCCAGCCATTTTGTAATGTAATCACTGTGGGCCCTAATAAAGTAGAGCCAGGTTTGTACCTGTTCGGAGTTTAAAGTATTTAGTCTATTGAGTTATTGCATACACAACAACTGTATATCAGTTTTGCATAAGGTGTCAGTCTTGGCTCAGTGGGAGTATTCTTGCTTATGAGTAAGAAGGTTGCAGCTTCAAGCTCCATAGCTTGAAACACATTGGACACTAATTTCCAGATGGTCAGTTATGCTGTTGGTGCACAGGAAAGTTATGCCATGCACCAGCAGAGGGAATTACATACAAGTTTCCTGGGGTAAGTTAATGCAAATGTTTTTGGTGTAACTTCGGAGTAGAAATTGTGGGGTTAATTTTGACTTTGGGCAATAGTGGGCCGAAAATTGCAGTCGGAAGCTTCCTTCGTACGAATGCCTCTGACCCGAAAAAAATCTGCAAAACTACCTGTTGGTCCTGGAGGAATATAGGATTCCAGTCTGAGGCCTTAATTCGCTGTGCAGCACACGGGAACCTGTCATCCATGTACGAACCTATCTGCTGGAATCATGTGGGCCTGGACCACCAATCACTATTTAGCATTCTCATTGATAAAAATGGGAACTCTGTGCCAGCTCCCATTATTAATAATGAGAATAACCCCCGAAAACAAGAAACACAGCACAATAAATAAAAAATCCTCACATATTTAAAATGAATTGAAATTAAATGTATTTAAATGTTTTAGAAAAAACGATATTTTTTGGAATTTTTTTTTAATGTGATTTAATAGGGTTAAAAATAAACTTACCTTAATGGACCAGGTTTTCAATATAAAAATGAATAATTAAATTGAATTTTTCTATGTTTTAAAAGTGTTACATTGGTAAAAGTAAGCTATACGTCTGCTTTTACCAGGCATAATAGTTTGAAGGATATTCGCTGTTCATGAGTTGGGCAAATAGCCCAATCTCTGCCTTGCAGATGTCCTTCCTACGGAGATGTGTAGAATCTGTTTTGACAGATCGGAAAAGCTGGTTCTCGGTGCATGCGCATCGCGCCCTGAGAACCGGCTTTTGCGAGGCCTTGCCAGGTGCGTGTGCACTTCGTATACACCCGGTGAGGTCGCAATTTTCGGCTCAACATTAAATGGACAGTATTGGATCGGCTGCCCATTATACATCTCTTCTGACTGACTTCAATGGAAATAAAACTGGGCAGAGATGTAAAATAGGCTGCCCATTCACGACAACACCTCATGGATGCCTATTTTTGAATTGCTTCTTCTTCTTTTCATGTCTTCTTGCAGTGGAACAGCGTGAAGTAGTGGCAGGATTCACAGGCTGATTAACAATCTGACTGGCTGCATTAACGCTCCTTCCATGGCTGTTGAATTGTTGTAAGTGACCAATAGTCAGCCTACTCAGATAAGGACTCGCGAAAATAGGAAAGTTAATGAAAAAAAAACGAAAAAGCTAATGAGAAAGGAAATAGGAACGATAAACAAAGGATAACTGCATCACAATAAAACCAGAATCTGAATGTAGAAGCTGGCTCCTGACAGTCCACGGTACACAGCTCCAGCACTCTCAACATCTGTCAAGGTAAATGGGCTCTGCTCGGATGGGAAATGCTGATGAGCTAAAGGATCCCTAAAACTCAGTGGAAGAGGATGTAAGTCCACTGATTGATGTATCTTCCCTCTCAGGTGGATGTAAAATATCCCATGGCCCTATTCAAAGAACAGCAGGAGAGCTCTGCAGCATTCTAGCCAACATTCATCCTTCAAAGAACACCTAAAACCAGTGATCTGGTAATTTATCACCTATTGTGGGCTATCAGTGGCATTGCTGTTTGTGGGACCTTGCTGTACACAAATTGTCTGCTGCATTTCCGCCATTACAATAATGACAGCACTTTAAAACATACTTCCTTTGCTGTAAAACACTTAGGGGGGTGCTGAAAGGCTCTATATAAATGCTACTTCATTCTTTCTTCTCTCAGTACTTTCTGCTGATTTTAATTGGATGTCGGTAGTATAAATATTAATATAATCCAATGGTTGATGTAAGACAGTTGAATGAATCACATTTAGACATTTTTCACTCCTAGGCCCAAACTAGATGGTAAACCCCAGATGGTTCCTTGATGAGGAGTTAAGGTGAAAGAGTTAAGGATTGATCTAATGCCTTTGATGAATAGCTATGTCAGGGTATTAATCACAATATTCTTATAAAAGGATGTCGTAGCTTTAGACAGGAACAACACAAATTTACTAGGATGCTGTCTGGTTTGAGGAAATACAAATGTAAACAAAGGCTTGAAAAATTAGGGCATTTTTTGCAGATTACGGGCGATATAATAGAAATAATTAAAATGACAAAAGGATGGAACAGGGTTGATAGAAACAGAATGTTTCCAATAGTTCAGGGGTCAAGAATGAGGGGGTCATTGATACAAGAATAAATGTAAGAGATTTAGAACAGAGAGCAACAGAAACTTAGTAACACAGAGAGTTGTGAGGCTGTGTCAGTGGATTTTCCCATGTTAAGTCACAATCCAGTCACCCGCTTCACAGCAGTCACCCTCCTGAACTGGCTCGTGCTGTACCTTGAAGTGGTATGCCTCCATGCTGTTCTTTTGAAGGCTCCAACCTGCTGATGGTCCTTGCAGATCTGGGCCGCGCCGACTACCAGGTCGGTCCTCCACGCTGCTCCTTTTATTGTCTCCTCGCCACGGGACCAACACCTAGCTCTGTGAAGCCCGTGTGGTGGCTGGTGTGCAACAGCCATCACACGTTAAAAAAATCCACGCACAGTAACTTCCACCCTTCAACATATAGTTCGGGATCTGAAATATTAGATTCTTCATTGAAACACCCATGAACTTGTCATGTATGTCGACCATGTATACTAACTATATAATCACATAAAGTGTGCCACCAGAGGGTACTGCGGTGGGAGACCTGAGGGTCACCTGCATAGGTATGCAGGGCCCAGTATAAAATGCTGCCACCATGCTTGTGCCTCACTCTGGAGTTACAATAAATGGGACTAAGGTCACAACAGCTCAAGTATAATACTAGACCTCGTGGAGTCATTCATAAGAGTATTAAAGACATAACAGAACTCATCCATTTTGGCGTAGAAGCAAGTCATCCTCGATGCTCTGATGATAATGAAGAGGATAAGTCACAACATAGGGTTGTTAGTCCAGTGACAATAACTCTGCTCAGATTCTAGTTTGAGTAGTTTTTGAACAACAATCTTTATTTTCATTGACGAATAACATTATTAGGTTTCATATAACTCTTTGACAGTATCATATTAAATGACAAGATAACTAAAATTACAATCTATATTAACAACTTGGACGGAGGGATTGAGTGTAACGTAGCCAAGTTTGCTGATGATGCAAAGATGGGAGGAAAAGCAATGTGTGAGGAGGACACAAAAAAACTACAAAAGGACATAGTCAGGCTAAGTGAGTGGGCAAAAATTCGGCAGATGGAGTATAATGTTGGAAAGTGTGAGGTCATGCACTTTGGCAGAAAAAAATCAAAGAGCAAGTTATTATTTAAATGGAGAAAAATTGCAAAGTGCTGCAGTACAATGGGACCTGGGGGTACTTGTGCATGAAACACAAAAGGATAGTATGCAGGTACAGCAAGTGATCAGGAAGGCCAACGGAATCTTGGCCTTTATTGCAAAGGGGATGGAGTATAAAAGCAGGGAAGTCTTGCTACAGTTATACAGGGTATTGGTGAGGCCATACCTGGAATACTGCATAGTTTTCGTTTCCATATTTATGAAAGGATATACTTGCTTTGGAGGCAGTTCAGAGAAAGTTCACAAGGTTGATCCTGGAGATGAGGGGGTTGACTTTTGAGGAAAGGTTGAGTAGGTTGGACCTCTACTCATTGGAATTCAAAAGAATGAGAGGTGATCTTAACGAAATGTATAAAATTATGAGGGGGCTTGACAAGGTAGATGCAGAGAGGATATTTCCACTGATAAGGGAGACTAGAACTAGAGGGAATAATCTTAAAATAAGGGGCCGCCCATTTAAAAGTGACATGAGGAGGAATTTCTTCTCCCAGAGGGTTGTAAATCTGTGCAATTCGCTGTCTCAGAGAGCTGTGGAAGCTGGGACATTGAATACATTTAAGGCAGAGATAGGCAGTTTCTTAACCAATAAGGGAATAAGGGGTTATGGGGAGCAGGCAGGGAAGCGGACCTGAGTCTATGATCAGATTAGCCATGATTGCATTAAATGGTGGAGCAGGCTTGAGGGGCCGTATGGCCTACTCCTGCTCCTATTTCTTATGTTCTTATGAGATGCAAATAATACAACCTGGTTCTCAGACCCGGTGTAATCACTTTTGGCTCTCTAGGCTGTTGTGCGGCTATGGGCTTCCGACTACCCATGAGAGCGTTTCGACTCCCAAGAGAGCAACAGAGTGATCTGTTCCAACTCTCCAGGCCATCTGTGCAGCAGCATTGCTCCTGATCACCCCGAAAACACTCTGATCTTGAAGAGAAAAATGTCCCATTCATATACTATTCGGCTACCTTGGGCTGCGTCTATGCACAACAGCGTAGGTGCACGTTTGCTGAGGCCATGTATTTCGGTTTTTACCCCACTTGTAATCTTTTGGCCTTCATCTTTATTCTACAAGTTTTGTTTAATTTTGACTGCTTCATACTATTTCTAACTGTGGTAAGTGGTGTCTTAGCAACTGCACCTGTATCTCGGTATGGGCCCTCTCTCGCTCTGGGTGTATTTCATTCTTTGTCTAGTTTACGAATTGTCTTTGCTCATACTTCACTAGAGAGCTAAAAATGCTAAAAGAAAGCATGCAGGGATATTTTGATTGATTTAACCCATTTTAAGATATTCTAACAGGCTGTGAAATACATTGCCAGGGTTATTGGTTGAGGCAGAAATTATTTCTATATTCAAAATTAGATTGGATAGGTGGATGAAGCAAAATGGGAACAGGTTGGGAAAATGCAATTCGGACTATTTGCTCTGCATGGAGGGTAAATGCGGAGACGTACTGTTTGAGCTGAATGGTCTGTTTCCGTGTTGTAACTTCTACGCATTTCCATGAATCACATAGGATATACATAGCAAATATGGCACAGGAACAGGCCATTTGGCCCAACTAGTCCATGCGAGTGAAAACAATCTTTCACTATTCGCCCCTTCCAACTCTTTTATAGTTCTAATAATTCTCATAATTTTAAATACCTCATCAGATCCCCTCTTAACCTTCTTGGTGAAATAGTGCTATACAAAGTTGGCATTCATTAATGAGTTTATAGAACATTCCTCAATCCACTATTTAATCTAAGCATTAATTCATTCAAAATAAATAGGTTGAAGACTTTGTTAAAATAGTGGCCAGAGGAATTTCATAGGAATGTGTCATATGGTAATATCACATTATGAGATTTCAGCGCATCAGGATGTAATGTTCGCACTCCAATTTTACTCAATGGGCTGGGTTTTCCTCTGGGTCGAGCTTACTGCCAGGAGATTGGGCCTTCCACCCGCCATCCTGACCCTATCATAATTTCACACTATCCCAATTTCACCACATCACGTTTTCACTATGGCAGAAAACCTGGACAGGGTCAAGAGATTATTTTTTAAATGTTATTAAGTTGTAAGGCTGAGTTTTTCTCTACTGTAGCACTCAAAATTAGGCAGCATTCCAGAGGGGAATGAGGAACAATAAGGATAAAATTAGGCAGCATTGCAGAGGGGAATGAGGAACAATAAGGATAAAATTATGACCTGAAGCAACGTGTGATCATATGAGTTTTGCTTCCTTCTTCCCATTACACTGTGGGAGGGATAAAAATGGGCTTATGAACTGTGTTATAAAACTCTGTGATGTTTACCAAGGTCTTACCTGGATTTGACTGCTGTAACATTGTGAATAACTGCACCTTTTGTAATTATTATTAATTATCTATTTCAGAGTTCTTTAATGTTCCTTATTTTAGTTGGCATCAATGGCTCAACAGAGCTTGGATTCTGCATGTGTATACTTCATTGAAGTTAAAGACTCCATTAAGCCTATTAACACTGAACATTTCTGATCCATTATCAAGCTCCCTTCAGGTTTCATATGGTGACTCCATTATATCTATGTTAACATCTGGCAAACACATGAGAATTTGATCATAAATCTTCTGCATCTTTACTTTCACTTTAATCACTTTGATTTTGTGTACTTGAAATATGTAAAGTGTTTGAATTATGTTATTCTTGTTGTCAGAATGTCCCAAATTCATATCAAATGATTCAGTCAGTTCAATAGGATGCTGAATAGCTGCTGTGGTGTGTTCTGAATGAGCAAGAAATAAAATGGTTGTTATGCTGCCATTTTTCCCTTCATAGCAGTTCAAGCAGGCACTGAGACTCCATCATGTTCCAGCTGGTGCTGGTACTGCACAACACACTCACCAGGGAAGCGACGGGAGAAAACCAACAGTTTCTTAACAGCACCATTGAGAGTTTGCTGTTTCTGCAGATAGTATCAGTTAGGGACCGAACTACTAAATTATTAGTTTAAAGAAATGAGTACAGCTGTTGCAGGCAACAGCCACTGGATGTTTCTAATGAACGCCTCATGTGCTTAATCAGTACAAAAGAATGATGATGTATTACAACAGTCTTAATTCACATTTGTCCATTAAAACAGCATTGGTGCAGAACAGAGCATTGCCTTGAGCACTACATTTCCCACATGTGCATTTGATCCTCATTGTTTTCAATTAGAGCTAATGCTGGTGGCAAGTAAAAGCTAACATGGTATTTTGTCAATTCAGGAAAATTGCAAAAGGCCTTTGCACCGTTTAAGTCCATAAAAAATATGATGTGCCTTTGGTCAAAAACAGTTGTGCGAGACAATAGTCAATTATTGCACGCTTATATCCGGAAAATCTGGAAGCAATTTAACTGAAAATAATTTGCACTATATTTTGCTTGGAAGAATTTGGTTAAAGCTCCAGTCCTTAAATCAGTTTCTGGAAAAAAGAGATCATGACCTCGAGATCCAGCACGTAAACAGGAATTCTGTCGCACCTGACGAAGTTACATAAAGCAGTGGCACAGAGTCTGAGCAAGTTCAGGGGCCGTACTTCACAAGTGTGAAATGATTGCAGCAGACGTGCTAATATATTCTGCCAGTGTCAAAAGCATTAATTGGGAGACTTAACAGAGGCTCATTTTGTTGACTTGCAAAAGGTTTAATTGGTAATTAAACAAAATTTATATTTGAAGGAAAGCCTGGTTGAACGTGATAGGAGCATAGAACTTTACAATACATAAGGAGGCCAGTTGGCACATTGTGCTTGTATGGACTCTCTGAATGAGCTACCAATTTAATCACTTTAAGTATTTCTTTATCAATTATTTATCCACTTTCTTTTTAAAAGCTAATATGATTCTGCTTCCACTATTGTTTCTGGTAGGGTATTCCATCTCCTAACAATCCTCTGCATAAAACTCCCAACCGTTCTATATTAATAGATTAGTCTTTAGCGTTATGACAAAAGTATATCTGGGTTTTTCATCTAATTGCTAAAGAGAAAGGAATAAGTGACTAGATCCCAACTGCCATTGGTTAGTGGGAGAGAAATAGCCTAATAAAGTCATACTCTATAAAGGACACTAAGGGGCCGAAATTCTTGGAGTCCTGCTCCGCCAGTTCAAGTGCAACAGAGCAGAACACCTGCTCATCCAGTGCACTGATGCAGACCAAGTCCCAGATCCCGGCAATGGGGTCATCTGCATGTTTGGGGCAGGTTGCTGGCTCCTGCAAGGGTGCATTAATATCTACCTCAATGGAGGCTCAAGCTGTTATGAAGGTAAAAGGGATGCCTAGGTGCAGTCCAACAAAATGGTGAGTATTTTTTCTTTAGACTCCCATTGGAGCCAGTGAGGCTTCTGTTAGAGATAATCAATCCCCTCCAGGATCAATGAGCTTCGCTTAGTAAAAGTATGAGGCCCTTTAACAGGCCTCTTTGAGACTCCTCAGCATCAGCTGGCATGAATTCCCATCAGGTATAAGGGAGTACTCGTTGGAACTTCCTGAGGTATCCTGTGATCTCCCGCAGATATGCCCCCTTGATGTGTGGATGGGGATTTCCATCCACCCTCCCCCATTGGAATTTAAACAGGGTGGAATTCTGACAGAGATGGGTTCCACCTCAAACTTTGTGTCACCTGCCCCAATTCTAGTCTTTTCTACCCTTCCCCCAACCCAGGAATTTCAGGCCTTAATTGTTTAACAATCTAATGGAGGTACCATTGTGGCATAAACTCTTGTCTGGCAAGCTTTGGAATGCGATTATTTATGATGTTTTCTACATCTATAACAATGTTTGTTTCTCCAGTCATAAAGATCAATACTCCAATTCTACCAAGTTTAAATTTAAACAGATTTTGTAATGCAGAGGTAGCAAAACAAATAAAGAATGTTTTACTGTGAAGATGTCCGTAACTTATTTCTCAGTGATTTATAACAGACCTAAATGACTTCCCATCTGTTATAAATGATGGTGCTAAGAAGCAATAATAAACTATTTTTTAAATTTCATTTATCAAGTTCATTATTCCTCCAAGGAATAGTGTAGGGTGGTGTAATATACGGTACCACTTAAAAAAAAATCACCAAAGCATCTTTTCACTTCTTTCGACAACCTGATTGGAGCTAGAAACAGTCCAAAAATATACGACCAGTCAATGTTTGATGATGCCACCATGTCTCTTTCACACTTTGAATTTTGACCTCATTTGCATTGCCTCAAAATTCCAACATAGCAGAGAGACCAGAACTATGACTTCTCCCAATGCTCCATATGTTGGCAGGTAGCACATGACACAAGAAAGACAAGCATGAAAAAGGCTCCCATCCATTGAAATTAAATCCTGACAAATGTTTCATGTTGTTTGGATGCAATCTCTTTTAGGTTATTCTAATGAGTGACTGTGGGGGGGAAATTGCCCCCTTTAAGGCCCGTTACCACATTTAATGGGGCAGTAAGGCCTTTCCGCCTGGGGCAGGCAGCGGGATCGACCCATTCGCAATTGCTCTCGAGCCGGGGGCGGCGGGAACGGGTTTCTGTCATGCCCCATGTTTCCGCAATGCCTGGTGTGCTGACCCCGTGTAAACGTGACCGCTATCGGTCAGTGCCACTGACAGCTTTGCATAGCGGGAAGCCGCCAGTGACTCAGCGGTGCGGCCGCCCTTAAAGAGGAGGGTGCACTGCTGCGGCCGCCATTTTATTTTAATTGTCGGCTGGCTCCTGAGTCAGCCCGACAATGGCGGCCGCTGGCTTGGCCGAACCCGTTTCTGGTGGCCCAGTAGACTCTGCATTGGCCTCGCAACGTCCCTTCCCATTTACGTGAAGGGGAGGGACGCTGTGACGCGTCAGCATGATGCGGCATGTCTGCGTCGCGCTGACATCATCACCGCCTCGCTGACATGCTCTTTGAGGCTCTTTGCTACACCGCCTCAAACAGCATGCCAAAGTGCTGGGAGTCGGCATCAGAGTTAAAGAGCCCAATTTTCTGGCTCTTCCTTCTGTCCCATCAGGCGGTAAATTTCCCGCTGAGGGCAATTTCAGTCCCTGTGTTACAAAATAAGAATGTGGGATGGGGTGGGGGGGGGTGCATCTTATTCAGAATCCAATTGTTTGGTTGTCAGCCTTGTTGTGGGTTCAAGACTCACTTCAAAGACTTGAGAACATAAACTAGACTGAAGCTTCAGTGCAGTACTGAAGGAG